>NC_141689.1:948941728-950146196 GCF_964263255.1 Lissotriton vulgaris
GTGTCAATCAAGACATCTCGTTTCAGAGTGGGGGGGGAGGGTCAGCAGTCTAACTGACCCCATCCCACTCTGTGACGAGTGAGGGACTGCTGCCTTCTCTCATTGACAGAACACAAGAGTAACATCCGGATGAACAACCAAAAATCTACAGTAGCCGTTCATTTCAATACCATGAAATACAATACAAGTCAGCTGAGAGTTAAAATACTGGAAAAAGCACCAACTCTTCCAGGAAGAGTCAAAACCTTGTATCTCCTTCAAAGAGAGGTGTACTGGATAAATCACCTAAACACGGTTAACCACAAAGGGTTAAATGAAAGACTGGATTTAAGTTGTTTCATATAGATTTTTATTTTCTTACAATTTTGGTAGAGCTCAGATCTTATATTATTAACATTATTTTGTTGTTTGAGCTCACATTTATTCTCTTGCAATGAGGGTTTAAAATATTTGTGAATGTTCACATGGCCATCAAGAGCATAATCACTAACATCGTAGTCGACATGTAAAAATGTGGATTCAAAGGGGATACATCCGTATTCTACATTCACTGTCCATTTTTTTTATTTCGTCTTTTTTTCTTGTTTGGTTTGTCGTTTATTTTCATCCACACAACGGGATCGCCCGTCAGCGAAGTCTGTCATTAATTTTCAGTCACGCTTAGGCACCAGGTGACCTAAAAACTTCAGAGTCAACATAGCAAAGCTCATCCGTAGGAGCTTTCAAACACTGTCCGGGGAATCAAGCAAGTTGCCGTTCGTTAGAAAAACTGACGCAACACACTCCACACATGTTGGGTGAGTAAGCACTCGAAGCAGTGCCGACAGATTATACCATGATTGTCTCAGACTTGAGCACAGGGTTCAAGCATCAGTTCTTTACGTATCTTTGTCGCTTCTCATTTGCAGAATGTTGGACGTTAAACTCAGAATTCCATGCTGAAAGTCAAACGGATTGTGAGTTTCTTCGTACCTGCGAGCTCACAGTCTTGATTTTAAACTCACTCGTTCGGCTAAAATTAATCTTCACTGTCATTGTAAACTACTACCATGAGCCCCACGCTCATCGTCTTTTTCCGATTTCACGGGTTCGCTCACTCTTTAACACACAGGTTCCTTCACTTGCACAAGCACCTTGTTCAAATTACGAATCCTTTGTTTCTTACAGTTTTGGTGTGTTTATTTTTACTTTGACGACGAAGCATGTACCATGACAAGCACTCACCTGATTTAGATCTTGAACATCTTAGCGCCTCACCTAGTTCCTATCCAGCTATAAATCCAACTAGAACCTGCATTTTATTTCCTTAAACCCCCAATTTACATGCTGTTTTTTCTTAAAAGTAACAATTTATATGCTGTGATGAATATCCGCCTTTATGTTTTCATGTTTTCAGATGAAGCCCCTGATGAAGGGCTAGGCCCGAAATGCATTGGGCACAAAACCATAAAATATAGTGAAAATCACTGATGAAAGTATTTGTCATAAATGAAAGAAGATGAATAAAAATTAACTCTTGGAAAACATTTACAAATGGTTTAAAGTTTATTGAAGAAACCCAAAGAGTGCAATTGGGGATGCTCTCTCCTGCTGGGAGCTGCGCTAATCATTCTTATTCACTCCGTTCCCCAAACTCAGAGGGATAACCAATTAGCACCAACTACATCTATACCTTTGCATACACAGAACAACCCAGAGTGTGAAGGTCCTTCCTCCATTTGGATCTAAAATATTCCCTCATTGGCTGACATAAGGTCAGCCAGTGGGGGAAGAAAGAAGTTCCAACTCTCCTGGGACCTCTGAGGATTGCTGCTCCCGGAGCTGCAGGACAGTTACGTTTTATATTTTTGAATGTTTGGTGCATGCCTGAATGTATGTGTAAATGAAAGAATTTGTTGTAAGTCCTTTGAATGGGTGGGCTGAGTGTATGTGTATACGTAGGTGTGTGTGGCCTGCCTGCCGCCCTCCCTGGCAAAATTACAGCTTGCCAGTGAGAATGGGGCATGAAAAAATATATTGGAGGGACTGTGGCATTTACATAGAAGTAGCTGGTTAAGTTTATACTTTGCAGTTTATCTGTCTCCCCCAACCGACCTTGTGACCCACATATCACCTCATGACACCCCAATGAAGATGTAGATCGCTAACTTTAATCAAAAGACCAAGCCAGGTAAAGGACTTCTGCTGCATTGATACTACCTCTAACAAATATAAGAACAAATTAGCTTTCTCCTTTACAGACCTGCCATATTCGCTGCCAAAATCAGAAAAAAACAGATTTACTAGCTAAAAAGAAGATGGCCTCTACAACAATAGCTGTCTTTAGCAAAAGGAAATACTTTGCTTCAGCGTGGAAAACTTATCCCTTCCTGGGGTGGCTCAAAGCTTATCAAAAGTACATCACACAATCAAGCTACTTGGTCAGCATTGCTTCCAATATGTGACGTGTGGGGCTAAATGCCAACAGATAAGACATATCCAGAAGGAACCTCTACAATCCATAACATTGAGAGGAGTCCAACAAGAAAGGTAGGGGATGATTACTGGAACAAAGGGTGAACAGTCAAAAGTTTAAAATAAAAGGTTATGGATGTGATCTGAGATAGGAGCACATTATCATAGTGGATTAAGGCAAGTGGACAAGCAGGAACTCTAAAAAGTGAAGTCTGTGCCCGTCATTAAGATTAAATCAGACCAAGCATGCCTAGAACCCAAGATCTGAGAGTAGTACAAAAGAGGAGGAGAAAATAATCCCCCAAATTAATGCCTGTATAGTATAGGTATGTTTAAAAGGAACGCCTTCTACAATTCCAACACCTTCATAATGCACCGGTGAAAAACGGTTCCTAAGTTATGATTTTCATAGAGAAAAAGGAAGCATGTGAAGGCTAGCATGTTTAAATATAAATAAACAAAACAAGGAGAATATGAGCTTTTTTCAATACCCACTCCTAATCTCCCTTGCCACATATCCATTAACTTTGAAAATTTATAATCTGGCTGTAGGACGCTCGCTGGATAACTAGGCAAGAGAACAGCAGAAGGCTTATTGTAAACTGTGGCAGAGCTCCCACAAAATAAAAAAATCTAGTGCCTAATAAGTAAAAGCAAGTTTCTTTTAGGAGTCCTGGTTGTACTCTTGGAAACTGTGGACTAAGTGACAGGCTTCTCTCAAAGAAAATGAGGGTAAAGTATTTTTGAAGCACCGAACAACTTTCAAGTAAATAATTAAAATTAAATTAAATTCTCTTTCCGAAGTATTGAACAGAAGTACTGTTCAATGATTAAAACAATACCAATTTTTGTAAAAAAATTTTTTAGGGAATATGGCGTTATATATATCATTTTAAAATATAAAAAAACAGAAAACAATTGGGACCAAGTCTAAGTCAGTCTTTTTAAAAATTTCAAAAATTATTTTTGTAAAGCAGATCCTGAGGAGACATAAATATTATACACAGAAATATACAATTCTTATCATATCCACAGAATGCTAATAATAATAAGCAAAAAAATAATAATTTTACGTATCTAAAGAAATAGTCCTTGATACTTTCAATAAAGTGCACCAATGCGACCTTTAGCAGCCCGCAATTACCTCAACATTCATTTTGTCATATCTTAGACATAGTTTTTCCAACCAATATGTACATTCCTTTTTTTATTGCATCTTATGGTCAGATATTTCATTAGCACTATAAACCCCAATGTCTGATTTATTTCAATAAGGTGCAACAGTGATAAATTTAAATAGACTGCCCTTTATATTCAAGATTAAATTCTCACTTATACTGAAAATACTTGTATCTTCTAATATCTTCTGTCACTCCAATGTTTTTCTGGAGCAGATTTACCCTGTGTTATCATCAATATTTTCCATAAATTGCCAAGTGGCATTAAATCATTTGATGCCCCGAACCTTTTAGCATATGCCTCCTTGAACTTCTTTGTTCGGCACATCTTACTATACCATTCCAAATATGTTGGCACTCTATTGTTTTTCCCAGTTTGCAAAATCAATGATCGAGCAACTAAAGAACAAATTGTGATAAATTCCTCAACCCCCTTTCCTAATGCTTGATCTTGCCTCTGTCTAGATAATCCAAACAGTGCCACCCCAACCTCAGGTTTGTTCCATCTGTGCACTCCCCTGTTTAGGACTTCAAACACTTGTTCCCAGAACCCAACTATGGTGGTCATTAGTGTCGGACGGACCATCGTCCGTCCGCCACCCCCGAGGTGGAGGGACCGTCTGCAGGGGCAGCGGTGGTCCCTCCATACCAATTAGGATGTGACCGCCACCCTGGCGGTCACATCCCCTATCTTTAACCTTGCAGCGGGTGCTGCTTGAAGCAGCACCCGCCGCAAGGTTAAAAATGCATGCTTTGCATTTACATGCACAAAGTGGCAGGCAACGCGCGGTGCCTTGCGCTTTGAGCATGTAAATGCAGGGGGGTACCATAGGTACCCCCCATGTGCACCCCCCACCCCGACACCCTGGGGGCCCGCAAGGGCCCCCCTGAAGCAAATCTCCACATGCTTTTTCACGGCGGAAAAACCGCCCAGAAAAGCATGTTTTCACACACATCGTAATTTGGCTAGCGGTGTCTTGCAGACACCACCACCAAATTGCGGTCAACACCCCGCGGAACAGCGTCGGACGGACTTGCCGTCCGCCACTGATCCCACCGCCATCCTAATGTGGCGGTGGGTGTTTCCAATGCCCGTGGCGGTTAATCCGCATCCTCCAGGCCGGCGGTGGCTTCCGCCGGCCCGGAGGATGCGGATTCACCACCATCCTAATGACCCCCTATCTTTTGACAGGTGAAAAAAGTATGCAGGCTGTCTCCTCCCCCTAGTTGATTACAACGAAAACAACAATATTCTATTTCGGGTACATTTTATGAAGAGGTTTAGGGTGTAGTATGCTATCCACTGTGCCAGGAAAGACATTCTCTTGAAATGGCTGCTCTTACTGGCTTATATCCTAATCCTGCGATTGCCTGCCACTCGACCTCAGAAAAGGTACACTGTGTCATCAACGTGATCTTTTCTAAAATCCTTTTTATCGGCTGACTCTTTCCCTGGCCCGTAGCACCCTGTACCAATTACCAATGTCCCTCATTTTACTTCTGAATGATGCTTTTAAAATTGGGGAGGAGTCGCTATTTAAGTACCCACCGCGTCTTTTTAAGAAAATGTACAATCTGAAGATATCCACAATACAGATGCTTGCAGTGATATCTGTACCTAGCTTGGAGTTGCTGCCAGGTTATAATTCCCCTTTTAACCTGAACAATGTCCCAATTCTTTAAATCCATTTGTAATCCAATGCCTTATATGGCAATATGGTATGTGAAGACCCAGTAGTTTACATTCACTCAGCTGCAAGTACCTGTATCCCGCTGCTTGATTTCTTTTTAATAGCATGCTTATAGCCTCCAACCATACTCCTGGAGTGTTTTATATCTTGTTTTTTGGGGAGTTTTGCTGTTTTAATAAATATTGAAGGCTGGGATTTTGCCTCCTGAACCATCTTCTCCCCAAAAAAACTAGTCTATTTAAGTCAATGAGATGTAGTACGCCACAACATGCGCCTCATCCATTACTAAGTAGTGAGGGATCGTGGTTGAGTAGAGGCGACAGGTACACCGTGATCAAGTTGTATGAATCGCTTGCACATAGGACCCCTTTTGGCTGACTGTCTATGAAGAGATAATTAGATTAGTGTATGCAGTATGTCCTGGGCAGCGATTTTACTTTCAGACATTAAAAGAGTTATTCCAACTAGCCAGTTTTCTTTGTATTCACCTATGATCTGCAGTGCAGTAACTTCGGCAAGATGCATTTAAATTGAGAATGTTTAATTTGTTCTCAAATATGTATTGCTGATGTTTACTTTTATGCATAAGAGTTTACTGCTTTGTTTAATGGTACACAATTTACAAAACCTTAAATCCTTAAATGCAATGAACATATCCATGGGATTATAGTATGCTGTGTCTTAAATGTTTGCATGAGTTTCTAAGCTTAAAGTCTAGAACATATAACACAAAGTAGACATTTCTAAAGACCCATATGTCTGTTCCCTCTGATTTCTCTGGACTGTTGCTCACAATGTGGGAAAGGGCAAAGGTCTCCTCATCACCCCGATTGCCAGTGGGCTGGAAAGCATGAGGTATTTACTGCACATGGTAAATATCGATTCGGAGGGGTATAGAATTTTCTGGTTGTGGCAAATACACCCTATTCCTAGTTTCTCTACAGGAATTATGTGTTCAGCACTGCATTTCGTGTCTTGGAATTGATATTCCAAAATCCCTCTGGAGAAAATTGTAGGGGCGTGGTGTGGATTGCAAGCCATGGAATCACAATCCCCAGAGTTTGCCATGTATCCTCCATCCGACCTTTAATACATGCCCCAATATTCCCTATGATGGTTTATTACATGTGGAGAGCACCATGATGCTCCTTACAAATTGTCTTTCTCATGGCTTCGGGGGAGCATTTACCACAACATTTCAGACACTCTGTTGATCTAGGATATACCTACTTTCCCTTTACACTGGGGGAGGGTTGTATGCAGAGTTTGACTCCTCTAGGTTAAGCTGAGCAAACCCGAATTTTTGCCATTTGAGCAAATCCTTATCGATGCCAAGGAAGCGGAAGCCACCAATGGAAGACATGCTGATCTTTGTGGCTTTTCTGAAAATGTCAACATAAGAAAAAACAGGTACCACATGCCAGAGCGAGAACCCAGAGGGCAGAAGAAATGTGGCTTACTTTTCATTTTCACCTTAACTTCTTTATTAGTTTTGTATATTTGTCCTTTAGTCCTTTATGCTCTATTTATCAATCACTGAATTTAGAGATGTAGTTAATTTTATGAGCACCTCTGTGAAGCTGGCCCTGAAGACTAGCACAAGTTATATTTGATGGATTATTGTGTTTTTATGATATATTTATACCACTGACCTTCCTACCACTTTGTAGACCATTGTACTGACACAAGATCCATATCCGAAATCTTAAGAGTCACCATCTCATCATGTGGCATTGGGCAGCCATTATTACAACACGTTTGAATAGCCAATTCGTCGATGATTTGACATCTCTGATGACTTATGTTTATGGTGCATGTGCTCTTGAATTATAGATGAACATGGAAAAGGAGGATCATACAAAAAGTCATGCTCTTATCTGGAGGCAGTATATTGTAAATGTCAGAGTGCAGGAGAATCGCCTGTAATGGCTTCTATAGACCTCGATAGTAAACCTATCAACAATAAATATTGTTTCGTGCATTAAAACAATTCATAGGAATAAAAAGGGTCCCTGGGTACCAACGCATAGGACTGTAGAGGGGAGTATATATTTATTTGATTGACTAGGAAGGCGCAATAATGGGGTACGGTTTGAGACCTGAATTCATTTTTATTAAAAAAAATAAACATACCATGTAAACGTAGATTATGCAAAAAAGCAGTTTGCAAACTCACTACCAGTGATAACAGATTGAGCACTTTCTTGGCTTCAAATGAACTAATTTGAGGATTATATCAAGATGCATGGTTTGTAATTCAATTACGAAATGAAGTCACAACATGACATTTTTATAAACTTCCATTGCAATAATGAATTAAAGTGATTTTGAATGCACACAAGAAAGGCGAGATCTAAGACATACGTTCTGCATTTGTATCGTATCCTTGTGAATATGAGTTAATGAGGTACAAAATGAAAGTTATTAGTATGTAACGCAATAATACCGACTCACCCAGTCATGATTGCAAGGTTGCTAAAATAACAAAAAGTTGGTTACTATTTATTGGTGAGGTCCAAAGACAACTGTTTCATGTTAACGGGGAGAATCAGGAAGTTTCAAAGAGAAATTCAGGAAATAAGAACAAGAGAAAAGAACGTGGGAAAGTATCAGTTTGTGAGACACACTTAAAGGAGGAAGTGATAAACGACTGGTAACGCATCCTAAACATTATGCAGATATGATCCACTTTACAAAGCTATTTACAAGTGTAAATTCAGCATAGAAATGTAAACAGTCTAGTTTACTAGCGCAAAGCCATGTCTGCCATTCACGAAATGTGTTTTACTCACCTATTAAGATTTATTTGCACATACTTTTTCATGTTGGAAAGTTTCTACACAGGAATGGAACATCCACTTCAAAGGGGATGCTTTGAAAGTTTGGGAATACAGCAGGACATGTTTACAAGCATTCATAAACAATTTCAGCCCATTATCCCCCTAGTAATGGCCAGAGATTTACTCCTGTCAAGGGCAGGCATGGCAGGGGAAGAGGTTTAGCCACTAAGCCAAATACTTTCCCCGCGTAGCAATGCAATTTACGAAGTGCAATTGCATTCAAGCGAGACATTTGTATATGCCTAAATGTAGATCACGAGTATTAGTTTTCAATCATTTGATACTGGCAAGGGAATCCCAGGAACCGGTTTGGGACCCTGGGTCTTAGGAGATGCCACGAGATTCCACACATACAATCATCAACAACAGAAATCAGAAAAATCTGAAAACAGAACCTCTTGTAGCCAGATAAATCAAAGTGATGCAATTACTAATTTAAGACATACAATCATCAATACCAGGACCTAATCTCACATAGCCCTATTGAAGCAATCACTATTTTACTAAACACATTGAAGATTAAGAAACATCACAATATAAATCGGTACAAAAGAAGGCACCCACATATAAACAGATCTCCCTATTTGTAAAAATGTGGCTAATGGTTAGAAGTGTGCCACAGTAGCCAAATGTAAAGAACAAAAAATACCTTATCCTTTCTCCTTATGAGATGAGTGTTTTTCTTATCCTTCTGACATCTCTAAATCAAAAAGTACTAGGCATATGTACATCAAGAGGAAAACAGGAACAATTATCATAGAAAAGTTACAAAGTGAACAGATAGTACCATCCCACTAGGGAATTCAGTCCACAGTTTACTGTGTTCAGTTTCTATATCCACTTGTTTACTTTTGATGCAGTGTTCAATAGAGCACTGCCTTTTGAAAGGCAGAACAGTGTCAACCAAGAACCAAAACACATCTGTAGGTGTGTGGCCTATCTCAATGAAATGCTACACTAAAGGTCCATTCATCACCTGGCACCTAATGTGTATCTGATGTTGCAGGATCTTTGTTATGTACTATGGTTCGGAGAAAGTGGCCGACTACTTTAAATGTTCACATTGTACTGTCTGTGGGATCTGTTGGACCACTGAGAATACTGAGAAATTCATAGTAAATAACATAAGCCAGAGGCTGTCCAATTTCACGACTTGCTAGACTCATGATATGATGTATTGTTTTGAAAGGCAAGGTTATACAACAGGTGAAGACATGCATTTTACAAGGGCTTTGTTACTTATTGCTTACAGCACTATGCAGAGACTTCAATCTCTTCTTGCCTGCCTCTTGGTGGTATCAAACACCTTTACTACAGAACTTGAAACTCATGATTTGTTATGTAGTGTGCCGCCTGGTGCAATTGTACACTGAGGCAGCAAGGGAATGGAATGTCCCTCCTTTGCTGGACGGCACACTTATTCCTTTAAGTTTATAGATCCAGGTATCTGTGCCACTGAAAAGTCTGAAAACTTGGAATTCTTTTTATTTGCAGTCAGGCACTACCAGAGTTGTTCCTGTTGTTTTCCCCATACCATATCACATATACCGTCAACAACAATTAACACCCTTAATTAAGACAGCATCTGTTAAATACCGTACTTGAATTTTAAGCCTCGGAAAAGTGATTTTATTTTCTGGAGCACAAATAATTACCCAGATGTGTCTCGGCGCTAAAAGGAGGAGGGACAAAGAGGAAAAAATGATTTTAGTGAAAAGCCAGGATTTCAAAAGCTTCCTGAAACTCCAGAGAGAGGGGGCTGATTTAATTGTCAAAGGAAGCATGTTCCAATTTTGAGTTGTACAAACCAGAAACTCCTGCCTCCCCAGGAAGAGAGGTTATAGGGAGGCACCACTAGATTTATCACTGAACTAGACCTAAGGGTCCTGTTGGACACATACTTGTTGATGTTTACCCTTAAGAAGTCTGGACCTTGAACATGGAGCACTTTATAGGTTATACAAAGCGCTTTAAAGAGAATTCTTTGCTGAACAGGCAGCCAATGCAGTCTTACCAAACCCTGTGAGGCCGACTGGAATCTTGGGATTTTCATCGGCAGTCTTGTTGCTATGTTTTGTATAATATGCAATTTTTTCAGCAGGACCTTGGTTGAATTGACATGAAGGCCATTGCAATAGTCAATACTGGAGATCACAAGGCAGAGGACCACTGTATTCAATAGATTCGATGGAGGAAACTGTGTTATTTTCCTGATCATGCGCAGCATGAGGAAGGACGTAGAGATTACCTTATTAACCTGCTCCTTGTAAGTAATGACATCTACCAGGATACTACGATTTTTCACCCTGTTCACAGGAACCGGGGGAGAACCCAAGTCCTCCAGCCACCATGAGGGATTCCAAAAGGAAGTGCTACTACCGAAGAGAATAACCTTCGACTCTGCAGAGCTCAGCTTGAGGCGGTTCACATACATCCAGGCACCAACCTCTCGCATACACACCCAGAATGACTTACTCCTGTCCGGACCACTTCTGGAGAGGGACACGACAACCTGGGTATCGTCTGCACATGAGACAGTAGAAAACCTACATTATTTCACTATGTGTCGGCTGTGTTATGATATCCTCAATATTACATGCTGTACATTTTATGTGCTGTAATCGGGAATTGTGTATGTTGTTCTATACATTGATTTGTAACCAAGCACATATATATATATTTATAATGCATATGAATAAAACAAATCTCTAAGAAGCATTCATTTCTGTCACAGTTTGATATTGCTATTGCACATATTTAAAGACATGTAAGTGCTACCCACAGTATTTGTTTCAGTGAATCCAAAAGAGGCATAGCAGCTGTAAGATGTTGTGCAGATGGTCCCTTCCCCATTGAGGATGAGCAAGGTATACCAAGGGACTCCTCCTTTAGATGGTTTGTTGGCCTGTGCTAACGCCAACGTTCTCTGGAAGGAGATTCACTTGCATATAAAGGAGTTCACCATGATCATCCTTCCTCTGCACACTTGGGTGGTCTTGCAAGGAACCCCAGTTGCGAATGTTACATAAATGCTCCATCGACTATCCAGGTTTCATCAGATGTTTGACTGACCCGTCGCTGGATCTTTAGTGGAACAAATTATGATGTATTGCTGCCTTCAAAAATATTAGTTCAAAACGAAGTCATACTCTGGACAACCACATCTGAAAGAGTGCCCTGTCTGTGATCACATATCCGGGGCTACAGTTCATAGAAATGACCCAATGTACCTATGATAATTCCTCTCATATTAATGATGCAGACCTATTGAGATGTTTCCCTGCCGCATTCCTCTGGATCACCTGAATATGTAATCACAGTCATGGGCATTTCGTTATTAATCGCATCTTATAAATTGGGCTCACAGTTTTATAGTATATATTTTTGTGACATTTCCGTCTGTATTTGTATTTATTTATTTTTCTGTACTTTTATCTGGATTTAACCATATTTATTTCTGGTTTTGTGAAAAAGTGAAGCTGAAACTAGTGTATGTCCAATGTTTTTTTAACTGATAAATGTGCCCTCATACTTAAATGCCTGACAGGTTATAATGATATGAATAACCACAGATGATAAAACAGTACACCTAAATGAAAACATGCACATTTTAGTATCAACCTTATGCACAAATACTGCTTTTTAAGCCTCATTACTAACATCTCTTACTTTATTAACCTCTTTACCTGTTAATCAGCCCAGCTATTGCCCTGCAGTCATGATTGACAGCATTGTGGGGCACATGCATCAATCCCGCATTTTGCGATTTCTAAATAACAAATTTTACTGATTCGCTATTTAGAAATTGCAAAATACAATGCATGAAAGATTCAGAAAAAAATATGATTCCCTGAAATTCCTTCATTCTTACTCGCAAATTGCGAATTGCAATCAAGGAATGGCTTCCCATTGATTCCTTTGGGCCCCAGGCCTATAGGAATCAATGGGAATTGGAATGGGAATTGCAAGCACAATTTCTGAGTACCTAATAGGTACTCGCAAATTGTGCATGCAATTTCAAGGGTAATGGGGGGCCAAAAGGACACCCTGATGCACCCCTGAAAGTGCAATTAAAAAACATGTTGCACACACACATGCCCCAAGGGCATGTTTGTGTGCAACATAGAACTTTGAGAAATGCTCTCTTGTATATTTTTTCAAAGTTTCCGCAAATTATCATCAACTTTAAGTTGATGGTAATTTGCATTTCCGACTTATAGTCGGGTGGTTCCATTCCCGCTATAATGTTGGTTGGGCGCTATTTGGACCGACTTATAGTCGGGTGGTTCCATTCCCGCTATAGTGTCGGTTGGACGCTTTTTGGACCGACATCATAATCAGGCCCTTTGCTGTTCATGTGCTCCTGCGGTAGGACTTTGCCTCAAATTACTCTTAATTACTCAAGCTCGTGTATATGCATAATGTCAGTAATTTCGCATCACAAGAGCAATGCAAAATTGCTCCGATTACTCCGGCCTAATTAAAAATGTTTCCAGGCCTAAGTAACACCATGTGGTTTGTACCATGAGCCCACAATTCCCTTCTCATTACTCCTTTGTCGTCTGGACTAGACATTGAGTTACAGGAATGGGTGTTATTGTCAGACCAACAAACCTAGAACCAGTATCAGAAATGCTGTCCAGAAGGTAAGTAAGGACAGAGTTGGCTGCAGGGGCCCAAGAGATCCAAATATCTGCATACCTTTGGGCATGTGTAAATGGGTTCACATGTACATAATTGTGTCTGTATGTATGAGTTAGCACGTGTGAGTGGTTGTGTCTCGTGTGTGTGCAGGTGTTTTTCTGCATGCGTGTGCATGTGTGTGCCTGCTTGTAAGTTGCGTTATGTGAATTTGTAGAATGCGGCTAATCACCTGTGAAGGTATCCAGGCATTGAGTAGGGCAGACCTGAGGGGAGGAGGAGTAGATCATGCCTGTTTTGTCTGGAAGAGCCATGTCTAGAGGTTCCTTCAGAACTCCATGAGGGTGGGGAGGATTCTGAGGTGTTTCAGGAGGTCATTCCAAGGCTTGGCTGCGAGGTATGAGAAGGAGCATCTTCAGCTTCTGGTCTTCTTGATGCGAGGGAGGTGTGGTTTTACCTGGGATGCAGATTGAAGGTGTTTGGTGGGTTGGTAGAAGATTAGGACATTGGTTGAGCTGGACCAGTGTTGTGGACAGCTTCGTGGTGTCGGTGAGTAGTTTGAACTTACATCTTTCCTGGACTGGGAGCCAGTGGAGAATGTTGAGGTGTGGAGAGATGTGGTTGTTTCGCAGGTTGTTCAGGATGAGCCTGGCAGCGGCATTCTGTGTGATTTGGAGTCGGTGTGGGACATGGGTGTGATTCTAATGTAAGAGTGTTTTCGTAATCAAGTCTACTTATGATAAGAGCCTGAGTGACCATTCATCTGGTGTTCAATGGGATTCACTTGAAAATCTTGCGTAGCATTCGCAGGATGTGGAAGCATGATGAGGAGAAGGCACTGATCTGTCTGCTCATGGAGAGGTTGGTGTCCAGGATGATCCAGAGGTTCTTGGCATGGTCCACAGGGGCGGTGGGGGACGAAGTTCAAAGGGCCACCAAGAGGCGTACCAGGGGGCGAGGTTTTGGCAAAGATTAGGACTTTAAGTTTTGTCTGTTCTGAGCTGGAGGCAGTTGGTGTTCATCCAAGCAGCGATGTTTCACATGCAGCTGGCTGAGTTTGCTTTTGCGGTTCTGATTGAGTCGGCAAGGAGAGGATGCGCAATGTGTCATCAGTGTAGGATACTATGGTGATGCCGTGAGCTCTGACAATGTCAGCGAGGGGCATCATGTAGACGTTAAATAGTGTTGGACTTAGCGGCAATCCTTGAGAGACTCCGCAGATCAGTTTTTTGGGTTCTGAGGTGTATGCGAGAAGAGTAACTCATTGAGTTCTATCCGTGAGGAAGGAGGATATCCACTTGCAGTGCGGTCCACAGATACCCAAGTAATCACATTTTCTGATGAGTGACTTATGGAAGATCATATCGAACGTTGCGGAGAGGGTGAGGAGTATGAGTTTGGCAATTTTGCCTTGGTCAAGGATGTTTCTGATGTCATCAGGGGCATACAATCAGGACTGTCTCTGTGCTGTGGTTGACGTGAAAGCCTGATTGAGCGCTGTCTAGGAGTTGATGGAGTTCTAGGTGGCCTGCAAGCTGGGTATTGATGGTTTTCTCAATGACTTAAGCTGGAAAATGCAGGTGTGAGAGGGGTATGCAGCTGCTTAGGGTGTTGGGGTCCGCTGTTGGTTTCTTCAATAGGGTGTTGACAACTACATTTTTCCAGCAAGACGGGAAGATGGCGGTGGTTATGGAGGTGATGATGACAGTGATAAGCGTGGGGGAGATGATGGTTCTTCCAAGGTCGTATATGAAGTGTGGACATGGCTCTGAGGGGGCTCCTGAGTAGATGGTATTCATCAGGTCGGTGGTTTCATCATTTGAGAGAGGCTTCCAGTTGTCTAGCTGCTGTTTGACGAGTAAGGAGGTGTCTGGCTGGTCGGGGGAGTTAGTACCGGCATGCTTTTGGCCGAATGTGTTGTAGATCTTGCCAATCTTCTGTTCAACAAAGTTTAAGAGATCATTACAGAGTGCTTGGGATAGGATGATGTCATTTTTTTGTAGCAACGGTGTGAGAACTACTTGACGATGATGAATAGTTCTTTGCCATTGTTGGTGCTGGCTTCCAGTCTGAGAGGGACTTTTTCTTTGCATCTTGTGGTTGTTGGTGGTGGAGGGTGAGGGTGGCTTTGTATGTGGATGTTGCAGTGGTGATTTTTAGGGGAGGGCAGAACTTGTGGAGTTTTACTCATAAAAACTCCATGAGATTCCATGAATTTCGTAGCGCGCCGTGCATCGCAAAATGCGATGCAACGCGCGCTACGAAATTCGTTTTATTAATTAAATTGTTTACTTACCTCCAATTAACCATATTCCGGTTTTTAGCACCCCCCACCCTTCCCCTCCCTTGCCTTTCCACCCCACCGGTACTCCCTCCACGGGCCGTGGCTGCTCCAAGGACTCTGTTTATCGAGCAGTGGCCCTACTCTATGGCCCTGTAAAATTTGTCTGAATCTGCTGTCTGTGACTCGTGACTGAGATATTTTTGCTTTTTTTACTCTGACCCTTTCAATTCAATTCTTGGCATGTATATATGACTGAGATTATACATGGAAAGCTCAGGGTTGAAATATGTTAGTGGAATGTAGAAGTGAAGAACGATGCTTTGTATATATTTTTTAAATGATAGCCCCTGTGAGATTCATGCCCTTTTTTGAACTGCCTGTCACCTACAGCACTATAACCAGTATTACATTTTTAGGAAATTTTGCTGCAAGGCACCGGTTTGCACATTTTTATTGAAGGTTGTCTTGTGGAAGGTGACCCCCCCACCCCGCCCCCCCGGCCCCCCTCCCATGATGCAAAATCAATCTGTTATTTGCGTTTAAATAGCATGTTAATCTGTAACCAGTATTAACAATAGCATACATAATTTACACATGATTTATTTATTATGTACTTGATTTACATCACTTATTAGTTTCATGTTATTCACATTTAGATTTAGCAGAGTGAAACATATACTTATATTTGATTACCTTCAGGTAGCCAGTGTGCATTTAAAGTTAGCATAAGTGGGCCTAGGTTATCCACACCCTTTTGAAATGAACATTGTATTTCTGCTTGTTGTGCATAATATTTAAAAAAAATTGATACCAAAGTCACTGTAAGTTCATTTAAAATATTATTCTTTCTTTGCTTACATTTGAAGTTGTAGTATAGTGATTATTTGGTTTGGACCGAAACTTCAACACCTGCAATGTATGAGAAAGCTGAGGAGTTGATAACACTTTGTGTGATATTGTGAAGTTAGTGGTGGGAGAAAGAGTTGGCATTGTATTATTTCATGAGAAGGGGGACAACTCTAGGCATAGAGAGAGCACTAGGCTATGATTGGCCATCTCCTGGTGGGAAACCTGAAATTTGCATCGGAATGTTGAATTTCAACTGTGCAAATCTTGTTAGTTAGATCACTTGCCCCTGACCACCTTTGCAAGCGGATGCCTTCTCTCATCTCCTGAGATCAATTCTCCATATTATCCTGCTCACAGACATATTCTCAAGAGTAAGTGTCTAACTTCAGATTCTAATTGGATCCTTAATGGGTTTCTTTTTCGATGCTATATTTGCTGATAACAACTGCTTTGGAAATTTTCCAACCTATCCACACCTTTAGTTCGGAATTAGGGTATTTCCTTTATGGAAACCAGCTTTGTCTTTTATTGCTCTTGTTGCCTCTGATATACTAAATCTTCACATTTCCTATTGTATTGCTTGGATTATGTTCTTGTTTGACCTTATCCAAGAAAACATTTATTTTTACGCAATTAAATTATTTGGGGATGTCATTTTACTACTCTGATCAATAAACGTTCATAGTTTGTAATCTATTTGTCTCTGTCATTACTGTGGAGCAAAATGTGTTTCACTGTCGATAATATGCTAAAGAATGTTGTGATTTCATCCTCAGTTTAAGACAAAGACTCCTCTGAGCATAGATAGCAGAATTTTGAGATTGCACCAAGATTAGCAAGGCTCAGAGACTGTGCCTATTTGATCTAATCTCACTATCTCCCCTATGACCCTTTAGGGAGGTCCGACTTGGCTGGCACACTACAAGCACAGTGAATAATTTATTTATTTCATTGGTGTTGTCTGTAAGAAAATTGGTTATTTGTTGTGGGGAGCGGAAACCCCTCTCAGACTAAATCATAATCCTTCTCATGGTGAAACCCCAAAGTCACTAAATTAAAACGTGCTTAACCCTCTAGAAGCTTAGCACAAAAGCAGTCTTGCTTAACTTTGAGGCAAAGCCTAAAGTATTTATGGAGCACACAAACAGGATTAAGATGAAAACATAACACAAACAAGTTCCCAAACCAATTTAGAAAAACAGAATATATTTTAACAAATAAAATGACACTAGAGCAAAAAGAAAGTCCAATCAGCGCAACTGGAGATATACAATTTTAAATTTTAGGTAGATATAGCGCCTAAAGGCAGAAAGCATCAACTGAGGGAATCTGGTCACGCTGGACTGGGACAAAATCACAAGCTCATGCGACCACAATTGAACACAGGTCAGGCACAGGACCAAATTTGGCCAGCTGGGATTTGAACCTCATGTCCTTGGTGTAAGGTCTGCATGGCATTGCTTTGCATCACTCGACATCAGTTCCGATGAAGATTTCAGCTGTGCGACTAGGCTTTGCATGGCTTGGCGGTGGTTCCAATGAAGCTTTCAGCTATGCAGTCACGCTTTGCTGGGCTCTGCGCTGCTTCACACCAGATTTGCTGGAACTTTCAGGAAGGCAAGGAGTAGTTCTCCCGTATGCCAGCTAAGGGCCCAGGACATGTGGAGGCACCTCTTGGAAATCAGGAACTCACTCCATCAAAGGCTAGCACGGCTCAGGCAGGTTTGTTGCAGGTCCAGGCGGGTTGAGTGCAGCAGGTCAGCTGGGCAGTTGCAGGTAGGACTATGGAGCTTATTGTGTCTCTGTAGCTCAGAAAGGATGTCAGCCAATGGACCCTTGGAGTAACTCCTGTAGCCTAGGACGAAGGGAGCAGATTCAGTCTTCCTTCTCAGCGCACAGGGAGGCGAGACCTTAAGCAGCAGGGCAGCCCTCTGCGTGTCAAGGCCGTCCTCAATCAGCAGGGCAGGCCCCTGGTAGCAGCAGGGCCGTTCTCTGGGGAGCAAGGCAGACCTCAAGCAGTAGTATACAGAAACCAGGGCACACATATAGAAATCAACAGTTAATACAGATTTTGCTAGTAATAGAAGTCGACACCAGAGGTTTTCTTTAGGGTATTTTATATGGGGATGTTCGTAGGAAAAAACAACGCCAGCCGACACGTGTTTCGTCAACAGGTCAGTGCCTGTGACTCTTCAGGGCTTGGTAGGCGTGGTGCAGGTATCGAAGTTCCGGTGATATTTCCAACCCGGAGTGCGGGTAAAACGTAACAGCGGGTTCGTAAAAAGAAGAAAGGAAGTTTTCTGTCGGGCGGGTGTGTCCGTAACAACCGAAGAGCCTGTAAAAGCAGGACTCTCCTGTAACTCGTCACAACGAGACGAGTTACAGGAGAGTCCTGCTTTTACAGGCCCTTTGGTTGTTACGGACACACCCGCACGACAGACACCTTCCTTTCTTCTTTTTACGAACCCGCTGTTACGTTTTACCTGCACTCCGGGTTGGAAATATCACGGGAACTTCGATACCTGCACCACGCCTACCAAGCCCTGAAGAGTCACAGGCACTGACCTGCTGACGAAACACGTGTCGGCTGGCATTGGTTTTTTCCTATGAACATCCCCATATAAAATACCCTAAAGAAAACCTCCGGTGTCGACTTCTATTACTAGCAAAATCTGTATTAACTGTTGATTTCTATATGTGTGCCCAGGTTTCTGTATATTTATGCTGAGGGATGGGCTTTTAGCTCTTCACTCATTTAGGGGTTTTGGGTTTTCCCCTGTCCTGGAGGCACCACACACTCACTGACAACCTCTTACATTCATCTCCACTAGCTACCTGCCGGAGCGTCACTTACCTGCTACCCCACACCCTGCACAGTAGCTTGGTGACCTCAAGCAGTAGGACAGGCCTTTGGGGAACAAGGCAGTTATATTTCTGTAATGTCCATATGCCCATTAGTGTACTGAAGAGTTGTTCTGAGGGCCCAATATTTTTACCTGGTGCCATCTTTAGAGTAGGGGAATTCCCTGTGCTACACCCACATCTGGTTCTGGAAAATTATTTCCTTCCCCAGCCGAGTCTCCAATACGTCTACAGTGACAAAAGACTAGTGTCAGGTTCCTTTGTATATGGTGAAGTCAAGCCCTTTGAAGTGTAAGTAGGGTGGGAACAGCTCCACCCCAGCCATTCTGGCAGGACAGCCATTCTGCCAACACATAGTTGCTGTTCGTCTCACTGTCTGGGAGGAACACACAAAGCCCAAAACCAAAGCGATTCACATTCATATGACCCAGGAAATAGACAGAAGGCACAAATGGTTATAATAGAAAAATGCCAGCTTTCACTAAGTGCCATTTTCAGAAATGTGACTTAAAATCCAACTATACCATTAAAGAGGATTTAAAATTACAATTAATTTGAGTCTAAAGATGGCATTTCTACCTGCTCCTAATCAAAAGTTAGCACTTCCTAAATGTAATACTTTAACCCAATGTTATCCAATGGGAGAGGTAGGCCTTGCAGCAGTGTAAATGGATTTAGGAGTTTTCATATATTGGACCTGGCCCCTTTTGCAGTTTATCCCCAAACATTATGAATTTAACCTCCTATTTTTCTGACCTGTTTTTGTTGGCTTTAGGACTCTGGGCACTTTACTACTGCTGTTTAGTGCTAAAGTGCATATGCCTTCTGTGTAAATTGTAATTCTGATTGGTTATCCATAATTGGCATATTTGATTAACTGCAGGAGTAGTATGATAAAGGGGGCATCGCCGGACGTCGCCTTTCTTACAGAAACCTGGATGAACGCCTCATCAGCGTCGGACATCGCCATAGCCATCCCGGACGGTTACAAGATCATCCGAAGGGACCGCATCAACCAAACAGGAGGAGGCATCGCCACCGTCCACAAGAACTCCATCCGCATCACGACCAGCGCCGACGACACCCTCACAGCCGCCGAACATCTTCACTTCAAGATTCACACCGACCGCAAGACAACACTTAGAGGCACCCTCGTCTACAGACCCCCAGGACCCCGCACACAATTCTGCGAAGACATCACTGACTTTATCAGCCCACACGCCCTCCCCTCCGAGGATTACATTCTCCTTGGGGACCTCAACTTCCACCTGGAAAAGAACAACGATAGCAACACCACCACCCTTCTGGACAACCTCGCCAATCTCGGACTCAAACAACTGGTAAACACCTCCACCCACTACGCCGGACACACGCTCGACGCAATCTTCTCCTCCAGCAAGCACATCTCCTTCAATCACGCCACAGGACTCCACTGGACAGACCACAGCTGCGTCCACTTCAATTTCAGAAAAACCACGACACACCACCACCCACAACAAGTCCCCCGCAGAAACTGGAACAAAATTACCACGACCAGCTCACCACATCGCTAAACCAAAACCTCCCCGCCAGAGTAACGGACCCAAACCATGCAGCCATCAATTTCGCACAATGGCTCACCCGCTGCACTGACGAATTAGCACCCTTGAAAAACCATCACAACAAGCCAGGAAGCAAAAGAGCCACCTGGTTCAATGACGACCTCAAAAACTCCCCAAAAAAATGCCACACCCTCAAGAAAGCCTGGCGAAAAAACCCTACCACAGACAACATGACCGCCCTCAAGGACGCCACCCGGAAACACCACCAGCTGATCCGATCCACCAAGAAATCAGCATTCAAGGATCAACTCGACAACAACGCCCACAACAGCAAGGAACTCTTCAGCATTGTCAAAGAGCTTACCAACCCCAGCGCCGGCACCAACGACATCACTCCCTCTCAAGACCTCTGCGACTCTCTAGCCTCGTTCTTCCACAGCAAGATCGCTGACATACATAACAGCTTCGGCGAACAACTCACTCCCCTCACCACCGAACTGAAGACCCCCACCACCACCCTCTGTGCCTGGACCTCGATCAGCACCGAAGACACCATCCGCTTGATGAACTCCATCCACTCCGGATCACCAACCGACCCATGCCCACACCACATCTTCAACAAGGCCGACTCCATCATCGCACCCCAACTCCGAGATATCATCAACTGCTCCCTCTACAACGCTACCTTCCCGGAAAGCTGGAAACATGCCGAACTCAATGCCCTCCTGAAGAAACCTACAGCAGACCCCACCGAACTTAAGAACTACCGCCCCATCTCGCTCCTCCCATTCCCTGCCAAAGTCATAGAGAAGACTGTCAACAACCAGCTCGCCGCCTTCCTCGAGTCTAACGGCTCCCTCGACCCCTCACAATCCGGCTTCCGAGCCAAACACAGCACCGAGACCGCCCTCATCGCAGCCACAGAGGACCTCCGAATACTACTTGACAACGGGGAAACAGCTGCCCTCATCCTCCTGGACCTCTCCGCAGCATTTGACACGGTCTGCCATAGCACCCTTGTACAACGCCTCAGCAACGTCGGAATACAAGAAAAAGCACTGGACTGGATCATCTCGTTCCTTGCCGGAAGAACCCAGAGAGTCCGCCTCCCCCCCTTCAGATCAGAGGCCACCGAAGTCATCTGTGGAGTACCACAAGGATCATCCCTGAGCCCCACCCTCTTCAACGTCTACATGAGCCCCCTTGCTTCCATCGCACGCCAGCACAACCTTAACATCATCTCCTACGCTGACGACACACAGCTGATCCTCTCCCTCACAAAAGACCCAAACACCGCCAAAACCAACCTACACGAAGGGATGAAAGACGTAGCCGAGTGGATGAAGAAGAGCCGCCTAAAACTGAATTCAGACAAGACTGAAGTCCTCATCCTAGGATCATCCCCCTCTGCATGGGACGACTCATGGTGGCCACCGGCCCTTGGCAGCGCGCCCAAACCAACGGACCATGCTTGCAACCTATGATTCATCCTAGACTCCTCCCTCTCAATGACCAGACAAGTCAACGCCGTCTCGTCATCATGCTTCAACATTTTACGCATGCTCCGAAAGATCTTCCGATGGATCCCCACCGAAACAAGAAAGATGGTCACCCAAGCACTTGTCACAAGCCGACTGGACTACGGAAGCACCCTATACGCCGGAACCACAACCAAACTGCAGAAAAAACTCCAACGCATTCAGAACGCCTCCGCCTGACTCATCCTAGACATACCCCGCCACAATCACATCTCCGGTCACCTGAGAGACCTTCATTGGCTCCCCGTCAACAAGAGAATCAAGTTCCGTCTCCTCACCCACGCACACAAGGCCCTTTACGACCCAGTTACCTCAACACGCGCCTGACCTTTTACACCCCCACCCGCCAACTACGATCATCCACTCAAGCCCTCGCCACGATCCCACGAATCCGAAGAGCCACCATGGGAGGAAGATCATTCTCCTACTTAGCGGCCAAAACCTGGAATTCTCTCCCCACCCACCTCCGCCTTACACTGAAACCACCTCTCCTTCAGAAAACACCTCAAAACCTGGCTGTTTGATAAATAACGAAACCCCCCTCCCCCAAGCGCCTTGAGACCCTCTGGGTGAGTAGTGCGCTATACAAATTCTGACTTGACTGCCAGATTTTCAATTACGTGCATGAGCTTATCAGTTAAAAAAGTTCACATTTTTGCTATCTGACGGGGGGTGAGGTGGGGGGGGGGGGGTAAGGGAGTGCCCAACTGTGGGATACTCTGCTAAAGGAAGTGGAGAATGGTGGGGCCAAATTTAAGTTCAAATTTGAAGACCAGAAGTATTTTTTAAAAAGACAGCTAAAGTGTTGCAGGTGGCGGCTCAATTGTGGGCACAGATTTGGCATGTAACAGACCTGTCATAATATAGTAGCTACATGACAATATGAGACTCTACGTGTTCCCTGGAATGTTTGAATGACATGTTGGCGGTGAATTTAAGAGAAGCAGGTGTCACTGAATGGGGCCAGATTTTCAAGAGGGGCAGCTATGTTCTTGGGAACAGTTCTAACAAGTAAACAATAAGACAGTGTTCAAGTTTAAATTCTTCAAACTACAGAATTGACCTGTGTAAGAAGATAAAGGTGGTACTAAGGATTTGAAAGAACACTTGATTAAAAGCCTGCAATGGAAGAAGGTGATGGCAACCTGTTATGAGCTAATTATGGATATCTCCGATAAAAGGGCAGAGTGCACCCAACTACCTATGGGGAGGAATAACATCGAAAGTAAGTCTTGACCAATTTTGGCAAGTATCCTTTCAGGGTATTTAAACCAATATATTTAAGACAGAGCCATCTTTTTTCCCTCCACAGAGCCTATTGGACACCAAAAGGCTAGCAAAACTGAAAGGGTCCAATGAGGCACACTGAATGAAATGCGACTTAAAAAACGCTGATGACATCCAAATGTTTGTATCCTGCCTCAGTATTCAGGATTTCTGGAAGGATGTATGCAAATGACCTCTTACACACTCAAATTGAGGTAAGCCTTGAATTAATTATTTTTGGTTGCCACTGGAATTTGGAGATCAGTTAGTGTACGGAAATAAATTGACGCTTTATTAAATTTTTTACTGGGAAGAAGGCAGATTTGTAAATATTGGATTCACTCGACACCTTCATCAAAATCTGAATGGCTCAAATCAGTATTTTATGTCTGCAAGATGGATTTAAATCGCTCCTCCTAAAAAAAAGTGGCCAAGTTATGGGAACCCTTGACTAGCTGGGGGAAAAGGAAGGATGGAACATAAAAACACTTAAGGTTAAATACGAAGTAAATTGAGCTGGTATATTATCGAATTGAGTCTGATGATTAAAGCCACTTGGGGAGAGGACATGGTAGTCAACACCCCCTTTCCTAATTACTGTTTTCTCAAAGGTCCCTTGCAGGGCACACTACCAAGACAGAAGGGAAACTTGGAGGTTTCAGTCAGAAACAAAATAGCATATGAGGACTGTGAGAAGTTGGCCTGGCATATGCTGTCTACTATTCTAGTGGGCACCTTGCACCAGTCCAAACAACCCTTACTGATGGTAGGTTTAAAGATAACCTATATAGAAAGCTATCCTAGTGGTAGCTGTTGAGAGCAGCCTTCAGGCTAAGTCTTGAAGGAATGTAAAGCAGCTTGTTTTACCAGTCTATAATCTCATGAATGACCAAATGACTGGAGAACCACACCAGGTATGTATATAAAATATATGTATTTATTCTAAACACATCCCACTAGTCTCTTTATGAGGCGAGAGGCAAATGTACATTCAGTAAACTTAAGTAGCACACAGTAAATTAGCACAATGTACGTTGAGCCCTAGGGGCGTACCAAACCATATGTTAGGAAAGCAGTATAAGAACCACAACTGACATAGATACAAGACCTAGAGCCTTTAGAACCGCTGGGGCCACCAGGAACCACCCAAGGTAGTGACACAGGGGACCCACGGGGGACTCGTGAAGTATCTAAACACAGCCGCAAATCACCATTAACTTTCATGGGGAAAGTCGCGTTGGAAATTTAAAGATTAAGGACACTTAGAGGAGGACTTGGATCAAACCCCTTTAGAACTAGGAGGTTCTAAAGTCAACCCCCACAGGAGCACCGGAGTATTCGAGTTACCAGACCTAGGGAAGCCGGCTGCACAGGTGCCTTTTCGTGTCGGGTTTCGTCGTCGATTTCAATGGCGAGCTGCTACAAAGTGCTGCTGACGACCAAGTGGAAAGTGTCCGGGTGGATCCAAGAGTAGATCGGAGATGTGAAGAACCTGAAAGCAGAGGGGACAGAGTCTGGGTCACTTGCCAGTGACCAGGAAGGCGATAAGCGGATGCCCACCGATGTCTGGTGATTTCAGGTGAAGAAGGTGAAGCTTGACTCTCCAGCCACGAGGACCAGGAGGCATTAATGACAACCATATTTGAGCTGTCCCATGAAGGATGTCGAGTGCTGCGGTGTCGGTTTCTGGATTGGACCCAACAAGCCTTGGCAACAGCAACCCATGCAGAAAGCAGAGATTGGCTTCAGTGCAGACCAGCAAGGTCTGAGGGACTCACCCTTTGGAGGGGAGTCAGGGCACATCTGGAGCAACCAGGGAAGCCAAAGGAAAAGAAGAGTTACCTTCATGGGGACCCACCATTCAATGGGCCAGAGATCGCAAAGGGGCCTCGAGCAGAAATGCTAGAAGTGGGCTCACTGTACACTCGTGGAGTATATGCCCACAATCTTCGGTGCAGATGGTGCTCGGGGCTTGGACTACAAGTAGCCCAATGCACAATTTTGGGAAAGCTCGGGAAGTGGATGCACTAGCAAATGTGCACGGTGTCCAGGAGTTCCGGTCCCACGTCACATGTATGGGCTGCCAGTCTCAGCTTTGCTGGGATCTTGTGTCGGCCTCTGAGAAGTCTGGAAGTCCATGTCATGAGTCATAAATACTTTGGGGTCCGGCAGGAGCTTCGGAAATGCAGACCAGCAAGATGCTTCTTTGGTGCCTGCTTGAGCAGGGGAGTCACTCCTTGACCCCATGGGAGATTCTTCCATCTTCTAGTCGTGTAGAATTTCGAAGTTCCTGGATATATGTTGCAGAGTATCGTCCAGGTGTAATCTGAAGTTCTAAGGACTGGGGTCCCATAGTTATACTAAGTTAAGGGGTTGGATACTCTGGGGTCCCACTTATGGGAGGATCCAGGGAGGGGGGTGGCTACACCCCTTTCCCTTTGTCCAGTTTTGGCCCCTGCAAACGGTTTGAACCGGGGTGTGCACAGGGACACCAAGTGTGCCCCCAGCACTGTCTGAAAAGCATTCTCTGAATGCACCCACCAAGCCCCAATACACTGAAGCCTGTCTAGAAGGTGGTTACACCTCCCTGTGACAGGAAACATATTGTCCAGGCCTCCCCTGCCGGAGTTTCATCCAGCAGCAGGAGGTCAAACCTGTGTCTGTGGCTGCAGCATCCATTTTGTGATGCTGGGGCTCTTTTAAACTATTACGGGTTAGGTCGAGAGGGTAGGATTCCAAAGTGTTTGACACCAAACATGACATGTTTCCATGCAGCCATTCCAAAGTTAGCATTTACCGCGAGTGTATAATGCACTTAAGAGTATATGGTCTGGCTGCATCACAGAACAGCTTCAGAGAATAGATTCTGAAAGCTGCAGAGGGGTCCTGCTCATGCATTGGCACCCTATCAGACAAAACCAAGCACTCTGCCTTCAGGATTGATAAGACCAGCCATAGGAGCGACTTATAGGTTTATATGTGTCAGTGATTAAAGGTAGATATAGGTAACCTATATCTTAGTAAGGGGTGCATGCACCACCTTACCCAGGCTGTAGTAGCAGACCTGTGGTGGCATTTTGGAAGGCTTCCCAGAGGTGGCATAATACATGCTTCAGCCTCTGGTAGGCCTCTAGGGTACCTATGCCCTTAGAACCTAAGGTACCATATACTAGGGACTCACAAGGGTAACCTAGTAACCAATCTGGAGTGTACCTAATGTACATGCAGACATTTTAGAGAGGAAGCAGCTAGGCTGGGGTCCTGTTTCGCAGGGCCCCTGCCAGACTAAAGTCGAGAAACAGTGAAACACCAGAAAAAAAGTGAGGGTAACCATACTAAGCAGATCCAATTCTCCTACACAACCCCCTCCCCCCAACACAGGGACATTAAACTAACCTTGACCAGTTGAGTCTTCATGTTCTAAGTGGAAATACCTGGAGAGTCCAACTGCATTGGCATGGTTACTCCCAGGTCTGTGTTCCACGGTATAGTCCATCCCCTGTAGGGAAATGGACCACCTCAAAAGTTTGGGGTTTTCACCATTCACTTGTTTTAGACATAAGAGGGGCTTATGGTCAGTCTGAACAGTGAAGTGAGTGCCAAACAAGTATGGCCTCAGCTTCTTCAGAGCCCAAACCACAGCAAAGGCCTTCCTCTCAATAGCTGACCAACGTTTCTCTCTAGGGGTCAGCCTTCTGCTAATAAAAGCTACTGGCTGGTCCTGACCTTCATCATTCAATTGTGATAGCACATCCCCTACCTCCAACTCAGATGCATCTGTTTGGACAATTAATTATTTGGAGTAGTCTGGACTTTGCAGAATTGGTGCAGTGCACATGGCCTGCTTCAGGTCATCAAATGCCTTTTGACAGCTAACTGTCCACTGAACTTTCTTTGGCATTCTTTTAAAAGTTTAGTCATTCAGGGGTGTCACAATGGAACAATACCCCTTGACAAATCTTCTGTAGTACCCAGTCAGGCCCAAGAAAACTCTGACCTGAGTCTGGGTGGTTGGAGCAACCCAGTCCATTATGGTCTGGATTTTGCTCTGCAATGGTTGAACCTGGCCTCCACCTACAAGGTGCCCCAGGTATGCAACCTGACTCTCCCCTATCTGGCAATTAGTAGCCTTGATAGTTAGGCCTGCCTTCTGCAGGGCCTCCAAAACATATCTCAGGTGGACCAGGTGATCCTTCCAGGTGGAGCTAAAGGCAGCAATATCATCTAGATATGCTGCACAGTAGTCTTCCAGGCCTGTTAGGGCTTTGTTCACCAACCTTTGAAAAGTAGCAGGTGCATTATTCAGACCAAAGGGCATTACCACAAATTGATAGTGCCCACTAGGGGTTGAAAATGCTGTCTTTGGTTTTGCATCATTAGCTAATCTTATCTACCAGTAGCCAGCTGTAAGATCAAATGTGCTCAGAAACTTGGCTGAGGCCAACGTATCTATAAGCCCATCTGCTCTTGGAATTGGATGGGCATCAGTCCTAGTGACTGCATTGAGACCTCTGTAGTCAACAAAAAACCTAATTTCTCTCGTACCACCCTGGGTGTGAGGCTTTGGTACTAAGACCACTGGACTAGCCCAAGGGGTATCTGAGGGTTCAATAACTCCAAATCTAACATTTTCTGGACTTCTGTCGTGACACATTCCTTGACATGATCAGGTTGCCTGTAAATCTTATTTTTAATAGGCAGACTGTCCCCAGTGTCCACTTCATGAGTGCACCAGGTTGTCTGACTTTAAATCAGAGAGAACATATGTCTGAACGACTGAGCACTTGTCTGCAATCAGTTTGCTGCTGATCAGGTAGGTTGCCTGCCAAGGCCACACCATCTACTGACCCATCATCAGGGTTCTGTGAGCGCAGGTCAGGGAGAGGGTCACTGTCCTCCTCCTGTCCCTTATCAGTAGCCATGAGCAAGCCCATGTCTGCCCTGTCAACATATGGTTTCAGTCTTTTGACATGAAGCACCCTATGGGGGCTCCTGGGAGTTCCTAGGTCCACCAAATAGGTAACCTCTCCCTTCTGTTCAACAATAGTGTAGGGCCCACTCCACTTGTTTTGGATAGCTGCTGGGGCCACAGGATCCAACACCCACACTTTCTGTCCTGGCCGGTAAACAGTCAGTACAGCCTTTTGGTCATGCCAGGCTTTCTGTAATTCCTGGCTAGCCTCAAGGTTTTTGGTTGCCTTTTTCATATACTCAGCCATCCTGGAGCGGAGACCAAGTACATAGTCCACTATGCCCTGTTTAGGGGGTTTGAGAGGTAACTCCCATCCCTCCTTCATCATATACAAAGGGCCTCTTACAGGATGCCAAAACAGAAGTTCGAAAGGGCTGTAGCCAACCCCCTTCTGAGGAACCTCCCTGTATGTAAATAAAAGGTAGGGTAGTAGGATGTCCCATCTCCGCCTAAGATTTTCTGGGAGACCCTTGATAATACCCTTTAAGGTTTTGCTGAATCTTTCAACTAAACCATTGCATTGTGGGTGATAGGGCGTGAAGAATTTATAATTCACTCTACACTCCTTCCACACTGCAGTCAAGTAGCTAGACATAAAGTTTGCATCTCTGTCAGATGCTACCTCCTTAGGGAAACCGACCCACTCTTGAGAACACTCCCAAGAGGGCTCTTGCCACCACAGGTACTGTAGTGGTCCTGAAGGGAATTGCCTCTGGTTATCTAGTAAAACACGAGGGAACCTACTCAGATTCACCAAGCTGCACAGCCACATATCTGAATGAATCAAATGAATTAAATTCAGATAGTTTGATCCTCTGTTTATCCATATTTTCCACTTTTTAAATCCTTCTTTTATTCCATTTGTATTCAATTCGTTTTACTCATTCCAGTGTTTGGCCACGATGTTCACATAAGAACAGGAGCACCATTAAGTTCCACATGTCGCAATTTTATTAAAAATCACCCAATGCATTTCGGGATTAAAAATCCCTTCGCCAGGGGAATCTAAAATACAAAAGAAATAATTTTACATAATGCTATCAGACTTATCATTGCACTCTCAATGCAACCGACTACCGAATTTCTTCCATTTTACTCTGCAATTATTTATCCAGTAAACTTTTGAAGCAACATTTCAAACATATATGATGGCACTAAAAATCCAACATTATGGACAACAGTCCTTTTACCAAAACACCCACGCAATTAGCTAAATGTTGTTTATGGTAAGTGAATCCTCGTATGATAAGCCAGCGCTCTCATTTGTTTTTAAACAACTTAGCTTCTACTCACGCTTACCGTGACTTGTGATGAGTTACATCCCATATTACGAAACCGAACTTGCAAAATGCCTATTTCTTTTTAAACCGCATGGCGAGTTACACAAGGCATCCATATTTCATTGCGTGCCGACGCACGCGCTTCCTTTCAATGAGAAGCTTCAGCAAACATTTAAAAGTCTGGTCAAGGTTTATCAGCCCTCCCAACTTCCCTCAGATGGTAAATCACGTGTCTCTAAACTAAAGCTGTCAACCAATCTAAACTGCAGACTGTTTTGCATAGCGCACTCGTTCTCCTTCCTCCTTTCATTCCTCGGGACAAACCACACATCCAAGAATGCATTATGACCCATCCCTCACAAAACAGCGCTTGTACCACACCCCAATTATTCATGTACTAAGCCCATATGAATAGTGTTTCCAATATTGAATAAACAACACAATCAAGTACCCTACATCAATATCCTGCATTGAGAGCGCAATGATAAGTCTGATAGCATTATGTAAAATTATTTCTTTTGTATTTTAGATTCCCCTGATGAAGGGATTTTTAATCCTGAAATGCATTGGGTGATTTTTAATAAAATTGAGACATGTGGAATTTAATGGTGCTCCTGTGCTTATGTGAATATCGTGGCCAAACACTGGAATGAGTAAAACGAATTGAATAAAAATGGAAAAAAAGAAGGATTTAACCCTTTCCATGCGTCCGCGATTCCCCTGGTGTGCTGTAAACAGCACGAACAGGGGCGGGCCGTGACGAACCCCAGCCGTCATCAGCACACGAGCACCGTAGTGCATGACGGCTGGGGTTCGTCATCAGCATGGAAGGGGTTAAAAAGTGGAAAATATAGATAAACAGAGGATCAAACTATCTGAATTTAATTCATTTGATTGATTCGGATATGTGGCTGTGCAGCTTGGTGAATCTGAGTAGGTTCCCTCATGTTTTGTTAATATTGCAGCGCAATGGGGTGAAGCGCCGACAAGCTTGCATGTTTTTAAAGCTCTGAATTGGTTTAAATACTGACAAATTGGAAAAAGACGGTGTGCATCTCACCACCTCCAATGTACAATCTGGTTATCTAGTGGCATGGTCCTCCACCACTAGGATAAACCTGTGCTCAGATGCTGTCTGAGGATCCATTGGTCCAAGAATATCTATCCCCACTCTCTCAAAGGGAACCCCCACCACAGGTAGTGGTATCAGGGGGGCCTTTGTGGTGCCGCCTGCCTTACCACTGGCTTGACAGGTGACACAGGAGCGACAAAACGCCTTTGTGTCTTCAGACATGTGGGGCCAAAGAAAGTGAGGGACAATTCTGTCCCAAGTCTTGTTTTGGCCCAGGTGTCCTGCTAAAGGAATTTCATGGGCTAGTGTCAATAGGAATCCCCTGAACTTCAAAGGTATAACCAACCTTCTGGCTGCCCCAGACTTGGGGTCTCTACTCTCTGAATACAGGAGTCCATTATCCCAATAAATCGTATGGGTGCTACTAGCATTCCCAGCAGCCTCAGCAGCAGCTTGCTGCCTGAGGGGTTCAAGAGAAAGGCAGCTCAGCTGCTCCTTGCTCAGATCTGCCCTGGAAGGGCCCCCTGTCCCCAAAAACTCAACCTTGATCAGGCACAAGCTCCTCTGGGACAGTTCCTTCTTCAGGAGAACAATCATCTCCCTCAAGAGACTGATCATCATTCTGAGTCAGGGGGGAAGGCACTGCCTTAACCCTACTGCTCCTTTTCTTGGAAGGCGCCTGGTCCATTATTCCAGAATCCAGGGCTTGTTCAGTTTTAGACATTTTGGCCTGTGACCTAGTCACAGCAAACACATGTGCAGAAATTCCTAACATTTCTGCATGGGTCCTTAACTCCACTTCAGACCAGGCTGAAGTCTCTAAATCCTTACCAAGCAAGCATTCAACAGGGAGGTCTGCACTTACCACAACTTTCTTAAGGCCAGTTACCCCTCCCCAGGATAAATTAACAACTGCCAGGGCATGGGTGGTCCCGACATTGCTAGCATTGGTCTCTTGGCAAAGTTCACCAAGTATGATTTGTCCAGGGTCGACAAGGTCTTGTGTCACCATTGTGACACTTGCTCCTGTATCCCTGTAGGCCAAAGTCTCTTTTCCATTGATCAAAGGCTGCTGTCTGTATTTGCCCAAGGTACTGGGACTCACATAGAAAGACATATCCATGCCTCCATCACAGACCAGGACAACCTGAGTTGGTACTCTGACTAGGCCAGAGTCCATCTCAGTATCCAGGGTTAACCCTACTACACCCTTCTGCTGAGTATCACCAATTGGAGCTGAACTAGGGAGAACAGTTGCCTTAGGGGCAATGGTGGTTGGAGTTGAGTCTTTATTTCTAGTGCAATCACTAGTCCAATGGCTGTTCTGCTTACAGATTGTGCACCATGGTTTCTATTGACCTTTCTTCTTGGAAGATTGGGAATACCCACCATTAGAAGGTTTTTGGGGGCCTTGTGAAGACTTCTAGTCTTTACCCTTCTCCCCACCCTTATTAGGAGCTTGCTTCTTCTGGTCACCACCTTGGTTCTGTACCTTCTGCTTCACCCTGGTTCTGACCAATTTGTCTGCCTTTTTTCCCAATTCTTGAGTAGAGGTCAGATTAGAGTCTACCATGTGCTGATGCAGCAGCTGATTCTTACATTGATTAGAGATCTGCTCCCTCATAGTCAAATTGTATAATTCTGTATAATCACACACTTTACTGCCCAGTAACCAGCCCTCTAGAGCCTTAGTAGCACAATCTACACAGTCAACCCAGTCCTGAATCTGTGTCTTTTGGGTATCTCTGAACTGTATTCTATACTGCGCATAGGTTATGCCAAACCCATCTATTAGAACACTCTTCAGGACTTTGTAATCATCAGCATCCTCTTCTCTTACAGTGAGGAGCTTGTCTCTACCCTTGTCTGCAAAGGAGAGCCACAAGATTGCTGCCCACTGCTCCTGGGGGACCTTCTTTACTTTGCAGGCCCTTTCCAGTGCAGTTATCCATTTGTGGATATCATCCCCACTCTGGTAGGGAGGGACAATCTTGCTCAAGTTTCTATGGTCATAAGACCTATCCCTACCACTAGGGACATTGCTGCCACCATGGGACTCTAGTCCCATCTTTTTTCTTGCTCTTTCAAGCTCTATGGAATTCTTTCTAAGACTACTCTTTGTTTCCTTGTTTCCAGTTGGTCTTCTTCAAACCTCAGCTGATTCTCTCTCTTCTCCTGGGAGGTGTCCCTCTTATTAAAAGAGACAGAGGTCCGAACAGATGTGTCAGAATGGTTAGATTCCACTGAAGGAGATCTTGGCCTTCTAGGGCACACCCCAAACTCTTCCTGGTGGGACAACGACAGGGTCACCTTGGCCTTCTTCATCTCTAGTTGGAGCTGGTTGGTCCAGGTCTAGGTCCTTGTCACCTGCCTGGTCAACATCAGAATCTGAGTCCTGGTGGTTTGTACTACTGGCCTCTTCTCCTCCTGTTGCTTCCACCCCAATGCCTACCCTTTCAGGTTCTGTAGCCTTCCTATGGTCATCCAGCAATAACACTTCTCTGAGGTGTTGGGTGGTGACATTTTTGCCTGTCTTCAGTTTCCTCATAGTACAGAGAGCCCTTAATTCTAAAAAAGGTAATGTGTCATACTTGGATGCCTGCAATATACTGACATCTGAGAGGGACCCACTGGTTCCTGGCCCTGAAGACATAATAAGTGAGGTGTGGTGTATGCACTATCTACTCTAGTTGTTTACCTACTAAACTCTCTTGAGTTGTAGAAAGGGTATGCTTAAGCCCTTATCACACAACTCTAAGTTCAGTAGACCTTACTGTATTTAAGCTTGTATTATATGTACCTCTGGTAACTTTAGTGGTTTTCAAATGATCAATCACATGAGATTATCTGGTAAAACAATGGCAAGCTGGAATCCCACACGCTGCACACCGATGTGAGAAGTTGGCCTGGCATATGCTCTCCACAGCTACCACTAGGATAGCTTTCTATATCGGTTGTCTTTAAACCTACCACCAATAAGGGTCGTTTGGACTGGTGCAAGGTGCCCACTAGAATAGTGGACAGCATATGCCAGGCCAACTTCTCACAAGGACAACAAAAAAAGAATAGAGGAGTCTCTGCCAAGGAGAAGCGCTGAAGAGCTGTAAGGAGGAGTATTGCCCCTTGGCAAAGTGTTGCTTTGCTGGTTTGACCTGCAGTTGCTACTTCTGCTTTAGTGAGGAAACGGACTGGACTTTGCTGTGCATCCTGTTTGTGAAGTTTCTCCAAGGGTTTGTGTGTGTTTGCCTCTTGTTGGAAGTCTCAGCTAAACCTACAGCTACCTTCCCCTATAGCACCTGAACTCCACTGCTGGGAGTTCTGACCTCCCAAGTGGTGCCATTTCCAGCTCTGGCCACTGGAGGTGTTTGCTGGGCTGTAACTTCAAGAAAAGGATTCCTGACGCTGTCACCAACACCACTACCTGCACTGACGCCTTGGTCACTGCTCGCTGAGTGAGCGCAGCACCGACCTCGATGACAGCGCAGCCCTCGTCTCACCAACCATGGCACTTCTTGCTGACATCAAAACTGCTGCCTCCACCATGGCCGTGGGCACCGCCTCGTCGCAGTGACTTCGACTGCACCGCAAAGTTGGTCTCACCGACGACGACGCTTAAGTGCAGATCACCGACTCCACTGCCTGCACCGCCGCCGTGGTCACCTCGCTGCACCGCCTTCAGCGACGCTGCAGCCTTGGGCTGCCAACAACCATGTCATCTACTCCAACATCAGTGCTCCACACCAACGCCACATCGCTGCCTGCACCGAAGCCACAGACATCGCATCGTGAAGTGCACGACGCACTGTCGGCGAAGACTCCGCAGCCCTGGTACTGCTGATGTCAGTGCTCCTGACTTCGATCTCATGGAGATCGATCTGCAAGGCATCTTACTCCAAGAACGTGTGCACCGACACACAGCCCTATCTCGTGACTCGAGCGATGCCTCACCGCTGCACCTCATCACAAGGTCCTGAAGTACCGAAAATTATTTACAAACCCCCAATTATAGTTATTTCCATAACCAATCCCATTCCCATTACCAATAATCAGTCAGTTGGCAGTGTAGAAGGTCCAAGCATTTATTAGAACAAACAAACTCTGCCAGAGGAGCTCCTTGCGACCTAACCCCACGAGGTCCGCCAAGAAGACTGCTGCAACACTGTCAGAACATCACATATATACAGTTGCATTGGCGAAATCATGGCCCAACATGGAAAAATACAAGCTGGTACAGGTTGGTGCAGAAAGGAAAAACCATATAAGGCACACGAAGAACCCTTAGTTTAGCTCATCTCAGTTTAGCAAGGTCGAATGGGTGACTCCCTTCTGCCGGCTCCGACACAGCCCAACCCGCTCCCTCCTGGAATGTGCTTATCGGGCCTTCCTCTGCTACCTACAACCTTGACAGGCCTAACAAGCTGAAGCAGCAATTCTGCAACAGTTGGGTTATTTCTCAGGAGAACGCTGACAGAGGGAAAGGGATAAGTTCGGTCTGTTAGTGTACGGCTTCCAGCGAGGCCACAAAATGGCGCCGGTAAGGCTAAGAAAGTGTAAAATGAGGGGAGTGGTGCAAGATGGAGTTCTAAAATACGACAGATGGTTTTATGCTAATGTTTACGTACCTATAAGGTAACATTTAGATACATCATGCTAATTATAAAATATCGATTATGCACATGGTATACATGAAAATAATTGCCAGTTCCTCAGTTCTCAAGGCCTCTTCAACTCCAAGGTACTGTTTGCGGGTCTTCCCTGATGCCATAGCCAGCCCTCAACTCCATCGAGGTCAGACTGAACTTTGGGGCATGAATGGTGGAAGAGTGATGAGCCAGTAGTTGGAAAGGTCAGAGATTCTGGGAAGATTGCTTGAGTATTTACTAATAGTTCCCATTTTGCTGCTTTCTGACCATTGGAAAGGTGTGCGTGTCACCGTTGTGCACACACAGTTTATAGCAATATCCGAGTGGCGTATGTCACTAGAGAAAGTTAACTCCAGGTAGGAGTGTGGAGTGGTGTGGCTCACTGGTTAGAGGCGGCAGACCCGAGAGTAGAGGACGGCCCGGGACCAGGGTTCAATTCCCGACAGGGTCGTGGACCAGGGTCAGCGGACTCGATAATTCTCATCTCGGTGCCTACTCTAACCAGGGATCACACTCGGCAACTCTGGGCATTAGCTTGCCTCATCTCCACAACGGCCCCCCACATACGCCAGGGATGCCTGGTTTCACCTTGGAGATACCCAGTAGGGACCATCTCACAGGGAAAGCCAGGACGGGTTCCCCAGTGGTCTACTGCGCAGAGATACTCCTTCGGGGGTCGATTCTAGCGCATTACAAACCCACAATCAATTAATTAATATTGTCACATTACTTGGGTGTACATTTTAGTGCAGCATAGGCTTTGCGTATCACTCATTTGCTCAAAATGTTGACACTCTCCAAATATGTGCACTCACTTTTCATCGATAGTACCCAGGAGTGTGTTTTCTTAGTGTAGAATATGCTGTATAGGTCACAAATGATCCTGACATTTTGATGCTTCTTGCATTTGTGCACACATTTTAAAGTAAAACTCCGGGCATTAGTGTCATCTTAGTGTAGAAAAACAAAGTACGAATGCAATGAGCAATTCACTTTTTCTTAGACAGTATGATGTGCTCATCATAGATGCGCATAAAAGTGTACTGGCTCTACCACCCCACATTGTAGGAAAAAGGTGTGCGCATATCACTGATAAGCTCCTTACATATGTTTAGAGATATGCCTCAAATACTTGAGTGCCAATCAGTATAACTGAGACTGAGGACTTACGATGGCTGCTGCTTAGTATGAAAGTGCATTGCGTGCAAGCTTAATGCTCATGCACCACATCTGCTTTGTAGTAAGTGCCACTCTAGTAGATCTACATGTACTCTAGTTTTCCTCACACATGGCATGATGATGAAGCCATAATGGAGCCTTGTGCCGTACACTGGAGGCCAAACAAATAAAATTCACTTAGGGCCTGATTTAGAGTTTGGCGTAGTCTACTCCGTCACAAATGTGCCTTGGCCAGCAACGTGTAGTTCCACCCTCCTCATTTAGAGCTTTCCATCAACACAACATGCACTGGCTCCACCGACTGAAACCTTCCTCTGACAACTAGACAAACTGAGGTCCTTCAGAGAAAGGGCATTACATTGTCTCCCTATTTATGGTAGACTGTGTTATATCCTTTTTTCTCACAAACAAACTCCCATTTTGGGAATTTGCTTTTGAAATAAAGAAAAAGTTACGTGTTTGGTGTACTGATGCCAAAACCCATCGGGGAACATCCACCAAAGTTTTAAACTTTGAAGGGAACCGCTATCATGGAGCTTCCCTTCAAGGCACAGCAATGACTTCTGAGACAGTGGTTACCTCTAAATTTGATGGATGGTATTCCATCTTTATGTTGGAGGTAATGTCCTTCTCCACCCTGATGGATGGACTACCATCCATAAAACCTATAATCAGACCATTACTTTCTTCTGTTAAAAAGTATTACTGCACTACTATGAATTGATAGTACTCTTCAGTTCTTCTCATGATTCATTCCTCCACATGGTAGGCGAATCCTTGAAGTGTGGAGTGTTGCGCGGAGGCTGAGCTGCCCTGTGGGTTCTGTAAGTGGGCTGCACACACGCTTGTCGCCAGTGTACAAACTGAAGGAAAAAACGAAAGGCAATATAGCACGTTTAATGTGGTGCAGCCCATCACAACGACAAAGTAGCACTGAGAGTGGACCTCCTCTGGTAATTCAAACCTACACGTTCTTAGTAAGAACCTTCCAATGGTTACATCATCCAAAGATGGGATAAAATGAGAGATAATACAACACTTCCCTAAATGAGGGTGCAGATCTTTGCTGTGTATCTACTGCACTGACTGTTTATCACGTTTTGGAGTGATGGGCAATGGGTTTTAAACTCTTTAGATGCTGGGCATCTAGGCATATGCCTAAAGTTCTTATTTGGATTTTGTGCCTTGATCAAAAATGATTAGCACACTGAAGTTGTTTATTATTTGACGAATCTTTGAATATCAATCAATGTATTAATGTCTAGGATAACTTTTCCTTCTAAAAAATCCTGTTTCGTAAAATTGCAGGTAAAACTACCAATAATTTTTTTAGATCGAGCCTTGGCAGCGCATGCGCTGATGCGATGCATGCGGTAGTGGAGTATGGCTTTGAAGCCCCACCCACTCTCGCCCATATTTTAAATTGACTTGTGTTGTTGTCCTTCTTAAACGCTGGCTTCCGAGTCGTTATCAGGCTTGTTATTCACTCCTTGGTACCGTATTGTCTGCATTTGTTACCTCCCATAAGACTGGACCTTTCACTGGTGTTGTTACATGATCTGCTTTAAAAGTCGGTGAGCACTATTTTATTTAATGCTTTTCCCCTATTCCACCCACTACCTCGCAGCACGCCGCCCGCTTTTATTTACATTTTTGCTAATGGCAGTCCACTTTAACTATAGCTGCCATGTTATTTTGTTTAGTTATTTTAGCAGCACAGTCCACATTTAGCGGCGCTTATTTTTTCTTTTTTTTTTACTAGCACCCATGCAGCGCTTTCACGTTCATAGAGGCTGCGCCCCTTTCTTTACACAAACCGTGTCTAAAGAAAGGTATGCGGCCAACATTAAAGTGAAAACGCGGCATGGGCGCTTTTACCCAAAAAAACAAACATCTGTTTGTTAACATGTTAAACAGATGCTTTTTTTTTGTCAAAGCCCCCATGCCGCAGTTTCACTTTAATGTCAGACACCCTCTTTCTTTTAAAGCGGCCGGACTAAAGAAAGGGGCATGGCCTTTATGAATGTGAATTCCTGCATGGGCGCTAGTAAAAAAATATTTGAAATGCAATAGGTCTCGCATTTGCAAGAGCTTCAGCTATTGCATTGCCAATAGCTTATACTCTCGTTAATGCAAGACCTATTGCATTGCAAATGCTTGTTATGCGTTATTGCCTGTACTGATAGAATAATGCACTTATTTGCAATAAACATTACAATGTATATTTTAAAGAAAATATTAGAGGTAAGTGAAAACAAATAAACAGGAAGGAGTCAAGAAACATAAATCTTTCTGATTTAATACAAACAAAGCACGTAAAACCTGAGGGGCAGATTGATCAACACTTTGCGTTGGTGCAAAGTAAACAAAAGTATTGAAAGTCGGAAAAAGTGTTGATTTGTTTATTTGCTGTTAAAAAGTTGCAAAGCAGCACTTTACACTATTTTGCATTACTTTGAGTCGAGGGGGCATCCTATGTAAATCCTATCTACTAACATTGGTTGTTAGGGTTTGCACCAAAAAGTATGCCTTCTGGAGGCAGGCGCAAATCAATAAAAGTTTTTATTTCTCCAATCTTTTCTCCAAACATGGCATTTGTGCTGCCCTGTACAGCACACAGGCAAAGTGGAAAAAAAGTTAATATTCTCAGTATTTTGTGCTGGAAAGGTACCCTTTCAGTGCAAAAGATATGCAAAACTCATACACATACATTTGAACTATGGTGGGAAAATATGTGTGTGGCACTAAGCGGCCTGATTGTGAGCTGGACCTCAGAGCTTCAGCAACTTTGAAGATATGGTACTGTCCTGCTTGCTCCCTTCCACACAATGCAGTGAGGCATACATAGTTGCTGCATTGCATGAAATAATAGTAAAAATGCACCCCATAGAGTTCAACGGATCATTGCTTGGAAAAATCACTTTTTTAGATATAGCTCTTCTGACTTTGACTCCTCCCTTTTAGTAACCCTGTAATAGAGCTCGTATTGTTAAATTGTTTAATGATATTTAATTGATTAACAGTGGGAGAATGAAAAGCTAAGGCAGCCATGCCAGGGTGCAACGTTGTAAATAAAATAGATGTTAGACAGCCAGGTATCTCTCTTGTTAATCTCATCAGACAAAATGGTAATAGATGCAGTAATAATTTCAGATCTAGCCTGATTGTTGTTTTCTGAAAGAATGTTCTCACAGAGCTCAGATAGAGTCTTAAACAAGGAGTGCAAAAAGGTCAGACTTCACAGTTGATGTTGAGGATTTGTCTCAAATTTGGCAAGAAATTTCCAAAGGTTTCTAAAAATCGAGTAATTGACAACAGACTGTGTTCCTCTCTTCTGAAGCAATTATCAACTGGAGCCATATTTCAAAAAGCAAAGCAAGTGATAAAGAAAGTTCCTTGGATCAGTCATCATTAGAACTGTTTCCAATCTACTTCTCATGTGTGCACGTCATTGTAAGACCATTACATCAGCCTTTGCAATCAAAGCAGATGTTGGGATGGTAAGAGGAAACAAAGAATGAGCATACACCAGTTATCAAAGAAACTCATTGCAACAAAAGATTAGAGGGTATGTCAGCCTGCCTTTACCCAACTTAAGCAGGCCTCTAAAAGAAAAATTGATGGCCCACCATAAATACCTCATATTCTTCTAATCCACTGAACATGAAGCCCCATTCTTAGCCCTGCATTTAGTTTAAAATAAATATATTTTCTATTTGATTTATCAACTTTACAGTAACCATAATACAAAACCTGTAAATTTCAGGCCACCTTTCCGTAGAATCCATGCATAAATGCGACAAAAGCTATATGTGTGGGTTTTCACTATTGTCCCGTTCCCTACTTGTAAAGGAACCACACAACCGTGGTAGTACTTTCCTTCAGGAGTTTGTTCGCTGAATACCGTTCATTCCTGTATCACTTGATGCATTATTTATAAACCTTTTGGAGTGGCTGAAGGAGTATCCACTAGCTTTTGGTACCATTTACTTTCCAGTCCCCCCATATTTTTTCATTCTTCTGCAGGCATTCCTTTCCTCCATCGGCCACCCTTTCTGCAGCAATACACCAAAAACATTCAGTTCCCATTCTGAGACACTTGGAGGCTCTACTCATCCCCCATTTTTTTACAGTATCTCTTTTGGTGATTGCTAGTGCTTGGTTGACTAGTAGTTTTTGAAACCTTGTTAATCACTTTACACCCAAGTTTCTAGCAATGCTGGTGAAGATACAATCTGCATTGGAGTATGTCTATTCGTTATTTTATTTCTAGTCATATCGTTTTTTAATGGGACATCCTCCTAGGGTATGTATGAATGCTCCCCTCTGCCCATGTCTTTGCAAGCATTTATCATCAGGTATCAAACCAAATCTGTAAAGTTGTACTCATGAAATATATAATGTGCAGCATTTTCTGTTGTACTGTTCTAAAAACTTAATTCTCTTGGTATTTGTTAGAAACGGGACCCTGGCCGGCCAAGACTCGCGTCGAGGTCAGTCAGGGATCACCATTTCTAAAGTCAGGGCAGGGGAGTCACACACCAAGGCAACCCCCACTCGCCCTCTAGGTAGCGTGGCGCGAGCAGTCTAGGCTAAACTTGGAGGCGGTATGAGTTAAGTATTTGCGCACGCACCCCAGCAACAACACCCAAGGCCCACCACAAAGAAGGACTCCACACAAGGATATATATCAAAAATAGCCTTTGTATTATAGTAAACAAAACACATTAGATAACACACGCAAACTGTACATTGTGCCAGAGGCACGGGCAGAATTTACAAGGGGAATTATGTACAGGACAGGGCCACATGGACCACTGTCAGAGGTAGGCACTTGTTAGAAAATAATACTGGTAGATATACACTTATGTCGTAAACATAGAATGAGTAGCACCAAAATTACAAATGCAACACACATCCAGTAATCACTGGAACAGTAAGGACCTCCTACGCAACCCTTAACTCACTGTAGGAAATCACGCAGGTAACTAGGACCTAAGGAAGGAATACCAACACCTAAGCAATTCACTCTTAGCAAAGGGAAGGAAACCTAAACATAAAATGAACCATCAACAATCTACTATGCAGGTCACATCTAGCATAATGGAATAAACATAAACAATCCTCTATGCAGGTTACATTTAGCAAAAGGGGATAACCATAAGACTACCTAATCAGGTCACTTTTAGAAAAGGTACAGGTTAGAACACATGCGCAAGAATCACATCATCAAGTACATTACAATGCGCAGGGTGCACATAGCACAACCCTCAAAAGGTCCCTCAGGCCAACTGGCCTCGAAAGGGGCGGAATGCCCTGAGTCTCAATGTCAGGGAGTCTGTGCAGGCAGCACAGACACAAAGCCTAAATGTGGCAACTGTCCACTAAGTGCTGGACAGTTGTAAATATGCACTGGGCAAACATTGGAGCCAGGAGGGCTCAAGAACCAAGGTGGGCAAGGAGCCTCTCAGGGGCTTGCCAAGCAAAATGCGCAATGTAGAGCTCCGTGCTCTAAATATAATCAAAATGCCCCCAGAGCCTCTCTCAGGGCTCTCACTCGATGTGGGCAACAACTGCGGCTTCTGGAGCCTCTCGGGGCTCGAAACGGACCAATGGGGCGTGGGAGTCCCTCACGGGGGACTCAAGAACAGAATGGCCCCTCAGAGCCTCGTGGCTCTCACAGCGCAAATGGGGGGGGGCGTTGGAGTCCCTCACGGGGGACTCTCCCGCCACGAACAATGCCCCCTGAAGCCCCCAGGCTTCCCAAAGTAATGCGCGCAAGATCGCGCTACAGGGGAGGGGCGGACACCGACAATGTGTCCCGCGGCCCCTCTCCCTCCTCTGCACTCACCGGCTCTCTGCAGCGGCAGGACGGCTCCTCGGCGGCTCGGCTGGGACCGCGGGCGGGCTCCCCTCCACTCGGGAGCCTCGGCGAGACGCGGTAGGCTGCTTCCTTCGCCTCCCGCCTGGCCTCGTCTTGCTGCACGCCGCCTGACTTCCGCCGGGGCCGCCAATGGCAGCGCGGCCCTGGGGGTCAGGAGGCAGGACTTCCGGGTCGCTGCAGGCAGAGCGGTGGACCGGCAACAGCGTCCAGTGCTCCCGGGCTGCGGCGGTGATTCCTTGGAAATGCCGGGTGGGCACCGGCTCGTAGTTAAATAAATACCACGGGGCAATGCCGGGTGGCACCGGCCTTCTAATTAAAAATAAAGCGAGGTGGCACTCGCTAATGCCGCAAAATCGGCAATCTCGGTCCCAATGCCGGGTGGGCACCGGCCATGCAAAATAAAGCGCTCCCAAGCGCTCGGGGACAAAGAAGAAGCGCGCTCAGCGCTGAAAAGTTAAGCAAAGCGCCATTGAGCGCTGGGGCACCAGGAAAGCGCTCCTAGCGCTACAAATCAAAATCAGGGTGCCTCCAGGCACAGGAAAGCTCCAACAGAGTCTGGAGGCAGGCAGAGGGGCAAGGCAGGGCCAGAGCCAGCACACTGGGTCTCCAAGCAGGGAGACAGCCAAGTGGCGGTCCTCTTGGCCCCTGCAGCAGCAGCAGCCCCCTCTGGCAAGATCCTAGAACAGAACCAAGAACAGGACAAATTGTATGGGGACACAGCCCCTTCTTATACAGACAAACCCTTTGTCTCAGGGTGCAGGGTGGGGGAAAACCAGTCGCAGCTGGTTCTGAAGTACTCTGTTTACCCCAACCACCCTCTCTATTCACTGGCAGGGCTAGGGCCATCAGTCGCACTACAGGGGGTGGAGCCAGCATTGTCCGGGGAAAGTCCAGGCCCATCAGGGACCAGGCGCACTCCTCCCAAGCCATCAAGCATGCTGATCTCACACTCACCACCGGGCAGACCCATCCAGCCTTCCTGGAGCCAGGCTCACCATCCAGCTCCAGCCAATCACACTGCAGGCATATTTTACAGCAATATGCCAAGTCCCAGAAATGACATTTCTACACATGCCACACTCACGCAACATACATCATTGCGAAGCATTCATTCCCACGAACACGCACATACCAAATTCGAGCATGCACTCCCCACACATCAGGAATTACTAGGGACACAGACATTCCCCATGCATCCCTATGGGAGAGCAGGCCAGCCTAACTACATGCACGCACTTTACTCTGGGACACAGAGAAAAAGTGCGCACAGACCAGAAAATCATCCACGCATATTACAGATTAAAAACAAAAAGATTAGGGGTGAACCTGCCATAAGGGCCAAGTCCAACACAACCCCCTACCAGCCAAAACGCAGGGCAGACCAATCACCACCGTGATGGACTTACCTGCTTGGGGCGATAAAACACGGACGCGGGCCCGCAACGGCAGGGACACCCTCCTGTTTTACGCCACTGTGAACCCCTAGGGTTCTTTCTAAAGCTACTGTAGGGACTCACTGGATTACCCCACTGGTACTCTCCAGCTGCTCTCGGCGAGGACCAGGCCCTAGGCCACCCAGGTGCCACTGGTTCCTGCCAACTCACCAAGTGGGGGGTAGTAACCCCTGGCACATAACAGCCATGCTCCACTCTTCCTGTCTGCAAGCCAGGGCTAGACTGCCACTGGTTCTCCGGCCTAGGGTCTACAACCTTAGGTGGACCAGGAGTCTCAGGGAAGGCTCTCCTCCCCTTACCTCTTCTCCTAGGGTTCCTCCGCCTCCTGCGAGGGGTACCCTCTAAACACCACTCTCCCAACCTAGGGTTTAACCCCTCAGGTGGTACCGGGGTCAGAGGTGGGCTTTCCCACCCTCTGCACCCCCTTCCAGAGTCCTGCTCCCTCCCAACCGGGGCGGTACCTCTGGAGAAAGAACTGGTCAGGATACTGGTTACAGTACTCCCACCCTTCAGGTCAGGCAAACCCTGAACCTGGACCTCCAACCTCAGGTCTAGAACCTTTGGTGGAATCACTGCCTGGCACTCCAGGACTTCTGAGGACTCACAGGTCACTCCCAAATCACTCCTTTCACTGGACCTCTGTACTCTCCCTCCTGGAGCAGTACTGCCAGACTCCACAACTACAGAAGCTTCGCTCACAGATGCTCCAGGTCCTCCACACACTAGGAGATCTCCCTCAAGTGGACTAACAGGAAAGCATAGGTCCCCACCCTGGTGTTCCTTAAAGAAACCATCCAGGCTCTGAGGCTGGGCTTCGGGCATCTGGGGACTCTCGGTCTCACACTCACTTCCGCTCCACTGAGACAGATAGCAAGCCCCTACACCCTCCTCACTATACTGAGACCTAGCTGGGCTACTCTCACCCTCCTCCACCACGCTGGGTTGGAGAAAACCTGACCCACTATTATTGGAATCACTCACTAGCGGTGCTAAGGAACCTCTTGCACTCTCCCATCGGTCGGCTTCCGCTGCAAGCTCACATGCACAAAACGATCCAAACTTCAACAGGTGCTGGCGCAACTCTGGCACACAATAACTGAGCAGGTGCTCTGTGACAACCATGCAAAACAATCCGCCAGACTTGTCGTTCACGTGAGCCTTTTCCCAATCAAACAGTGCTCCACAACACTCATCTTCAAAGTCTTCCCAAGACTGATGAGGCAGTGTCCTAAGTCTCCTGAACTTCAACCCAAACTCTTCTGCGGGGGAAACAGGCAACATACTCGGGGAACTGGGAGTGGGACTGTCAACACCAACACTTAAAAAGCTGCCAACACTGGACTCCACCCTCCCTGGGGAATCCAGACAATTACACATGCACTCAGGGGGTAACCTACTCTCTTGGGCTACCTTCTCCCTGAACAAGGCCCTCTCTTCCTTCCTATCCAACCACTCCTCTGGGGACAGGGAAAGGGATGGGGCGCTGGTACTGACACTGGACCCAGCAAGGGACTCCCTATCTATGGGGTCCTCACTCTCTGCTGACATCCATCTACTGTCATCACCATCCAACTCACATTCATCATCAGAATCTTCAGGGCTCCCCACAGACTCACCACCCTCATGGCGTGCGGCCTGGGCCCTATCTCTCTCTCTGTGCTCGAGATCCCACTGATCCTTTTGCCACAGGATCAGGCTGTCCCTAAGCTGGGACTGAGTAACCAACTCACTCACCTCTATGCCTCCCTTTTCGCAGAATCTGACCAGCTCTAACCTACTGTACCTAAACAAACTACAGAGATCAAACACTGGCTCCATTTTGGCGGACGTTCTCGGGAAAAGTTTGACACAGGGAACCTGGGGGTCTGAGCTAAACAGGAGAACACAATTAACACATTTCAGCAAGATTCCTATCTCAGAGAACTTGCACTCCACTGTCCAGCGTAACACACACTCATTCACACACAACCCTCCCCTCGGACTGGTAAGGCAGTTTCTACCACCCCTGATTCTCTCAACCTGACCACTAGCGACACAGGTACCAAACTCTGGGAGCAGGGCGGGGAACAAGGTACTGGACAAAATACAAATGACACCTTTCAGGAGAAGCAAAACTGAACTTCCCTAAAAAACAATAATCCCCAAAATGCGGTTATCTAAAATGTAGAGCTTTGAAGTGTGGCCTGTCGCCACTGTGGTACAGCGCAAACACAAATCCTTATCCTCACCGCTTGCCGCCAATGTTAGAAACGGGACCCTGGCCGGCCAAGACTCGCGTCGAGGTCAGTCAGGGATCACCATTTCTAAAGTCAGGGCAGGGGAGTCACACACCAAGGCAACCCCCACTCGCCCTCTAGGTAGCGTGGCGCGAGCAGTCTAGGCTAAACTTGGAGGCGGTATGAGTTAAGTATTTGCGCACGCACCCCAGCAACAACACCCAAGGCCCACCACAAAGAAGGACTCCACACAAGGATATATATCAAAAATAGCCTTTGTATTATAGTAAACAAAACACATTAGATAACACACGCAAACTGTACATTGTGCCAGAGGCACGGGCAGAATTTACAAGGGGAATTATGTACAGGACAGGGCCACATGGACCACTGTCAGAGGTAGGCACTTGTTAGAAAATAATACTGGTAGATATACACTTATGTCGTAAACATAGAATGAGTAGCACCAAAATTACAAATGCAACACACATCCAGTAATCACTGGAACAGTAAGGACCTCCTACGCAACCCTAACTCACTGTAGGTAATCACGCAGGTAACTAGGACCTAAGGAAGGAATACCAACACCTAAGCAATTCACTCTTAGCAAAGGGAAGGAAACCTAAACATAAAATGAACCATCAACAATCTACTATGCAGGTCACATCTAGCATAATGGAATAAACATAAACAATCCTCTATGCAGGTTACATTTAGCAAAAGGGGATAACCATAAGACTACCTAATCAGGTCACTTTTAGAAAAGGTACAGGTTAGAACACATGCGCAAGAATCACATCATCAAGTACATTACAATGCGCAGGGTGCACATAGCACAACCCTCAAAAGGTCCCTCAGGCCAACTGGCCTCGAAAGGGGCGGAATGCCCTGAGTCTCAATGTCAGGGAGTCTGTGCAGGCAGCACAGACACAAAGCCTAAACGTGGCAACTGTCCACTAAGTGCTGGACAGTTGTAAATATGCACTGGGCAAACGTTGGAGCCAGGAGGGCTCAAGAACCAAGGTGGGCAAGGAGCCTCTCAGGGGCTTGCCAAGCAAAATGCGCAATGTAGAGCTCCGTGCTCTAAATATAATCAAAATGCCCCCAGAGCCTCTCTCAGGGCTCTCACTCGATGTGGGCAACAACTGCGGCTTCTGGAGCCTCTCGGGGCTCGAAACGGACCAATGGGGCGTGGGAGTCCCTCACGGGGGACTCAAGAACAGAATGGCCCCTCAGAGCCTCGTGGCTCTCACAGCGCAAATGGGGGGGAGGCGTTGGAGTCCCTCACGGGGGACTCTCCCTCCACGAACAATGCCCCCTGAAGCCCTCAGGCTTCCCAAAGTAATGCGCGCAAGATCGCGCTACGGGGGAGGGGCGGACACCGACAATGTGTCCCGCGGCCCCTCTCCCTCCTCTGCACTCACCGGCTCTCTGCAGCGGCAGGACGGCTCCTCGGCGGCTCGGCTGGGACCGCGGGCGGGCTCCCCTCCACTCGGGAGCCTCGGCGAGACGCGGTAGGCTGCTTCCTTCGCCTCCCGCCTGGCCTCGTCTTGCTGCACGCCGCCTGACTTCCGCCGGGGCCGCCAATGGCAGCGCGGCCCTGGGGGTCAGGAGGCGGGACTTCCGGGTCGCTGCAGGCAGAGCGGCGGCCCGGCAACAGCGTCCAGTGCTCCCGGGCTGCGGCGGTGATTCCTTGGAAATGCCGGGTGGGCAGCGGCTCGTAGTTAAATAAATACCACGGGGCAATGCCGGGTGGCCCTGGCCTTCTAATTAAAAATAAAGCGAGGTGGCACTCGCTAATGCCGCAAAATCGGCAATCTCGGTCCCAATGCCGGGTGGGCACCGGCCATGCAAAATAAAGCGCTCCCAAGCGCTTGGGGACAAAGAAGAAGCGCGCTCAGCGCTGAAAAGTTAAGCAAAGCGCTATTGAGCGCTGGGGCACCAGGAAAGCGCTCCTAGCGCTACAAATCAAAATCAGGGTGCCTCCAGGCACAGGAAAGCTCCAACAGAGTCTGGAGGCAGGCAGAGGGGCAAGGCAGGGCCAGAGCCAGCACACTGGGTCTCCAAGCAGGGAGACAGCCAAGTGGCGGTCCTCTTGGACCCTGCAGCAGCAGCAGCCCCCTCTGGCAAGATCCTAGAACAGAACCAAGAACAGGACAAATTGTATGGGGACACAGCCCCTTCTTATACAGACAAACCCTTTGTCTCAGGGTGCAGGGTGGGGGAAAACCAGTCGCAGCTGGTTCTGAAGTACTCTGTTTACCCCAACCACCCTCTCTATTCACTGGCAGGGCTAGGGCCATCAGTCGCACTACAGGGGGTGGAGCCAGCATTGTCCGGGGAAAGTCCAGGCCCATCAGGGACCAGGCGCACTCCTCCCAAGCCATCAAGCATGCTGATCTCACACTCACCACCGGGCAGACCCATCCAGCCTTCCTGGAGCCAGGCTCACCATCCAGCTCCAGCCAATCACACTGCAGGCATATTTTACAGCAATATGCCAAGTCCCAGAAATTACATTTCTACACATGCCACACTCACGCAACATACATCATTGCGAAGCATTCATTCCCACGAACACGCACATACCAAATTCGAGCATGCACTCCCCACACATCAGGAATTACTAGGGACACAGACATTCCCCATGCATCCCTATGGGAGAGCAGGCCAGCCTAACTACATGCACGCACTTTACTCTGGGACACAGAGAAAAAGTGCGCACAGACCAGAAAATCATCCACGCATATTACAGATTAAAAACAAAAAGATTAGGGGTGAACCTGCCATAAGGGCCAAGTCCAACAGTATTCTAATGGCTTCTTCCAAACTATAGTCCACCATTTCACTGATATCATGTTTCCATTTCTCTTTCTGGGTGTTCAACTCTTTTAGAGTGTTTATCATCAATGTGGTATGTGAAAGAGATAGCTTTTTTTGTGCATGGAGCAGTCATCTCTCTAAGGGAGACTTTTATATAGTTTCTTCATCCACCCCAATAGCAGTGGTTCATGCATGTTTAAGCTGTAGATTTCTGAAGGTCGATACTTATCCATATCATATTCAGTCAGCAGATGGACAAATGGTACCATTCCATTTGTATCACGCACCACATTGAGCAATGAGATGTCAATGTTGTCCCATTTCTTAAATCCTTGAAATGCTATCAGGCCCGGACTGGCCGTTGAGGGCACCGGGCAATTCCCCAGTGGGCCGCATGGTTGGGGGCCGGTTTTGGGCCCCTGGGGCCGTTTTTGTTACAGGGCCGTTATGCTGCAAAAACAGCCCCGTAACAAAAACGGCCGAAAACGGCCCTGTCACAGAGCGCGGGCGCACCTCTCCCCCCCTCCCGAGGGGGGCCGGCCGAGCACTTTGCCAGGGCCGGTTCTGGTTCCCAGTCCGGCCCTGAATGCTATCACCACTTTTATTCGTTTACCTAGCCGGAGAAGTGCTCTAGGGATAAATCTGATTTCCCACCCCATTTCTTTACTCAGGTTGTTGCAAGTTCTTACTACAATGGCAGTAGCGGTGCAGTGTTCCCCTTTAATATTTTATAGTATTCTGGATGTTTGAGAGGGAAATGTCAATATTCGTAGGCCTCTCAGTGTAATGCACTGCTAATTACCTCACATATTACATCACTCATGACATGTTCTATGAGATCATTGATAATATCACTTCAACATCTAAACTGAGATCATTGATGGCAACACTGTGTATTGAGGTGCCCGAGTTATAGTTTCTTTAGGTTATGGGTTATAGTTACTTGAGACAACTATAACTAGTGAATATCAATGGTTTTGTTTGTTTAACCCCTTGCATGCTGATGACGGCCCCCATCCATCATGCACTACGGCACTCGTGTGGTGATGACGGCTGGGGGCCGTCATAAACCCGCCCACTTGCGATTTTGCCGCACAGGCGCAGAATGGCGGTAGCATGCACGGGGTTAAAACGGCATGTTTTAGCTGACATTTTCACCTAATCATAACATTAAACAGTTGACACAGTTCTTAGGCCTGCTAACAGATTCATCTTCTCACAAGCTTATAAGCACATTTCTCACTATTGTTTCATTGTTTATCTGGCCATCTTTTTGTGACATTCTACAAATAACTGTTTGTGTGTGAAGTTTTGCCCATCTGCAGTTGTGTTAGCTCTGTCCAAAACCCTTCTTCGGTTATTTCCTCTTCTAGCATTAATCTGTGTTTACCAGTTGATCATTTGATGGCAGTCTGAGATAAAATATAGTACATTTTACAGGTGTACAGATATTTTGTATTTATAGGTAGTGTGCAAATACTTCAGACACCTACGGGACTCTGGTGACCTCATGGTCTGACACTTTAATCTCACTCACATGTCGTAGTCTCTCTTCATGGATGCTCAGCCACACAAGGAGTTTCCTGCCTTGTCTCTCATTTCATAAAGTTTACCATGCTTATTTAAACAATATGTCTTGCCAGAATTAGTAATCATTGTTTTATATTAATCTTTCTTTTCTATTATTTGTTTTATTTGTCTATTGGTGAGACAATGTACATAGTCCTCTTCTAGTTGCAATATATCTTTCTCCAAATTGACTTTCTTTCTATTTTACTATTGTCTCTCACCTCAACATATTCCAGCCTCCCTCTTTTTACTGCTTCATAGACCTCTCAAAGCGTTTGTGGGCTTTCACCCGAAGTTTTATTAACAGAGAACTAGTTTCCTGTTGCTGTGGTTAATTCTTCTTCTACTTCTTGAGAGGTGCCATGATGCCATTCTCCATACTATTGGCTGTTTTTTATACGTGAAAATAGCATAACTGCAAGTGGGGTGGTATGAAATGCCCCATGCTAAATGTTTTAAATTTGTGGATCAGTGAATTTCCTACATGAGAGAAACAGCATTCAGTTGTATATGCCGTCCTTTGTGTGTCATATAAACCCATGGCATGGGTGAATTTGCCTAATCTAGTTTGTGTAGTTTCTATTATGTGTTTGGCCCATAGCCTATCTTACTTTGGGTTCATAATGAAACTGAAGTCTCCTTCCTGTAATGTTAGTATTTGTGCTAAGTTAACTAAAAGTCGGCTTACTGTTACTATCAAATAGTTCTGTAGTCCTGTTTGCAGGTATACATTTATCAGGAGTAATGGTCCAGGCCGTCTCTGCAGGGTCAACCCAGATTTTTGCCTTCCTTTGCTGAACCTGTTCTGTTGAATTTTAGGCCTTTGTGCACTTTTTCTCTGTTAACTAGTGGTCCAGTGCTTGTGCTCGACCTTGAAAACATGACAAAATTGGGCTACACCTCATTAGCACATTTAATTTACTTATAAGTCCCTAGTAAATGGTACTAAATTTGCCCAGGGCTTATAAATTGAATACTACTAGTGGGCTGGAACATTCATTGCGCCACCCACTAAAGTAGCCTTTTAATCATTGTCTCAGGCCTGCCACTGCCGTCTGTAGTGCAGTTTAAAACTGTTATTTCGACCTGGCCACATAAACCTTTTGCCAGGCCTAAATCTTCCTTTTCATTACTTGTAGGTCACTGTTCTGAATAATAGACACCTGGTCCATGTAGATTTCATGTTGGTTTATTTAAAATGGATGTAATCACCTAGAGCCCCACCAGGAGCAGCCTTCCTGCTCCTCCATCTGACTCTCTCCCTCACCAGCATTCAACAGCATCCTCACCAGCAACTTTCCACCACCACAGTATAACACATCTCCTTTCTTTACACAGAATAACATTGGAACTCTTGAAAGAATAACATTAGAACTCTTGCATGAATGTATACAATGTAGCAATGAGAACTAAGGCGAATGCATGAAAATAATAGGTGGAAAACATTTCACGCACAACATGTCGTAACACAATAATTGCAAAAGTGCATACAAAGACTGACAGAAAATATTGAATGCAAATTTGCACAACAAGTCAATAAATAATACTTCCATACAAAACCACAGTAAAACTTAATAAGAATACACTCACATACATCATCTCCCCTTCTAACCAAATAAAACACACACCCTACCACACCGCAAACCTCAATCCTAACCCTGATACCACAAAACATGCCAGCTGGCCAGGTTAACATGCAAAGCAACATGTAGGGCAGCGACCATAGGGTGGGGTAGTGATCTATCCAAACAACTGCAAAAATCAATGGAAGGTGGAACACCTTAGTAAGTGTAAAACACAACTCCATGCCAACCATTTGGCTCTACACTGCCTTTCACCCAAACCTGCAGTAAGGGTGGAAACTGTAATAACATGTAATATGGCTTCACTCAAACTTCAAAATCTGGCTTCCTCTCTGCCCTTCACTCTTACCCCTTAGGCAGGGTGGAACAATTCCACACTCCAAATACCAGTCATCCGGAATCTACCCTGCCCTTCACCCAAACTCGTAGCAAGGGTGGAAAAACACTGCAATCACACATACTGTAACTTCACTCTGCCACTCACCCTTACCCCATAGGGAGGGTGGGAAAAAAAACTCCACGCTGCAACACTATTAATTTGACATTACCCTGCCCTTCACCCAACCCCGTAGTAAGGGTGGAATCAAATACTAATAATATATCAAACCTTCAACCCTTCATGAGTTGGCTTAGTCATACCCCTCACTCTTACCCTGTAGGAAGAGTGGAAAAACATTTAATTCATTTGGCTCCCTCTCTACCCTTCACCCATTCCCCGTTGGAAGAGTGGAACAAGACACAAAACGAACACCATACATGACCAAATCAATGGTGTACCTAAGAAGCATAGGGCCCATAATTCAAGAAAATACCTACTTGGCCCAACACCCAATACCAAATTGGTAGCAAAGACACTCTTAATAACAAAATCTCCCATTCACAATATCCCCATACGTATCTGACGGACCAAACTCAAACTACGCATGGTGATTGCTCAAAACTGTCAATTCACCCAACTACATCCGTACTGTGAACACTAAAGGCGCACAAACTAGTACACATGCACTGCATGAATATATGGATATAACACAGAACAAAGTGCCAACAAGTCAGAAGAGAAACAGCATACAAATCGCTCTGCGAAACAAGCCAGGGAAGAATCATAGCAAAATGGCAAAACCAACAGTTAACCATTAAAGTATTCACTATCAATGCAGGACACAGCAAGTAGTAAGGCATTGAACATTAGATTAAAATATTCACTCTCAATCCAAGACATATTGAGCAATAAGGCATTGAACATTAGATATTAGAACAATATTGAGGAAACAGGTGTTTCCCTCCGGTGAGCGACTCCTCACCCGAAGGCCCTCACAACTACCTCCTTAATGTGCTTTACAGTTACCAGTACTTATAGCAGTCCAAAGCCTACACACAGAGTACCCAGCGCAGTGCGAGTACAATACTGATGCAGAGCCCTATGCGTGGCATCAACAGAGTGTGTGTAGCTGTGCCACGAAATCCTACATTCTCCAAACTCTCGCCGGCACAGTCAGCATAGGCAGTCCATATGAGCTAGTTATAACTGTGAATACAAAAAACTGGAAAGCCATTCCCCTCACCAGATGCTCAAGAAGGTGAGGAGGCTTTCTTCCAAATATCACTGATTTTGCCAAGTAAGCAACTCAATAATTCTTTTTCTGCACTGAGGAGAAAGCCGGAACATCTGGGAACCGCGTCAGGAAAACTACCTCAGCTTTGACTACCGAGTAACAAGATGGAGGCACGCAGGCTTAAGAAGCTCAGGAAGGCTCTAGGTGTGTGCTTGCACCAAACATGCAAGAGCAGCCCTAGGTCCCTGGACGACATTGGAGGAGCGCTGCTTGTCATCCCGCAGCACCACCTCGTCGCTCAAGCTCGAGGTAGGAAGATGCCACGTGGCCCGTTCAAATGCTGCAATCGGGTACCGGTCATTCTAATTCCGTACCACCATGCCGGGAAGGGCTTCTTTTACACAAAATGTGAGACAATAATAAGACGTAGCTCATAAACGGTGCTAATTTCCTTCATTCATGCCAATGTAACACAGTGCCAGCAATGGCTGATCATGGAAATCACCAATGTATACAATTCCCACTTCAGGGTTACTGCACAAGCCAATCCTCTGGAAGAAACCTCCAGTCGATGACACCAGCATAACTCTATTTTCCCCTCACACTGTCCCTTCACTCTAGACAGGTGTTGGCATTAACACAAAGCACTCACGGCTGACCGTTTGTCAAAGTATCACGTTGCCAAAAAATACAAGGTGAATGAAAGAAACACGCCCTGGATGAGGCCGACTGATGGTGAGGTCACTGGTGGGGCTGCAGGGCAGGGTGTTTTTCTCAATTTGTGGCTTCTGGTCTCCTTATGTTACAGTTGAATCTTCCCTTTTTCCTCTTTAGTGTTCTTAAGGCTTTCCACACTTATTAATTGTAGTATTTTCTTTAAATTTCTTTCAGTTCATACATGTAGGCTTTACTTGAATCATCGCCAAAATGTTCTGAATAAAAGTTGCTTGGTCCATGTAGATTTTAGGTTGGTTTATTTAAGATGTATGTAATCATCTAGAGCCCCACCAGGAGCGGTCTTCCTGCTGCCCAGCCCAACCTCCAACTGACTCTCTCCCTCACCAACATTCCACAGCATCCTCACCACCAACATTCCACCACCACTGTCACACTGGCTGATCAGCAGGTATAACAGTCACCCTTATCGAAGGCCCTAAAAGCTCATAAGGCAGGGTGTATGGTATTTAAAAAGTAGGACATGTGTGTTTAAGTTTTACGTGCCCTGACAGTGAAAAACTCCTAAAGTTGTTTTTCATGCTGTCAGGCTATGTCTCCCTTCAACTAACAATGAGTGAGTGTTAATGAATGGTAACTTCAGCTTGGGACCAGGCAGAGAAATGCTGTTTACACTTAAATTAACTCTACTTTAAAATCATCTTTAATGGTAATATCAGATTTTAAGTAACTATTCTAAAAATGCTACTTTTAGAAAGCTTAATGAGAAGGGGAGTGATCCTGTTGAGGAAATAGGGGGCAGGGTCCGTAATTAAACAACACACAAAGAAAGAGGAACCCATACCATGAATTGTTCAAAAGTTAATTAGGCTGCGTTACCATTCTATGCCTCCTCCTACAAACAAAATGTTTCTTATTATTTATAAACAATTTAGATATCCTTCACACATCTGTAGCTGTACTAAAACATATACTGAACACATTTAGTTCAAAACATGACAAATTGTACATAATTAAAAGACACATATTATAAACAAGGGGTGTTCTTTCTTGTGACCATAAAGTCTGTCCACACAAGACCTATTCTATTGTATAGTCGGTGTGGTGTATTCATATTAATATTTAACACAGTGAAACAAATGATCACATAAACTAATGATCAAATATATACATTACATAAGCGCATATTCACATCTATCCATATAAACAAAATCAAGTGTCCAACATACATTTCATCAACCGAGGGGATACATCAGTTTCCTCCTTTTGTATTGCCAGGGATACAACAAGGGGCCCTGTGTAGTTGGGACACAATGTTCCATCCTGAGTTGATTTTGTTTGAGGCTTCAGTCCTCTTGTTTACTATCCTCTGGCTTTTATTAGCCTTTGTGGGGGTGTGCCCTCTAAACACACTTTGTTATGCTGGTGCATTTCAACCTTCTCTTTGGGCCTGACACTTAATTTGCGAAGGTTTTCACTAGGTCTTACAAAGTTTTTATTGCAGACAGATTTGATAAAGTGTCAGAACTGTCAGATTTTACTTAGAGGCAATGTGCAAAGTGTTAATGCAGCACTTCAAACAGTAATTTAGTGAAAACAAAACAAAAGAAAAATTCCACATCAATTTAGAAAAATAGAGTACATTAAAAAAAATAAAGCAAGACCAGAAATGCAAACATACAATCAGTAGAACCGGAGATATGCAATTTTGAAGACTTTAGTGAATATAGCACCAATAAGCACAAAGCACCAGCTGTGGATATCTGTTTTTGCCAGACCGGAGCAAAGTTGCAAGCTCAGGTCAATCGTGATGGACTGTGGGCCAGCTACTGGGACCCAGTTATTCCTGCTGAACAAGGGAACCTGAAATCCTGGTTGCGAGCGTTGAGAGGTCCTGCATCCAGGATGTGTTGTGCAGCTGAGGTGATGCATCGGTTCCGAAGAGCTGCAAGGCTAGGATGTGAAGACCTGCATCGTCGTCGAGGATCCTGTAGATGAGGGCTTGTGATGTGAAGTCAGTCCGTCAACTTCCCCCTACACTCCTCAAACTCCTTTGACAGTGTCTGCATCAGCCAAATCAAACCTCACTGCCACTCGTATCCACACACTATTGTATTTTCAATCCCTGTACTGCATTTCAGCAAATCAAAGCCATAACCCTAAAAAACATTTAGAAATCTGACAGGTTTGGCCCTTGTAAAGTGCATGCACACAAATATATATGCAAGCACCCCACATCATGCTCCTGCCCTCACATAGGTACATCCCTCATGCTGCATTCACACAGACATAGGCATCACAATTATCTCACAAAATATGGTAGCTATCCTGCTCTCACACAAGCACACTGTTCATACACAGGTATGCTCATCAATAAGAAGGAGCAGAGTTTGGACAGATCTCAGCATAGGCAATACAGAGTGATTATTTGGTGCATCAGGTGTTCACGTTGTAGGCAGGAAGGGCTGGATTTCTACACCTGGCCTGGGAATGTCCACCTGTCAATGAATATTGGCAACAGGTGTTTGGGGCCCTGGAACAAATGGTGGGCTCTCCCCTGCAGACTTCCCCGATCACGGCCAAACTGGGTCATTCAGACGTGGCTGCTACTCCGCACAAGAAACTTGTAGCACTAGGTCTACTGATCGTGAAAAGCAAAGTTGCCTGCAAGTGGGGTAGGGGTAGAGCCGCTAAATTCAAAGATTGGCTTTTAGACATGACAACATGGCAGGAACAAGCCCTCATATATGCAGAATTGCTTCCGCCCATGCCAACACCCAAAGACATATGGGAAACCCTTAAAACCTATCTTCTCTCTATTCCAGATACCATATTGGACACTTCAGAGAGGCAGGAGATGGAAGGACAGCAAGGGATACAACTAAGGGTGCAGGAAGACCAAAACTCTGCAGGGCCACTGTAGAGGTTGAGTTCTGCTTGGCCTTTGCAATAGTAGATAGAGTGGAAGCGGTGTGCTGTTTGACTTCGCTATAGGTAGCCTCGCAGGGATATTATGTACCTACAACTACCGTACATAGTGTAGACCTTTACATAAATAATAAAAGATATGCTCAACAAACAAGGTTGTTGCTTATGCTTTATATTTATTTCTCATCTGCTCCTTTTCCTTATGATGACAATGTAACATGCACTGAATGTAAGATGTAATGCAAAGACTGTGAAGTAACTTCTCTTTATATTATGTTATCATTTGATGCATCAGTTTCGATTTAAGATGTACTGATTATATGAAAATTCTGACTAATAAAGTAAAAAAAAAAAGTAAGATATGGACCAAGTGAGGTGCAAGTGAGGTGCCAGCAAGTGCAAGCTTCCTTCATAATCATGGAACACGTATGGTACTGCTGGGCTAGTTAGTGGAAGCTTCCTTCCAAAATATGGAACAAATGTGTTGCTTTAGGGCCAATGCAAGCTTCAATCAAAAGACATGAACAATTGTGGTGCAGCAGGGCCAGTACAAGCTTCCTTCAAAGACATGGAACAAGTGTGATATTGCAGGGCCACTGCAAGCTTCCTTCAAAGACATGAAAAAGTATGGCAGTGGAAAGCCCGATTTAGCACCTTGCTTTGATGAAATGAAGAAGGAACCGTCCAGATTTGGTACAAGTGTAAGGAACAGCACTGAGATGCACCGAGATGAATGAGTGCAAGCTTGATTCACCCTCATAGCAAACTTTCCACACACAAAACAGCTACAGCATCTGGAAGGAGTATGCACTTCATTCACAACCATAGGACACATACCAATCTAGTCAGCAACAATACAAGCTTCTCTCATGCACAGAGGGTGACAGCAGACACAAACAATGTGCAACATTTGGCAGCATTGTAAGTTCCCCTCACACGTTGAGATATCTTTATGTACAAAACAAATATCACACAGGCAGCAGCTGCACCTAAACCTAGTTCAGGCACACAGTACTTAGAGTAAAGTATAACAATGGGTGAGCAACTGTAGGCTCAAGCCAGATTCTAGAGGATGTATGACGTTATAACGCATACCATTATCAATCAATCAATCAAGACATTTATAGAGCGCACTACCTACCCGTAGGGTCTCAAGGCGCTGGGGGGGGGGGGGGGGGGGGTGCCGCTACTGCTCGAACAGCCAGGTCTTGAGCTTCTTCCTGAAGGAGAGGTGGTCTTGGGTCAGGCGCAGGTCGGCCGGGAGGGAGTTCCAGGTCTTGGCGGCCAGGTAGGAGAAGGACCTTCCTCCTGTGGTGGCTCTACGGATGCGTGGGACGGCGGCGAGGGCGTGGCTGGCAGAACGGAGGTGGCGTTTGGGAGCGTAGAAGTTGATGCGGTTGTTGAGGTAGCTCGGGCCTTGATCATGGAGAGCTTTGTGAGCGTGGGTAAGGAGGCGGAAGGTGATTCTCTTGTTGACCGGGAGCCAGTGCAGGTCTCTTAGGTGTCCGCAGATGTGGCTGTGTCGTGGGACGTCGAGGATGAGTCTGGCTGAGGCGTTCTGGATGCGCTGGAGTCTCTTCTGGATCTTGGCGGTGGTTCCGGCGTAGAGTGCGTTGCCGTAGTCCAGTCGGCTGGTGACGAGGGCCTGGGTGACGGTCTTCCTGGTCTCCGTGGGGATCCACCAGAAGATCTTCCGAAGCATGCGCAGGATGTTGAAGCACGACGAGGAGACGGCGTTGACTTGCCTGGTCATGGAGAGGGAGGAGTCCAGGATGAAGCCCAGGTTGCGTGCGTGGTTCGTCGGTTTGGGTGCGGTGCCCAGGGCGGGAGGCCACCAGGAGTCGTCCCAGGCGGAGGGCGAGGAGCCCAGGATGAGGACCTCCGTCTTATCTGAGTTCAGTTTCAGGCGGCTCGTCGTCATCCACTCGGCTACCTCTTTCATCCCTTCGTGCAGGTTGGCTCTGGCGGTGGCGGGGTCGTTGGTCAGGGAGAGGATCAGCTGGGTGTCGTCGGCGTAGGAGATTATGTTGAGGTTGTGCTGGCGTGCGATGGCCGCGAGGGGGCTCATGTAGACGTTGAAGAGAGTAGGGCTCAGCGAGGATCCTTGAGGGACGCCGCAGATGACTTCGGTGGCCTCTGACTTGTACGGTGGTAGGCGGACTCTCTGTGTTCTTCCGTCGAGGAAGGAGACGATCCATTCCAGTGCCTTCTCCTGGATTCCGACGTTGCTGAGGCGCTGCACTAGGGTGCGGTGGCAGACCGTGTCGAAAGCCGCGGAGAGGTCTAGGAGGATGAGGGCCGCTGTTTCTCCGTTGTCCATCAGGGCTCGGATTTCGTCGGTGGCGGCGATGAGGGTGGTCTCGGTGCTGTGGTTGGCACGGAATCCGGACTGCGATGGGTCGAGGGATCCATTCGTCTCGAGGAAGGCGGCCAGCTGTTTGTTGACGGTCTTCTCGATGACTTTGGCTGGGAACGGGAGTAGAGAGATGGGGCGGTAATTCTTGAGTTCGGTGGGGTCTGCTGTAGGTTTCTTGAGTAGAGCGCTGAGTTCGGCGTGCTTCCAGCTCTCGGGGAAGGTGGCGGTGTCGAATGAGGTGTTGATGATGTCCCGCAGGTGGGGTGCGATGACAGCGTCGACTTTGTTGAAGACGTGGTGAGGGCAGGGGTCGGTCGGAGATCCGGAGTGGACGGAGTTCATCATGTGGACGGTGTCTTCGGTGTTGACCGGGGTCCAGGCGCGGAGGGTGGTGGTGGGTGGCGTTGCTGCGGTCGTGGTGTGCGTCGGTTGAGTGCTGAAGCTGTTGTGTATGTCCGCGATCTTGTTGTGGAAGTAGGAGGCGAGGGAGTTGCAGAGGTCTTGCGATGGGGTGATGTCGTTGTTTCCGGCGTTGGGGTTGGAGAGCTCTTTCACGATGTTGAACTACCTACCATTACAACGCGACCATTACAACGCATACCATTACAACGCATAGCGCTTAGAGGTGCTGGATAGTGGTAAGTATAATTTACTATTCCAACTCCAGTCCCCGTGGACACTAGGGAAGGTGTTGGATAGTAAATTAAACTTATTCCCTATCCTAGAGCGCCCCCCAGCGCAATGCGTTGTAATGGTATGCGTTGTAAAAGTTGCGTTGTAATGGTAGGTAGTTGTAAAAGTTGCGTTGTAACAGATGTATAACGATTCTAGACTATGGTACAACTTGAGGCACTCTTGAGTCCTAGAGCCTAAAACGAGCTTAACTTTCCTGTTGTTTATGCCTGCTACCCATGGTCTAACCTCATGCACCAAGAATGAAAGGCAAAGCAATAAACTTTGACATCTGACAGGAGTAAGAATGGGAGACCAATCTAGTGGATGAATTATACAATGTGAGACCAGAAAACCTGGGATCAATCCAGGTTTGGCCACGTGACCAAACTGTGTGATCCTTGGCAATTATTTTATTTTATTGTGCCTTCAACTTCTTTCATAATTGCAGGTGAAAAAACTCTGAAATAAATGAGGATGTGTGCTGTACAAAAATCTGTCTTGTGTTTGACTTAATGAACTGTAATGCTGCTCCATGTAGGGTTTACATGACAACAGACTTGCCTCTGAGTTCACTAATGGTATTTTCATAGTGAGGACATGAACATTTCAAAACGATCCCTTTTAAAACATGCCTCTGAATCCAGCAATGTAATCTGATGTACTAAGGTGAAACGTTTGTCAAAGAAATATACTTTATTGAATTTTGAAGACACTCTATAATATGCACAATATTTGTTGCATGATTTCAATGTCAAATGTTCTCATGGCTTAGTTTGTGCCGAGGCTCTTAAACCAAGTCGACCTCATAGGTCCAAGACAGACCGTTTTTTATTTTATATTATTTTTAGAGTTTTGTATAGCGAACCAGGCCCAGGGTAGGGTATCAGAGCGCTTTACATATCAAGCAAGGTTATACACACTTTAGTGAAAACACATTGTATAACAAAGAAAAGCAAAAAAGTAACAGCATATAGTACAAGGGTTTGGGTAGATCGCAGCATTGAGCATTGTTCTGACCAATAAAAACATGTTTGAGTTCGTATAGGTCTTAGCTTACTTTCATTACTCAAAAGTAGAGGTTGTTGGGAAGTTGAATAGCTGGGATTGTGATTGTGCAGATTTAAGGTAGGAATTTGCTCATCAAGATCGATTTTGCCTCCTTTTTGAAGAGTGGCGTAGAGGAGATTTTTCTGATGTATGGCGGCAAAGAGTTTCATATTCTTGGTGCTGCTCCGGAGAAAGCTCTGTTGGAGGTTTTGGTCTTGTTGAAACGTGAGGGTTTCAGAAGTAGATTGTCTGCACTCCTAGAGTGTCTGTTTCCTCCCGATAGGGTACGTTTTGGGGCTAGGTACTGGTAGGTGTTGTGGTGTAGCGCCTTGTGAGTGATACAGGCCATCTTTATGTGGATTCGCGCTTCATAGGGTAGCCAGTTGAGTACCTTCAGGTATGGAGATATGTGCTTGTATTTCTTGGAACCTGTTAAGAGTCTTGCTGCAGCATTGAGACAGACTTTTAGAGGGGCGGTTGATTTTTTGGGAAGACTTGAGAGGGTGGTACATCTGTATTCCAGCCTTGAGATAACTAAGGACTGAACTGCAGATTTGAGTTCCGGGTTCTCCACGAATGGCTTCATTTTTCTGAGGTAGCTGAGGTGGAAGCGGGCGTTTTTAGCCAACAAGTTGATATGATTTTGCATGTTAAGGTTCTTATCTAGTGTAGTTTTAAGTAATATGGTGGAATCCACCTGAGTCGGCGTGCAGTTCCGAGCAGTGATCACTTTGACCCAATAATTTGTCACCGTGGAGTTATTCGCTGGGGATATCAGAAGAAATTCTGTTTTTTGTGAGTTTAGCTTTAGGAAGTTGTTTGTTAGCCATTGGACGGTCTTTTCGAGAGCTAGATTCATTGTCCTAATCTCTTTGATAGAGGAGATCTTGATGTACAGTTGGGTGTCGTCCGCGTACATGTGGAAGGAGATGATCACCTGCTGTAGTAGATCGGTAAGTGGCTCTACATAAAAGTTGAATAGCGTGGGGGATAGGCTAGAGCCTTATGGAACTCCCAGTAGGTTATGTGAGGCAGCGGAGAGATTTCTGTTGACCATGTACGATTCTGTTCTGTTTTCCAGGAAGAATTTGAACCATTGCAGGACTTTCCCAAATAAACCCATCCTGTATTCTAGTCTTCCTAGAAGTTTGTCATGATTGACCGTATCAAAGGCCACTGAGAGGTCGACTAGAACTAGCAGGCAAGTTTAGTTGCGGTCAAGAGCTTGAAGGGCGTCGTCAACTATGTGCAGGATGACTGTTTCTGTGCTATGACCAGGTCTGAAACCCGATTGGTGGATGTTCGTTGATTGAATTTCGAGAAGTGTTGGTTCAGTTGTTGTTGAACACATTTCTCTAAGACTTTAGCTAGCATGGGAATGTTGGTTATTGGTCGGAAGTTATTGGGGTCAGAGGTGTTAGCTGTAGGTTTTTTTAGGATAGGGGTGACTTGTCCCGTCTTCAAGCAATCCGGGATGTGACCTTGTGCTACCAAGGTATTGATGATTTTGGTCCAGAGAGGTGCGATGGTATGGTAGAGGTGGGGAAGGCGATTTGAGGGGACAGGGTTATTGAAGTGGTTGTTGAGCTTGGTAGTTGCTAGAATATTAGTGATGTCATTAAGATCATATAGTTTGAAAGTAGACCAGTGCGAGTTATTCTTAGGTAGTGGTAGCTCATGTAGTGCAGAGTTATCGTCTTGTATGCTCTTTAGGGTGATTGAGTTACTTGCCGCCGCACTAAGCTCGAGCTGGAGGGAGTTTGTTTTAGTTGTGAAAAATGAGGAAAATTCTTCACTACTCAGCTGTGATTTCGATGTTAGGAGTGAAGATTTGGCTAATTTTTTGGATTGTTGTTTCAGAATTGCAAAGAGTCTCTTTGGTCTATTTTTAGCCTTGTCTAGTTCTGATTTGAAAATGTATTTTTTTGATTGGAGAATGTTTTTATTGTTGGAGTTTCTAGATTCCTGGAGAAGTTTAAGATGGTGGGGGGAAGGATGTTGCCTCCATTTCCGTTCGGTTGATCTAAGTTTGCGTCTCTCATCATTCAAGGCTCCTCTGAACCTTGTTAATATGTTGGCTCGCCCACCTCTACTACAGCACTGTGTATAGCAGTTACTCAAGTTCCACTTTTCTAAGTATCTCTCTCTGGAGAGCAACATCTTGTTTTCCGAGATTCTGCTCAGTTTCCACGGGTCTCAAAAGGATAACTATTTCTAATTCTGGAAGAATTTCCCATTAGCGACTCCGAGAAATAGTTTGAAGTTACCTGTTCATGTTTCAGCATAAAAGGAAACAACAACGGTCAAATAGTTAATTTTCCCAGTTCCAGCTCTCCGTCCTAATTAAGTCTATGTTCTCTTACTAAATGTCACTGTCTGTTCTCCACCTATCAGGCTGAATGCACCGAGTACTGTGACTGTCTTGTCTTTCAGAAGCCACCCAGCAGCATGGGAATACCTTCTTCTTTGACCTCTGCTGGTGTCAGGCAACCAGGGCAGAATGGTACACTCTGCAATTGCAAAAGTAAGCATGCGCACTACTCACTCATTCAGCAGCTGAGGGAAGCTGACAGAGCTACAGCCAGCTCCCAGTGCTTTGAGAGCTGCTGCGGCCCTAGAAGGCAGTGTGGCTGGAATACATTTCAGACTAGTGGTGCTGCCATCACTGAACTCATGGGGATTCCGAAAAATCAAAGCAGCACACAAAGAACAAGAGTCACAAATGAACTATGCCCATTCAGAAGGAGAGTAGTAAGATTGTTGTATAAGGCTGGTGTTGCATTCAGGAGTACACTGTCACAAATATATTACAAAAGCATGGTGTGGTGGCCACTGTCTTATACAGACCGCACATTTTCAATTGAAATGACGACTAAATTTGCACAGACACACAATTTTACTAATAAACTTATAGCGCACAAATGATCATAAGTGTCAACGAATATTTGTCATTTGCGCATTACTAAGTAAAGTGTCTCGATTTGTTTTGCCCCTATTAAAATATGTTTTTCATCATACTTTAAAATTTAGAAAAAAAACATTTCATTTCTGCTTTCCTGTTTATTTATTTTAAAATAAGACATCCTGCAGCCTTTCATTTTACACCAGGAAGAATTTCACACAGTTCACTTTACAAAATACACACACTTAAGTGAAAGCAAACTAAACACCAATCTCTATGTTAAAAGAATAAGCAGCAATCTGTCAAGAGACTAGACTTACAGTTAACCTCTGTCTTTGAACATACAGCAAATTTTACAAGATAAAAACAAAATGTAAAGACATCTTTAATGCTCTCAGCTTTAGAACTCCAGCATGGTTTGTTAGATAACTCTCAGGGCTCACAGGTCTCTTGTAGCTGAGCCCCCTGCCACCTCTGGGCCTCGGTGCATTGCACCAGCAGCACCACTGGTAGCTGCGCCCCTGCTAGGTAGACAAGTGAGATGGTTAAGGCATGTTGTTGTCACTAGTGTACCCTCAGTTATATGTATCTTATTTTTTTTTTTTTTTTTTCCGAAAACCTTTATTGTAGCATTCAATAAAATACAAGAATGGGCCTACAACCGCGGGGGCCGGCCGCTAGATAAATTAAAACCACCGATATTACAGTACTACACAGCTCATCAGCCGACAACCCAGAGGTTCGGCAGCGATTAAGGACAAAACTGGTATAAGAAAGCACAACTAAGTTTCAGAATGAGTCAGAGGTTTCGTTTTATATTATATGAGAGAGGATCAGGTGCCATACAATCAAACCAGATAATGCTGGGGAGAGGGTAAAAAACAGGATAGACATATAATAACCACTGTGATGGAGTATCGGCGCCAAAGCATACAGATCGATGCAAATGAACACACAATATACATTCCATGTTGCGCCAATTCTCGGAGCCTGCCCACCCGGAAATCGGATATCATAAAAGCATGAGCACTAGATACAAGCATACAACAAAAGTCTGAATGATTCGTAGCTAAACTGATCCTTAAGAAAGAAAGAGAAGGAAAAGAAAGGCCATAGAAAGGCAAAATAAAAAAAACCCCGTCCAGCCCCCCACCCTGCACCCCTGCAGATGGCTACAGCCTAACCCCACTGGCAGCGTGCCTGTCGCCCCTAATAACTAAAACCCTAAAGGAAGGAAAAAGAATGGAGGAGGGCATGGACATTTGAGCTCCCCTCCCCTTTAGACCCCCCGCCATATACAGCCACCCCCTATCACTAAAAGAACACTTACAACAGCACTATATAAGAAAGTAGAGGGTACCGGAAAACACCGCCCAGCCTCTTAGAGCAAACAGTTACAGGTCGAACACTTGTGAAAGCCACTCCAACCCTTCCCGACCTAGTCAAACTTAGCCTTGGCCCTTCCGAACAAGAACACAAACCCCCCCCCCCATCGAGACCCAAAGGCACACAAAGAGGTAATGAAGGAGAAAAGAGTCATCAAAAATCAATCCATGGCGACTCGCAGGCAGTGGGTCCACGGGAACTTTAGACGCTGAAGAACTCTCCCTCTTGGATGAACAGTCCCAATGTATCCTGCACAGGAGTCGTAGAGTCACCAAGAAAGGAGAAGACGACCACAAAGTGAAAGTAAAGTCACAAACAGAAGTCTCCGGGAGGGGAACGCCTTTTGATATCTCCAGAGCCGCTAGTGGTGGAAGTTTCGGTGATACCATGACATCCTCGGGAACACCGTCACCCAGGGCACCATCCGATGGTTCCAATGCTTGCTTCCTCACGGGGCTCTCGCACGGAGTCAAAATGGCCACGGTTTGAATGGCTGCAGATTCCTGTTTCAACCATAAGGCCGGGTACGGTTCTACCAGGAGCATCTCAGATAGGCGCGAGTCCAATTTGCTCAATAAGATATCCACCTGTGAGCGAAACGCCCACATTTTCACCAGTACTGACTCAGCAATGGCTCAGGCATCGTTCGATCCACGGTCTCATGCCCGACATCAATCCCAATCACCTCCCCGGGTGAATCCGGCATCCTCGGGGGGGGGGACAAACAGGATCGCGAGCGTGCAGATGCGGAGGGTGACCGGTCTTTGTTCGCAGCCACGGTCCACACCGCTAAGGCCGCAGGCCGGAGGCCCCGAACCACGAACCTCGGTGGCCCCGATACCGGGTCCGCGGGATGGGAACCCCCACTCACAGCCAGCAACAAGCAGAATCACTCCTACATCGATACTGAGCAATATGGATGACGATCGCCGCCAAATTCGGGTTTAAACAAAGCCTCCGCACCGGTTGACCGGACCCAGCCTGGTTCTTCTGGCCGATGTTGTTGCACTGCAGCCCGGCTGTGAAAGTACTCGAGGCCCCGGCTTCACCGCTGGAGCAGGCCGCAAACTTCAACACAACAGAACTTCATCCAACAAGCCAATAAAAGTTTCCAGATTTCACCATCGGAGTGCGGAACAGTTCATGCACGCAGAGACCAGGCGTAAAGTCAGGATAATGTACAGGATATTGCGGCGGGTTACGGAGGTCGGCGGAGCTGGGAGCCTAAGCAGCCATCTTGTTTGCTGACGTAGCTCCTCCTCCTATATGAATCTTATTACTTTTACAATTTTGAAAACAAAATTACATTCCGGTCTCACAAAGCAACCACAAGAAGATGGTGGATGGAGCGCTGAAACTTTTCAGACACTCACCCCCAGTCAGAGATCTGGGTTGTACCCATCAGCATTATTTAGCTCACTTCACCACCCCAGTTCACACCCAGCAATCTGCAAATCAGTCTTGATCCTGTTCCTCATTTGAACAGTCAAGGCCAGGTCTTCCCTGAACTGCAACCAAGCATCCTGGAACTGGCTTCGGGATAACACCCTTCATCAGCCAGGCTAGCTTGAATCTAGTGGCAAAGTAAACAAGGGACCCACGTCTGGGCATACCCAGCCAACTTAGGACAAACAAAGCGAATACAGCAGATGATGGATGGAGCGCTGATACTTTTCAGACACTCATCACCAGTCACAGATCTGGGTTGAATCCATCATAACTGTTTAGCTAACTTTGCCACCCCAGTTCAGACCCAGCCATATGCAAACCAGTCTTGATCCTGTTCCTCATGGGAACAGTTCAGTCTAAACTGCCAAGCCAGGTCTTCCCTGGACTGAAAACAAGCATCCTGGGATCGGTTTTGGTGTAACTCCCGTCATCATCCAGGCTAGCTTGAATTCAGTGGCAAAGTGAGAAAGGGACCCACGTTTGGTCATTACCTACCAACTTAGGGTGAACAAAGGAAATCCAAGGAGATGATGGATGGAGCGTTGAAACTTTTCAGACACTCACCCCAGTCACAGTTCTGGGTTGAATCCATCATCATTCTTTAGCTCACTCCGCTACCCCAGTTCACACCCAGCCATGGGAACAGTCCAGCCCTAACTGCCAAGCCAGGGTTTCTCTGGACAAGAAACAAACATCCTGGGACCAGTTTCAGGATAACACCCCTCATCAGCCAGGCTAGCGTGAATCCAGTGGCAAAGTGAGCAAAGGATCCACATCATGGTATACCCTGCCAACTTAGGGCGAACTTAGCAAACACAAGTCGATGATGGATTGAGAACTGAAGGTTTTCAGACACTCACCCCCATCACAGATTTGGGTTGAATCCATTTCCATTCTTTAGTTCACTTTGCTACCCCAGTTCAGACCCAGTCATTTGCAAACCAGTCTTGACCCTGTTCCTCATGGAAACAGTCCAGCCCTAACTGCCAAGCCAGTGCTTCCTTGGAACGGAAACAAGGATCCTGAGACCGGTTTTGGGGTAACACCCCTCATTAGACTGGCTAGCTTGAATCCAGTGGCAAAGTGAGCAAGGGATCCACATCTGGGAATACCCTGCCACTTAGGGCGAACAAAGCAAACACAAGGAGATTATGGATGGAGCACTGAAACTTTTCAGACACTTCGCTACCCCAGTTCAGACCTAACCATATGCAAATCAGTCTTGACCCTATTCCTCGTGGAAACAGCCCAGCCCGAAATGCCAAGTCAGGTCTTCCCTGGACTGGAAACAAGCATCCTGGGACCCATTTTGGGGTAGTATCCATCATCAGCCAGGCTGGCTTGAATCCAGTGGCAAAGTGAGCAAGGGACCCACGTCTGGGCATACTGTTCCAACTTAAGTCTCCGAAGTTAACCAGCGGACTATTGCTTTAATGTTTCTGTATAATTTTTATCTTGTTTCAAGTATGTACACTTACTTCTGGCATAGATTTGCTTAGTAAGTCTGCATTAGTTCTCTTGCTTGTTCATTTCTAGCATCATGGTCCTACTTTTTAGAGAGTTTGTTTTGGAAACTGGAAGTTTTCTGTACTTGAATTTTGGTGTTAAGTCAGATACGCGCTCCTTTACATTGCACATGGTGTCTCGAAAGGCCTATGAGAATGACAGAAGTTGCCTCGTAGGGCTTCCTAAGGAATTGGCTTCTAGCTGGAAAGTGGCAACATAGTTCTTAACCTCACTTTCTTCCAACGGTTTGCTCTTTGGAAGTAATTTTGCTTGGATGTTTCTGTATTTTTCACCTAAGGTCACGAGTATAGCATGGTGCTGTCATGACTAAGGTTTATGACTTGTGCTTATTTTGTAGCTTATTTTTAGTAATCTGCATCAGTGTTGCAAAGGCATTCTTGATTCCTGTGGGTTTCTTCTTGTTTTCAATGGGATTTCAATAAGTAGGCCTATTTGAAACATTTTCTCTCATCTAGCTTAGATAACTATAGGTTTTCTGTTCTACCTTTGTTGGTTTAGATTTTCTGGTACTTCAGTGATTTCTACCTATTGGTAACATGGCCCACTGTGGGTGGATTGTGTCATGATCCCAAAATATGCGATTGTTCCTGAGTGACAGGACACAGGCAGTCCAATTGACACTGATCCATTCAGATTTTCAAGACCTACTAGGGCCCGATGTAGGAGCCCTAATACCGGTCCGAAACGGCCGATTTCGGCCGTTTCCGACCGGTATTAGGGTGTTCTAATGTAGGAGCATGCTTTACAGAATCAGTACTTTACCGAATCTGTATTTACAGATTCGGTAAAATTACCGAATCGGTAAATACCGAATTTTACAGATTCGGTAATTCAGATTTTGAAATTACCTACATCTGCCCCCTTCCCATTTACAGACTCTTAAATACCGAATCGGTAAAATTCGGTATTTAAGAGTCTATGGGCCCGATGTAGGTAAAAGCGATTTTCCGATTTCAAAATACCGAGGCGGTCCGAATCGGTATTCTGAAATCGGAAAACGAGATGTAGGGAAAAAAAAGCGATTGAATACCGATTCGGTCGGCATCGGTAATGAGAATCGGTACGTTCCGAATCGGCACGGACCGAATCGGGAAGTACCAAATCGGCTAACAACGATTCGGAAATTACCGATTCGGCTAACACCGATTCGGATAGTCATGATTCGGCTAACACCGAATCGGTAAAAGCCGATTCGGTAAAATCCGATTCGGCAATCATAGATTCGTAGCCATGAAAACACACCCATGGCGAAAAAGCCCATAGGAATGCATTGAAGAAACCGAATTGGTAAAATACGAATCGGATAATACCGAATCGGATTTTACCGATTCGGCAATATCCGATTCGGTATTATCCGATTCGGCAAAAGCCGATTCAGCCAATGAGGTGGCTCCCCCTCCCCCACCCAAACAGGGAGTGGCAACCCTGGCAGGTGCAGCTAATTAAGAAGTTTCTGGAGAGCCAGCCTGAGCTCAACACTCACAGTTAGCAGCAGTGGGAGTAGGAGGTTGTCAACTGTAGCGAAGAACATGGCAGACCAGAGCGAGAGCCAGAAGTCCTCCCAGAAGAGGAAGCCGAAGTTCACCACCACCGAGCTTCAGGTGCTGGTCGAGGAGGTGGTGAGGGTGCACCGCCAGCTGTTTGGAAAGCTGTCCCTCAATGTGCCAGACAGCACCAAGAGGAGGATCTGGGCAGAAATCGCCCAAAAGGTGAATGCTGCGGGTGTCACCCCCAGGCCGTAGAAGAACTCAAGAAGAGATTTTACGACATCCACAGCCTCACAAAAAGGAAGATGGCAGAGATCCAGAGGCAGGCTGGAGGCACTGGAGGAGGCAGGAACCCGGCGCCACCCCTCACCGAGCTGGAGGAACTGGTCTCCAGCACCATTGAGAGGGAGAGTGTCAGTGGAATTGGGACCCTGGACAGCTCTGCGAGAGCTACAGCTACAGGTAAGAAGCATGCGCATCATGACACACCCTACCAGACACCTCCCCATTAGACACAATGCATAGGCAAACCCCAGCACAGTACTGTCACCAACATACAAGAGACAAGCATCATGGTACATGTAGTCAGCAGAAGTTAGCAAAATATGGCAGTGCAGAATCACAAGACAGGAAACAGTGTGACACAGTGTAAGGAGATGCAAGGACATGTGGAATGTTTTAATTGTACTGACTGTAATACATCGGCACTCAGTTTACAAATGCTTCTTTGTACCTAGGGGCCCCATCAGGCGGAACAACATTGTCATCAGAGGGAGCAGCACCGTCTGACACTGCACTCGCAGGGCCGAGCACCAGCCAGGCTGCCCAGGAGGAGGAGGAGGACGGAAACACCCTAGGGCTAGGTATGGAGGGAGACCTGGTGATAGACTTCGATGCACTGCACTCCCCACAAATGGCCAGCACACCCCCCTTGCAGTTCTCCCCAGAGAACTCCCCTACAAGGGACACCATTCCACCTACACCAGCTCCTGCCACAACCATGGCTTTGCCACCTGTACAACCTGTCCTGGGAGCAGGGGCTCAGGGACCGGCCAGCACCACACCCCCACCAGTGGCACCCCAGCCCACTCAGCAGGCCGGCAGCAGCAGTGCCCGGCGCCGTACCATCACCACCACTGCTGCACCAGCACGGGAGGGCAGTGTCTTCCTGGGCCTCGAGGGACAGATGGTGAAGATTCAGAGGCAACAGGCAAAATCCACGATGGCCTGCCAACGCCAGCTCCTGCAGCACAACCTGCAGATGGGAGAAATGGTAAAGGGATTTCAGGCCTTCGTGGAATCGAACAAGGAGGTGGCAGCAGGGTTAGGCAGGCTAACCACTGCCATAACCCAATCATCTAGCAGACAGGAGGAGCATGAGCTGGTGCGCAGGCGGGATGCCCGGGTGCTGAACCGCGCCATGAGCGCCTTGCTGCGGCGACGGCACAACTGTGCCAGCGCAGCGCGAACATGGAATCTAGCCTGAGTCAGAATACGGCAGAGCTCACAAGGGGGATGGCCCGGATCACCACTGCTATGGAGGCCATGATTATTTCGAACACTGCCTCCAATCCTGCCCTGGACCTGGGTGATGCTGGGGACAGCAGCAGCCGCAGCAGCCCGGCCAGCGCTGCGTCTGAGCCACGTAGGAGCACCAGGCGCTCCGCAGATGCTGCTTGGCATTCAGAGGGGTCTGAGGGACACCCCAGTGGGTCTGGCAAGCGGGCAAAGAAATAGCCTTGCAAGGGCGGGTGAGGCAACCTGAACCTTGGACTTTTGTTTTTTTTCCTATACACCATTTTTTGTTGCACATCAGTGCTGTAACTGTGTAGCAACAGTATTAAAATTTGTTTTTTCCCAACCAACATTTAGCTGTCTTTGCATCTGTACTCACTCAGAAATAGTTCTCAGTAATCTCCTCATGTCTGTATCTGCCATCACTTGGCGTACACACCCCAGCTGGCTGTGTCAGTGGCACAGCTTCGTCGTCGTCATGGTCCTCGTAGTCAGACAACTCCACCTCAGTGCCCTTCTTCACCGCAAGGTTGTGTAACATTGCACATACAGCTATGATCTTGCAGCAGGTGATGGGGGTATACTGCCTTGCACCTCCACTCTTGTGCAGGCATCTGAATCTACTTTTCCAGATGCCAAAGGTCCGTTCGACAACATTCCTTGTGCATATGTGGGCCCGGTTATACCTCCTTTGGCTGGGTGTGGAGGGGTTGAGGTAGGGGGTGAGTATGAATGAGCGGAGGGCATATGCACTGTCGCCTGGAAGATAAAGGGGTTACATTACACACATGCATACATGTATTCCACCTAGCTACTATGTGTTATGGGGGTCTGATGATGTGTCTCACCTAGGAGGTATCCTTCACCAAATTCGCCAGCCATCAGCCGTGCATAGATGCCGCTCTGTTGGAAAATATAGGAGTCATGGGTACTCCCTGGAAATTTTTCTACCAGGTCTGTGATGGTGCACTTTGCATTGCAGATCACCTGCACGTTGATGGTGTGTGTAGACTTGCGATTGCGGTATATGTATTCGGTGTCCGCTGGTGGGCAAATCGGAATGTGCGTGCCATCTATGCAACCGATGATTTGTGGAAATTGTGCCATCTGGTAGAAGTCAGCTTTGGTTTGTAGCAGTTCTGCGTGGGTTGCAGGGAAAGAGATGTATTGGTCCATCCTGTGTATCATGGCGTCAAGGAATATGTGGAAGAACCTTGACAGGCTGCTCTGGCTCACCCCTCCTGCTGCTGCTACTCCACTTTGATAGCTGCCAGACGCTAGCAGGTGTAGGCTGCATAGCACCTGGATGTGCGCAGGGATGGCGTGTGCCCTTGGGGTGTGGTGGTCCAAGAATGGCTTGAGATCCCTGATGAGCTCAAGTATGGTGTCAGAGTCCAGCCTGTATCTCTGTAGTATCTCTGCCTCTGTGAGCATGAACAGGGTTATCCTCTGTCTGTAGACCTGTTCATTTCTTAGCCATTCCCTCTGTCCTTCCTGCTGTAGCCGTAGCCGCCTCGCAATGACATAAAAAGCTGCCATCCTGCAAGTTGCAATGCATTTTGGGCCTGTTTATATGGGTTGGAGTTGGTTACCACCTGATTGCAATCCATGGTAAATACCGAGTGAATTCTACCGATTTGGAGCCGATTTCGGTGTTTCTGTGCCTCCCTACATCTCCCCATCTGTCGGAATCGGGGAATTTCCCGATCGGCGATTCATACGAATCGGCATGTTTTCCGATTCGGCTCATGTCCGATTCGGTCTACCTACCGATTCGGTACATGGCCCGAATCGGTGAATTTCCGATTCGGTGTCACTACCGATTCGGTACATGGACCGAATCGGTGAATTTCCGATTCGGTGTCACTACCGATTCGGTACATGGACCGATTCGGTGAATTTCCGATTCGGTGTCACTACCGATTCGGTACATGGACCGAATCGGTGTTTGCATCCGATTCGGTGTTTTTCCGATTCGTTACATATCCGATTTTCGGTATGTACATATCGGATTCCTTCCCATTCGGTACTCATTCCGATTCGGTTTTCACTCCGATTCTTTATGTTTTTTGTTCCCTACATCTCGATGGCTGTTTACCGATCGGTAAGGGCCAAAAATCGGTATTTTCGGCCGTTACCGATCGGTAACGCCCTACCTACATCGGGCCCTATAAATGGGAATTACCTACATCTAGCCCCTAGTCTGTGGGGTCCCACATTGCTGTTTTATTAGTCCACCACTTTTTACCATTCATGTTGCTCCACTGGCCGAACAGATTACCTCTTTTGGTTTTCAGTTCTATGGCTATACAGAAGATACTCATATCATAATACAGAGGGAAGAGAATCTCGCTCCCGACATGACCAAGTCAAATGCTGTCTAGTGGGCGTAGCTAGCTGGATGAATGAAAACTCCCTCCCTTTAAATTCTGAGAAAAATGAAGTTTTGGTGTTTGCCAGCCCTGTTTGTTGGTCTCCCTCTTGTTGGCGTCAGTCACTAGGGACCAGTCCCATCCGGGCAATCATTGTTGATAATTCTGGAGTCATATTTAGTGCTAAAATGTGTTTCGAACCTCATGTCTGGAAACTTATGACCACGTGTTTTCTGATTATGAAGGTATTAGAAAAGATCTTACCTTTTATTCCATAAACATCTAGGCAGTTATTGATACAGTTGTTGATTAATAGCAGACTTGAGTACTGCAAGGCATTGTATGTCGGCTTTCCAGCTTCCTTCATACACAGACGGCAGCCAGTTCAGAACGCGGCAGCTAGACTGATATTAGGCATTCGTAAATTTGACATCTTTATTCATCTCTGAAAACTTCAGTGGTTCCCAATACAGAAAAGAAGCTGGTTTAAAGCCCTCTGCGTCTGCCATAAGGCTTTCTATCTTGCACATTGCACTAACTACATTTCCTCCATGTTCAAAAGATACACTCCCCACGCATTACCATGTTCTGCCTATTCCATTCTGGCAGTTGTGCCCAAATATTGAAGGGCAAGACTTAGCGGACAAGCTTTTTCAGCAGTAACAGCTCAGGCATGGAACAATCTCCCCATTAAGATGCGTTCTGAACCCAATCTTCTAAAATGTTGCAAGTCTAAAAAAACTTACCTATTTCAATAACCTGCAGTGCAGAGATGCTTTATTCAGAGCGTCAGCGGAGTATGCAGAGATTTGCCTACTCCGCGTTCTGCCGAGAACGTGGAGAAGGCAACTCTCCGCACACCCTGTGGTGGAGCGGAGTTGACCAGCCCCCGCCTCCACCCCCCAAGTCAGAATTAAATAAAGAGGCATTAAATGGAAAATAATAAAGACTTACATTAACTACAGCATCCATGGGCTACCGTCCTACTCTTCCTCGAGTTTCAAGGCGATCTTCACATGCGCGCGCCTGCGCATGCACATTTGTCAGTCAAGGTAAGTCTTTATTATTTTCCCTTTAGTGTCTTTTTATTTAATTCCATACAAGTGGGGGTGAAGGCCGGTGGCAGAGTGGAGTGGAGTTCCACGGAGTTGGGTCCCAACTCCGTGGAACTCTGCGTAGTCCCACTCCACCAGCTCTGCCCAGGGTAGGCCAGGACACCTTCGGGTAATTGCGGACTCTATAAACTAATAAATAAATATATTCTATTGACAGTCTATTTCAGCCATTGATATGATGGTTCATTGGAAAGTCACAGACTTTCCTATTAATATTTTGCAAGCAGTTGTCCCTCAAGGGTCAGAAAGAGAAGTGTAAATCAATGTCACGGCACTGATTGGTGTACGCCGTTATTGTCGGGACTTTGACTGGGAAGGGTAACAAAGTTGTAATGCTGTAAATATTTACCAGTAATCCTCATTAGGCTGAGACCTACTCTACCTTGTCACGTCCTTGGTTCCTCACTTCCCTGAAGCAATCCGTTTTTGACCAGTGAGGTACTGCTTGCGTACTACTTTCAAGACATCTGGGTAAAACGTCAGGGGCCTCCTTTATGAAAACTGTCACATTGTTGTAACAAAACAGCAATGTGACAGTTTTTACTGCTCCCTCCGTGCGACACAATGGATGTTCCGTATTTAAAGTATGGTGCTCTATATCACAGGGCAAAACAGATACGTGACGTATCTGTCAGCGCAAAAGTCATGCATTGCTGGAGTTGTGTCGCAAGCAATGCGCAACTCCAGCAATGCGTGGGGGAGGCCTATCCTTAATGCACTGCGTCACCCCTACACCTGCTATGAGGCAGGCATAAGGTTTTGACGCAATGGCGTCCTGGAAGTGGCACACTGAAATCTTGGAGATTTCAATGCGCCACTTCTACTAGTCTTTGGTGCGGGGGAACGCCCACCCTGCATGCATTATACCTGATGCAGTTAGAATGTAGTGCAGGGGTTTACAAGGTGACGCATCTGCTCAGATGCGTCTCTTTATAAATATGGCGCAACATGGTGCATTGTTTTCGCCACTGCTGCATCACGAAAAGTGACGCAACTGCGGCGCAAACGTGTTGCAATGGCTCATAAATAAGCCCGCATGTCCTCAATGCAAGAGAGAACCCACATTTGGTTGGCTAGCAATCTTACCTGATTCTAGACATAACTCGCCCTCGTAGCGTATTGACTATGACGAGAATGAATTGGGCTCAGTGTAACGCATATAATTTTCAACACTAGTTTGTGAAGTGTTTTGGTAAATTACTATTGATAAGGAAGAAACCATACAAGGCAAAACATTATCCTAGTTTATCTCCTCCAAACGCTGCTTCCCACGTTTTGATTCTGCTCCCAGATCTCCTCAAAACTACTATGAACAAAAAAGTGCATCAGCACATGACCTCAGACGAGTACTTAAGGACATTAGCTGTTTGTGTCCATGGGATTTGCAAGTCGTCCATGGCATTGATGCCACGTCTAGGTCATTAAGGTGCTCCTAAAATAGTAAAGCCTTTCCCAGGACTGTGTAAGGGGCTCTGTAGAGACCTCGAGAAGCAAAAGCTGTAAGAATCTCTTTGTTTATTTACTAAAATATTATATTAGGAACGAGTTTTGAAAAATGACTTTGGCAGATGTACACCGTAAGACTGTGTGGACTTACCAGTGAAAAGCTGAAACTTATCACGATTTATTCTTCCTAGTCAAGCGGTTGCCATGCAGGCGGTTTTTGGCCTCTCTCCAACTTTCTGTGAGATCTTGTAGACCTTCCTCCAATCACAGGTCAGCCATCATTTTCACAGCCACTGCCCATAACAGCTTGCTTTGAGAAAGAACATGGCAGACACTTTATATATAGTAAGCACCCAATTGAATATGTCTCAGCAGGCCTTTATGAAAACAGCTATAACCCTCTACTTACAGCAAGACTATATTTTCATTATCTGGCATTGAAATCTCAGCCCCCAACACAGTGAATGTGAAGATATGTGCAACCTGGGGAGGAATCATTTTTCTTGGAATACAATGAAAAGTTGAGAAGGACTTCCTAACAGTAACTAAGCTCTGCATTTCATTTTGGAATTTGATCACCAGTGCTGCTAAAGTAACTATTTACCAGAACAGGTATTATTTTCATTTCTCACCTGCAGGCAACTTTATAAAAATACAATACATAAACTTGGCTGTGGGTCAGCCCATTGCGCATGATGGGGTGGCTTTCTTGCCCACCTCATTTCCCTGCTCTTGAATCAATGGTTTTCCTCCCAAGTTTCATGTCTGTTATGCCCAAGGAGCATTTCAGTCTCACTGTGTTTTGATTGATTGGCATGTATCCTTGCACTGCTGGCATCTGACCTTGTAGGCCAGTGCACGAGGGCTAATTTCTATCCGTCACCTTGCTCAACATCAGGTGTGAAGTTAGTGCCTTTCACTTCACATTTATTTATTTATGTAGCACCTTAATCGACCCCCGAAGGAGTATCTCTGCGCTTCGGCCGGGCAACAGAGAAGTAGAGCTACTACAGCAAACTCATAGACAGAAGAGAGTAGTCTTAAGCTGCTTTCTGAATTGTAGGTGATCGGGGCATTGCCTCAAATGCAGGGGGAGCTTATTCCAGTAGTAGGCGCAGAGATGGGAAAAGGCCTTCCCACCCAATCTAGCTTTCCTGACTCAGGGAACCACAAGAAGAGACTTAGATCCCAAGCGAAGAGACCTGTAAGGCTGGTAAGGTATGAAATTCTCCGAAAGATAGGTGGGACCGAGGTTGAATAAAGCCTTATGGATGGTACAGCAAACTTTGAACTTTACCCGTTCGTGTATTGGCAGCCAGTGAAGCTGACAAATAAGAGGGAGGGAGGCAGTCCTGGAAGGAGTGTTGAGAACCAATTGCGCTGTAAAGTTCTGGACTACCTGCAGTCTGCTAAGCGAGGCCTCATTAGCAGAGACCAGCAGACCATTGCAGTAGTCCAGACGGCTTAATATAAGTGCCTAGGTCAGAGTGTACCGAGTTGAATCTGGAAGCAAGGGAAAAACTCGGTGGAGTAAGCCCAGTGTATGGAAACAGGAGCCAGCTGTCTGAGCAGCATGCTCCTTCAGAGTAAGGGCTTGATCCAGACAAATTATTACGTTCTTAACAAGGGATTTAGGGCAGAGGGATCACCAAGATCGGCAGGCCACCATTCAGGAGTCTATAACAGGGGGGCATCTCCGAAGAGCAAAATCTCCATCTTTCAAACATTACATTGGAGGAAGTTGCTCTTCATCCAGTGTGAAATAGCTCTCATGGCAGAGGAGAAGGCCGACCGTACTGACGGAGTGAAGTTATCAAAAGGAAAAAGCAGCTGTGTATCGTTGGCATAAGAGATGAGGGTGAACCCATGCGCCCTCAGGAGGTTGGCCAAGGGAGCAACATAGATATTAAACAATGTGGGGCTCAGGCATGAGCCCTGAGGCACGCTCTTGGACCGAACGATACAGGCCAAGATTCACGGTCTGAGGGCCAGCAGATAAAAAGCTTGTCATCCACTGGAAGGCAGAGTCTCTTAGTCCAATCTCCTGAGCAATATCAGATGTGAAACTGTGTAGAACGTGGCGGATAGGTCCAACAGCACCAGAATCGAAGAATGGACCCTGTCTAGGGTCATCCTGGTGTTATCTGTGACCCAGGGGCGGCTGGTGACATTTGAAAGTGGTGAGGCGTAAAATTATTGTCACACTGCACTGTGGCAGAGTGAGCAAGCTAAAACAACCTATGAGAATTTTTTTGAAAAAAGGTGGACAAATGGCGCATTTTCAAACAAATTTAAGGAAGCAGGAAGGTTAGTAAAGCAATATGACAGAATTATTTACATTTAAGAAACTTTACTGAGTTTCTATCTTTCTCTCGTGAAAATGCCCTTCGCTGTTATTGCTGTTGAGTTGCAGTTCAGCAATGTCACTGACTGAAGAGCCTGAGAAAACGTACATTTCCTTCAACCCTCATCCTTGAGTCTTCATTTTAGGTGTTAAGCCTTTCGAACCGCTAGCAATGTGGAGGCTAACTGATATCTCATTTAATGTGCTTTATGATATTAGAAATGTGCACACGGTGCAGTGCAGCCTCACTGATCCCCCCAAAGTCCCATCTGATCCCTTCCAGCATATCAAAGGGCCCTAAGGTAAAGCGATTGCCCTCTGCTGACGCCATTACCTCAACACCCGACACCGGCATCTTCTCTACCTGTGTGGGCCCAGTACATATGTCTGTTAAAATGGCGCTAGCTTGCCGGAATACTGCCATTCCTGCCCCCGATAATAATGCATATATGTTGGTTAAAATGGCGCCAGCTTGCCAGAATACTGCCACGCCTGCCCCTGATAATAATGCACCGTTAATGAATCCCACACATTAACGGCGCTATCTAATTTCTTCAAATGAAACCATGAGGTGTGAAAGTTTTAGTTCAATTTACACTGAAACAGACTACTTACTCTAGGCTCAATCGCCATCGCTTAAGAAAAGCACTGTGTGGGGGCCATATATGTAGTAGCATTGAATCCTTTGATTACTGGCCGTGCAAAACAATATGATAGAAATTGATGCAGGATGTGAAAAGCTAATGTGACCTCTGTCAGTAGAAAGGATAAAGTCACTGTTTAGCTAGTTTTATACCAGCATGGCCGGTATTTTATGAACACAACAGAACCTCCCATACAAAAGTGCCACGTACCACTCAAACTTTTCAATCTTTCTTCTAATTGAGGTCAATGGTCAGATGTAACTTTAAAGAACTAGTAGCAGAAATATAGTTTGTCCAGCATTTCCTATTATAGCTTACCCCCAGTGAACGGGACTGTATCAAGAGAAGCGTTTCCAGGTACCAATCAGATTGTCCACAGTCAGTAGATTCCTTTTTTCGGGCCTCCGTTGTACAAAATGAGATGAGGCCCTCTCCGAAGCGACAGGTTTCTTAACATTTTCAAAATCGAAACCATGCAGATTTTTAACACGTGATACAGGCAGAGCAAATTATTCAGACAAGAGGCCCCCCTCCTACAGCCCTCCCCCTCTCAGGATGACCAATCCACAACCTCTTTGTCTTCTGTGGCCGCATCCTGGCCCACCCCCTCCGATTGAAATGAATACAATTTTGTTAACTCCTTCCCGGGACACCTTAATGTCCGCCCGAAGGCTTCCTTGTAGATGGCAGTGTAACTCCCCACTCCCTCTGAAATGATGTCACTGCTGCAGCTTGTACCTGCAGGTTGAGCAATACCTCGCCCTTGGCACATGCGCAGCAGGACATGTCCACAATGAATTTAACATGTTTATTGCCAATCAGCAAGTCCAGTCGTAATTTTTTTCAAGCTGCTCGACGGTTTTGCTCATCTTGCTTCTCCCTCCGGTTGGTAGGGAGGGCAACGCCCTCCTTGCCCATTAACACTCGCCGCCCCTGCTGTGACCACTAGCAGAGCTGATTCTGTGCTGTATTTGGGCCTAAAGCCTGACTGGGAGGAGTCTAAGCTACCAGTAAGTTCGACATGGTTGGAGAGATGTTTATTGAAATACTTCTCCAATAGTTTGCCCAGGAAGGGAAGGAGCAAGATGGGACGGAGATTGGAGAAATCCATCAAAGGAACATTGGCGTTCTTACGGATAGACATAATCTGTGCTGATTTCCATTCTGACGGCCCTCTCTCAATGATAGATTGAGGAGCTATTTGATGGAAAGAGACAGCTGATAGGCCAGTGAGGTAACAACTTTGGCCGGGATGGTATCGAAAGAGGAACCTGATTTTACAGTGTGAAGCAGTGTTTCTACATCTGCCGGGGTCACCGGAGGGAAGCTCTCTAGCAGCTGGGAGGTTGCCTGTTCTGGCTGATCAGATGTCATAGTAACCAAAGGCTAGCTCCCTGATGGGACAACTTTTTCATAGATCAGCTCTATTTTCTGCGAGAAATATTGTGCGATATCGTTACCGAGCGTTTGCGTAGGAGCCTCTAGATTCTCGCAGGCCTTGGTGTTGGTAAAAGACTGGAGGATACAATATAAAGTTTTAGAAGCATTGCCAGCCTGGGCTAGTTGAGATGTAATATGGGCTTTACGTGCAGCCTTTCTATTTTTATGGCAGCCAGTCAAGGTGACCAAGAACCGATCTTTATCCCTCTCATCATGGGTATTGCGCCAGCGTCTTTCGTATTTTCTACAAAGTTGTTTCTGAACTTGAAGCTGAGGAGAAAACCAGGCAGTCTGAGGGCGCTTGGAGAGGTTAGGGAGTGATTTCAATGGTACAGTACAAGTTGATCAATAGCACAGGGGACAGGAGAATTGTATTTGGCAAGAGCTTCCTCAATGTTGTCCGGTGCAGTGTTCCGAGGCACTAAGAAACAGGCTTGAAAACACTCCTGGGTGACTTTCTCCCATTGTCTACGGAAGTGGTAAATGACAGGGTTAGATCCTTTGAAATCCCTTGGGCCCTGAATAGAAAATTCAATTGACGATGATCAGACCATGTTAGTTTTTGAGGAGGCTCACACAGAACACTGAGAGAGTTAGAGAAGATGATGACCAGTGTGCGGCCTGCTGTATGAGTGGGGCCTTCAGAGGGCTAGGTCAGCCAGAACTGTCTGTGAGTTAGAATTGGAGGTGTTATATCTATGGATGTTAAAATCACCCAGTAATAAGAAATTACGGCACGAAATCACGTGGGGGGCTATTCGTTCGGTGAGTTGTAATGAGAATTCAGCTAAGGGGCCTGGGGGTCGATAAACTAAGGTGCCCTTCCAACTAAATTGGGAAGAAAAATCTATTTGAAAAACAAGGACTTCCATGACGGCATTAGAGATCTTTTGCAATGCGGTAACTTTAATGCTATCTTTATGCACAATAGCAATTCCACCCCCACCTTTGGTTGCCTGTCCATCCTAATAAGCCTGTAATCTTCAGGTAGAGATAACGTAATGGAAGGAACAGAATGGGGCTTAAGCCATGTTTCGGTCAGAAACCCAAGCTCAGGCTGCACCGAGGACAGGAGATCCCACCTCGGTAGAGTGCTTAGGCAGGGATCTAATATTACAAAGCAAACTTTTACACCCCATCTGAAGATTATGGGGGAGGGTTGCCTGTATCATAGCTGGAAAAAGGGGTGGGTTTGAGAGTAGGGAAACAAATATTGGGGGATGCAGCCAGGTTCCTCATGATTCTGGCCGTCTCACCAAGATTACCCTGCAACTTGGAGACACAACAGAAGAAGGGGCCCTCTGGAGTTGCCCAGGTCTCAGTCAGACATAAAAGTATGGGGTCAGTCCTCATCTCCAGCAGCGTCTGCGCCCATCCGCGCCAATCCCGCGCAATACCCCCTGGCCCCCGGTCCACCCACCCCACCCGCATTACATACGACGCCTCCACCCTCTCAGCCCTTAACCCCGGCCGACTCCCCAACTGCGCCCAAGCCACTCCTGGACACACCCATGGACCCTTCACATGCAACTCCTGCAAGTATGACGGCACCAGGGCCAACTCCTCATCCACTAACACCAAACAGAGACCTGACACCAACCACCTAAAATGCATCCTGCTCAACACCCGCTCGGTCCACAAACATGCCATTGACCTCTGGAATATACTAGACACCATCTCCCCGGACGTCGCCTTCCTAACAGAAACATGGATGAACGCCTCCTCTGCCCCAGACATCACCATTGCCATCCCGGAAGGCTACAAGATCATCCGAAAAGACCGCACCAAGCAAACAGGAGGAGGCATCGCTATTGTCCATAAGAATTCCATCCGCATCTCAACCAGCTCAGACGTCAACCTCACTAGCGCCGAACACCTTCACTTCCAGATCCACACCGACCCCAAGACCACACTCAGAGGCACCCTCCTCTACAGGCCACCAGGACCCCGTGCACAATTCTGTGATGACATCACTGACTTTATCACCCCACACGCCCTCCCCTCCGAGGACTACATTCTATTGGGAGACCTCAATTTTCACCTGGAAAAAAGCAACGACAGCAACACCACCACCCTTCTGGACAATCTCGCCAACCTCGGACTCAAACAACTTGTTAATACCCCCACCCACTACGCAGGTCACACACTCGACCCTATCTTCACCTCCAGCAAACATATCTTCTGTCACACCACAGCTCTCCATTGGACGGACCACAGCTGCGTTCACTTTATCTACAAAAAGACCACAACCCACAACCTACTCTGCGAAGAAACTGGAACAAAATCACCATCGACCAGATCTCCTCATTGCTTCTTCAAAACCCCCCTGCCCACTCTTCGAACCCCAACCAAGCAGCCATTAACCTCACACAATGGCTAACCAACAGCGCCGACAACCTAGCACCCCTGAAAAAACGTCAAATCAAACTAGGCAACAAAAACGCCCCCTGGTTTAACGATGATCTTAAGAAATCCAAGAAACTCTGTCGCTCCCTCGAGAAGGCATGGAAAAAAGACCCAAACACCAGCACCAGGGACGCCTTCAAAAACGCCACCCGCATACACCACCAACTGATCCGGACCGCCAAGAAAGCCGCATTCAAAAACCGACTAGACAACAACGCCCACAACAGCAAGGAATTATTCAACATCGTCAAAGAGTTTACCAACCCCACTGCCAACTCCAACGACATCACTCCCTCTCAAGCCCTCTGCGACTCCCTAGCTTCGTTCTTCCACGACAAAATCGCAGACATCCACAACAGCTTCGTCAACCAACCCGGAGACCAACCCACCCAACCCTCTGCCGTACCTTCACCCCCCTTGAACATCCTTAATGACTGGAACCCAATCTCCACTGAGGACACCATCCACCCTGGTGAACTCCATCCACTCAGGATCCCCCACAGACCCATGCCCTCACCACATCTTCAACAAAGCAGATTCCATCATAGCACCACATCTCCGAGACGTCATCAACTGCTCCCTCAACTCCGCCACCTTCCCAGAAATCTGGAAACACGCCGAACTCAGCGCCCTTCTGAAAAAGCCCACAGCGGACCCCACCGAACTCAAAAACTACCGCCCCATCTCGCTCCTTCCATTCCCGGCCAAAGTCATCGAGAAAGCTTTCAACAACCAGCTCGCCGCCTTCCTCGAAACCAACAAATCTCTCGACTCCTCACAGTCCGGCTTCCGAGCCAAACACAGCACTGAGACCGCACTCATCGCAGCAACAGACGACATTCGAACTCTACTGGACAATGGAGACACAGTCGCCCTCATCCTCCTCGACCTCTCCGCAGCCTTCAACACAGTCTGTCATAGCACCCTGCTACAACGCCTCAGAAACATCGGAATCCAAGGAAAAGCACTGTATTGGATCACCTCGTTCCTTGCCGGAAGAACCCAGAGAGTCCGCCTCCCACCATTCAAGTCAGAGGTCTCTGAAGTCATTTGCGGAGTGCCACAAGGATCCTCACTCAGTCCCACCCTCTTCAACGTATACATGAGCCCCCTCGCGGCCATCGCACGCCAACACAACCTCAACATCATCTCCTATGCTGATGACACTCAACTGATCCTCTCACTCACCAAAGACCCTAACACCGCCAAAACCAACCTGCATGAAAGAAGTAGCCGAGTGGATGAAGCACAGCCGTCTGAAACTGAATTCAGACAAAACAGAAGTCCTTATCTTAGGTACCTCCCTCTCTGCCTGGGACGACTCTTGGTGGCCAGAGTCCCTTGGAAAAGCACCCATTCCGACTGACCATGCACGGAACCTGGGCGTCATTCTGGACTCCTCACTCTCCATGACCAGACAAGTCAACGCCGTTTCTTCATCTTGCTTCAACATTCTTCGCATGCTCAAAAAAACATTTCGCTGGATCCCCACCGAAACTAGAAAAACAGTCACCCACGCACTGGTTACAAGCCGACTGGACTACGGAAATACCCTATACGCCGGTACCACCGCAAAACTTCAGAAAAAACTCCAACGCATCCAGAACGCTTCAGCCAGACTCATACTAGACATCCCGCGTAATGACCACATTTCTGGTCACCTGAAAAACCTCCACTGGCTCCCCGTCAATAAAAGGATAACATTCTGCCTCCTAACCCACGCACTCAAAGCACTTTACGAACTTGGACCCGAATGCCTCAACACACGACTCTCCTTCTACACCCCCTCCCGCCATTTACGCTCCTCCAACCAAGCCCTTGCTGCTGTACCTTGCATCAACAAAACCACCATGGGAGGAAGATCCTTCTCCTACCTTGCGTCTAAAACCTGGAACTCACTTCCCATTCACCTTCGCCTCACTCAGAACCACCTAGCATTCAGAAAGCAACTTAAAACCTGGATATTCGACAAGTAATTCACCACCCTTCTCCAAGCGCCTTGAGACCCTCTGGGTATGTAGCGCGCTATATAAATTAATTGAATTGAATTGAATTGAAATGTTTGCACGACGTTCTCTGCCTTTAGCAGCTCAAGAGGCAACTTGTGTAAATGTGGTAGAGGATCTTCATCAGCGATATCAGATTCTGATTCCCGGTTTACCGTAGGGAGTCTCCTTCATGTTGATATGTTATGTAGAATTCACAAGTAGTGATGATTTTACAACACTACCTGTTGTATCTTTGCTCACTTCTGGTTCTTGGGTGAAGATGTGTTGTCAACATCCATAGCCGTAACGCATAAGCACTTTTTGCACTCAACAAACAATTTAAAATTAAATATAATCTAAATACAAACAGGTTGTATATGTGTGCAAACTGTTAAACACACTTACCAAGCAAATGCCCATCACCAAAGTCTCATCGAGATAGACAATTACAAATCCCCCTATGACGGAACACGTACGAGTCAGGTGTGATGTTTGGAAAATGTACTACCAGATCTGTGATAACACATGCTGCATCACACACAACCTTTATATTTAAGGAGTGAGTAATTTTCCAATTCCCAAGGAAATACTCATTTGCAGATGGTGGGCAAATCACTATGAGTCCCATCTGCACAACCAATAACATGGGGGAATTAATGCAGTTAAATAAAAGTTGTGTTTGCTGTAAGTCCTGTCATGTATTTGGAAAATATATATACTGATTTATTTTTCCAAACATAAGATCCAAAACTCACCTAAAGAAACAAGATAAGGCACTTTGGGAAACACCACCTGCTACTACAATTACTCACTGGTAACTTCCAGAAGCTAGCAGGGGAAGGGAAGAGAGTGCTTTGGACCTGAGTTGGTATAGCATTACTTCTCTGTAACTATCTTAAGCTCAGCTATTAACTCTAAAATATCCTGATTACTAAGCCTATACTTATCAAATAATTCTTCCTCCCTTTGTTCTAAAAGAGTAATGCTGACCCTAAAAATCCTTTCCCATTTCCTCCTTCTACTTTGCAGACCAGCCACTGTTCACATCCTCTTTAGCATCACATGCAAAGCAGCCATTGTGAAAAGGGGCTGGTGCATTCTGAAGTTGTTTATATAGGTTTCTCCTGATTAGCACTAGATTCCATTTGGTGGAAAATTGCATATGCAAAATCCACATTCTGCCACTCTTCGCTAATTGAAAATACTTCATATGTAGAAATAACAAATCACTATTAGGTAATCCCTAGTAACGATTTGCTATTTGAAGTCACTAAGGGACACATGTTTGAGAAATTTTGCATTCGCAAACAGTGCAATTTGGTAAAACTGGCCATTTGCGACTGCAAAGTAGCCTTTCATCATGTATGAAAGGCTTTGTAGTCGCAATTTTAGGTAATCGGAAAAATTGTGATCACCTAAAATTGTGACTACGTAGAAGGAATAGCAAATTGCGATTCCAAAAGCACATGTATGAACATTTTCCAAATGCAAACTGTGCTTTTAGGAAAATGCACTTACCATTAACTTTGAGTCGATGGTAACCAAAAATTTTAAATCTGCATTTTTCAAAGTGCCATGTGCACATTTTTTAGGGGTGCTTAAGTGGGGCCTTACGCCCCTGGGCACCCTTGGCTTTGCAATACATAATTTGCAATTACCAATTAGGTACTTGCAAATTAGCTAATGCAAAACCATTCACACCAATGGGCCTTTTGGCCTATAGGAACGAATGGAGTAATATTACCTAATAGCGATTCACTATATCCTGAATCACTATTAGGTAACATTGAGTAATCACCAAATCTTTGGCAATTCCTTACAGAAGTAGCATTTTGAGATTGCCAAACAGCAGAATTCTGTAAAAATCGGTATTTGGTAATGGCAAAATTAGCGACTCGGACTTTGCTACAGATACAGAATGAAAGTGCTTTCGTACGTAAGAAATACCCTGTTTTGCGGTCCGTAACCAGTTTGCAATTGGTGATCAAATTGATAAACCTTTGTATATCTGGCCCTAGATGCCAAGCAGTAGTCAGGGTCGAAATCCAGAAACGCCATTGTTAGAAGGTGCTTCTGACCATCTGAGCCGCCCGGATTTTTTGCTTTTGAACACCTAATTGTTGAGGTTTTACATGTGGGAGAGCCTCATAAGTTGGGACTCACCCATAGTGAACTCATGATGAGAATGAAACTATGTGTCCCCTGGCACAAACGAGTGTGTTAAACACCAACCCGTCAGTGTCCACAAGTAATAGGGAAATACAGAAAAGTATTAGAAAGGAGGTCCAAGGAACCGGACCACTTTTGGAACGTAGAAACAAGACCTATGTTCCACCAATTGTAAATTTACCACCTGCCTTAACCTCTTACGTAGTGGTTCTCGCAGGCGTACCGGTTTTAAGAGAAGGCCTAACAGAATCTCACCATGAACTGACAAATAAATGTGCGCACTGGTTAGTGAACAACAGCAACCAGGGTATGAGATTTCAGATGAGATCAAATTGTACAAATTCAAACAGGCTCTTTAGACATTCTATGTGTCCAACTGCAGTTCCCCTCCAAGCCTCCCGTCATTTTAATAAACGTATATTCGAGGCCGACCCCTAGGGGTAAAGAGTCTAATATGGTAGAGGTCTTATCTACATTTTTATGTTCTATAGACGCAAACCAAATGGTTATCGTCTGCGGGGATTTGAACTGCCAGTTTGAGCCACTTGAGGGTCTGTCTTTTGAAAATATACATGATGAGGATCGTTGTCTGGAAATTCCAGAATCCAGATGTCCGATAGTTAAAAATTGGTCTCCCCTGGTAATCCAGATGAACTGTCCTGTTTTAAAAAACTCATTAAGAGCATCTAATGGGAGATCACGCTCCGATTCATCAAATGGTTACACTTACTATAGGAAGGATCGTGGGTTCTTATTAGATTACATTTTAATTGATTCAAACTCCTGGGACAGGATGATTGATTTTAAAATTATTACACGACTGGATAGCGACCATCACGCCCTTACAATAGAACTAAAAGCCCTAAACTCCCACAATACGTCCCTAGCTAACCCTATTGACTCTGGGTTGATTATCTCAAATTGTAGGAGGAGAGTACGGTGGGCTGATTTCCTTCAGTCACAGGACAAGATGAGTAACTTGTATGCTGCCCTAATTCCTGTGTTTGAAGAGGCGTCGGCCCAATATCTAAAAAGTAAGAATGACCTAGATTTGGAAGTGGTTGAGACAAATTTTTTAAAGCTTAGGGAAGTATGATTGTTTTTTTTCTATCCTAACACGTCCCCTAGACCGGCCAGGTCACCAAACCCATCCATGGTATAATAGTCAATGTCGTAGGGCCAAAAGGGCACTTTTGGTATCTATCAAACCTAATAATTGCCCTCATATAAAAACCACAAGAAAGGCATATAAATTGGCTGTTCAAGAAGCTAAACAGCGGAGGGAAAGGGATAACTGGGATACATTGAAAACTACCCTGGGGGATAGAGACATGAGGACGTTTTGGGGTATCGTAAACTCAGGCTCTTCTACCCCCAAAACAGTGGTTGAACCGAACCTGGACGAAGAGGTATGGCGAGAGCACTTTGAAACCCTTTATGCTGAGGAAAAGAAGTCTGAGGGAGACTCAACTGCTTGTAGTTATATGGAAGTGGATCGCTATGTAAGTAGCGGAGAACAAGATTCATATCCAGATAGTGGTTTAGGTACACCCACAAGCCTAAAGGAAATTGAGGGTGCATTGCTAAAAATAGCACCGGGCAAAGCTCCAGGTTTGGATAAGATCCCAAGGGGACCTATATAGGAGCGAACCAGCCATCTGGATCCCGTATTTCTGTGTCCTTTTCAATGCTATATTGCAGGGCATGAAGATACCTTCTAGCTGGCTGGGCGCGGAGATAATACTAATTTTCAAAAAAGGTTCCCCACTCTTACCAACTAATTACAGACCTATTAGCTTAATAGATATTTCCCAAAAATTATTTGTGCGAGTCCTGCTGGCCAGGCTACAGTTTTGGATGGAAGAAAAAGGGGTACTGTCCCCCTTACAGGTAGGATTCAGGGAAAAGCTGTTGACACTGGACCAAGTACTAAGACTACAGCTCTTGTACTGGAAGACAGTTTGCCTACAGGGGGGTAGTTTATATTTAATTTTGTAGACCTACGTTCGGCATTTGATTTGGTGCCACGGGCAAAGTTATGGTCAGTTCTTAGTGAGATGTGGGTCCCGGTGTAGCTAATCCAACTTCTCAAGAGACTGCATGAAGACAACTATGCACAAATAAGATTTGGAAGGGATGGAAAACGAACGACTCCCATACCTGTTAAACGTGGTGTATGCCAGGGATGAGTGCTAGCGCCCACGTTGTTTAGCCTTTATATTAACAGGCTAATTAATGCCTTGTCAACAGAAAAAGATCTTGATGCCCCTAAGTTAGCGTCCCGCAGAATTTCAGCAATGATGTTTGCCGATGACACTCTTCTGGTATCTAAATCTCCCATGGGGATACAGAGGGTTTTAGATAAATTTGAGTTGTTCTGTATGGAAAGAAGCCTAGAAACAAACCTACAGAAAACCAAATTTATGGCGTTTAATAGCCCTAAAGGTACTCGCCCAAACCCTTCACTAAATGGGAAACCTCTGGAAAGAGTCTCATCTTTTATTTATTTAGGCCTCACAATTACTGAAGATCTGGATTGGGGGGCTCACATCACTAAGTCGACACTAAAACTAGTGCAATCGACAGGTGGCATCATGAAGGTCTTCAGAAGATCTAGTAAGAGAGCAGTCAGCCCAGCTCTAGAAATCTATAAGGCCCAAGCCCGAGGTGGCGTACTTTATGGCGCCGAGGCATGGGGACATTCCAAACTTGATACCCTATCAAAGGTAGAAAATCGATACCTCAGACAGCTGTTTAGATTACCAACAAGTACTCCACTGATCCCGTTGCAAGTGCGACTAGACACAGGAATAATGGCGATTGCAGATATGTCGAGTTTTAGACCTTTATTGTACTGGTGTCGCCTTTGGTCTACTCCTGAACTCTTGTCCTATAGGGAGGAAGTACTTGATGTTATGTCAGTACAGGGTGCAGTTAAATTTTCTTGGTTTGCCCATATCAAATTTTCTATTGACCAATATGGGCTTGGGAGATTGCTGGGCTGAACCAGTCCGTGCCTGCCATCAAATCACAAGGAAACAAATGAAGGTCCATCATGAAAAGTACAGAAGGGCCTAACTTTATTCTTGACCCAGGACGGGCAAATTATCTTTAGCTTTTTTAGAAGTAAAAGATGATGCCCGCTTTGAGCCAATATTAGATCTCATTAAACCAGTGGAGGCAAGAAAGCTTTTTTTACAATTTAGGTTTGGGGTCCTTCCACTCCGATGTTTCACAGCAAAGTGGAGCAAGGACCAAAGGGTACAGTGTCCTGCATGTGACTTTCCTGAAGAATCAGTGTTACATATTTTTTTTAGTTGCCCTGGCTACCACAAGGGAAGGAAACCCTGGTTAGTCCAGATCTGTAGGAATGTTGGTAGCAGGCATTGTCTTGAGGTGTTTCAGATACTGAAGTCTGATCTCAGCATCCCGATTGTGTTTCAGTTGCCAGATTTCTGTTTTCCATGTGGTGTACTAGAAGGGTTTTATTGAAATCATCCAAGGAGGCTCAGGTTTTGCTATAAGGATTTATTGTATCTTTTTAGTATTTTGCTGCCCATGATTAAGTCTACTCTTACGGACCCAGCTCTTTTTATGAAATTCTTCTGTTTTTAACTAAATTATTTATTTATTTATTGTACTATGCACTTTCCGATATCGAATTGTATTTATCGCCTAGCTTTAACACCTTAAAATGATATTCCTTTTTTCTATTAATGGATGAGGGTAGCTAGATCATATATTTAGGTGAATTGTGTCTTTTTTAATGTTCTAAATTGATATCTGTATGCTTCTGTGTATGTTACATATGATTCCTGGAGTTGTACTTTTTTAGGTCATATTGACCGAAATAAAGTGTTTTTCTGAACTGAACTGATAGAAATAACCCCTCAAGGGCTCCTCCAGCATTCACCAGCATCCTGGGGCTGGAACATTTTGTTCTACAGCTGGGGGTGCATTAGGATCTGCACCAGGTTATGGAGGGCTGAGTTAGGGATGTCTGGAGAAGGGCATCCCCTGGAGGCGAAGAGGTGCAATTGCACCAGAAGTTCATTTACCAAGGTTATTTCTATTGAGGAACTGAAAGTCACATGTGTAATGTGAAGTCATAAGCAGAGTGGGGTTATGTTGCTGGAAATTCCTGCTAGGGTGTTTGGCTGTATAAGCGTAATCCTGTGATTAGAACTGTGATGCCTTTTAGGGGCTTTAATTGCAATGCATTATAACTGATATCAGCCATGATAAGTACTGTCATTTTAAGTGATGCTTAAACATGTATTCTTGCTGCTGCGTTAGGTGAAGAACAACACAGACTGTTAGCCCCTAAGATGTAGAGGTGCATACTGTCTGGTCAGTATGAGATGCTCAGTCAGGGTTATGTGCCACCAGGGCAGGTGTGCCCATTTTAAATGCTCATTGAGATAATGGGGTGGGTCGCCACTAGGATGGTGCCAGTTGGCAAGGCCTTCACTCCAGGTTATGGTCAACCTACTGCATTGGGAGCAAGATGATGTGCATACATGGGAGTGGTGGTACTAATCCCCCGCGCGCGGGAGGGGTGGGAATGTTATGCAAAGTCACAAAGTAATTCTAACTGTTTATGTATATTTGTAAATTGTTGCGTAGTATTGAGTAGTGTGTGTGTTTAATAAATGCACTCTTCCTTTTATAAAGCAAAGTACAGACTGGACAATCAATTCTTGAGTGTTATTTCTGTGTATTGGTAAATGGTGATTACCAGTCCACACCACCTCTCTTGAGTAAGCCTTAGACTGCTCTGCAACGTTACCCTCTGAGAGTCAAGCGCTACAATGGGGTGTTGAAGGACAAATGTAGTCATGTTATTTGTGCAGGCCTCACAGATACTGCCTCGTTTTCCAACAGCCAAGAAGAAGCCACTCACAAACAAACTATATCAGTAATGCCATTAAATGCCTCTAAATCTCAGATTTTTCTTCAATTGAGGAATAAGCTGAAAACCTCCCAGGTTAGACAAGTCTGTTATACACATCGTTCCTTTCTTAATCCACCCGTATATGTCCGTAGAATAAGCAGATCTTTGGAATTATAGAAATATCCAGAGAAGGGCGCTTTTTTTGTCTGTTCTGTCCTCTCTTTTTCATCTCTGTAACTTACTACCAGGTAGCAGACCTCGGGTTGGTTTGCTCTTTATCTCACATTCACTGTTTTGTTCTGGATTCCACGCCAGGCCTTCATGGGCACACAACCAAGCTGTATCTGCAGACTGTACAGCTGTATTGAATTAGTGCATGCTCACATGGGACCCCATTTATAAAAGCATGCTTGTCAACCTGAGATGTAATTACAATGCTACAAATGCTGGTTGGTGCACTTAACTCTTCATAATTGCTCATTCTAAACCTTACCTTACAGCATTCTTAAATGATTTCGGCGTGATCTGTTTATAAGAGGTTTCACCTAGCTCTGATAAAACTTGTTCTGGTGCATTTGTATCCAACACTTTTGAAGCAGCGTTTTCCCTTTAAAGCTTTTTTAACCTTGCTGAGTAATGTCATACTGCAACACTGCTTCTGCTGAGGAATGCCTGTAAAGTAATGGTACCTTGTTGAAATATACATGCAAAGTACCTCATGTTGAGAAATAAACGTAAAAAAGATTTAGCCATGCTCTGAAAAGTTGCTTAAAGTGCTGTGACCCTGTTAAGAAATATGACTAAAGTGGTTCCGCTTTGCTGGGAAATGCTTGTAAATCCCTGCACCTCTGCTAAGAAGTGCATGTAAACCACTTCAGACTGGATGAGAAATAATGCTAAATACATCAGACCTGCTGGGCAGTAGAGGTTAAGCACTCTAACCCCGTTGAGAAACGCAGGTAAAACACAGACTCTCTGCTGGGAAACACAAATAAAATACTACAGCTCTTCTCAAAAAGGTTGTTAAAGCGCTTTAGTCCTGCAATGCAAAAAACTGCAGGCCTGCTGAAAATCCAGCTACTGTACTTCATATTTAATCAAAACAAAATATCGCTAAAATACCACAGCCCTCCAGAGAAAGTTGGTAAAGAGTTTCTGTCCTGTTGGTTCAAGTAGGCACAGTACTGTAGTTTTGCTGAGTTACTCGTGTACAGTACTTTAGCCCTTCTTAACAATTACCGATACAGTATGTCAGCCTTACTGAGAAATACAGGTAAATACTTCAGCCATATTGAGAAGGTCAGATTCATTTATTTACTTATTTAGTAGTTTTATAGTACATGTGCGCCAAAAATGTATAAATGCTCTTTACAAAGAACATTAACTATGACACAGGGGGCATATTTATAGGGCGTTAACGCCATTAGAATGTCACTTTATCCAACGTTCTGGTGGCGTTAATTCCTTTGCTTTATTTACAAGGCCGCGCTAAGCCACGTTAAATAATGCCCCTATTCACACAGCACTTAGCATGAAAGAGGCAGGCAATGGGTGTGGCAGAGTTGAGGTTCTGCTGCAACACCCATTGCTTTTTGACGCTGCTACATATTTACAAGGTATAGGGCAGCACCCAAAAATGTGAGGAAATGCTGGAAAGATTGGAGAGACAGGAATTTATGGCAAAGGGGAGAGCAATAGGAGAGACTGGGGTGATGGGCAGGAAAGTGGTGAGACAAAGGAGAGGAAGTCAAGGAAGAGGTGTGGAGAGGTGCAAGAGAAGGAAGGAGGGGTTAAAAGTGGGGGACAAGAGGAACAATGAGGAGGGGGTCAAGGATGAGAGTGGGGTGAAATGAGAGATGGAGAAGGAATAAGGGCAAGGAAGCGGCAGAGGAAAGTAACTGGGAAGGGAGCCAGAAGAGGAAGAGAATTAGGGGTAGGCTCAGAGGGAGGGATGGTGTGTGGTGGGAAAGAGGTGGAGAGTGAAGGTTGCTGGATACATAGGAGGAGAGAGGAGAATAGAGTAGGGAAGGGTTGGAAGGTAAAGGGTAGGGGACGAGGGAAAGACAGAGAAGGAGGGATAAGGATGATAACGGGAAGAAGTGAAAAGAGAAGCAGAAGAGTGATGGGGTAGGGTGAGGCAGTTTAGAGGAAGGAAGAGAACGGACGGAAGCATCCAAATGACCAGTTTAAAGATTGAAAGCGCTGGGAAGGACTAGCAAGATCTGCATCTATGTTATAGCAGAGTCAATAGATCAGATGTAGTTTAAAAATATGTGTCTTTAGAAGAAGGTGAAAGAGCTGAAGAGTGGGGTTGGATCTTGAGCAATTGTTTTATGATGCAGTTTTGATTCCATGACCCACTCTGAACCCCGATTAGTGGACTGTAAGTACATTTCTGTCTTTGATATACCCGAAGGAAGGTGCATTTTTTTTATTGTCTTCATTAGCCAGGGTGTCTGGGAAAGAATCTCGGTTAAAGGAAACATTCATGATTTTGCACCAAACCTGGTCAAAGAGGGCAAAGTTAGCCTTGATGAGGGATTCATGTATGAGGTTCTTGCAGTAGGAGGTTGGTCTAAGGATTTTGACGACAGTAAAGCTGGTACCAGTCTAAAGACATTCCACATATTTGCAATCTTGGAAATGATCTGGATGGTGGGGCTCTTGGGAGTTGCAGAGGATTGCAGACATAGTAATGTGCTGTAGATATAGGGCCACATGTATCAAAATTTGTAATAGCGAGTACCTAATTGCGATTTTCTGCAAATCACAAATAGGTAATCACTATTACAAATGTATAAAACTCAAAGAGTTTCATTTAGCGATTCCTAGGGGGTCGCAAATCGACCTACCTCATTGATATTAATGAGGTAGATTGCAATTTGCAACCCTATAAGAATCGCTAAAATCATGGGGTTGGAGGCCTGCTGGATTCAGTAGAACACCATTTTCGTGATTGCTGTTAAGTAAAGCAAACTTTTTTTAAATGCAGCCTATTTTCCTTAAAGGAAAACAGGATGCGTTTAAAAAAAAAAGGAAATGAAAAGTTTTCTTTTCATTTTTAAGAGTAGACAGTGGTCCGTGGGACCACTGCCTGCTCTTAAAAAAATGCTTTCACAAACATTCACATGAGTGAACGGTATTGCAGAATAGGGTTTGGTACATTGGAATTGGAAAATAGGGTTTGGTACTTTGGGAAAGCCTTTTTTCCAGCCGCAAACAGCTTGATTCTGTGAATGGGGAAGTTTGTAACCTTAAAAAAGGTACATACATTTGGCCTATAATACTTCAGCCCTGAAGCATAAAGTACTGAAGCCTTATTGAAAAATTCAGGGACTGTACTTCACCCCTGCAGAAAAAAAACATAAACCCCTGTAGAGAAGTTCGAATATAGTACCTCTGCCCTGCACAAACAAATAGGTAAAGTGTTGCAGCTCTGCCAGAAAGTCAGGCACAGTGCACAAGCCACATGGGTAGATATTGTTCAAACCTTGCTGAGAAATACAGGTAAAGTCAAATGCTACAGCCATGCATATAAATGCAGGAACAGTACTTCATCCCTGCTGAGAAACAGAGGTGACCCGCTTCAGCCTTTATGAGAAATGTAATGAGTTTCAATGGGGTATACCCTAAGAACTCTCTGACCTGGGTCAGTAAAGGTAGGTACAATAGCAATGGTCAGAGTCTATCGATTCACTGTAACATCAAATGTTATACAAGCATTTAGTCAGGTATGGAACAAAAAATTGTTACATCAAAAGTGTGCTTCTACTTTTATTCGTTACTTTAGCACATTATTAATCAGGTACCCAATTTCAATCAATGAGTACCAAGGTTTATGAAGTATCAATACATTCAAACATAGAAAATACGTAATTCAATTGCTTCATTGAATTACATAAATGCCTGTGGGCACTGCTCTCATATAAATATAATAGTATAGAGCTTCATGTGGAGAAGACAGCACAAATTATATCAAATAATAACATTTCAACGGGCTCAAAGTGATGGAAACAGGGAAACAGTTAGGTGGGATAGGTGTGATGGGAAAGAAGTGAGGACTGGGTAAAGGTGGTTGTGACTTTAAAACAATCACAGTGATATAAAATAGGCCCTTTACAGTCTATATTTCGATCTGCAGTTCCAATATACTCTTATACATAGGATCCGTTATATTCCGTTAGTTAGTCCTATGAATAGAGAATGGATATAGTCTGGTCTACGTTTCGACCCCCTGGTTAAAGGGTAGATTGTGTCCTCATGCTGGGGTCTTCTTCAGGACAAGGAGAGACAGGAGCGCCTATGGATAATAATTTTTAATGAGTGTATCATGTTGTGAAGGAGCTCAATTTAGCACACTGATGGAGCTTATCAGGTTTGAAAATGCTTACTTTATCAGAGGCCCTTGGGTGGCCATTGTGGGAGGACCGTCATGGGTTCCTTTCTTTTCAAGTGGTAATCCTGCATTCATCTGAAAGGGGAGTATTTATTACTATCAGAGGCTGTGGGTAGCGTGTGCACGCCTTAATTATCAAGAAAACCTAGCGGGGTACTTACTGGGACAAGGGGCTATCCATCCAAATAGTTAGTTCTTGTCTTTCAATGGTCACACCTAGACCGACGTTTGTGCGGTTGAGAATCACGCACCCCACGCGGTTCTAGAGGGGAAATGAAAGGAAAAATGGCCAGGTATTAATGGCGAGTGCCTTAGCAATTAGAATGCAAAGTGAGGAAATTGTGTTATATCATTAGTGGTAGTTATACAGTTATCTAATCATTTACTAAGTAAATGGGAAAACCCATAGGTTGTGCATGTAAGCGCTGAAAACCGGCGCTGGTCATGGAATAGTTAATTATGGAAAAAAGTTACGATCGCCGCGATCGTGTCACCATGGAAAATGAGAACCAAGCGGTATCTCAGTATTTACTGTTGTGGCGGCGAGGGTTAGGTATACAATCTGGATCGTAAGGTAGCTCACCGTTAAGTTGGACGAATTCTGGTTTCTTCACGATGCTGCATCCTCGCTCGATGGGCCGTGATTGATCGGCCGCGAGGTGCAGCCGCTGAATACTTCCTAGGGGCTCGCCTGAGTCCAACCAATCAGAGGAGACTCTAGCTAGGGGGCGTATAGAAACCTCCGCTTCATTCAGATTGCGTAAGGGGCTATCCGAAGGGATAGGTCTATAACGCTTATATCTTCATTACTCAGGACATCTGACATTCTCGATCGCCTGCCTGAATCAGTTGTGCTTGCAGGGGAGTGATAGAAATGGCACTCTGTATTAGTACCTACATGAAGATCAAAGATTTACGCTAATCATCTAGAGAAGAGAGCTGTAGCAGGAATCAAAGTGTGTAGAGTACATTATCACATATTAAGAGGCAGTGTACAGATTGCTGAGGTTAAACATGGCACCACCTGTCATGGTGCGAGTGCCTAAGTAGACAAATTGATTGCTTATAGGAATGGTATTGCCAGATGTAATATACAACAAGTCTCTTTGGCAAACGTTTACAGGTAGCCTAGGGTCTTACAAACGAACACCTAAACAAGGAATCAAATATTCACAGATAACTTTATCAGAACAAGTAGGCATTGTTGTTTACACATCACTGCATATATTGTACCTTTCAACTGAGCAATGCCATTTGTGAGAAAGTGGCATCCTGTTCATTAAGACCATTTTGGACAGAGTCAAAGGACTGCATCCACTTGCATTCACGTAGGTTTATGATAGAGTCCAAATCACCACCCCGGGCACCAAGCGTGATCTTCTCAATGACGACCCATTTGAGAGATTCAGGTGTGTGTGTCATTGTCATAAAATGTTCCACTAAGGGTGGTCCTGTGGTTTGACACCTTATCCTACTACAGTGTTGTAGTATCCGGTTTTTTACCTTTTGTTTAGTCTGTCCTATGTAGATGTACCCACATGGGCAGAAAATGGCATAAATCACTCCCTGACTGTTGCAATTTGTCAGTGTCTTCAGATTGATGGTCAGATTATTGTGCGTAATTGCCTTAGTTTCTATACACATAGCGCAGGCTTTACATTTGGTGCATTTGTAATTACCCACTGCAATGGGTAGATTCCACATAGTCTGTATACTTGGTGCAGGAGGGGTGTCAAGCATTAAACGAACAACGTAGTCCCGGATGCTTTTCGCTCTTTTGAATGCATGCATCGGAGGGTCCGGTGTTTCTATTATCTCTGATACAATGTGCCAATGTTTATTGATTATTTTACGGATATCATTACTCTTACTACAGTATGTAGTGACACAGATCATCCTGTCTTCAGGTGGTACACGGTCTTTGGGTATCAGTAGGGTTTCTCTATCACTGAACCAAGCTCTCTTGACCAGTCTCTTGGGGTAGCCTCTGTCCATAAGTCGATAGATAAGATCATCAGATTCAGCAAAATAGTCATCCTTCAAAGTACAGTTCCTCCGGAACTGTCCGAGGGGAAGATTGTCTCTTAAAGCCCTGGTGTGATGGCTTGAGTATCTCAGTAATGTATTTTGTTCTGACTGTTTCCTGTACAATGTGGTATATAGCAATCCTGCCTGTTCCTTAATACTGATATCCAAGAAATCAATAGAATGGTTGCTACTACTACTGGTGAATTGAATGTCTTGTGATTGGGTATTCAGCCATCGGATGAATTCCTCAAGATCTTCCTCCTGCCCACTCCAGATCATCAAGATATCGTCGATGTATCTGCGGTATTCCATGATTTTGTTGGCAAAGGGATTATGGGGTGAGAGAATGTAGTGCTGCTCAAAATTGTAAAAAAATGAAGGAGAAACCCTTTCAGAGAAAAGGGATAGGGTTATTACCACCACTGTTGATTTCTCGCTCAACTAGAAAATCAACAAATTAGAACGGCTAGAAAAAAAGCTTGTGCGTACTAAACTTCACGGCCATCTCCTAACAGGGTACCTCAGAGCGAATGTAATACCCACAGGCCTACAGGTCCGCAATGAACCAGCAATATTTGTGGACAATTCGAAATTCAAGGAGGGGTTCAGCTTTGTAGCGAATAACTGTTCTCGCCACTGGATGGTGCTAGGGGTGGAGACAGCACGGGACCAGGTGGAACAGTTAACCAAAGAAATTACTGACCTAAGAGCGGAAATAACGAGCCATTCAGCCTTTGCAAGTGCCAAGGAAACACTTGAACGATTGAACAAAACTCTTAAGGACTTTAACGTTGAATCACAGAACAAGAAACTTGAGAAATTAGCGAAAGATATTCAATATTATAATAAGAAGAAAACGTATCCATACTTGGCTGAAGATTATTTCAAGCAAGATAACCAGGGCCGTTTTTTCAACAGGGGAAGAGGAGGATACAGAGGTGGGCAACGCGGTGGAAGAAGGTATACGAACTTCTCAGATTCTTCTTACAGTGGTAGTAGCGACAACGAGGGAGCAGGAACCAGTGGTAACTACCAGAATCAAGACCAATGGTACCAACCCCCACAGGACCCACAGAGCAGGCAACAGCAGCCTTTTTTAGAGGACAGCTCTTGGAGGCCCCCCGTGGGAGAGGAGGCGGATGGAACAGACGCCCTACCAGAGGCCAAAATCCAGAGAACCCTCGGAATTGGGAAGATTCGAGACAACAGGGATACAGCAACAAGCAGGTGAGATTCCAGCAGGACAACCACGGAGAGGTAAACACCAGGAGAAAAACCTACCGTTGGTGATCAAAGACAATCCTATCATGAATCTGTCTAATCAAACACTGTCAGACGACCAGATGAAGATCCTGAGTAAAGGTTTATCATTCGTCCCCACATCCCATGCGAATATGTTCAACCTCAAAACCGAACTAACAAAATTCTTTCGAAAGATAAGACTCAAAAGCTTCTTTATGCATAAAACTCCCTTCACAACTAGAGCGTTCACTGACCTACGACCTCCTTCTACCTTCACCCCTCACACTGCATTGACCAATCATAGGATCTTGACCTATGAGAATCTGGTCCTCAGGGATGTGCTTAAGGCCTGCAAGACTAAGCAATGCGTGAAACATAACATCACAAGGAATGAGCGAGCGGCACTTGAAGAACTCAAGGAGAACAAAACATTGGTTATCAAGCCAGCCGACAAGGGGGGAGCCGTAGTCATCATGGATGTCGATGACTATAGACAAGAAATTCACTCCCAACTGTGTGATGGGGCTAGCTATCGACCGATAGCTATAAATCCCACAATGGAGATCCAACTTCAAATTCAGTTGTTGACTGAAAAAGCGAAGGATGTTGGTTTTCTAACTGAAAAAGAATATGCCTTTTTAAATGTGGATCAACCTCGCACCCCCACCATCTATGTGCTACCAAAGGTTCACAAAAACCCTACCAAACCACCAGGAAGACCGATCATTTCAGGATGTGGATCCCTCCTGGAACCACTCTGTAAATATATAGACATTTTCTTGAAACCCTTGGCGGAGGCAACCCCTACCTATTTAAGGGATACAATGCAGGTAATCAACCTTATGGATCAACGACCCTTTGATAAGAACACCCAACTCCTTGTAACTATGGACATCGTGTCACTCTACACGAGTATCCCACAGATACCAGCACTAACAACAATACGGAGAGCACTGTCTACTAGGCCACAACCAGCGGAGGTACCCACAGAATTTCTGATTTATCTCTTGGAGATCGCAATGACTAAGAACTTTTTTATATTCCAGGACAAATATTTCATGCAGTGCAAGGGAGTGGCAATGGGGGCAGCATTCGCCCCGGACCTAGCGATTATATACATGAGTGATTTTGAGCAGCACTACATTCTCTCACCCCATAATCCCTTTGCCAACAAAATCATGGAATACCGCAGATACATCAACGATATCTTGATGATCTGGAGTGGACAGGAGGAAGATCTTGAGGAATTCATCCGATGGCTGAATACCCAATCACAAGACATTCAATTCACCAGTAGTAGTAGCAACCATTCTATTGATTTCTTGGATATCAGTATTAAGGAACAGGAAGGATTGCTATATACCACATTGTACAGGAAACAGTCAGAACGAAATACATTACTGAGATACTCAAGCCATCACACCAGGGCTTTAAGAGACAATCTTCCCTTCGGACAGTTCCTCCGTATCCGGAGGTACTGTACTTTGAAGGATGACTATTTTGCTGAATCTGATGATCTTATCTCTCGACTTATGGACAGAGGCTACCCCAAGAGACTGGTCAAGAGAGCCCGCAAGAGAGCTTGGTTCAGTGATAGAGAAACCCTACTGATACCCAAAGACCGTGTACCACCTGAAGACAGGATGATCTGTGTCACTATGTACTGTAGTAAGAGTAATGATATCCGTAAAATAATCAATAAACATTGGCACATTGTATCAGAGATAATAGAAACACCGGACCCTCCGATGCATGCATTCAAAAGAGCGAAAAGCATCCGGGACTACGTTGTTCGTTCAATGCTTGACACCCCTCCTGCACCAAGTATACAGACTATGTGGAATCTACCCATTGCAGTGGGTAATTACAAATGCACCAAATGTAAAGCCTGCGCTATGTGTATAGAAACTAAGGCAATTACGCACAATAATCTGACCATCAATCTGATGACACTGACAAATTGCAACAGTCAGGGAGTGATTTATGCCATTTTCTGCCCATGTGGGCACATCTACATAGAACAGACTAAACAAAAGGTAAAAAACCGGATACTACAACACTGTAGTAGGACAAGGTGTCAAACCACAGGAGCACCCTTAGTGGAACATTTTATGACAATGACACACACACCTGAATCTCTCAAATGGGTCGTCATTGAGAAGATCACGCTTGGTGCCCGGGGTGGTGATTTAGACTCTATCATGAACCTACGTGAATGCAAGTGGATGCAGTCCTTTGACTCTGTCCAAAATGGTCTTAATAAACAGGATGCCTCTTTCTCTCAAATGGCATTGCTCAGTTGAAAGGTACAATATATGCAGTGATGTGTAAACAACAATGCCTACTTGTTCTGATAAAGTTATCTGTTAATACTTGATTCCTTGTTTAGGTGTTCGTTTGTAAGACCCTAGGCTACCTGTAAACGTTTGCCAAAGAGACTTGTTGTATATTACATCTGGCAATACCATTCCTATCAGCAACCAATTTGTCTACTTAGGCACTCACACCATGACAGGTGGTGCCATGTTTAACCTCAGCAATCTGTACACTGCCTCTTAATATGTGATAATGTACTCTACACACTTTGATTCCTGTTACACATTAATATCCTCTAAGCAGATATACTATAGCTCTCTTCTCTAGATGATTAGCGTAAATCTTTGATCTTCATGTAGGTACTAATACAGAGTGCCGTTTCTATCACTCCCCTGCAAGCACAACTGATTCGGGCAGGGGATCGAGAATGTCAGATGTCCTGAGTAATGAAGATATAAGTGTTACAGACCTATCCCTTCGGATAGCCCCTTACGCAATCTGAATGAAGCGGAGGTTTCTATACGCCCCCTAGCTAGAGTCTCCTCTGATTGGTTGGACTCAGGCGAGCCCCAAGAAAGTATTCAGCAGCTGCACCTCGCGGCCGATCACTCACGGCCCATCGAGCGAGGATGCAGCATCGTGTAGAAACCAGAATTCGTCCAACTTAACGGTGAGCTACCTTACGATCCGGATTGTATACCTAACCCTCGCCGCCACAACAGTAAATACTGAGATACCGCTTGGTTCTCATTTTCCATGGTGACACGATCGCGGCGATCGTAACTTTTTTCCATAATTAACTATTCCATGACCAGCGCCGGTTTTCAGCGCTTACATGCACAACCTATGGGTTTTCCCATTTACTTAGTAAATGATTAGATAATTGTATAACTACCACTAATGATATAACACAATTTCCTCATTTTGCATCCTAATTGCTAAGGCACTCGCCATTAATACCTGGCCATTTTTCCTTTCATTTCCCCTCTAGAACCACGTGGGGTGCATGATTCTCAACCGCACAAACGTCGGTCTAGGTGTGACCATTGAAAGACAAGAACTAACTATTTGGATGGATAGCCCCTTGTCCCAGTAAGTACCCCGCTAGGTTTTCTTGATAATTAAGGCGTGCACACGCTACCCACGGCCTCTGATAGTAATAAATACTCCCCTTTCAGATGAATGCAGGATTACCACTTGCAAAGAAAGGAACCCATGACGGTCCTCCCACAATGGCCACCCAAGGGCCTCTGATAAAGTAAGCATTTTCAAACCTGATAAGCTCCATCAGTGTGCTAAATTGAGCTCCTTCACAACATGATACACTCATTAAAAATTATTATCCATAGGCGCTCCTGTCTCTCCTTGTCCTGAAGAAGACCCCAGCATGAGGACACAATCTACCCTTTAACCAGGGGGTCGAAACGTAGACCAGACTATATCCATTCTCTATTCATAGGACTAACTAACGGAATATAACGGATCCTATGTATAAGAGTATATTGGAACTGCAGATCGAAATATAGATTGTAAAGGGCCTATTTTATATCACTGTGATTGTTTTAAAGTCACAACCACCTTTACCCAGTCCTCACTTCTTTCCCATCACACCTATCCCACCTAACTGTTTCCCTGTTTCCATCACTTTGAGCGCATTGAAATGGTATTATTTGATATAATTTGTGCTGTCTTCTCCACATGAAGCTCTATACTATTATATTTATATGAGAGCAGTGCCCGCAGGCATTTATGTGATTCAATGAAGCAATTGAATGACGTATTTTCTATGTTTGAATGTATTGATACTTCATAAACCTTGGTACTCATTGATTGAAATTGGGTACCTAATTAATAATGTGCTAAAGTAACGAATAAAAGTAGAAGCACACTTTTGATGTAACAATTTTTTGTTCCATACCTGACTAAATGCTTGTATAACATTTGATGTTACAGTGAATCGATAGACTCTGACCATTGCTATTGTACCTACCTTTATGAGAAATGTGTCTGAAGTACTGTAGTCCTACTGGAAAATTTACGTAAAATACCGAAGCCCTGCTAATAAATGCAAATGAAGAAAAGAAGAAATGAGGAAAAGTGTTGGTGGTGTTTAGCCAGACTTCTCCACCTTTATTTAATACAAATTTGCGACACACATCTATACATGGCTACAGCCAAACAACATATTTGCTTTATTTTAGTGCCAAAGGATCCTCAACCAGGTAACAAATCACCATGTATTCTACTCCTAGCTGACTGAAGTTTTAGGCGTTGTTATCTGTGTGTGACCGGAAATACAGTATTTGTATTCTTCTTTCAGAGATAGCAGTCCCATCAAACTCATTGACATTTGTTCGAAACGATGCCTTTCATCTGGGGCTGGATGGATGGATGGACGGCCATTTCTTGAAAAAGTTGCGCTCCATTGGGTTTGTTCACCTGTGTGATATTCCGCCTGTAAGGTACGTGCATCCAACCCTTACAGTCAGCTACGGAGGCCGCCCTGGGGTGGAAGATATCTCCTCCGAGATCGGAAGGTTATTGCTTGTTTCAGCGACTGCCTGAATCTGCCCTGTGTAGTGTATCAACTGCTCCGCACAACGAGTTTCCACGTCAACAAAAATGTTTTCTCTCTTCCCATCTCCCATCTCCCTGCTATCCTACTGCACAAACAGAAGGGTGCCTGTCTTCTTCCTCACTTTGGGCCAGATGTACAAACATTAGGAATACTGATTTACTAATTGCGATTCTCTCTGAATCGCAATTAAGAAATCAGTATTCCTAATGTGTGAAAATCTATATGTTTCATTTAGGAATTCCTTGTGGATCCCAAGTCGACCTACCTCATGAATATCGATAAGTTAGCTCACAGGTTGCCACCTTTTAGGAATCACAGCCATCAAAGAGACGGTGGCCTGCTGTGGTCAGCGGACCACCATGTATGTGACTGCTTTTTAGGTCTGTTGTATCTACTTCATGGAGTCTGACTCTTTTGCTTAGGACTGGTTTATCTGTGTGTCATTTGAAAATTTGAGTGTGGTAATGACCGATGGGTGTTGCATATCCTACCTTTTTTTTAACAGTTAACTCCCATGGAGTATTGCCATGGGAGCGAGCAGGCCACGCACCCTGCTTGCGTGCCTTTATCTTTTTTGTTTTCGTTATTTCCACCTTGTCGTCGGCCCGCCCTCCCAACCTCCCTGGGATCGGTAACTTCCTCACTGTCTGCAGGGGCGTAACACTGGCCCCCGCAGCCCACGCGGTGCGGGGGAGCCTGAAGATCCAGGGGGCCCCCTCGGCACTGCACTCTGTCCAGAGAGCTCCTAATTGAGCCCGGAGGGGGCCCTGTCTACATGCCTTGCAGTTGTGATCATCTAGGAACACAAAGGGCTACTTTCTAGTGCATTGCCTGTGTTTCCTCAGTGTGGAAGTCGCTAGTCTCACTTTGTCGCGCAGAGCCGCCAGTTCAGGTTAATGGGGCTTTGGGGGGGGGGGACCACCAGGAGGCCTGCCTCCCCCGGGGAGTTTTGGGCCTTTTGGCGGGGGGGGGGAGTCTGTGAGGGCAGGTACCTGGCTTTGGGCTGGTTGGGCTGCTTGCACGTTTTTGGGCTTGCTTGGGCTCCTGTTGGGCTGGTTGGGCTGGGGTCCCTTTATTACCGGCCATTTTGTGTCACTGCCCACCATTTCGGTGGCAGTGACACAGTGGCCGGGTCGTTGGTGGGCTCGTGTTTTTTCCTTGGGGCCATTGGTTGTCTGGCGGCGTGTAGCGGGGCTGTGGCGGCTTGGTACCTGGTTTAGCGCGGAGCTTTGCGGTTGCGTTGTGGAGTGGTGCTGGTCTGCTGGTGAAAGCGGCATGGCGGCGGTATCGGATCCCCGGGTGCTGGAGGCTGTCCGGTTGCTTGGCGAGGCGGGCCGCATGGATCTCCTGCAGCCTGACGTTCAGGTGAGGCCGCCGCGGTGCGCTGCGAACAGCGCCGCGGCAGCTGTTCTTGCCTGTAAGCCCCCGCGGTCCGGACCGCGGAGGGCTCGTGGTGTGGGAGGGAGGGGCGGGAGGGGAGGGAGGGGCGGGAGGGAGGCGTAGGGCGGGCGAAGGGGCTGGACGGCACAGAGAAGGAAGCGCGGCTCGACTGGGACGAGGAAGGATCAGGGGGGGAGGGATCTGGGGGTAGGCCGGCTCTGGAGTTTGTGGGCGGGGCGGGGGGCGGGGAGAAGAAGGGGAGAGGCTGGGCGCTGTGGGAGGGGTGGGACAGGTCCCTCAGGAGGGGGAACAGGGGGAGGGGGGCGAGGGGGCTTGGAGCTGGAAGGGAGAAGAAGGGGAGAGGCTGGACGCTGTGGGAGCGGTGGACAGGTCCCTCAGGAGGGGGAACAGGGGGAGGGGGGCGAGGGGGCTTGGAACTGGAATGGTGGGGCAGATGGGGGACAGACTGGGGGGAGGGTTGATGGGGGGTCCCCACTACTGAAAGAGGAATCGGACATGGAGGGGGAAGGGGAGGGGGCAAGGGGGGTGAGAAGAGCGAGCTGGATTGAGGTTCATTGTTCGAGGGGGGAGAGTGTGGTGGGGCCGAGTAGGTCGCCGTCGCCGGCGGGGCACGGGGGGAGAGGGGACGAGGGAGCATGGGGGGGTGCACCTGGGGAGGATGGGGGGTGCGGTGGAGGGGGTTGGGTGGAGTTTGGGGAGGGGTGAGCGTGGGGGGGTGGACCTGGAAGGGCGGGTGGGGGGATGGGGGTGTGGTGCTTGTGGGGGGGGTACGGTGTGGGGGGAGTTGGGGGGAGGGGTCAGTGGCGGTCAGAGTAGGGAGGAGGGGTGGGGTTGGCGGGTGGGGAGGGGAGGGGAGGTGTGGTTTGAGCATCTGGCGAGAAGGGGGGACACTCCGTGGGCTGGGGGAGGGGTGCGCTGAGGGGTTGGGGGCGTGGGGCAAAGAAGGGGGCAATGGGGGCAGTTTTTCCCTCGCATGCTGGACTCCATCTTTTTTCCTTGGCAGGAGCTGTGGGCGAGGAGCTCGGGTGAGCAGCATGCGGCTATACTCCACCGAGGGGATGGGTCAGCTCAGCCTGGTACGGGCGGTCGTGCTCCAATGAGGGACCAATCATGGGAGCGTGTGGGACGGCCAGCCCCACCCCGAAGGGTCGAGACGGCCGCCAGGGGTCGGGGAGTGAGATTTGACACTGGAGATCAGTTTTTTGAGTATCGGGCTGGTGAAGGGCGGAGGGACAGTGTGGATCTGGGTACGTTGTTGAGAGTGTGTCGGGAGAGGGCGGGTTGAGCAGGTTGGAGTCGCTGGAGGGCGGTAGCGGAATGCAGGATGTGCGAGTAGACGGTGGAATGGAGTCTGAGGAGGAGGGGGAGTTTCGGGAGGGGGAGGGGGGAATGGGTAATATTGTTAGCAGTGTATTGCAGGTACGCCCACATCAGGAAACGCCCAGAGTGACGGCCCCCTCAGCTCCACTGGTTAGGCAGCGGGATCCGGTCCGGACCGGACGCCGACCTTGACCCCAGGTAAGGTTGGGTGTGGTCCGGGCAAGCCGCGCAGCGCGCAGGTGTCAGTGGGTACGGATACAGGGGGGGAGACTTGGTGCGGCTGGTGAAGGAACGCTATGTGACGGACACAGGAGTGGGCCCAGGCGGGGCGGAAGGCCGGCGGAGGTGTGGCGATGGATACAGCGAAGACGGTCGAGACGGCCACCGGTGCGAAAGAAAGTTGCGTGGTCCCAGTGCGCAAGGTACCTTACATGGGGGTGACTAAGCCGTTAGGGGCTCACTTGTCGTTGGCCACGAAGGAGAAGATATGGAAGGGGGAATATGTAGAGATTCTGAAGCTCCTGCACAGGGAGTTGACTTCCAAGGAAGGGTCCAAGGAGGAGAGGCAGGAGTTAGCAAGGCGCCCCAAGGTGCGGCATTCTTAATATACGCGAGCGTACACTGCAAGAAGTATCCGGACAGCTCCATTGCGTTGTTCAAGTATATGGATGTGGTCTGGAGGGCGCAGGTGACGTACAGCAGTTTCACCTGGTCACATTACGATGAGGAGTTCAGGGCAAGGATGGCGTTGGAACCAGACGTGAAGTGGGGCGAGCTGGACTCCGAATTGTATTAACAGACGATGGGCGGGGCGAAGTTTGGCCGCACCATCTACACCGCCAGCGGTCTGCCGCTTGCTTTTACCCCCTTTTCTTCCCACCCCACCCGTGGGGGGGTGGGGCAAGGGGACAGTACCGATCAGACACAGGTGGGGGCCTGCTGGGATTTCAATAAGCAAACACAACAGGTGATGGACCGAATGTGGATCAATGTCACACACTCAACCCAGTCCAAAGATCTGGGCCCAAATCCATCGTTATTTTGCACTCCACACCACCCTGGGTTAGACAATGGCGATATGCAAATCAGCTCTGACCCTGTGCCCCATGGGAACAGTCCAGTCTGAACTACAAAAGCCATGTCCTTCCCAGAACAGAATCAAGCATCCGAGGACCGGACCGGTTTCGAGGTAACACCTCTCATCAGCCCGGCTAGCTTGACTCCAGTGGTGTGGAGTTCCTGGGACCCGCGTCTGGGCATCCCCAGCGCACTTAGGGCGGAATATGCAAACACAACAGGTGATGGACCGAATGTGGATCAATGTCACACACTCAACCCAGTCCAAAGATCTGGGCCCAAATCCATCGTTATTTTGCACTCCACACCACCTTGGGTTAGACAATGGCGATATGCAAATCAGCTCTGACCCTGTGCCCCATGGGAACAGTCCAGTCCGAACTACAAAAGCCATGTCCTTCCCAGAACGGAATCAAGCATCCGAGGACCGGACCGGTTTCGATGTAACACCTCTCATCAGCCCGGCTAGCTTGACTCCAGTGGTGTGGAGTGCCTGGGACCCACGTCTGGGCATCCTCAGCGCACTTAGGGCGGAATATGCAAACACAACAGGTGATGGACCGAATGTGGATCAATGTCACACACTCAACCCAGCCCAAAGATCTGGGCCCAAATCCATCGTTATTTTGCACTCCACACCACCCTGGGTTAGACAATGGCGATATGCAAATCAGCTCTGACCCTGTGCCCCATGGGAACAGTCCAGTCCGAACTACAAAAGCCATGTCCTTCCCAGAACGAAATCAAGCATCCGAGGACCGGACCGGTTTCGAGGTAACACCTATCATCAGCCCGGCTAGCTTGACTCCAGTGGTGTGGAGTGCCTGGGACCCACGTCTGGGCATCCCCAGCGCACTTAGGGCGGAATATGCAAACACAACAGGTGATGGACCGAATGTGGATCAATGTCACACACTCAACCCAGTCCAAAGATCTGGGCCCAAATCCATCGTTATTTTGCACTCCACACCACCCTGGGTTAGACAATGGCGATATGCAAATCAGCTCTGACCCTGTGCCCCATGGGAACAGTCCAGTCCGAACTACAAAAGCCATGTCCTTCCCAGAACGGAATGAAGCATCCGAGGACCGGACCGGTTTCGAGGTAACACCTCTCATCAGCCCGGCTAGCTTGACTCCAGTGGTGTGGAGTGCCTGGGACCCACGTCTGGGCATCCCCAGCGCACTTAGGGCGGAATATGCAAAAACAACAGGTGATGGACCGAATGTGGATCAATGTCACACACTCAACCCAGTCCAAAGATCTGGGCCCAAATCCATCGTTATTTTGCACTCCACACCACCCTGGGTTAGACAATGGCGATATGCAAATCAGCTCTGACCCTGTGCCCCATGGGAACAGTCCAGTCCGAACTACAAAAGCCATGTCCTTCCCAGAACGGAATAAGCATCCGAGGACCGGACCGGTTTCGAGGTAACACCGCTCATCAGCCCGGCTAGCTTGACTCCAGTGGTGTGGAGTGCCTGGGACCCACGTCTGGGCATCCCCAGCGCAATTAGGGCGGAATATGCAAACACAACAGGTGATGGACCGAATGTGGATCAATGTCACACACTCAACCCAGTCCAAAGATCTGGGCCCAAATCCATCGTTATTTTGCACTCCACTCCACCCTGGGTTAGACAATGGCGATATGCAAATCAGCTCTGACCCTGTGCCCCATGGGAACAGTCCAGTCCGAACTACAAAAGCCATGTCCTTCCCAGAACGGAATCAAGCATCCGAGGACCGGACCGGTTTCGAGGTAACACCTCTCATCAGCCCGGCTAGCTTGACTCCAGTGGTGTGGAGTGCCTGGGACCCACGTCTGGGCATCCCCAGCGCACTTAGGGCGGGATATGCAAACACAACAGATGATGGACCGAATGTGGATCAATGTCACACACTCAACCCAGTCCAAATATCTGGGCCCAAATCCATCGTTATTTTGCACTCCACACCACCCTGGGTTAGACAATGGCGATATGCAAATCAGCTCTGACCCTGTGCCCCATGGGAACAGTCCAGTCTGAACTACAAAAGCCATGTCCTTCCCAGAACAGAATCAAGCATCCGAGGACCGGACCGGTTTCGAGGTAACACCTCTCATCAGCCCGGCTAGCTTGACTCCAGTGGTGTGGAGTGCCTGGGACCCGCGTCTGGGCATCCCCAGCGCACTTAGGGCGGAATATGCAAACACAACAGGTGATGGACCGAATGTGGATCAATGTCACACACTCAACCCAGTCCAAAGATCTGGGCCCAAATCCATCGTTATTTTGCACTCCACACCACCTTGGGTTAGACAATGGCGATATGCAAATCAGCTCTGACCCTGTGCCCCATGGGAACAGTCCAGTCCGAACTACAAAAGCCATGTCCTTCCCAGAACGGAATCAAGCATCCGAGGACCGGACCGGTTTCGATGTAACACCTCTCATCAGCCCGGCTAGCTTGACTCCAGTGGTGTGGAGTGCCTGGGACCCACGTCTGGGCATCCTCAGCGCACTTAGGGCGGAATATGCAAACACAACAGGTGATGGACCGAATGTGGATCAATGTCACACACTCAACCCAGCCCAAAGATCTGGGCCCAAATCCATCGTTATTTTGCACTCCACACCACCCTGGGTTAGACAATGGCGATATGCAAATCAGCTCTGACCCTGTGCCCCATGGGAACAGTCCAGTCCGAACTACAAAAGCCATGTCCTTCCCAGAACGAAATCAAGCATCCGAGGACCGGACCGGTTTCGAGGTAACACCTATCATCAGCCCGGCTAGCTTGACTCCAGTGGTGTGGAGTGCCTGGGACCCACGTCTGGGCATCCCCAGCGCACTTAGGGCGGAATATGCAAACACAACAGGTGATGGACCGAATGTGGATCAATGTCACACACTCAACCCAGTCCAAAGATCTGGGCCCAAATCCATCGTTATTTTGCACTCCACACCACCCTGGGTTAGACAATGGCGATATGCAAATCAGCTCTGACCCTGTGCCCCATGGGAACAGTCCAGTCCGAACTACAAAAGCCATGTCCTTCCCAGAACGGAATGAAGCATCCGAGGACCGGACCGGTTTCGAGGTAACACCTCTCATCAGCCCGGCTAGCTTGACTCCAGTGGTGTGGAGTGCCTGGGACCCACGTCTGGGCATCCCCAGCGCACTTAGGGCGGAATATGCAAAAACAACAGGTGATGGACCGAATGTGGATCAATGTCACACACTCAACCCAGTCCAAAGATCTGGGCCCAAATCCATCGTTATTTTGCACTCCACACCACCCTGGGTTAGACAATGGCGATATGCAAATCAGCTCTGACCCTGTGCCCCATGGGAACAGTCCAGTCCGAACTACAAAAGCCATGTCCTTCCCAGAACGGAATAAGCATCCGAGGACCGGACCGGTTTCGAGGTAACACCTCTCATCAGCCCGGCTAGCTTGACTCCAGTGGTGTGGAGTGCCTGGGACCCACGTCTGGGCATCCCCAGCGCAATTAGGGCGGAATATGCAAACACAACAGGTGATGGACCGAATGTGGATCAATGTCACACACTCAACCCAGTCCAAAGATCTGGGCCCAAATCCATCGTTATTTTGCACTCCACTCCACCCTGGGTTAGACAATGGCGATATGCAAATCAGCTCTGACCCTGTGCCCCATGGGAACAGTCCAGTCCGAACTACAAAAGCCATGTCCTTCCCAGAACGGAATCAAGCATCCGAGGACCGGACCGGTTTCGAGGTAACACCTCTCATCAGCCCGGCTAGCTTGACTCCAGTGGTGTGGAGTGCCTGGGACCCACGTCTGGGCATCCCCAGCGCACTTAGGGCGGGATATGCAAACACAACAGATGATGGACCGAATGTGGATCAATGTCACACACTCAACCCAGTCCAAATATCTGGGCCCAAATCCATCGTTATTTTGCACTCCACACCACCCTGGGTTAGACAATGGCGATATGCAAATCAGCTCTGACCCTGTGCCCCATGGGAACAGTCCAGTCCGAACTACAAAAGCCATGTCCTTCCCAGAACGGAATCAAGCATCCGAGGACCGGACCGGTTTCGAGGTAACACCTCTCATCAGCCCGGCTAGCTTGACTCCAGTGGTGTGGAGTGCCTGGGACCCACGTCTGGGCATCCCCAGCGCACATAGGGCGGAATATGCAAACACAACAGGTGATGGACCGAATGTGGATCAATGTCACACACTCAACCCAGTCCAAAGATCTGGGCCCAAATCCATCGTTATTTTGCACTCCACACCACCCTGGGTTAGACAATGGCGATATGCAAATCAGCTCTGACCCTGTACCCCATGGGAACAGTCCAGTCCGAACTACAAAAGCCATGTCCTTCCCAGAACGGAATCAAGCATCCGAGGACCGGACCGGTTTCGAGGTAACACCTCTCATCAGCCCGGCTAGCTTGACTCCAGTGGTGTGGAGTGCCTGGGACCCACGTCTGGGCATCCCCAGCGCACTTAGGGCGGAATATGCAAACACAACAGGTGATGGACCGAATGTGGATCAATGTCACACACTCAACCCAGTCCAAAGATCTGGGCCCAAATCCATTGTTATTTTGCACTCCACACCACCCTGGGTTAGACAATGCGATATGCAAATCAGCTCTGACCCTGTGCCCCATGGGAACAGTCCAGTCCGAACTACAAAAGCCATGTCCTTCCCAGAACGGAATCAAGCATCCGAGGACCGGACCGGTTTCGAGGTAACACCTCTCATCAGCCCGGCTAGCTTGACTCCAGTGGTGTGGAGTGCCTGGGACCCACGTCTGGGCATCCCCAGCGCACTGGGTTAGACAATGGCGATATGCAAATCAGCTCTGACCCTGTGCCCCATGGGAACAGTCCAGTCCGAACTACAAAAGTAATTTTCTCCCTGAGTGTACTGGGGTAGCTCAGACGTGGGTCCCAGAGCCTCCACACCACTGGAGTCAAGCTAGCCGGGCTGATGAGAGGTGTTACCTCGAAACCGGTCCGGTCCTCGGATGCTTGATTCCGGTCTGGGAAAGATATGGCTGTTGTAGTTCGGACTGGACTGTTCCCATGGGGCACAGGGTCAGAGCTGATTTGCATAAAGCCATTATCTGACCCAGGGTGGTGTGGAGTGCAAAAAACGATGGATTTAGGCCCAGATCCTTGTACTGGGGAGAATGTAAGACATTGATCTACATTCTGTCCATCAAATTGTTTTTTGGGATTTCAATAAGGGCGCGTGCAGTAGGCAGGTGTGCTGTTTTCGGTACGAGTGTTCCAAATGCGGAAAGAGGAACACAGTGGTGCGAGGCTGGGGAGTCGGAGGACCCTCAGGACAGCAGCCCGCCGCAGCGGGAGCGCCCAGCGGGGGGTGGGGAATGGGGTGAGGGGGATCGGGCGCGATGGGAAAAGGCTCGTACACCGGTTAGGCTTGATCAGTTGGCACCCTTTTTGGAGGCGTATCCGCGGGCTGACGATGCCGCCGTGTTGCGAGCGGGCTTCCGGGAGGGTTTTCGGCTGGGTTACGAGGGTCCACTGATTGCGCGATGGGCGTAAAATTTGAAGTCGGTTAATGCTCACAAGGGAATTGTGCGGGACAAATTTTTGAAAGAGATGAAGGATGGCCGCATGGTGGGCCCCTTTGCGCCGCCGCCTGTGGCTAATCTGATTATCTCCCCGATCGGGGTGGTGCCTAAGAAGGAGTCGGTGCAGTTTCGGTTGATACAGCACCTGTCATGGCCGGAGAGGGAGTCAGTGAATTACTTCATCTCGGAGAAGTTGGCGTCGGTGTCATAATCGTAGGTGGACGTGGCGCAGAGGATGGTGGGGACGGTCGAGACGGGCGCCATGATGGCGAAGTGTGACATTAAATTCGCTTTTCAATTGCTTCCGGTGCACCCGGAGGACCACCAGTTGTTGGGGATTCAGCTGACGGGGCATTTTTGTTGACAAGGCGCTCCCCATGAGGTGCTCTATCTCCTGTGCTTTGTTTGAGCGTTTCAGTTCCTTTCTGCAGTGGGATTTTTCCTGGCGCACAGGCTCTGAGACAGTGACTCACTATCTGGATGACTTCTTTCTAGTTGGGTAGCCCGGTTTGACGGATTGCCAGAGGCAGCTGGGCGGTTTTACGGACCTAATGGGCCACTTTGGTGTTCCCCTGGTGCCAGAGAAGACGCACGGTCCCAGCATGGTGCTGTCCTTTCTCAGCATAGAGCTCAACTCGGCTGCCATGGAAGCACGCCTACCGGAGGACAAGAGGTTGGCGATGCTGGCGTTGGTGGGCGAGATGTTGAACAAGCGAAAGGTGACGGTGCGGCAGGTGCAAGAATTGTTGGGTCACCTGAATTTTGCCTACCGAGTGGTACGGGCGGGGCGTACGTTCTGCCGGCAGCTGGGTTTGAGGTTGTCGGGTTTGTCTCTGCCTCACCATCACCTGCGCTTGACTGCGGGCACGAAGGAGGATTTGCGGATGTGGCGGGTGTTTTTGGACCGTTTCAATGGCGTGCCCATGGCGCCCCCGGAGGACCGGACTTGGGACGTGACGATGTACTCGGATGCGGCGGGAGTTGGAGGTTTCGGACTGTATTGGGCGGGCCGGTGGGTGCGGAGCAGTGGCAGGCGGGGGGGCTGCAGTATTGTGTTCCTGGAATTGTTTCCGTTGGGAGTGGTGGTGTCGGTGTGGGCGCGGGAGCTGGCGCACAAGCGGGTATTGTTCAGGGTGGAAAATATGTCCGTGGTACAGGTGTGCTTGGAGCATTACATCCTGTTTCAGGCCTGACACGTCCCTGGGGTGGACAATGACATTGCGGATGCTTTGTCTCGTTCACAGTGGCAGAGGTTCCATGGGCTAGCCACGGAGGCGGACGAGAGCAAGACGCCGGTTCCGATGGCGCTTTGGTCGGTGGGAGACGCCGGGTCGTTCAACTGGTGAGGGCGTCTGTGGCAGCGTCCACTTGGAAAGCATTCGTGCAGGCATGGGAAGACTTTCGGCAGACTGGTGCAGGAAGGCATGGGGACCAGTGGCAGCAGGAGGAGCAGGTGGTGCGTTTCATGTTGACATTGATGGACAAGGGTTTGTCGCGGGTGATGATCGCGGGAAAGTTGTCGGCGGTGGCGTTCATGGGTAAGCTGTGGTGGGGGATATCCGCCGTCGGCGGGCGAGTTGGGGGCGCGCTTGCTGGAGGAGTGGGCGAGAGAATGGGGGGGCGACGGTGGGGCAGCAGAGGCCCATCTCACAGGATATGCTGGGGTGCCTGTTGTAGACGTTGCCGGAGGTCTGTCGGGATGGCGAAGAGTCGGTTTTGTTGTCCACCCTCATGTTATGGTTGTATTTTGGAGCTTTCCGGGTTTCAGAGTTGGTGGGCCTGAAAGGAGGTCCGGGGGTTCTGTGGGCAGACGTTGAGGTGCAGGCCCGGGAGGTGGCGGTGCGTTTGCAACGTTCTAAGACTGATCAGCGAGGGGAGGGGACGTGGGTAGTGCTGGGGCCTGGGAGCTCAGAGGGGGTGTGTCCCACGGAGTGGGGGCGGCGATTGGCGGCAGGGCAGAGTGCAGTGGAGGGGTAGGCCTTCGGTCGGGTAGACGGTGGTAGGGTGACGGCGTCGCAAGTGTTGTGGGTCCTGCGGTACATGGGTGAGGACCCGAAGGTGTTCGGGACGCATTCATTTCGGATCATGGCGGCGACGGAAGCGGCTCGGAGGGGATGGGGAAGGAGGAGATCAAGCAGTTGGGGAGGTGGAAGTTAGATTGCTACAAGACTTACGTCAGGATGAGGGGGGTGGTGGGGGTGCATTGACATGACAGTGGTTTTGCCCTCTTACATGTGTGTCTTTGCAGGTGCTGTGGCCAGGCCAACTTCGGCGTTGTTGGACATTTACATTGTGGGGCATTCCTTTGTCAAGAGTGTGGAGCGGGCTGAGTGAGACAAGCATCGGAAACTTAATTTGGACCTGGATGAATGGCTGTTTAGGTGTCATTGGTGGGGAAAAGGGGGAATGCGTTGGCACGAGTTGATGCCGGTCTTGAATAATGTGGTCGGAGGGGGTTTGTCCGGATGTTGTTGTCATAAATTTAGGTGAGAATGATCTAGTGCTGTGCAAGGGTTTGGCTCTGGTGAAACAAATGAAGAGGGACTTGTTGGAGATTAGGAGGAACTGGGCGGGGTGTCACGTCATTTGGTCTGAGTTCATTCCTCAGAGGATCTGGCGGGGCGGACCGGCCTATGGCAATAGACAGGACAAGGCGCAAAATCAACAGGGAAATTAAGGAGTTCTGTACCAGGGAAGAAGTGCATCTTGAGCTGCGGTATGGGGCGGTGTATTTTTTCAGGGAGGACAGGGTTCACCTGTTTCGGTATGGGATGGAGCTATACATTGTCCAATTGAAGGAGGCACAGGATGTAGCACTGGGGGTTCGCAGGTATCCAAGGGGTCAGGATTCCTATGGGGGGTCAAAAGCCGGTAGGTGGCTTTCGAGTGGCGCTTTTCCTAGGCTAAAGGGGAGGTAACTGTAGGAGGCCTGGTGTGTTGGCAGGAGGTGGGGAATGCAGACGGCAAGTTATGATTAGTTAGGTAGTGAGGCATGTTGCAGGGTATGTTATGTTTATGTTGCTATTTTGTGGGGATCCATTTAGGGGTGGGGGGTTGTCAAGTATGGTTGTATTTAGTGAGGTTTAGTTTTGTTCGGCCCAGGCCATGGTCTGGATACATTTTATGATGCACCTGCTTCCAATAAAGCAGCCTTTGTCACACCTTAATTCCTGTGTGTGGTCTGGCTTCCCCCCCTCCCCTCCTGGTGGACCCCAATTGCTTATGCCTGACGGTGCTTTGAAAACAACTGTTTGATCTTCGCTGAGAAGTAATTTCTCAAAATAGAAATAAAGTTGGAATTTCGTGGAACAAGAAGCAGTGTCTAAATAATCATTTGCGGCGCTACATCAGTGAGGGGTTAAGCGTGCTTTCGCTTGGGTTGTGCGGTATGTCTAAGGAAGGATGGCCAGTCAAGGAGTGGGGTTTTGTGAAGTCTGTAGCATTCCCGTTATTTGCCAACGACCTTCACACGTCTTATTCCTCGGGGTTGTGGTTTTGAAGAGACAAATGTGTCAATGAGCAGCAACAAAGAAATATTTACATTATAGAATATGGTAACTTATACCTTCGGACCTTACTGCATATGTATTGTAATTGCATTTATATAGCGCTTAGTACCCCCGACTAGCAACATTTATCGAAGGATGTAGGCATGAGTGAACCTTCCTGAATTAAAAAAACAAGGCCTGCAACTATGCATGAGTGTGCCATTTATTTAGCATAAACCTAGCCGAAAGGTAGCGGAGGAAAGCTCACGGTCATATCCGAGAAATAGACTTGAAGGGATAACTGGGATCTGCAAGTAACTGTTACCGAGCCATGATGTCATGCAGTACTGTCAGCAGCTAGCTCCTCAGTGAGCTATCCTGCCAGGTATTGATTTAAAGCAACTCAGCAGTTTTGTTGAAACGGTAATATAATGCAACTGCAGGCCCGCTAAAGGATAGATACCGCAGTGATACAGTGGACAGTTCAGTTCAGACCCCTAGTGTGGCGAGGCTGACCGCTCAATTCAGACCCCCTCGTGGCAAGGCGGACCGTCCTTATTAATGCCCGATCTCCGTCCACTCTCGCCCCCCTGATTTGCGCAATTTGCTAAAATTCCTTTCAGACCCCAGGCAGGCTAGTACTGAGGATGGAGGGCTTCTGAGAGCTTATTCGTACAATCTCGTGAAATTCTTTCACAAAAATGCATGCTTTTGCATTTTTCCATTTTTTATTTGCTGATCAGAGTTGGATCAGCAAAAAACAAAATTAGGTGTGTCATTTTGTAGGTGTGCGTATGTGTAGGGCACCTGTCTACAAAATGATGCAGTAGGCTTTATTATTTACTTATCCATGCTGTACAGCAGAGCTAAAAACCATTGAAAAAGCTAATAGGTCACACATGTGACTATACCAATGCTTCGTTAACTTGTGATGCATTTATTGTTGTGCCTATTATGTCATTTTGACTACTAGTTCTTGCCTTGATTTTAGAACCCAGTCATGTAGTAAAAATTGTTTAGTTCAGGGATATTCTTGTTTCTTTTGGGCTTGTCAGTTCTGATCATTTTGGTATCGGTACCTGCGACTTTGGACAACATGAAGCTTGATTTCTGTCTGACATTTCATTCTGAATGAGTGTGATTGGTTCTTGATGCATTCCGATGTTCTGATGCATCTGGGCTCAGAGTATGTTCATACCAGTGTAGGTTCAGCTATGGGTTTGAGTTATACAGGAAATGGCGCTCACACAGTGCAGTTATAGTATATGGTGATGGATAAATTATAAAATGCGTTGGACGGTGCTGCCAGTAGAGGAAAACCCTGAAACCTCTCAAAGGTGGTTGGGCATGGGATCCCTTAACACCATACAAATGTACAACAGGTAGGGCACACGTATGATTAAAACAATTGTGCTAGTACAGTTGTTCGAGACAAATATTCTTGACACCGGTGGTGAGGTAAAGACAGTATATGGTGCTTTATATAGGTCTTTTTTTCGGTTTTTACAAACGTCAGCCGACACGTGTTTCATCAACAGGGCAGTGCCTGTGACTCATCAGGGCTCTAAGCGGCGCGTTGTGCGATCGGATTGCCGGTGAAGGTATGGTTATCGGGAGGGTATGGTGGTCAGCAAAAGTAATGATGCAAAGTAGATTCACGCGAAGCAGTCGGGTACGACTGATGCGGGGTAACCTAGGATGGTAGGTTACTACGGCGATGTATGGCGGGATGGGTCCGAGCTCGGACCCATCCCGCCATACATCGCCGCAGTAACCTACCGCGTGAATCTACTTCGTATCATTACTTTTGCTGACCACCATACCCTCCCGATAACCATACCTTCAACGGCAATCCGATCGCACAACGCGACGCTTACAGCCCTGATGAGTCACAGGCACTGCCCTGTTGATGAAACACGTGTCGGCTGGCGTTTGTAAAAACCGAAAATAGACCTATACAAAGCACCATATACTGTCTTTACCTCACCACCGGTGTCAAGAATATTTGTCTCGAATCACTGTACTACCACAATTGTTTTAATCATACGTGTGCCCAGTACCTGTTGTACATATGTTCATACCTGTACTTGTGTTATGAGAACTCCAGTCTGACGTAAGGAGTTTGCACATCTAATCTTTTTCATTAAATAATGCTATTAAAAGCAAAATCGAGGCAAGTTTGGTATCTAAATCATTGCCAGATGCAGAATATAATACTGTAAGACTATTTAGTCTGGTTAAGCAATTTGCTTGTAGCCAGAAACCTACCAACACTTCCGAAGTATGATGTAAGTGTGTTAGTCCCAGACAAATAAATACCAAAATGCTAAGACCATGCTGATTGGAGTGAGATCACTGCAAAAAAAAATTGGGATTTTTTTAATTATGTTCCACTACAGCAAACATTAGTACTATGCATACATAACTGGGTAAAATGTGTCTACCATTCAAGTCAATTTTTATGACTGCAAAACATTTATTTTGAAATATTTGTGATGATAAAAAAATACATTGTTAATTGTGTGGAACTGGGTTACTGGTTGTACTGCCTTTCCTGGTGCAACCTCTGGCGGGCAGCCCACTTTCCTTGCTAAATTCATTGAGCTCAGCCACAGCGCAGCTCTCTAGAATGAGGGGCTCACATTCCATTCTTGCAGGTGAAGCCACAGGCACACACAGGTAGAGTAAGGAGTAATTTAAAAAAAAAAGGGAAATGGCCAAACAAGGAGAATTTAAAACTCAAGTTGGTTTCAGATTGTGAAACCCTACTCAAGCAGCAACCACAATCCTTGTCAAAGTGAAGTAAGAGCAACCCCCAAATTAAACTGTGCACACCCCTCTGGTAGCTTGGCATAGAGCAGTCATGCTTAACTTAGAGGCAATGTGTTAAGTATTTATGCAGCACTTCAAACAGCAATAAAATAAAGCCACAGCACAAGAAAAATCCCACACCAGTTTAGGAAAACAGAGCAAAATTTATAAATGAATCAAAATCAAAATGACAAAAACACAACTATTAAAAGCGAAGGTATGTCATTTTAAAGATTTTGGTGACAATGGTGCCAAAAAGCCTAAAGCTCCACGTGCGACTAACTGGTTGTGCAAGACTGGGAGAAAGTCACAAGTTCAGGCCAACCACTCTTCTACCATGCCCCAAAGTCTTAAAAGGGGTTTAGAGCCTGCCCATTATTTAGCCATTGGTTGGCTATTACATAGTTCTCGTTTCTTTACTTACCATTGGTCAGCCCCATCTTTTCGCCTTCAGCCTCCCACTGGGCTCTGAGTCTTCGTCTGACCTCTGAACTGTTGGATTTGTTGGGAGTGGGAGGATCTGGCCTGAACCTCTCGTCTGTACTGTGGAGGATGGATCAAGTACAGTGATGGATTTGTTGGGAGTAGGAGGATCTGGCCTGAACCTCTTCCTCTGTACTGTGGAGGATGGATCAAGTACAGCTTCCTGTACCCGGCGTCTTTCCAACACAGGTTGCTGTACATCTTGGGTTAAAGAAAATAAGCACTATGAGGTGGTCAAAGCTGGCTGCATTATAGCGCTTTTTTATAACTTAAAAAAAACACTTTATTTATCAGTTTCAAAATGAAAACAAAATATCATTCCAGTTTCATGACAATGGATTTAATTTAATTTTAATTTAATAACGATTTCTAAAGCGCCTGGTGACCCAAGGGCATCCCCGCGCTATAAGATTTGTGATCCTGTTGAGGAGGAGGGAGAGAGGAGAGACACTTATAGAGGGACTCTATTTAGGGAATAGATGTGTCTTTAATTTCTTGCGAAATGCCAGGTAGTTAGGTTCCAGTCTGAGGGAGCGGGGAAGCGCGTTCCATCCAACAGCTGCTTGAACGGAGAATTGTCGTCCTCCTGTGCGAGTTCTTTTGAATCTAGGAATGCTGGCCAGGTTCTCATTCTGGGATCGTAGGGATCTGGTTGCTGTGTAGGGGGTGATCATTTTGCTGAGGATCGCCGGACCAGATCCGTTGATCAGCTTATGTGTCGTGCACATCGCTTTGAATTGCACCCTTTGGCGCACAGGGAGCCAGTGCAGAGCTTTGAGGGCCGGCTTGGCGGACATTCTGGAGGGGAGGTTGGTGAGCAGGCGTGCCGCCGCATTCTGTGTCCGCTGGAGCTTCGTTAGGGTGGCCTCAGGGGCTCCCAGGTAGACCAAATTGCTGTAGTCCAGGCGGGACAGTACTAGTCCCTGGATGAGCAGTTTCCTGGAAGTTGGTGGCAGTAAGGGGAGAATCTTGCGGGTCGTGCGCATGAGCCCGAAGCAGGTGCCCGAAGTTTTAGCTGCTTGTGTTTTCATAGAAAGCTCTGGTTCGAGCCACACACCGAGTGTCTTAATTTCACGCTTCGGGGGGGGGGGGATTTCCCCGAACACGTCGGGCCAGAGTGCTGGAGGGATGGTCGTCCATTGTTTCCCTAGGAGCATCACCTCCGTCTTTGATCCATTTAGCTTTAATGATGAATTATTCATCCAGTTGTGAATTTCTGTAAGACAATTGGTCAGGTTTTCTGGGTGGTCGATCAGTTGGGACAAGGAGACGACCAGCTGAGTGTCGTCAGCATAGCTTACCATTTTTATGTTAAATGGTGTCACCACGTCCTCAAGGGGGGCCATGTATACATTAAAAAGCGTCGGGCTCAGGGAGGAGCCCTGAGGGACACCGCTTGTGAGTGGGAGGGTGGATGAGTGGTGATTGTCGTCCCACACTTGGAACGTGCGCCCTGTAAGGAAGGATTCAATCCAACTGAGTGCCGTCCCGGTAAGTCCTGCATCCGCCAGTCTATGTAGAAGGACACGGTGGTTGACTGTGTTGAAGGCTGCGCTTAGATCCAGGTGGATGACTGCCACTGATCCTCCTGAATCCAGTATGCGTCTTGCCTCTTCAATGACGGCAAGAAGTGCGGTGTCTGTGCCATGGCCCGGGCGGAATCCAGTTTGGGATTGTCTAAGTACGCTGTTGGTCTCAAGGAACTGAGATAGTTGTATGTTTACCAATTTCTCTGCTACTTTGCTGATACCAGGGAGTAGTGATATTGGTCGATAATTAGACATGTCTGCTGGGTATAGCTGGGGTTTTTTTTGAAGCGCCTTCACCACAGCACTCTTCCAGCTGTCGGGGACAGATCCGTGGGCGAGAGAGCTGTTAATAAGTTCTGTGACAGTGGGCACGATGACTGAGGCTACGGTTTTGAGGAACCTGATTGGTGCTGGGTCCAGAGGTGATCCGCTTTTCATTTTCGTTAGGGTTCGTTCTACCTCTAGGCAAGTTACTGGCCGAAATGTCGGCAGTGTGGGGCGTAGATTGCTTTCGGTCTGGTCGAGGGATAAACGGCTTTCCATATGGCTAGGGGGGCCGGGGGGTGGGAGGGAGGCCAGGATACGGGTAATTTTGTCGTTAAAGTAATTAGCTAGTTCATTACTTCTGTCAACTTTGAGGGTGGTGGAGGGGGGAGTGTTGGGAACTTTGAGCAGCTCCTTTACAATTAAGAAGGATTCCCTGGCTGAGTTGGATGATTCTTGTATCCGCGTGTCGTAATGTAAGGCTTTGGCTTGTCTGATGGCCTCTTTATAGAGTCTGACTGTGATCTGGTAAGCTTCTTTGTTGGCATGCTGCCATTTTCTCCTCCAAAGCCGTTCGGCTTTTTTGCAGTTTTTGCGAAGTATTCGGAGGTCCGCGGTATACCACGGGGCCGAACCAGGTTTGCTGCTTTTGTCCTCCCTAGTTCTAATTGGGAGCACTAAGTCCAGGGAGGAGGTGATCCACTCTCTGAATTTTTTGTCTGCAATAGCCGGATCTTCCAATAGATGACCCTTGATGTGGGTGGCTCCGGAGTTGAGTAGGCGAATGTCAAGTGCCGCCAGATCTAAGATCAGGTCGTTAGCTACCGAGTCTACCGGGTCTTCGAGATGAATATTCAGGTAACCTACTATCATAAAGTTTGATATAGAGTGGGCCTGGGTTGTAACTGAGTCCAGGAGGGAACTAGCAAAAGGACCTGGGAGACCGCGGGGACGGTACACAAGTATTCCTGTTAATGAGTTGGTTGGGTTTAGTTTGATAGTAAAGTGAAGACTTTCTGAGTCGGTAATCTGCGCATCACTGGTTTTACAGTGGAGATAGTCCCGGTGGATAATGGCGACACCACCACCTCTGCCTAAGGGGTGGGGTAGGGACTGAATGCAATAGCCCGGTGGAGTTGCTAGTGCCATGTCTGATTGTGAGTGTGGGGCAAGCCACGTTTCCGTGAGGAAAAGGATATCTATCTCCAGGTCTTCTATGAGGTGGTTAATCTGTGTCGCGTGTTTGGGAAGTGAGCGACAGTTTAGTGAAGCGAGTTTGAGGGAGGCGGACTTGTGAGGTTTTGTAGGGAGCGTGAGCTGGGCTAGCTTACATAGAGAGCAGCGAGTGAAAGGTCCATTTAGATCATGGATGTAATCACAGGAAGAGGTTGGGGGTCTAAGACTTAGTAGCTCTCTGCGTGAGTATCTTACCTTTGGGTTGGCTGTTTTAGGCAGGGGTTCTGGCCCTGGGCCCGGCCGTGCGCGGACGGGCGCAGACGGGCTTGACTTAGGCGCGCCTTCGGCGCGCAAACGGCGCTCCCGCTGCGCAAACATTTTTCCTGTTACATATGGTGCCTAACACATGTTGGGCCCACGAAGGGGGGATAGGGGGCGCAACACAAACCACAGACCAGCCTGTTGGTGTGTAAAAGGCAGCTTTATTGGAAGCAGGTGCACCTCACAAAGAAATCCCTTGGCCTGGGCCGTACAAAACTAAACCTCACTAAATATATATTTCTAATATCCCCCCAACCCCCTCCCCTATACATGGATCCCCCCTGTAACAATTATAAACACAAGCCTACAATTGCCAACTTTCTATCTCCTAACTAAAAAACATCTTATACCTAACCCAACAGTAAAACCAGCCATCCTAAATTCTCCCTATCATTTAGAAAAAAACGCCACTCCAAATGCCTGACAACACACCAGCACCTGCTCCAGCGACAATTCCCTTACAATAAAAACTGTTCCCGATGCGCCTGCTCCCAACCGAGCCCCTTCCCTATGCCACCACTCGGTACCTCCACTACTCCTCCAAACCTCCAGGACTACAAGATCCCAGAACTTAGGGAGGGCGGGAGGGAAAACAAAATCGCCCACAGGAAAACCACCCACGGCTGCTGGGTCACTACCACCAAATGGTGGATAGTGACCTAAAATGGCCGTTTAAATAGTTCAGCAGCCCAAAACAAGCCCAAACACAGCCCATCCCATCCCAAAATTGGGGAAACAGCCCAAACAGCCTAACTGAGGTGCTGGCTGCTCTCCCCCGCAGGCCCAAAACCCCCAGGGGGCGCAGGCCTCCCGCTCGTCGGCCGCCCCCCCAAAGCCCTATTGGGCCCACAAAGGGGGAGGGCACAGCACAAACCACAGATCAGCCTATTGGTGTGTAAAAGGCCGCCTATTGGAAGCAGGTGCACCTCACAAAGAAATCTCTTGGCCTGTGCCATACAAAAATAAACCTCACTAAATATATATTTCTAACATCCCCCAAAACCCCTCCCCTAAACCCCCCTTGTAACAATTATTAAAACAAACCTACCGTTGCAAACTTTCTATCTACCTAACTAAAAAACATCTTATACCTACCCCAACAGTAAAACCAGCCCTCCTAAATTCTCCCAATCATTTAGGAAAAAACGGCACTCGAAAGCCGTCCTAACGGCTTTCGACCACACCTTAGGCATCCTGACGCTTAGGATATCTTTGTACTCCCAGAGTCTTGTCCAATGTTTCCTTCAACTGTATGATATAAAGCTATGTTCGTATCTAGAAAGGTGAACACCATCTTCCCGGAAAATATACACTGCCCCATAGTGCAGCTCTGGATGCTCCATCCTGCCCAGACCTTCCTTGTCACAAAAAAGCCTAATTTCCCTGTTAATTTTTCTGCGCGCCCTATCTATGGCCGCAGGCCGCTCAGCTCCCCTCCAAATCCGCCTAGGTTCCAATTCTGACCATATGACATGGCAACCAGACCACTGGTGCCGTATTTCCAACAGATCCCTTTTCATCTGTTTGACCAAAGCTAATCCCTTGCATTGAACTAAATTATTCTCCCCCAGGTGGATGAGCACCACGTCTGGGCAGATCCCCTGTCGAACAACCTTGTTCAAAGCAGGCAGCAGTTCATGCCATCTCATGCCCCCTTTTCCCTGCGATTGACAATCAAATAACCTCGGGTCCAATTACAGGTTCAAACACCTGCTGCTTATCCCATTCTGCCCTCTCGGCTTGCTTAACAAATGAGTTTCCTATAATGATGATAGACATGACTGCCGCGTCCGGCCCCGCCACCGCTCCTGTAAAGACACACAGGTAAGAGAGCGAAAACAGCAGGGCACTTACTTCCCCATACCTACCCCCGTAACCTAACATACGTCCTGTAGCAGTCCGACTTCCAACGCCCCAGCCGCATGAGTTCTTCCTTCCCCCAACCCTGCCTTTGCTGCCTCCGTTGCTGCCCCGATTCTGAACGTATGCATCCCAAAAACCTTTGGGTTCTCACCCATAACCCGCAGGGCCTGCCGCAGAACCCATAGCAACTGCGCCGCAGTCACCCTTCCCCCGGAAAACCGACTGAACACTTCCCCAGACGCTGCCCTCTTTTCGGACATGAGCAGACTCCCCCATGCCGCTGGGCATATCGCACGCTCCCCCACCGGGCCCAACATCACCCATTTTCTTTTCCCCGTTGGTCAGTCTTAGAACGTCGTAAAAGCACCGCCATCTCCTGATCTCTCAATTCCACCTCCCCCCACAGGACCCCAGGCCGCCGTTTGAGCCCCACCAACTCTGAAACCCGAAACGCTCCAAAATACATCCACAACATAAGCGTGGAAATTGATATGGTCTCCTCCCGATTAAAACAAAACGCCGGCAACATCCGTACCACACCCGCCAGCATTTCCTCCGTAATCGGCAGACGCTGACTCACCTTAGCACCCCGTTCCCGCACCCAACCTTCCAAGAGCCGCATACCCAGCTTCCCCGCTGACGGCGCGTACCCCTACCACAACTTCCCCATGAAACCGACAGGTGACAACTTGCCCGCAATTGTCACTCTCGACAACCCCTTGTCCATCAAACCCAACTTAAACTGCACCACCTGCTCACTTCGTACTCAGCGATCACCCTGCCGCACCGCCCCACTGTCCAAGAAGTCCTTCCATGCCTGCTCATAGGCTTTCCATGTGGAAACGGCCAACAACGCTCTTACCAGTTGTATGACCCGGTCTCTCCTACCGACCATAGTTCCACTGGCACCGGCGTCTTGTGTTCGTCCGCCTCCAAGGCTGCCACTGTGAACGAGACAAAGCATCCCCAATGTCATTGTCCACCCCTGGCACATGTTATGTTATGTTATGTTAAATTAATTTATTGAGCGCGCTAACACCATTAGGTTTCTTGGCGCTGTACAGAGGGAGCAGGGAGGAGAGACAGAAAATAACATAACAGAGGATGACAGCTAGTAGTAAGCTACAGTAAAAAGGTGCGTTTTGAGGAAAGATCTGAACGTGGAGTAGGGGGAGGACAACCTAAGAGAAAGAGGTAAGGAGTTCCAAAAAGACGGGGCTAAGAAAGAAAACCTAAGGCCACCGTGTTTCTTCCGCTTGAATCTGGGGACAGAAAGTAAAGCCAATTGAGATGACCGAAGGGTGCGGGAGGGAACATAAGGATGAAGCAAGGAAGAAATGAAGGAGGGGCCATGACCAGTGAGGGATTTGAAAATGATGCAACCAAGCTTAAATTTACAGCGGGCAGAAACCGGAAGCCAGTGGAGACTTTTTAGGAGAGGTTGAACGTGCTGATCTCTGGGTTGATGGTAAATCAAGCGAGCAGCTTGATTTTGGATCAGCTGGAGTCTCCTGAGTTGGTATGCAGGAATGCCTACGTATAGTGCATTTGCGTAGTCAAGCCTAGACATGACTAGCGCAAGCAGGACCAAAGTAAGGGCATCGGTGGTAAGTAGGCGGGAGATTTTGCGTATTTTCCTGAGCTGGAAATGGCTGGAGGAAACTACAGCGCTGATCTGGGGTGTCATAGATAGGTCGTTACTTATGACAACTCCCAGACTTTTTGCTGAGTTGACGGGACAAGGGGGGCTGCCAAGACTGGCAGGCCAAAAGGAAGAGTACCAGGGATTGGAGGGCCCCCCGACAAGGACCAGCTCAGTCTTGTCGGGGTTAAGTTTCAGATGGTTTGTGCCCATCCAATCACTGATGAAACAGAGGGTGTTTTGGAAAGTGGAGATAGATTGGTCACTGGAGTCGATAGTGAAAACCAGTTGAATGTCGTCCGCGTAGTTGAACGCGGAGACATTGAATCGACGGAGAGAACGGATTAGCGGGGCCAGGTATAAATTAAAAAGGAGAGGGGATAAGGAGGAGCCTTGCGGGACACCACAGGTCAGCTCGACTTGAGAAGCAGAAAACTGGGACAGCCTGACAGCTTGATGGCGATGGCTCAGGAAAGAGCGCACCCAGTCCAGAGCAGTGCCCTGGATGCCAGCCTCTCTGACACGGTCGACCAAAATATCACGGTCGACCGTGTCAAAGGCGGCCGACAGATCTAGAAGAACCAGGGCCTGACAGGTGTTAGAGTCGGCGCCCCTGAGTAGCTCGTCCATCACAGAGAGGATGACTGCTTCTGTGGAATGCGCAGGTCTGAACCCAGCCTGCTGGGGGTCCAAAGCACAAGAGTCCTCTATAAAAGAAGTAAGGGTTTGAGTGACGTGGGACTCCAGGACTTTGCTGAGGAAGGAGAGGAGGGAAATAGGGCGATAGTTGCTCATGGTGGACGGGTCAGCCGTAGGTTTTTTCAAAATGGCGACCACCTCTGCCCGTTTGAAGGAGCCCGGAACCACCCCCGTGATTAAAGAGTTGTTTAAAAGAGCTAAAGGGGGGTCCGGGCAGGAAGTGAAAGCTTCTCGCAGGGCAGAGGGGGGGGCAACAGTCGCTGGGGGAGCCAGAAGAGACTTTGAGCAGAAGGGGGAGAAAATTCTCTTTTGAAATGAGGGGAAGCTGGGATAGGGTGTAGGTGATGTGGTGAGAGGGAGTGCTGGGGGGGGAGAAGCAGATGAGACGTGAGCAGAAATGCTGGTTTTGATTTTAACAATTTTGTCCACAAAGAACTGATTCAGGGAATCACACAGAGGCTGGGAGGGGAGCGGGGCAATGGTGACTCACGCCGGGTTAGATAATTCTTCAACAATAGAGAAAATATCTTTGGACTTATTAGTAGAGTTCAAAATCTTGTTGGAAAAGTAGCTGGATTTAGCCCGGGCTATAGCAGACTTGTATTCCCTCAGCTGAGAAGAGAAGACAGCTTTTGTCTCAGGGGTATATCCTCGACGCCAGCGTCTTTCGGCCTGACGGAGACTAAGTTTCAGTGCCTTGAGTTCCTCGGTGAACCACCTATGGGCGTCGTGACTGCGCCGCATCTTAACAGGTTTTAGAGGTGCCACCGAGTCAGCAGCAGAGACAAGCCATTGGGTAACATGCCATGCTTGAAACAAAATGTCATGCTCCAAACATCGCAGCATGAAAACCCGCATCAACTTGAGCACCTGTGGGTCCCTAGCTGACTGCCTATTGACAACCTGCATGGTTGACATGTTGTCTACCTTAAAAAGCACCCTTTTGTGTGCCAGCTCCCGCCCCCACACCGGCACCGCTACTACCAGCCGGAAGAGCTCTAAAAAGGCGATACTCCGCCCCCGCCCTGCCAATGCCGTGGCCACTCCTCCGCATACCACCTCCCGCGCCAGTACAGACCAAAACCACCGACCCCCGCCGCATCTGACGAAATGGTGACATCCATTTCCAGTCCTCCGGCAGCGCCATGGGCACACCATTAACTTGATGCAGAAAAGCCCGCCACATGCGCAGGTCCTCCCACATCTCTGCCGACAGCCGCAAGTGATGATGTGGCAATGTCAAACCGGGCAGCGCCACCCGAGCCTTCAACAGAAAGTACGACCCACCCGCACGACGCGACATGCAAAGTTCAAATGCCCCAGCAGCACCTGGACCTCCCGCACTGTCACCTTCTGCCTCTGCACCATGTTATCCACCAATTTCAGCATATGCACCTTCTTTTCCCCCGGCAGGCGTGCTTCCATGGCCAATTCCCAAAATGACAGCACCATACTGGGACCGTGCGTCTTCTCCGGCGCCAGTGGCATACCCAGGTAACCCATGAGTCCTGTAAAACCGTACCAGAAGCAGTCTGAAAGCCGACTTGATGTCGCACTTTGCCATGAGGGCACCTACCCCCACCGTCGTCACAATATCCGACGCGCCACATCCACGGACGAGTACGACACCGAGGACAACTCCGACGAAATGTAGTCGTTCACCGATGTCCCCTCCGGCCACGACAGGTGTTGAATCAGGCAAAACTGGCCCGGCTCCTTCTTCGGAACCACTCCAATAGGAGATATCATCAAATCTGGGATCAGCGCCCCTTGAAAGGGGCCCGCCATCCTCCCTTTCTCACACCTCCTTGAACAACTTGTCCCGCACCACTGCCTTGTGCGCATTGACAGACTTCAAATTCTCCGCCCACCTGGCAATCCTCAGCCCCTCGTAACCCAAACGGAAACCCTCCCGAAACCCCCTCCGCAACACACCAGCCAGGAGGATTTCCAGCCGGTCCAGCCTAACCGGTGTACGAGCCTTTTCCCAGAGCCCCCGACCCCCCTCTCCCCCGTCCCCCAGACTGTATCCCGGACTCCGCGGACTGCTGTTCCGTATTACCACCCTCGACCCCCCAGCATTAACACTGGGTGCCGTTTTCCGTACTTGGAGCACTTGTGCCGGAAACCACAGTACTGCTTGCCACATGCGCCCTTGTTGTAATCCCAGCAGGCACCAACATTGGCATTTGCGACACCCTCTCCTTGCCCCACCCCCCCATGGGCGGGGCAGGCTAGAAAGGGGCAAGGCTTGAGCAGTAGACCGCTGGACGTGTAAATCGTCTTACCAAACTTCGGCCCTCCCATAGTCTGCTGATACAAGTCAGAATCTAGCTCCTCCCACTTCGCATCCGGATCTGCCACCATGCGTGCCGGGAACTCTTCATCATAATGGGACCACGAGTAACCCCCATAAGTGACCTTCGCTCTTCTGATCACGTCCATATATTTAAAAATGGCAACGGCCGCGCCGGGTACTTCTCGCAATAGATGCTGGCGAATATCAAAAACCCTGCCGACCAGTTCTCTATGGTCAGAGACACTCGCCCACAGGAAAACCACCCACAGCCGGCTGATGGGTCACTACCACCAAATGGTGGATTGTGAGCTAAAATGGAAGTTTAAATAGCGCCGCAGCCCAAAACAAGCCCAAACACAGCCCATCCCAGCCCACAATTAGAGAAACAGCCCAAACAGCCTTACTGAGGTGCTGGCTGCTCTCCCCCACCCCAGGCCCAAAACCTCCCGCTGGTCGGTCGCCCCCCCAAAGCCCTAATATGCAGTACCATGGCAAGATGTACAGTGTGCCCAGACAAGAGTACTTTTGCACAGTGTGCTAACTCTCGCATCACATCTCCAACACCTGTACCCACGTTTCTAGCAATACTTAATGTGAGTAACAATCTTAATTGGAATGTTATAAAGCTCGTGTCCAATTACATTGTGCATGTAGACCTGGATTAACCAATAACCGCAGGTTCCAGGTCTGCATCCATCCGTGCGTGTGGTTGAGACTGTGTTATTGCCATATATTGTTTGAGAGGGCCCCAAATGGCACGGGGCGGGATGTGCTGGGCAATGTGGAGGCATGTAAGTTATAATTTATGTTACAATATGTAATACTATTCAGCCAGTCTTTACTCGTCGGCGCCACCCTCCTCCCCCATTTCAATGCTATTTCCCTTTTCGCCAAGAGTAGCCCAACGGCAGTTAATTTCCAAACAGACTTTGGGATATTTTTCACATATCCCAAAAGGGCCACTTCTGCAGTTGGGGATAGGACTAAGCCCGTCATCGTCCCAAGTATATGGTGAATGTCTGGCCACTATGTGCTGATTTTGCTGTAGGGCCTGGTAAGATGTGCAAAGTCTGCTTGCGGGGATTTGCATTTTAGGCAGCAATGTGATCTGTCAGGTTCTAGTTTATGGGACATTGCAGGAGCAATGTAAATACGGCGCAGGAATTTGAAATGAATGAGTTTGTGGCGGCTATTTAGCGGTATCGCCTTGGTTTGCAGACAGCATGCAGCCCATTGGTCGTCAGTAATTGGGTGACCCAGAGCTGTCTCGCATGTGGCCCGTACTTTAGCATCGTATACTGGGTAAGCGTGGGCGTAAAATCCGTTTTGTTTGTGGAAATTGTGGATTTTTGGCAAATTCGCGGTCAGCGAATCGCGCAAATTTGCCCAAAAATCCACTAGTTCGCAAGATGCAAATTATTTTGCTTAGTCGCGCTTCAAAAATACAATATCGGTGTTGCGGCGTTGACTTACCGTGATTCTGAGTCCGCCGAGTCCGCACAGCGAGAGATTGACAACGCGAGTACGTCATAAGGGCCCGCGATCACGCATTGCGGGAGTAAACAATGCCAAACACGTAGATGTGGCGCGCAGCTGACTTCCGGCGGGAGATTTGAACAGCTCGCTTTCCCAAAATTGCAAAAATTGCAATTCTGCACATGAAATCCACCGCAGGAAGCATAAACCTTCTGAAAATGATGATTTTGATCAGAATAACTCCTCAGATTGACATTTGGCTGCACTTTTTGGTGCAAGGAGTCCATTTTTTTGGGGGGGGGAGGGAGGAAGTGCCCCAGAGTCTCCAACTTCCTGTTCCTGTCCAGCAGGCTCCTCCCAGTGCTTTGTCCATGTCCTGGTCACTTTTGATTTGGATCTGGAGCTGGAAGGATTATTTTTTGTGGCTGCTGCTGGATATTTGTATTTGAGGACTTTTTGGACTTTGGAGTTTGGATCACTTTTGGACTTGAGGTTTTACAAGTAAGTTGGTATTGTTTGTTTGGGGTATTGCAGTTGCTGCAACTACAGTTTTAAAACTTTTTTCACAACTTAAAAAAAATATATTGTGGGTAGCCACAGTATCCAGTAGGCCCAGGGTTAGTCATGGGTGCATGATACAACTATTTCTGTGATTTTTAAAAAAACGTAATTCTCATTTATATCATGGAATTTTAGCTCACTGTTATATGTTGATTTTTTTTTATTTTGGTGTGCCTGTAAAGCTTCACTAGTCAGTAGGCCCAGGGGTAGTGAGTGGTGCATGGACCAAGTCTTTCTGTGGGGTGTCTTTAATTTAGATATCATTGAGGGCATGGATGGCATTGGATTGTGGAGATTTTTGTATGTTTTTTGACTTTTTGGGGTGTTGTTGGGGCCTGGCCATGTGGCTGGGGGCCATTTTGAGGCCTTGTCCAGGGAGGACCTGGCCATGTGGCTGGGGGTCAAGAGTCCATTTTGAAGCCAGGCAGTGTGCTCAGGCCTGCACACAGTTTGCCTTGCTTTCTTCCATTAGGCCCAGGGGTACTTAGCGGTGCATGGACCAAGTCTTTCTGTGGGGTATCTTGAATTTAAACATCATTGAGGGCATGCATGGCATTGGTTTGTGGTGATTTTTGTGTGTTTTTTGACTTTTTGGGCTGATGTTGGGGCAAGGCCATGACGCTGGGGCCATTTTGAGGGCTGGTCCAGGCAGGGCCTGGCCATGTGGCTGGGGGTCAAGGGCCTATTTTGACGCCAGGCAGTGTGCTCAGGCCTGAACCCAGTTTGCCTTGCTTTCTTCCATTAGGCCCAGGGGTACTCAGTGGTGCATGGACCAAGTCTTTCTGTGGGGTGTCTTGAATGTAAACATCATTGAGGGCATGGATGGTATTGAATTGTGGTGATTTTTGTGTGTTTTTCACCATTTTGAGGTGTTTAACTGATGTTCCTCTGGCTTCCATTGCTTTTAGGTGCACAAGAGAACCTCCAGTGCCAGGAAGAAGTCCTTCAGCGGTGTGTGCAGCACAACATCACATGACGTCATGTGTGGCCACAGACAAGACAACTCTGCAACTCATGCAACTGCGGCCTCCTGTTCTGACATCTGAAGAAGATGGGCCCAAAGAAAGGTGGCCGTAGCGCCTCAGCGAAAAAAGTTGCCAGTGCCACTGCCAGTAAGAAGGAGCAGAAGAAGGAAGTGGCATCCCCTACCAAGGAGACTGGTGTGCCCACTGACACCTTTTTTGGGGAAAAAAACTATGCCTGCAGCAGCAGCGGTGTCCGCCGGGGACCAAGCTGGAACGAGCACCTCCACTTCATTAGGCTCAGTGCCACCATGCCAAGTTAGGTCCAAGACCATGAGTGCTGCTAAGGCAGCCACTTTACCTCGACCAGTGATGTTGGCTCATCACAAGAAAGTACCATCCAATCAACGCCGGGTGTACCTCAGCTGACGATTGTTCAACAACCACAGCCACAACGGCAACCACAGGTGCAACTAGTACAAGTGCAAGTACATGGGCAAGGAGAGGCGCAAGTAGAGGCGCAAGTAGAGGTGCAAGGAGAGGCTCAAAGAGAGGCGCAAGGAGAGGCGCAAGGAGAGGCGCGAGGAGAGGCGCAAGTAGAGGCGCATGGAGAGGTGCATGGAGAGGTGCAACTAGAGGTTCATGGAGCGGCACAATTCCCTACAACGCTTGTTCCTCCAGAAGTAGGGGCACATCAGGAAATTGATATTCAAGCATTATCATCCGAGGAAGCCACTCCTCCTGATGATGATCCATTGTCTTCCAGATCCCCAGCAATAAAAAGGTCAAGAAGGGGTACTACTACTACTACAAGTTCTTCTTCAAGACCCCTTCATTCTGATGATCTTGATCTTGATTGGAACCCAGCAATGCAGTCTGAGAGTGAGTCACCCCATGAGCCGACAAAGGTAGCTAAGCCTAAAGGAAGGTTCCCGCAAGGCTTCGACTTATCGGTGATGACGACGAACAAGAAGTGGTGTCTTCTGCTGCTGATGAACAGTCTGACGATGACCCACTCATCACAGCCGTCACTCCAGCCCCAGCGGGCATGCAGCAGACAGACATTTTCACCCTATCCCGAATGGCTGCTGAGCGGGATATGGGCGGCGTGGCACTGGTACCACCACCAACGCAGTGAACTACAACACCAACACGACCTACAGCTTCTATATTTTTTTGTCAGAAGGGCCGGCAGGGACCTCCATCCAGCTCGACCTCAAGTAGTGGTGCTGTAAGTGAACAACAGAAACGAATTCAGCCACTCCCATCTTCCACTTCATCTGGCATTGAAAGTCAAAGTAGCACCTCCACCACCACCAGACATCTCCAGTCCCCAGTTTGGGACTTCTTTACTGTTAGCGAAAATGCGAAAAACAGGGTTGTTTGTTCGATTTGTAAAGTATTAGTTAGTCGGGGTAAGCTTGGTACCAACTGTGGTACCGGAGGCCAGAGAGGTCATCTCAAAAAACTCCACACTATCCAGTGGGATGCGCACCTAAGGAACATCTGGGAAACCCAAAGTAGAACGGATCCAAATGTATCCATTCACAGTGCATCTGATGCTGACGAGGGGCTGATTGTGCAGGCAGGAAGTCAAGAACTGACCGACATTTTTTCTTCGTACACCCAATACCCCTGGCAGCAGCACTGCAGTGGTAGCGCCCACACCCTCTACCCCTACAAAATGTATGAGGCACACTAAGAGTCTGGGACAGACACCAATACAAAAAAGTACATCAATTAGCTTAACTGGTTTGAAGTCTGCATCATCATCATCATCATCACGTAAAACGGTCCAGCCCACCATTAGAAGCATGTTTTGGTCGGAGACGCCATTTGAACGCATCCACCCAACGGTACGTCTGTATAATGCAAAGCTTGCTAAAATGCTAGCGCTGGACCTTCTCACTTTTTCTTTTGTGGAAGGGTGGGTTTTCTAGAATTTGTGGCAACAGTGTGCCCTAAATGGAAGGTTCCTAGCCGGTCTTATTTGCCAGAGTTGCAGTTCCAGCACTACATCAAGATGTGCTGGAGGTGATTGGGCAGCTTTGCAGAAGAGTGCTGTTCACACTATCCACTTGACAACAGACATGTGGAGTAGTTGCCAAGCCCTTTATTACATGTGCATCACTGCACACTGGGTCTCTTTTGCAGGGGTTAGAAACAAGACAAATGCAGGTATTGATCTGGACACAGTTTTTCAAGCTACTCGGAAACATGCAACATTAGCCATGTTTGCCATGGAGAAAACTCATACTGCACCTAACCTTTTGGACGAGTTTGATAGGAAGGTCTCTGAATGGCTGCATCCAAGAAATCGCATGGTTGGTTATGTTTCCGAGGATAATGGCAGTAATATAGTTAAGGCCATGCAGCAAGGTGGCTATTTCAGAGTGCCGTGTTTGGCGCACAGTATTAACATCGTGGTGCAAGATTTCTTGAAAAAAGAAAACACAGTCAGCAAGTTACTGACCACCTGCCGAAGAATCTGCACACATTTCAGCCATTCTTTTAAGGCCGGGAAGGAGCTGAGGAGCATTCAACATGAACGTAGACTGCCAGTCAATGGACTCATCCAGGAGGTGGCAACACGTTGGAACTCAACCTTTTACATGCTTGAGCGTCTGTCTAAGCAGTGGGGGGTAATAAATGATTATGTCTATAAACTGGGTTCTACTATGAAAGACATGAGGCTAGAGTTGGAGGAATGGAAGCTAGTTGCAAGCCTGACAGACATGCTTCTTCCTTTTGAGGTCTTCACGCGTGAAGTCAGCAGGGAAGACTGTTCTTTGGGCAAAGCTATCCCATTGTTGGTCATGCTAGAACACCAACTGAAGGCGGTGTCTTCAACATTCCGAGATGATGCTGAAAAGCAAGGCGCATATCAGTTGGCGGAGAGGTTATTAAGCCACTTAGTTGCCAATGAAAGGCTTAAAAACATACATACAGAACAACATTACATTTGTGCCACTATTCTGGATCCAGAGTACAAAAATGCAATTTGCAGCAAAGCATTCAATCCTTTCGATGAAGCAGATGTTTCAAAGTACAAACATTGGCTAACTGTGTCAGCCACTCGGTTCGAAAAAGAGCAGCAGAAAATTCAAGGAGCCGGCAGAAGTACAACTGAATTAGCAGGCCATCCGGCGTCAAGTTCCACTTCTGAATCTGTGGCCGAAGGGAGTCACTTTCTCTCACAGCCGTTAACGACACCAGCAGCAACTGTATCATCATACTCACCTGCACCAGGCCCAGCCATAATATTGTCGGAAGCGGATTGGCTAACTCATCAAGGGTTTGCTCGTTCCAGTGCTGCAAAGGCCACAGATGGTACGCAAAGTGGAGCAACAGTGGAGAACCTTGAGTCGATGGTGCAGGCCTATCTGGATGACCCAACAGAGATCTTTGTTAATCAGAACCCATTGCGGTATTGGTATAGGAAAAGGCCTCTATGGCAAATGATCACCAACCTGGCTCTAAATTATTTGTCTTGCCCACTCGCAAGCGTGTCTTCTGAACGTGTTTTCAGTAATGCTGGTGCCATTGTAACTTCAAAAAGGACCCGCCTCTCACCCAAAAATGTGGAGAGGTTAACACTGATCAAGATGAATCAGCACTTCATACCACCAGATTACAAAATATGTGAATGCACGCAGGAAGAAGAGGATACCAACTTAGGTGACAGAAGTACTTCTCTGTTAGCTGACCTACTCCCTTCTCAATTCATAGAGTTTGAGGACGAACTCTACTTCCCTGACACTGAGGCCTGAAAATGACTTCCTTTTTTTTTCGACCTTATTCACTTTTATTCCTGTGTGTCTTTCTTTGTTTTTCAACTTTTACCAGAACAAAACTCTCACAACAAGTTCATCAGCAGCACTGTCTTCATCTTATTTTCCTTATTGATTTAAAGGTGCCGCAGTCTGCATTCCTGAGGTTCACAAGTTCACAACTCAATCATGCTCCTCTATCCTCCTCCTCCAGACTCCACCTATCCATTTCCCTCAAGGCAGATGGATGGATTACGAAGAATAAAGAAACTTTGTTTTCATAGACGAGTCCCCTCAAGTGGGACTGAAATTACTGACTGACTACATGCTTGCTGATTGCTGACAGAGTTACTTCTGAAATTGACAGGAGTGGCTGCCCTGTGGGCCCTAACTTTCCGAAGAAGATCCGGACAAAAAGTAGAACAGGTAATGAATAATTGAGAAGATGACATGCAGTGGACAGCAATGGTTGTCTGGCTCTGATGAAACCAATTGCTGTTTGTTTTTTGTCCATGAAATGAATCATATGTCTTGTCTTAGTTATTATTTAATCTTTTACACAGCAATTGTAACTCATGTCTACTACTCAGTTTTTTTTACCTTGTTTAATTCAAATTCTACTTCAAATCCAGGGGCCACTATGTTGCATTTTACAATATGCAAAATGTCCTTGGAGTGGACTCACTTGCCAATATACCATGATGATTTGTTAAATAATATATCTTTTTTCTTTACAGTCACTCACTGGGATGGATGGATCATCAGCGTCGGTTTACGGAAGAACTATGGCCAATTCGTGAGTGGCAAACAGGTAAACCAGTCTACAACAACTACTACAGCAGAACTACATGTCTGTCTATTCGTGGTATGTAGTGGTCGAGGGCGAGGCAGTGTACTGTTGTTGTTATGCCAGGCAGAGTCCACTCCAGACAGCAGTTCATGTAAAATTGGGGCTATGTGGCTTGCTGCATACGGTCAAGGCAGACACCACTGAGTGAAGCATCCTGATGTAGCATACCTAGGCTCTTTGACACAGACAGACAAAGCATATCTAGGGTTTAGGGTTCAGTGCGATTTACTAGGGTTTTTGGGTCTAAGTTGGTAGGGTTCCCGCTGAGTCTAGGGCTCAAGGCCCGATGCAGGCTCGTTCATAATGATGTTGGCAAGGTTTTAGGGGGCTTTGACGTTCTTTGGTCTAGAATTGGCTGAATTTTGGCCTTTTTTGGTGTTTTGCGGGCACGTGTGATTGGGTGAAAACTAAGTGAAAACTAGTCGTAGACCTTCTTCTTCTTCTTCTTCTTCTTCTTCTTCTTCTTCTTCTTCTTCTTCTTCTTCTTCTTTAAAGAAGGCAGTTGTTCGATTTTGTTCTGTCTTGCTGAGATTCTTGGGAATCACTGGAACAAGTGTCCAGGTAAGTTTCAAGAGGATCGAAGTAGTGGAAGTACTAAAAACAGCAATGTTTTGTGAACAGCGCAATTTACCATGTTTTGAATATACCATTATTGCATGTTTTTGGGGGGCTGTTTGGGGGTGTTCTAGATTTGTGGGGGTGGGTCGGGGGGTCTTGGAGCACTGCTGGGATTGCTGGGAAGGTCTAAATTTGATTGCAAGTGATCTGAAGAAAATCCATGGCGGAAAAGGGGGGTTTGGGCCTAGTTGCAGACAGCGTTTTGGCACAATTTAAACTGAGGCCAGCAGTATTGCGTGTTTTTGGGGGGCTGTTTGGGGTGGGTTCTAGGTTTTGGGGGTGGGTTTGGGGGTCTGGGAGCACTGCTGGGATAGTATAATTTTGATTGCAAGTGGTTTGAAGAAAATCCATGGTGGGAAAGGGGAGTTAGGGCCTAGCTGCAGAGTGCGTTTGGAGTAATTTTGACTGGTAGTCCGCATATTTTCACATTTTCCATTTTTGCTTTTGGCCTGTTTGGGGGTGTTCTGCTTTTTTGCGGGTGGGTTGAGGGGTCTGCGGGCATTGCTGGGAAGGTCTAATATCGGATGCAAGTGTTTTGAATAAAATCCATGGTGAAAACGTTTTTCCGTTTTTGCTCACTTGCTTGTTTTTGGGGGGCTGTTTGGGGGGTTCTAGGTTTTTGGGGATGGGTTTGGGGGTCTGGGAGCACTGCTGGGATAGTATAATTTTGATTGCAAGTGGTTTGAAGAAAATCCATGGTGGAAAAGGGGGGTTTGGGCATAGTTGCAGAGTGGGGTTTGGCACGATTTGAAGTTAGGGTTCAACCTTGTAGCAGTATCGCATGTTTTTAGGGGGCTACTTGGGGGTGTTCTAGATTTCTGCAAATGGGTTCAGGGGTCTGGGAGCACTACTGGTAATGTCTAATTTTGAATGCAAGTGTTTTGAAGAAAATCCATGGTGGAAATGGGGGGGTTGGGCCTAGTTGCAGAGTGTGTTTTGGCAGGATTTAGAGTTAGGGTTAGCACTTTCGTATTTTTTCTGGGGGCTACTTGGGGGTGTTCTACATTTTTGCGACTGGGTTCAGTGGTCTGGGAGCACTCCTGGGAATGTGTAATTGTGATTGCAAGTGGTTTGAAGAAAATACGAGGTGACATTTATTTTTTCTCCAAAATTGCATTTCTGCGGAGGGCTACTTGGGAGGGGGTTCTAGATTTTTGCGACTGGGTTTAGGGGTCTGGGAGCACTCCTGGGAATGTCTAATAATCATTGCAAGTGTTTTGAAGAAAATCCACGGTGGAAAAGGGGTGTTTGGGCCTACTTGCAAAGTTTGTTTTGGCACGTTTTGAACTTATGCCTGTAGCACTATTGCCTGATTTTAGGGGGCTAATTGGGGGGGTTCTACATGTTTGCAACTGGGCTCAGGGGTCTGGTAGCACTCCTGGGAATGTCTAATATTGAATACAAGTGTTTTGAAGAAAATCCATGGTGGAAAAGGGGGGTTTGGGACTAGTTGCAGAGTGCTTTTTGGCACGATTTGAAGTTAGGGTTCAACCTGGTAGCAGTATCAAATGTTTTTACGGGGCTACTTGGGGGTGTTCTACATTTTTCCGACTGGGTTCAGGGGTCTGGGAGCACTTGTGGGAATGTCTAATTTTGTTTGCAATTTTTTTAAAGAAAATCCATGGTGAATCCGCAGAATTCAACCATAGTTACTAATACTATCCTTGTAAAGGAGAACCAGGTTACGCACTTTTGAAGTGATGATTGTATATAATAATAATGTCAGCTCTGAAAACTGAAACTGTTATTTTTGCACTACACAGCTAAGCATGGGTGGAAAATCCGTTTCGCTCGCGGATTTTGCGGATTTTCGGTAAATTCGCAATCCGCGAGATTCGCGAATCTCCCGCAAAATCCGCAAATCCACGAGCAGCGGATTTTGCTCGCACTGCTCGCACTGTTCGCGTGAGTTCGCGGCTTCCCAGTACAACTTCGCGCCCCGCGAATAAGTGCAAAATTTCAGAAATACGATCTTAGCAAAACTGAAACTACTTACCAGGTTCAAAAGTTCAGGCTCATCATTAGTAGCCATTTTCTGTAGTGCTTCCTGAGGGGCCCCTCCAGAGTTCAGTTGCCAGTTGCAACTATTATGTGACCCTGCTCTGAACCTCAGAATAGTTACACATATGCCACAAAGGTCCTGAATTACAGCTAAGGGAGACAAGCAGGAGCCAGGCTGGAGGTTCAAATCCATTAATCAGCCCCTAATTCATTATTGTCAGTTGGGGCAGGGCAGGTGTTGTAACTAATTTTGCAACAATGAAAGCACTTAGCAAGTTCAAAAGATCACTAATCAGGAAGCACTAAGGAAGCAGGTGCCAGCTAAAAAAATATTCTGTGACACATTAATCAGCCCCAAATTAATTCAGGTCACTTGAGGCAGGGAAGGTGTGCTTGCGTTGCCACAATAATGTACACTGACTGGACAACCAGAGGGTGCTGTGATGAAACAGAGGGTGGCATGGGTGGGCCAGAGGGTGGCATGAGTAGTCAGAGAGTGGCAGTGGTGACAGAGAGTGGCAGTGATGAAGAAGAGTTTCCCAAACAGGCTGGACACGTAGAAACAACAAGTTCGCGAAACTTGCGACCCGACAGGTAAGTTCGCAATTTGCGACATTGTACAAAACCCTCGCGAACTGGCAGAAACCTGCGCAAACACACAAAAAAAAAATCCGCAAATTCGCGAGAATTCGCGGATTTTGCGGATTGCGAGTTCGCAAATCCGCAAAATTCGCGAACGCGAGATTCGCAAAATTCGCCCATGCTTATACACAGCGTACCTTAGATTTTTTTAACTGGTTCACTATCTGTTTTTTTCCATCAAAAATTACAGGACGGCTTTTACCATGTGCCATGGAACAAACGATGAACTCAGACGCAATCCGCAATTACTCATCAGGCACCAATATTGATCGACGGAGCATAAGATGGAATGGAGGAGTATATCACGAATAAGAGGAATGGCTGGATGCATGCAACTTCACCAATTCAACAGGACAACTACAACATAAAGTTACAATATTCTCTCTTAACTTCTCCTTATATTTTAAATGTTATTGTTGTAAACTTGAACTTTTATGAATGTGACTAGGTGCGTTTCTTTGCTCTCTGCTTCAAAGTCATCTCTCCAGCTATTTCATACGTTACTTTGCTATTTTTATAACTAACTTAATGTACTAATAATAAGTGTTTATTCTCTATGAGGGCAGAAATGCAAGTGAAATTGCGTAATTGATGCAGCCCTGTACTAGTGTCAATGTCAAATTGTTTCCTCATACTTACTAATAAGATGTAGTAAGTATAACTTTTCAGTAACCTAACCATCCGTTTAGCAAACAACTTCATGCATGCAGTAGTGCACTACCTTTATGTCCCTTAAAAGATTTATGGATATTTTTGAATCCAAACATTTGTTTCTCTTCATTTGTTGTTTGTCCATGCAGTGTTTTTTTTTCTTCTCCCCACAAACCTTTTCCCAAAAAAACCCATTCCCATCCAATCTTCAAAAACCCTAACCCTCTTCCCCCGGGCTGTGTGGTTTTTCATTGAGGTATGACTAAATGACAACAAGAAATTCCACACACTCGCAGGGGAGGATAAGGTCTAAGCAACAGAAAAATATTGGAAAATGGAATTTCATGTGCAACATCGTGGATTGAGCATCAAACATCATGCTTGTACACATAACGAATCAAATGGTTAATTCTTATGTTTAAGTATCCTTTGCCTTCATAATATTTCTTATAGTAGCCATAGTCCACAAAACTAGTACTTATATTTAGAATACTTTAGCACTGCTTAGGATACAATTTATGGCACTGTTCTGTAGCGTACTATCTATCGTACTGTTTTTAATGCTACGCTCAGGCCACTCAATGTTTCATTTCCTTTTTTTTCATGTGCTGCTACTGCCAGTGTGTACCACTACTACTACCAGAACAACAATGATATTTCATCCGTCGAGGATTCAAGTCAACAACCAACCTTAATCACCATTTGCCATGCAGGCAACCCTGTGGCTACCCCTATTCTCAAACACAAATCACAGGTAAGATAATCATTTTGGAGAGGTAGAATAATGGGCTAGGACTGGGAGGAGAGCAGAGACTGCCAGTACTACTAGTAAAGTACTAGTAGGGCTACTGAATTCACTAACTCGGTTACTGGCACTTTGGTACATTTCAGGACTAGATATTTCATTCATGCTGGTAAGTTGGAAGAAACCAAAAGTCCAGTAACCACCGCCCACCCCCACACAAAATAATATGAACGCGTATACTATGTTTTGGTATGAAAAATAATTATTAAGAAATATATTGATGTAGTTAAAAAATAAAATAAATTAACCCAACTCACCCCCTGCCTAACCCCAACCAATGTCCAAAAGTCCAAAAGTCCCCTTTCCCAAACACCCAATTCCCACCCCCCCAACAGTCTTTAAAAAAGGGGCAAGGGACAGTCACTTCCTCCGATGGCGTAGTGTGGACAGCTGTTCCTGCACGTCCCACAGCTCTTTGCGGAGGTCCTGGAGCTGGTGCTAATGTTTTTCAACCAACCGCTCCAGGTAGTCCACTCTTTTACGGAGGTGGCGCTGACGTACCATCCAGGCTCTGGGGGGGGCAGCTGATTGTGTTGCTGCTGTGCGGCGAGAGGCTGTCGGGCCATGGCTCCGTTTGGCTGGAGGCTTCTGGCTGGTGGTCATGGGGGCACTGGAGGAGGATGCAGTGGTTGCTGTCTCCTCCTCCTGCTCCCGAGCCCACAGCCGCTGATACTCGGCACAAATAGCCTCCAGCTTATGGGCCCTGGCCCGAACAGCCATCTCCTTTCTGGTGAGCTTTTTTGGAGTAGCATCTATATAAAGAAAGAAAGAAAAATACTGTAGCCAATAGTCTTTAACATAAAGTCAAAAAAATTCAACGGAAAGTTGACTCTCAGTAACACCAGCAAGTAGCAAACACAGTATAACATTTTGGCATGTATCTTTCCGCCGTCTTTGTAGGCCTGTGACATTACTGGGAGTTTCAAGAATTCCACTAGCAGGACTATGGATGGACTCACTACCACATACATAGTCAGAGAGTACTAAAAAAAGTCTTCTGTTTTTTTCTCTTGTTTTGCAAAAGAAATCACTGGTACGTGAACTTGTGGTAGCCGGCATGGCTGCTCACTCAGCTTGCACCCAAGAAAAACAGACACAAGCCATGATGACGCATACTCGCAGTACTTTAAGCAGTACATGCAGGTGGGGATAGGAAGCTCTTACTTTTCTATAGGGGTGGCACTGCCACTGGACATACTCGGTTACATCAAGGGCTACTGCTCAATGTAATGATATCTTTTGCACTTCCCCCCCGGGCCTTGACTACTACAAAAGAAGAATAAAGATTATTCAATTCTGATCATATATCATTATCCTGCCTATCACATGATCTTTGGTTATATGATGGATGACTTTAGGTGCTTTGTTTTGATAGATTGAGTGAACTACAGCGATAGTCCACCCATGACACAGCTGAAATAAAATTATTAACATAGGGAGTGAGTGTGGTACCCATAATTGCCGGAGGAAGGGACTTGACTTGATTTAATGTTGTCAACTATACAATACATACACAATAGATGCTGTGCTTGCAAAGTAAAGTACTGTACTGTTAGTCAAGGCAGGGAGTATTTGTGAACAATCACAAATTCTAGTATTTGGATTTCCTCAGCTTTGCTGCACTGGCACAGACATGCTGTTCAAAGTAACAATCTTCATCCACTCAGCGTCTGCTCTACTACATCATCCACCTCTGCTAGCGATGAGGAAAAAGAAGATAACATCCAGGCTTCCAAAGTACATCTATCATTCTTCTTAATGTCTCAAATGTACCAAGTTTTCTTTTTCTCAACAACCAACTAACACCCTTTTCATTATATTTTGGAAACCACTGTCTTCTTCTCTTGACTTGCATTCAAAAACACCATTCTTTACAGTCATAAATGTTAAGACTCGCTCGTCCTTTGTTTCACCCTTCTTTTACTTTTCGTTCTTCACATCCCTAAAGTATATCTGATATGACTTGGCTTCACGATAAATGCTTGTCAGCAGAGTAGAAGTAAAATAGAGGAGGCCATTGCTTATCTGAGAAGTACCGCCGCTAATGCTATTACAAGTCAAGGTTGACTGTCTTCTCAGTGATAGCCAAAAAAGTAGTTCTAAATTAGTAACTGTTCTTAGCGGTACAGTGTACTTGTACTAGTGTACTGTGTACTGTACAGTACATTATACACTCCTTTGCGAGCCTACTCAAAAATTTCAATAAGTAAGGAGTATAATAACTTACCACCGTCCGCCGCCGCTGAGCCTTCTCCCCCAGCTCCTCCTGGTGGCGCCGCCGCATTCGCCCCTAGAGTGGACCCCTCTGCACTGCTGGCCCCAGCACTGGTGGTCATCTGTGCCGCATCAGGTGTTGTGACGTCTAGAAAAAACATGTCATATTTTCAGATGCCGTACACAACCCCCTATTTCGTCTCGTAATGGAAGAAAATGTTACATAACACATTTTTTATTACTGGGATTGAAAAAAAGTAACGGTTTTGGGGAGGGTGTTAACTTTTTATATGCTTATTCCACTAAATGCTACACTTCTTAGGACAACTGATGAATGCTTGCTTAACATGCACCATTTTTCTAATTACAGAAAGAAGATTACATTGCCCTTCTGCCAGCAGGACGATTCACCAACTACTAGTAAGTCTTCACCAGCAGTACTTTAAGTACTTTAAAGAAGGTGGGGGCTCCCGCACAGTTATTCTAATAATTTCATATGTCTGTTAACTATTACGTTAAAGTAATTTGATTCATGGGAATGTTGTTTAACCCCTTCGCTGCTCATGACGAGCTCAGCTCGTCATGCAGTACACTGGTCGTGTGCTTATGACGAGCTGAGCTCGTCATGAACAATGGGAAATCAGAGAATGCAGCGCCACAGGGGAAAACCTCTAGCAGCCAAGGTGTTAAACTTTAACGTCATCTATCAGCAGTGCTCGCTACGAATACTACGCTATTAAAAATAAAGAAATAATTTTTTCATTTCTCAATTGAAAATAAAACTTTAAAACTAACAAACACTGTGTGGTTTTTGTTCAAGAGTGAGTGAGCGGAAGGGTTTGAACTACTGCACTTGGCAGTCATGTTTCAGTGACTCAGATAGGCCGGGACTTGGCGGTAGTCTTCTTCTGTTCTTCTGAGTCGTAAAATCATTGGTCAAACAGACTAGATAGTCGGTCAGGGGATTGGGGGTTCAACTTCTGTTCTGGATCAGAGTTTTGTTTAACACCGTTTGCCGACTGGGCAAGCTTAGCTACCTACACAGACCGACTCATAATCGTAAATAGTAGTAGCACAGAGAGTGATGGTAGAGGCAGGATAAGAATGTAGAAAGTAGTCTAGATTACAAGAAGATCAAAAACTATTTTGTAACAAATAGAATTAGGAAACAGTTTGTAATGAATAGGAGCTGTAAAAGTTAGGGACGTATAAGTATTAATATAACAATAGAACAACTTACTGGGGCCAACAGAAGAGCCTGCAAGGAACCGATCCTGTGACTGTCCACCTTCTTGCACCGGAGTCTCATGGTGCTAGTCGCCTTGCCCCTGGGAGGTGCTGATGATCATGAAATAAAGAAACACAACATGGATGCTTGTTTTTTTGAAATATTTGATTTCTTTGAACACATTCTAAAACTGTCTCGGGGAAACAAATTAACAACAATTGCACTACATGTATTGACCTATCTGATCTGGTCAACTAGGAGGATAGTACAGTATTGCAGGATTCGCAGACCGTCTATAGGAAAGTTATGTAATTCACTAATTACACCAACAACAAAAAGGTTCTACTACGACTGCCATCACACAGCAGCACGAGATGTCACGTGACAGACACAGTCCGTCATCATGAATGCAGACCACTAACAAATGTCCTATAACAAGTAATAAATAATATACTCAACGTATCAATCCACCACTACCTCTTCTTAGTGACAGCAGGAGTACAAAGAAGGACTAGACTTGAGTCTCTACTGTCTCTAGCATTACGCAGTTATGCTCTCAAATGACTAAAAAGCTGCAAACAAGTAAGCATAGTAGCAACGCAAATTACCAGGCAAGCAACTGCAATGACAGAAGCCATTTAAACATTAATTTACCTGCAATGCAATCGAATCAGCAGCATTCGTACTCTTCCGGAAAAAAATATATTAGCAATATAACAGAGCAGAAGAAAACAAAGTAGTTGTTAAATAGCTACTCACCAAGGCCAGGGATCTCCACACCTAGCAGGTGGAGCAGGTCCTGCTCCCGCTCGAGGACGTCGGCCCACCAGTGCGTCGCTTGGTCGTAGGTGTGCCGGACCCCCGACTCCCTCCACATGGCCCGGCACACCTTATCCCACCGCTGGTGACGCTCCCGGAGGCCATACCTTTGACTGGGCCTGCCCCCTGCTGCTACGGTCTTAGGGAGGTGGCGCAGAACAAAAAATATAAAGGCGGCCACTTCCAACGAGTAAAAACCTCCCTGGCCACTACATCCACTCCCCTCAATCGCCCGCAAGGGAGCCGGCTACGGGGTGTGGGACCCTTCGCCTTTGACTTGCCGGCTCCCTTTGCCATGGTCCTGGGCGAAAGAAGAAAAGAATAGGAGGAAAAAAAAGCGAGAGCTAAACAAAAAAAGTAGTTATTAAAGTAACAAAAAGTTGAAAAAAACACAAAATATAGATCTAGACAAATAGAGAAATAGATAATGAGCAGAAAAGAGCAAAAAAAGTTCAAAGAAACAAAGGATTGCAAAGATTAAAAGAGGATAGAAAAGCCAGGCCCTGAACCATAGCAATGAATGAAAAACAAGATGGCCGCGCCCAATGAGGACCGCGTGGGTAAGTTTGTGCGATATTTCCCCCGCCAACACGCACAAACACACGCGAACTCGTAATAGTGCGCCGCACACAACGCGAGATTGCCAATAGCGCTCGGAAAGGAAAATACGCAACGCGCACAAGCTGGCCGCGCCGATGTATGACCGCATGGGTAACTTCGCGGTCGGTGCACTGCAAACGGCCCGCGAATACGCAAAAAACCCTACGAACACGCAAAAAAACCTAAATCCGCAAATTCGCACAAATTCGCGAATTTTGCGGATCGCGAATTCGCTTTTGCACGAATTCGAGTACCGCGAAGTCGCGCATTTCGCCCATACTTAATGATGGGATTCTCTCTCTACAGGATCTATATAGTTTGGAAATCAAATGTTCCCCAGTATCGCTGCCTAGAACTATGGTTAAGGGGGGAAATGGGTCAGGTTCAACCGGGTAACCAGGAAACTGGGCCTTAACTGCGGCACCAAATCCAGTAAGTATAAATTTGTCCATAAATAACACCCCCGCAAATTTGTCTCCCTCAGAGGCAGAAAAAACTAGGCCATGTATATAGATGTCCCCAATGGAGGCCATGTCAAATCGTGATAGAGTGTGCATCATTATACACTCCCCTGTGATGGGGATCCATCGTGGATTCGGGAGTGGAAGGCTCGGATGTATTTTGGTGGTGATCCCTACATCCTGACCAGTTTTAGCCAAGCACAGCTTGTTGTTGAGACCGTCTGAATGTAGCCCAGGGGCCAGACTGTACATAGCACGTCTGGAAGGATTAGATCTGCCTCAGGGCGTAAGTAGGGGATTCTAGCGCCGGATGGAACCAGGTGGAAGCGTAGCTGCATTGAGCGACCAAATACTATATATGAATATTAGGAATGTCAAAACCACCCTTGTGATATGGGAGTGTCATGATTTCCCAGCGGACTCTGGGGCGTTTGACCCCCCAAGTCACCCTAATAAGGTGTGTGCGTATAGATTCAAAAAAGCTATTCTGTAATGGAATAGGATATTATTGAACAAATACAAAAATTTGGGCAGGACAATCATTTTTATCAGTGCGATACTCCCAGCAATTAAAAGAGGTAGTTTAATCCACCTGTCCACTTGCTTTTCCAGGGAATGTATCGCTGTAGCATAGTTGGATAGTATTATTTGATTAGAACTCAAATGTATGTTGATGCCCAAATAGCTAATGGAGTCCGAAAACCAAGTCAGTGGGTATTCACACTCCCATCGGATCGTACCCGCAGTTAAAGGAAAGATTGCAGACTGATGCCAATTTATTCTGAAGCCAGAGAAGCCACCAAATCTGATGATCTCTCGGATGAGAGGATCTAAGTTTTCTTGGGGATACAGAACGTGTAAGATAGGCCTTGTGTTAAGCTGGAGCCCCCTATGCAGGTGTCGTTCCTGGAAGTGACAAATGAGGGGGTGTATCGCTAGAATGAAGAGTCCCGGGGGCAGTGGGCAGCCTTGTCTAGTCCCGTGAGATAGGATGAAGGACCGGGAAAGAGTGCCATTTAAGCGTATTCTGGCAGTTGGGGTCGAGTAGAGCAGCATCGTAAGGTTGATGAACTCAAGCGACATGCCCATCCTGAGCATGACCATCCATAGAAAAGGCCACTCAAGGGAATCAAACGCCTTTTCAGTGTCAAGTAATACTGCTGCGGCCGGAGTGGCTGGGTTGATTCTATGCAGAACTGCGAATAAAGTGCTGAGGTTTAACGAAGTAGATCTGCGTGGGACAAACCCTGATTAAACAGGGATTATGGTTTTGTCCATCAGTAAAGCAAGGCGCGTAAAGATTTGTTTCGTTAATATTTTATAATGGAAGTTAAAGAGGGATAACGGCCTGTACGACCCACAAAGCAAGGGATCCTTGTGCTTTTTTATAACTTTAACCCTGTTGCACAGGAGCTCGCGCTGCTGTGCAACATGTAAAAATATACTGACAAAGCCAACAACTTTTGCATAGGAGAAAACTATTGGCTTGCCACTGCTTGTTTCCATGTGTCATGGCTTCATGGCAGCTAGCTACAGGGGAATGGTTGCTCTGGTATGTGTGTTGGATTCCAGACAACTCTTTGACTAACCAGGGGCTGTTGATGGGGGGCTTCTCCCTGCAGCAGAACGGTGCACAGGATACAAGGGATGGGAAAGTTGTTCATCACTTTTGTAGAAGATGTCCGGCTTAGCTATGCCTGTAGAGACTGCATTGTTCAGGAGATGCTCTTGTCAGGTCACCAAATTACTTGTTGGAACTGGCTTGCTCCAGGTCCAGTGCATCATAAAACGTTATTGCGTCCCTCAATTAATGTGCATTGCAACCAGACAGCAGCAGTTGGCTTTAGAATCAGTTCTACAGGAGAATGCATCAAAAGAGCAGAACAGGAGGGCATGCAGGGTGAGGGAGAGAGCTGCCATGGCCACCAGTAAGCGCTATGAACGCCATGCAACCTCAGGGGTACATACGCCCTGGGGAGACCCTAGCCTAGGAGAACCCCAACTCTCATGCACCGAAGCACTCACATACGTACTACATGCAATCAGGAACAACCAGGGAACACACCCTCATTGCTTCCCACATGGATTTAAAAGGATGAGACAGTAAGAATAACATCTCTACGAGTCTACTATAATTAGCTGTAACCACCTATTAGTAGCGGTACTACATGGTCATGGTGGCGATAGCCACTACTTTGGATGTACCCTGTCGCCTAACAGAAAGTTGCACTCTGTTTGTGAACAACATACAAAAACCACTGTAACGCATGTGGTAGGAGATCCATCACATTCGTCTCCTGCACAGGAAACACGCAGGTCTACCAGAATGATAAAATGAGGAGCGCGTTGTTACTAAGACCCAGCGCTTGAGACTTATGTTTGTATTAAACCTGTTTATTTGCATTAAAATATGCATTGCACTTTTAATAATGTTGCTGCACCTGTAATAACCTCAACTAAGTCAATATATGACAAAGAAAATACAGCAAAAGTTTCTGACTTCCTGTATCCTCCTGGCTAATGTATAATCTGCAGAGCACGCCAATGATAATGATGGTGCAGGGTGAATCGGCCATACTCCTCACATGAACCTGGAGCCGTGCTTGAGAATATTCAGGACAGAATGAGTCATCTACCTTTCGGTTCGAATGCCTTGTCACTGCCCTGCCACATTCCCATTAAACTCTTCTCTACCGGAAATTGAAGTGCTGCATTTGCCGTGGGCGGAAATGATCTCAACTGACGTCTTAATGGCTGATGCTATTAGAGTGCTAATTTGTACAGAGTTCCTCAATATGAACAAGCACAAATGAATCAGCTTCCTTGGTCATCACCAGATGAAAATAAAGAGTGAAGCATTCTTTTGGAAGGTACTTTTACAAAGACTGCCTGCACTAAGCACTTTATCATGCTGCTAACATAGCAATTACACAATGCTTATGACAACACATCCCCTTACATTACTTTGTATAAATATAGATGACTTCTATAGATCTATCAGATTTCCAGTGCTTTTAGTGAACTGCTAAAAGTCTCTCAACCTCATCACGGGCTAGCCTAACCGACATGAGGCATGCAATCTGTTATGACATCATCAGCATCATCATAGAACTTTTGAGTTTTTTTGCAACACAAGTAAGTCATGATTTGTTTTTCTAGGAATAGAAGCCTGTAGATTAGCAAAAGCCTAAAACAGCTCTAAACCTGCACCAAGTTCCATATTACAGTCTAGTTGTGAGATTACTACTCATCCGTGATTGGATACTGCGCTACCCCTGATAATTTATTACAGTTGCGTTGTAATGTATATTGCCTCCTTCCAGAGCCACTGGAATATGAAAAGCAGCGAAATAAGCACAACCATAATCATTGTTGTCCTTTCAGAGCATGTTAAGTTGCTCATCATGACCATTTTTGGGATCAGCATCTGTTAATCATGCTCGTGAGTATTTTCCTTATTGTCCCTTTAGGTTGTTCCTGCGCTCTTTTGGTTAAACATTAAGTTTTCTCTACTGCCCATGTTTTCTAATAATTTACACTCCTAAATTTGGATTCTCTCTACTTGTGCAATTTATCTCCTTTCCTCTGAAGATGCCTTGTAAGGTGTTGACCTCTCTTCCATTGGGCCATGTATTAAAAGGACTGCAACTCCAGGAGGACTGCTCCAACTTCTTTATTAAGTATCCAGGGACAGAGACCCCCATCTGCAGTGAAAGACTCCCGGGGCCTTATTTATGAAGGCCTTGCGTCAGTTTTGCGCCGCCGGTGCGTCACTTTTTGTGACGCACCAGCGGTGTAAAAAATGCGCCTCGTTGCGCCATATTTAAAAAGTGACGCATATAGATAGATGCGTCACTTTTTAAACCCCTGCGCCACATTATACCTGCGTCAGGTATAATGTATGCAGAGGGGGCGTTCCCCCGCAAAAAGCCTCGTAATAGTGACGCAGTGAAATCTATGAGATTTCACTGCGTCACTTTTAGGACGCTGTTGCGTCAAAATCTTGCGCCTGCCTCCCAGCAGGCGTAAGACTGACGCAAGCCCTTTCACATGGGGCTTTCCCCATGTGAAAGGACGCATTGCTGGAGTTGCGTCACTTTTGTGACACACTCCAGCAATGCGTCACTTTTGCGCTTACAGATACGTCAGAAATACTGACGTATCTGTAACTCCTTGCGACATGATGCGTCATACATTAAATATGACGCATCAGGAATGACGTAAGGAGTGCGCAGTGAAAAGTGACGCATTGCTGTTTTCACGCAGCGATGCGTCACTTTTCATAAATGAGGCCCCCAGATTTTACCTTATAACTGCCTCTCAAAGAACCCTCATATGTTCCAGTGATGATGTGCTGGATACAGGCCAGCACATCATCGTGTGGCAAGAGAACCTTATCAGGTCACAGATCTAGATACCACATCACCTCCGTCACTTTACATATTAACAAAAAACAGAAAACAAAAATGTAATTATACATAAAATTGGAAATACCATATTAAACAACCTCCAATAAGTAAAACAAAAATAAAGTGTGAGTGGAATTCTTGTGTGTGTCACTAAGATCACCAAACAAGCAGAAATTCAAAGGAAAAGCGGGCATGTCACCGAGACATGCATCAAGCTCAAATGAAAACTTCACCAGACCTTACAAACATGGTGCGTAGTTATCAGCAGGGATTTCAGCAGGACTGATGTGCTTGTCCCGAGACAAGCATCAGGTTGGAGGGACATGATTTCACCAACAAGCAGAAAAGCAATGAAAAGGTGTGTGTGTCACCGAGACACACATTGGGCCAACAGAAAACCTCACTGCACCTTTCAAACGAGGCGCATACTTAACCCAAGGAATTTCAGAATTAACGGTATACATGTTACATAGGCATTCTTCTGCTCAAAATGCACTGCCTGCAAGGAAGTTTGGCCCGGTCCTAGATGTCCTCCTCGCGCCGGTCCTCTGCGAGCCCTAACATCCACACCATTCACAGGGAGCAGGGTCCTTTTACATGTGGTTATCTTCTATTGGAAGATGCTCTCGATAGTGCTGAATGAGTAATGTTATCCACATTGAACTGTAGTTTATAGTGTGTAATTGATAAAAACCTATATATGTGCAGGCGCCCAAGCCTTTTTTAGGAGCTTGACACTGGCACTCCTGAATACCAAGTCTGTCTAGGGTTGAGTCTATGTCATCCCTGTTTTTTCCACCACCCTACACTTCCTCTTCTCTTTATCTCAGTCTTGATATTCTTTTTTAACCCAGCTTCTCCAATTGTCACTGGTTTCCGGTCTTTTGCTTCAACTTTTTTCTCTCCCTAGTCTGTAGCAAAACATGATGATGAAAAATGAGTCCCAAAAGAAGAGTGTCTGTGGCCCCAACTGCAACCACCGGCATAACTTAAGCATTAATTGCTTAGGACCTACACAAAGATTACAGTTCAGGAGCTAAAAATGTGCTCTATGATCAATATGTGATGCATCCATTCATCAGATAGAGTCATTATCTTGTCACTCCTCACTCACTGTTCTTGATACAGCAATCTACACACCCAGGTAAGATTCCCGGTTGCTTTTTCCCTGCTGCCTGTTTGATGCTGGCGCACCACTTGTCCTTTCTGAGCAGTGAATCATATTAACACAGCAATTTCTCTTCTACCCAGTGATGTCACTGCAACTCATTCCAGTTTACTTTGTAGGGGTAGCAAAAGGCTACCCATTCTCTCTTATTTTCTGCATCTGTACTTCACAAGGAGCCTGAATCCTTTTCACACTGCCAGAATCTCAGTCCTGATTTGGTGAATTTTTGACCATTGAGGCCAAGAAGTCATCAATAGCTATTTAATAATTAGTGGATTTTTTGTGTTCCGTGACGGAGGAGGAAAATTAAGAAGCTAAGTGTCATCAACAGTGTCATTCTAATTGTAGAAGCTCTAAGAATGAATCAGTTTCATGTTTGGGGAACAAAGTTTCATGTTTGGGGAACTAAGTATTCTTTAAAAAACTGCATGAACAGGGCAAGACCCTAGGAAGCAAAAAAGACAGATTTCTGTGCTAACAGGAGCAGGGGTAAGAAAATCCCTGAAACCACTTGGAGAGGAAACAGCAGAGCACTCTCTAACATGCCTTCAATACTGAGGGCTAACACAGTTGAGAGTAACCTCTGAGGTGCATTTGTGGCCATAAGGATGAACGTTCTTTCAAGCTACAGGCCCTCACTTTGACACTTTCTATGTTTAGCCTTCACTGGGCCAATTCACAGAATTAATCTGAGACAAAATCCTAAACCTACTACTTTTGGTATGCATAGAAGGCATTCAGTAGTAGTAAAGTTAAGACTAATCACTTTACTACTAGTAAATGCCTTCTGTGAATACCAAACTAGTGCTAAAGTTCTTGTACTCTCTCCTTAAAACATGGTAACAGTGGCACTCACCAAGGCCCTCGTTTAAGAACAGAAACTGTGTTTAAAATGCAGTAAAAGATTACTGCACATGGAACATTATTTTCCCTCTTTAATAAGCACAGTATTGCCGGAATAGAAATTACTGTAACACTGTATCACAGTATAGGGCCATCAAGCCTGTTAAAAGTCAGTAGGGGGTGGTGTTAATTTTGCACATTCACACGTTAAAACATACAGAAGCATTTAATTGCCTTTTTTTAAGCCACGAATAGTGGGTGTCGTAACACAATCACCGTACAAATCTCAGACAAAACAACCACAACATCGTTGTTGAATACAGAGTCCAGTTTAATGCGATGCAGCCCACGACAAGGCTGAAGTAGCAATGGAAATGAAACGCCTCTTGATATTCAAAGCTACACATTCTAGGTAAGAGCCTAGCCATGCATGATATCTAGTTACATGAGAAAAAACAACTCATTTCCCTTGTACAATAAAACAATGATAACTGAAACAAATATATATATAACTAACATTTATTCAAAACCAAAGCATAAGAATAAACCCAAAATAAAATCTACTACTAATGCACTTTCCCCCAGATTCATCATTGTCATGTTTTGTGAGTCCTTAATAGCGATTTTTAAGGAATCGCTATTAAAGACTCGCAAAACGGGATTCATGTAGAAATCGCAATATTTATTGCGATTTCTACAGCTTCCTTATTTGCGATTCGCTAATTGCTAATGGGCCTAAAGGCCCACAGGACTGAATGGGGAGTCATTCCTTATTTGCAATTAGCAAATAGCGATTCGCAAATAAGGAAGCGACTTCAAGTGTGCCAGGGTGTCCAAAGGACATCCTGTAGCACCCCTGAAATGGTAATATACACTGGTGTTGCGCACACATATGTCCAAAGGACATGTGCGTGTGTAACATACAACTTAGAAAAATGCACTAAGTTTTCGCTATTTACCACGTAGTTAGACTTCACTGTAAATAGCGGCCCCAGATTGCGAATTCGCAATTTTAAAATGGTTCATGAATTGCATTTAAGGAATCTCAAATTGGGATTCCTTAAATGCAATTATTCGCAATTTAGCAATTTTTAGAATTGCGATTTTTGCATTTTGGATGATGAATCCCAAATGCAAAAATAGCGCTCGCAAAGGGCCAGATTCTCAGAATCTGGCCCTTTGCAAGCCGATTTCGGCTTGATGAATCTGGCTGTTTATTTTTTCCTGTGATTGTTTGTAAATTAAGCAGGCTGGTAAATCAACCGCAAGAAAGGGATCTCACGTTTTGTGTTTTTTTAATCTATTTTATCCACTTTTTAAACCTCTTATTGTGTATATTCTCCATCTTCTTATTTTTTTAAGCATATTATTGTGTTTTGTGTATAAATTTTGGCTGACACATCTGGAAGAAAGTGCTCTTTATGGACTGTTTTTTATACAATGCAATTGGATTTATAAAGCGCACAGCTGCTTCCACTGAAGCGTCACGGCGCTAGCAGCAAGATTCCAATAACGACCTAGACCTAACAAGAAACAGAATAACACATAGCCTGGGCGTCGAAAAGAAAAACCGATTAAGATGGAGCGGTGCACAGAGCAATCACAAGGGAGTTCGACATTTTGCCAGTCAGGAACGCAAAATATCTCACCCCTCTTCTCACCTTTGGCACCCTCAGAACTTGCAAAAAAGATTTATAGCCTTGGATTGCAAAGATCTGCGTTGGCAATAGGCTCGTAAGCCTTTTCCTCAGGTACAGAGGGCCTTTCTGCTGAAAAGGTTCTGTAGGTAAGAATTATTGCCTTGAAGTTAAGTCAGCTAGTAATGTGCAGCCAATGTAGTCGATCAGGCGGGCAGAAACTGGTAAACTAGCTGGAACCTTCAGTATAAGGTGCGCTGCTGCATTTTGAATAATCTGCAGGCGATACAGAAAGTAAGACGGTAGGCCCATATATAAACTGCTCGTTTAGTCTAATCTGGGCGTAACCAGGGAGTGTAAAATGGTCTTGCGATTTGCCTCAGTAACTAGATGGAGCATCCGCCTGAGTGAATTCTAGGTAAAACAAGCATTTACAATGCAATGGACTCGGCATTATTAAAGGTAGAGCCATTGGCATTGTTGATGATTTTTTTTTTCTTAAATAAATGGCATTGTCATTTACATTGCCAATAGCTTAATCGTTTGCATATGCGAGAACTATTGCATTAGCACCCACACAGAGTAAGTAGGAGAGTTGTAGAGTGAGTAGTTGATAGTGAGTAGGAGAGAGTTATTAGTAAAGAGAGTATTAGAGAGCGAGTAGTACAAAGTGAAAGAGTGAGTAGTATATAGTGTGAGAGTGAGTAGTAAAGAGTCATAGAGCCACACACATTTACATGCACAGCCACACCCTTACATATACAAAGTGTATTTTTAGTTTCAGTAGTATAGTGACTAATTATTAGTTAGTAATGTTGAGTAGTAGAGAGTGTAGCAGAGCGTGTAGTACAGTATTACAGTAAGTACTATACATTAGATGTTATTAATTCAGTGAGTAGTAGCGAGTAGTTCATACACTGATCGGAGTTAATGCAACAGCTGAGCACACAAAAGGCAGCTGCCTCAAGGGTAGCCAACTGCACAGTACTGTTAAAAATAACCCGACTCAGACCAAGGGACAGTCAACACTTCTATCAGATCAGACATTGGGGGACAACAGGGCTGACAGAAACCAAGCTACATATTGCCTTCCAACTAGTCTGCAATGCAGACCACACCATATTTATATCATAATCCACTGTAGCAATGCACGATCTTAAATCATAAGCTGACAAATATCAACGGTATGCAACACATACACAAACAAAGATGTATACAAAGTTAAATCCACCTTTTCTTTGTAAGTTTTTGGGCTAAACTGGGGAGATTTCTTACTTATCATAAAGGTTCTGCCGAAAACTGGGATCGAACCCGGGACTTTCAATTCTACGGTGAAACGCTCTCCTACCAGCTGTTTATGCCACTTCGCGCTAGCTGAAAACGCCGCAAACTTAAACTGAACTGAAGATCTATGTGGGGCGGTGGACGCACGGTGAAATCTGCATGACGGCTGGGGCTAATAAGCGGCCTCCCCGCACACCCGGGCTTGGGGTGCTGGCAGGGGGGGATGAGGCAAGCTGGTTATGGCACCTAGCCACCTTAAGCCCCCCGCCGTGAGGATTGCTTCACTCATCGTCAGCCTTGAGTGGCAGGGGTACCTTCCCCTTATGCCCGCCCCCACCGACTGTAGGCCACCCAGCACAGCAGCGCAAAGACCTGTCCGCAGGCAAAACTACTGAGCTACCACGCCCCGCATGCGGTCGGATTTAACGTATTCACCAACAGTTGTGCCACTTCACAAACCAGAGGTGGAGACACTATTGCTGCCGCATAACCTCTGATCCTTGCGTGTGGGCGACGACCTCGCTACCGGCCCTGAAAATGGACTGCCACAATGCAGGACTGTCGCGGGTGGCCGGCACGAGAACGGAGGCCGTCCGAGCGATCCCACCCCTCTCCCTGTGGAGCGGCCGCCATCACTGGCCGCACAGGAGGAATCGGCCCCACCGAGAAATGCCCCTGGACCGTCATGATTAATGGTGCCAGGCATGCGGCATCACCCCGGACCCGTGCACTCCGCCTTCCTGGCATGATGATCCCCAGAAGGGCAGCAAACACGTCTGCGCCCGAAGCCCAGGAAGTCAAACGGGGTGTTATTTAATCCACACGCCTGGGGCATCCCCTACTTCATTAGGCTACGGGCTGTCCACTATGGTGGGGCGCACAGGGGCTGAAGGGGGGAGGGGGTGCAGGGCAGGTTGTGGAAGGGGAAGTCTGACAATAAAAAAAACTGTGGCTACCTCTGTACATGAGGCCCTGCTGCCTGCCCCTGAACGCTGGACCAGGAAAGGACCATGTAACTGCACGGCCGGCATCTACTCTTGCGCCCGCGACGGCATTTGAACTTCCCCAGCGCAAGAGTCACGCTGTCGGGATCTCACCTTTCGACCATCCCCGCGTTCCAGCATCTTAAATTGCAGGAACCCTATAGAAATCACAGTCCTTCTGCTGTAACCTAACCCAACATAGCGGAGATCTAGAGCCGCCTCACGTGAACCGAAGTGAGAAGGCAGTCACCCGTGGAGGCGGAGCAGCAAGTCACGTCGCTCTCCCACTTCCCCGCATGTCGCGCCCCCAGCCCCTATGCAAACTGCTGGGGGAGGGCTATTGTTCACCTGTGGGGGGGGAGGGGGTGGCGCGGCTTTCCGACCCTCGGCGCTGATGCCAGGGTCGGTTGGGCTCTCACCCCTTGAAATACCGCGGAAGCTACTATACCAGCTGATGGAAGTTGCGTCCGACTTGTTGTGCCAGCACCGCCGATCAGCGGCTCCCCAGGGACTCTCAATGCTGCCTAAAACGCCATCCGCTGGTGCCTGTACCGGCCATCCCCTGCCCCCGTGTTCGCTTGCCCCGCAAAGTCGCACACTGCCCCTCAAGGGGCATACACATTAGTCGGGCGAAAGTGCCTGTCCAGAGCTCACACCCCTCCCACATGGCCGAACGTGCCATTGCCCCTCTATACCAGGTACTGCCCATTACAAGAATGTCATGGTTTTTAATTACAGTCCCAAAAAGTATGGGTTTTGGACCAAGAGCTAGCTTTCTGCCAGATTTGGTGAAATTCCGTCCAGCGGTGCGGGCTGTAGTCATGTTCAAATTCCTATGGGAAATTGCATGGGGAGAACACATTTGGGGCCCCTGTTCTTTGCGGGCACCAGCTTGAGGGATCACCTGAGACTTTCAACACAGCAGCTGAAGTGAGTAGCAAACCAGCTTAAAACATTTTGTGAGGATTGGTCAAACGGCGCCAAAGTTCTTGGCAAAACAAAAAATGCTTTTCCTATGGAAGCTAGGTCCGAAATATAACTACCTACTGGTGACCACCAGGAGGCTACATGTATATACTCAGTATTATAAGTAGTAACAAACCTAAGGAGACCATCCTAGGTAGGTTTGGTCTTCCTGTTAGGACCAAACCACATGAACAACTAAAAGATGCGTTTACGGTCACATGATTATGTAAATCAATAAGCAATTTCATAATAAGTTCAATAGACAGAAATAAATAAATCACATTAATTCTGATTCCCACTCTGTACTTCTAGTTAGGGTATCAGAGATAGGAATTCCTCAGATTTTAGCTCCCTAATGTCAATTTGCCCTTTTGAAGAATCACCATTAAACTTTCCTGGCCCATAACATTTTCTTCATTTTGTGATGAGGAAAATGTTTGTGGTGGATAGTTAAGGGTGTGCAAAGATAAAAGGGGATCCCAAAATGCATTTTCGTGGCAATGCATTTTCCAAAGTCTATTTTATTAGACGTAGTGCAAAAATGGCTGAACAGATTTGCATGACATTTAGCAGGATGATACATTATGGTGCACAGATGATCTTTTATAGGTAGTGCAGCCAATTAGGGTAAGTATTTTTAAGCTATGCGACATGTAAACTTAGTTATATCTTTGACCTCAATAGTTTTGTGGACTTTCGCAACATATTGTGAAACTATTATGGTACATGTTGATAACAAGTCATTATCTGATTGGATAATGACAATCTTGTCAAACGTTTTAGGCTGTCATGTTGTTTTAAGGCCACTTTCCAGTGTTTTGGCTTAGGGCCTTAGATATAGGCAATTTTTTTGGTTTTTATATATTTCCTTACCTATTACCACTTAAATAAAGTGGTAGTAGGCAGGAAAAAATCATTATATTTGTATATATTTTATAAAAATGCTGTGGAGTACTACAGTCCCACCTTGGAAGTACAGTGGTACTTGAAAAAATGTTTTAAAAAATACATTTCTTAAAAACTGAAAAAACTCTGTGATATACTATATTTCACAAATATGGTTAAGTGCTACCGTTTATTTGCGGAGTAAGGCACAAATATCTAAAAAATGAACTGAAAAATATGGTACTTTCTAGGTGCTATCACAGTCCACCGTAAACTTATTAATAAAAAAAAAGAAAAATACAATTCCCTACCTATTACCAGTTTAATAAAGTGATACTAGGTAGGGAACTAAAATAAAACCACTGCTTACCTACTTCTAAAGCCCTAACACAGATAGTAAGAACAATATGGCTGCCTTTTCATTTTCTAAAAACAATCATTACCCAATTATATACTGTCTTGCCATCGCCATGTACCATGGTTACTGTGGTATGCCGTGGCCCTAAATATAAGTAAGGCCTACCTGTAGAATTGCACTGCGGTACCCTTGCCTCACTGTTGGTGTCACTAGGCAATGCAACACTTAAGTCAGATTTACAGGGCAACACAAGGCCACCACAGTTGCCCTACGCTGATGGGTAAATCTGGAGAAATACATTGCAGCACAATTTGCTGTTTTGCATTACTCTGCACACCATAATCTATATTGCTGCCAAAATTCACATACATATGAAGACCACTACACTATACACCACTCCACACCACTCTACGCCCCCTACGGTATTTCAGTGTACACCACCACTGTGTACACTACTCTACTCTCCTCCATTTTACTCAATGCCACACCACTGTACTATACTCCACCAAACGCTATTTCAATCTACGCCACTCCACTCCACGCCTCTCCACTGTACGAGGTTCGGCACTGCCACTCCAATCTACCCTACTACACTGTACGCTACTCCATTGTACTCCACTACAAACCCAGATCTTGCACTGTATGCACCATCACTCTATGCCACTTGTGTTTACGCCACTCCACTGGAAGCTACTCCACTGTACACTATTCCACTCTATGTCATTCCACTGTATGCCACTCCACTCTACAACTATCCAACCTATGCTATTCCTCTGTATGGCACTCCACTCTACACCACTCCAATGTACGGCATATTCTATGCTATTCCATTGGATGCCACTCCACTTTATGCCACTCCAGTCTACATCAGTCCACTGTATGCCACTCCACTGTACGCTATCCTACTAAATGGTATTACACTATACGGCAGGCCACTGCACATCAGTCTAGTCGACGGCACTCTAATCGATGCTATTACACTGTACACAACTCCACTCTCCGCTATTACACTATATGCAATGCAGCTCTACACTAATTCAGTGTACGCCACTCAGCTGTATGCCACTCCAATATACACTACTCAACTAGATGCTACTCCACTCTACGGCATTCCACTGTACACCACTCCACTCCATGCTATTCCACTGTCTGCCCATCCACTGTTCAACACTCTGCCATATGCTATTTCGCGGTATTCCACTACAGTGTATGCTACTCTATTCCATGTTACTCTAGTGTATGTCATTCCACTCTATGTCACTTCATTCTATGCTATTCCTTTGGAGGCCACTCCACTGTATACTGTTAGGTTGTACCTTACTCCAGTGTACGCTACTGCTGTCTACACCCTTTGCAATATGCCACAGCACTGTACACTACTCCAGTATACGCTATTCTATTCTATGACAATCCATTGTACACCAGTCCACTCTATGCTATTCCACTGTATACCACTCCACTTTATGCTATAAGCACTAACATATCATCAAGGGACACATAGTATTGACTGAAAAACATGTGACAAACAATCTTATAAAAGGCACCTCTGGCTTGTGAAGTTTACTTACTGTGATCAAGGCTGCAACGTTGAAATGCATCAGGGTTCAATGCAGCCATATTATTGGTGAAAAAAATGCTGTTGGTTTCCAGAACTGGGCTTTGTCAACTTTCTTTGCTGAATTTGTACCTGGGAATCTCCGCCCCCAGCTTAAGTCAAGGCTGCCCTGCAGGGCCATGAGCCCCTTGCAATGGAAAAACTTTGAGAGAATCAATTGTAAAAGGGTGCTTGGCCCGCTTGCCTCCTGATGAATCAAAGGATTTCCCTGACATTTTTCATTTCAGAGACGAGAAAGGGAGACGAGTGAGGTTCTCCTTGCTTGGTAAGCTCTGGATTCCTTACATGCCATAAATTAATCTTCAAGGCAGCAGCAGCAAGTTTAGTTGCTTCTCTGAGCCTTCCAATTGAATATATTAATGCACATGTAGCAATTTGCTATTAAGAACTGCAAGAATGGATGCTATGCAGCAAAATATACATCTAACTTCAGTTCCATATGAATTATGGGACATATAGTATTGAATACAAAACATGTGACTAACAATCTTATAAAAAGCACCTGTGGCTTGTAAAGTTTACTTACCTGTAATCAAGCCGGCAATGCCAAAACACGTCAGGGTTCAATAAAGCTTTCATGCAGCAAATTATAGGTGAATAAAATGCTGTTGTTTAACATAACTGGGCTTTGGTAACTTTCTTTGCTGAATTTGTACTTGGGAATCACGGTCCCCAGCTTAAGTCAAGGCTGCCCTGCAAGGCCATGGACCCCTCGCGATACAGAAACTTCAAGAGAATATATATGTCATTGTTAGACCTGACATCATTGGCTTGAGTCTCTCCTCCATTTTTTCTGTTTGCCTCTACTGTTTTACGATGTTTTGCTGGTATATGCTTTGGGCGCCGTGTCACTGCTGATCAGTGCCATAGCGCAAGTGCTCCCTATGTTAAAATGATGTATCTATTGTATCCATGTTTGGCTTATTTGGTTTACTGTCAGTCCCTAGTCTAGTGCACCAGGAGTGCCAGGGCTTGTAAATACAAATGCCGCTCGTGGGCTTGCAGCACGTGTTGTGCCACCCACAGGAGCGGTCTTGTAAAAGAATGTCTACGGGTCGGTCATTGCGAGACCCACGTGCAGTCTTGCACTGTCACGTCGGCTGCGCAGGTATAACTACTTGCCAGCCCTCCAACCTTCCCTTAACTTCATGTTAGTCACCCCTATGGTAGGCCCATGGGCAGGGTGCATTGTAAGTGTAAGGTAGGACAAGCCTGACCAAGTTGGCATGTCCTGATAGTGAAGTGCCGCCATCTTAAGGGCTTCACTATTGCGAGGTAGCCTGCTCTCCGTTGGATAGAATGGGCCGCCGGGATTATTAACGCTATAATCCTAGCTGGCTCGGGGAGCATGGTGCAATGTCGAGTTTGGTATCCCTGAGCTCGGGGTTTAATTACGCATCCGTTGGTGTGGATGGTTTTTGGACTCTGGGTTCGAAAATAGCACTTTTAGAAAGTGTCTATTTTCTTGTCTAACCATATCTGGTCTCTGCTGGTCTTACGTGTGTGTGACAGGAGCTGGGTGGCTCCAAGAGGTCTGGATGAGTCAGTGTGGGATGAGTGGGACATTACGTTGAGAGTAGGGGGAGAGTAGTTGTTGATAGCCTGCCTTGCCTGATACAATGCTGGTTCCACCTCCTGCCGAGTGACTGATGGCTCTGTACCTGCCATGGACGATCCTAGCCCCACCTCCTGCCAGGAGGGCGATAGCTCTGCTCCTGCCAGTGTCAATGCTGGCTCCACCTCCTGCGGGGCGTCTGAGGACCCGGCCCGGCTCAATGAATAGGCCAGGTGCTACTGCCTAGCTCCACCCACCACAGACCCAGGATGTTGGGAAATCCCCGGCATAGACAAAGGGATCAAAGACGAAAAGGGGTATAAGAGGAGGACCCCTGAGCTAGGAAATCAGATCACTTCTGACAAGGAACCCTGTAACCAAGGACAAGAAGCCTGCTGATCTAAAGGACTGTTTACCCCTTCTGCCAGTGTGCTGTTGTTGGGGGAATCCTGCAGTGCTTCTTTATTTTTGCCAAGGAACCAGGAGAGAGGAACTTTGTGTGTACTCTCACGCTTGCTAAGAAAATCTCCAAGGACTGGAAGAGTGCCAGTCTCCTGCCGAAGTCACAGGGCCAAAAGACTTCACCTGCTAAAAAGTGCTATCCGCTGGAAGTTTGAATCCAGCACCTCTGAAAAGAACAGCATCACGACGACCGGACGCTGGGCCCAACCGACGCCAGCAGCAACGCCAGTGAGTAGGAGTACGGCTCTAACTCCAGAGGACCTCGTGTCTGCCCCGCTGCTGATTGCATCAACCGAGTGCCCTTCGACGCCGTGAGCGCTGCTCACTCTGTGCAACTGCATCATCGACAACGCCTGCTGAGGCCTGATCGACACCGAAGACGCGACGCCGGATTGCTCGACGCCGCGGATCATCGTGTGCTTCATTTTCCTAAGGTACTGTGTTGTTGGGGGGTCCGTGTGACTCCAGGCCCGACGCAGCGCTCCTCGCGGTCGACGCCATACCTGTGGATTAACTTTGCCTCGACGTTGTGTAGCTCCCGTGGGAATTACCCTGTTGCTAAGAACTGCGTTTCCAAGAAGAAGATTTGCTTGATACTAAAAGACTTTTGTGCTAAAGAAGAAACTACCGTTGAACTATCCTTTTTCCTTCCTAAACGTATTTATTCCGATTGTGTACAGTTTTGCCGTTATTTGGTCTTGTGCTAAGCCTTATATAAAAATACTTATTTTTATAATACTACGGTGTCGTGTCCATTTGTAGTGTATTCACTGTATTACTGTATGTGGTCATAATTGCTTAACACACAGCCTCTGAGATAAGCCTGTTCTGCTCTGCCAAGCTACCAAGGGGGTGAGCAGGGGTTATCGAAGGGTGTGATCCCCTTGCCCTGACTAGAAAAGGAGTGTCCCTATTTGTCAGAAGTGTATACCTCTGCCAACTAGAGACAGCCGGTTCTAACATTGGATGCAGCGGTGAGGATTTGGACCTTGCATTTATGACCCATGTACAGTGATTAGTGTGCGCTACGTAGTGAAAGCAGACCATAACGCAGTCACAATCTGATTCGGAAGGATCCTATTTTTTGTTCTCCGCTTTCCTGAAACTTGATTTTCTGAACACTGCCAGTTTTAACCATGAGTGACAACGGAGTCACTGCCCCTGCTATCGTTGTTGTGGAGGAGTTCGAGAGGAGTAAGCTAAAGAAATACAAGAAAGATGAGCTGAAACACTTTTGCGACCAGTTTCAAGTTCCTACCACCGGCCTCTCGAGAAAAGATGATTTTTATAAAGCATTGCAGGCCTGGTGGGAGTCCAGAAATCCCTCTGATGCGGTGGTGGTACCCACAGAGGAAGGGGATGAGGAGGTGCCAGTGAATGGACCTGTGCCCTCTCCCGGAAGCAGTGTTTCCTCCAAAGGTCTTTCCCCTGAAGAAAGAGAAGAAAGGGCGAAAGAGCGAGCTTACAACATGGAGATGGCAAGGCTAAAGATAAATGGGCAGTTGGAGTTAGAAAATGCGAGAGGTAGAAGGGAGGCTGATTTAGAGATCAAAAAGTTAGAGTTTGAACGAGAGAAGTTAGCTTTGGAGCGTGAAGCCAGGTTGAGGGAACTGGATATCCAAGCTAAAAAGTTAGAGTTGAATCCCTCTGGTGGCAGCATTCCATCCGAGCCTGCAGAAAGTAAGTTTTACTTCCCAAAAGATGTGATCAAAGATTACAATAAGAATGAAGATATTGGTCAATGGTTTAAAGCATATGAGTTAGCATTGTTGGCCCACCAGGTCCCTGAGAAGAATTGGGGAGCGGGGTTGTGGGGTCGCTTTGTGAATGAGGGAAGAGATACCATGTTAGACATGCCTGTTGCAGATAGGATGTCGTATGCTCATATGAAAGATGCTTTAATGTTGCGATATGGTTTAACCCCCGAGCAGTACAGACAAGCTTTTAGAGAATGTAAGAAGTTGCCTGGTACGACGTGGGTTGAATATGTGTCTTATTTTTGCAGAGCCATGGATGGTTGGGTAAAGGGCAGCAAAGTGGAAAGTTATGAAGCTCTTTATGATTTGTTTGCGTGGGAGCACTTGTCTAATAACTGTTTTCCAGAGCTGCGCCAGCACCTGATTGATAGCAAGATATCTAACCCTAGAAAACTTGCTGAAGAGGCGGACCGCTGGGTCAGTACCAGGGTCCACAAGGGTCCAGTGGGAGACTCAGCCAAAGGTGGGCAGGGTCCCCAGCAGAAGAGTGGGGGGGACAAGGGTAAACAGAAGGAGTCTCAGAAAGGGCCCCAAAGTAATCCCCAAGGGAACCAAGGGAAAAGTTCCCAGCCTCCCCCTGAGAAGAAGTCAGGGGCCCCGACGGGTAAACCTGTTCATAGGGGCCCCCTAACCTGCTACGGTTGTGGGCAGGTGGGACACCGGTTTTATGACCCCCAGTGTCCCAAGAAGGATTCGAATGCACCGCCGCGTGCACCCCCTCGTCAGTTGGCAAGTGTAGCCTTGGGAGGGGAGGAGATGGTTGTCCATGGTGGGAGGGGTCCCGCAGAAATGTCCCTGGTCTCGCTAGGAGACATGCAAATGGTCCCTCCACCCCCTCTGCCTAGTAACACTAGTAAATATAGGCAGTGGGTGACCATTAATGGCCATAGAGTGGAAGCCCTCAGAGACACCGGAGCGAGTGTGACAGCTGTCAAGTGTCACTTGGTGTCCCGAGAGCAGGTGGTTCCCCACGCATTCTACCCCGTGATAGCTGCCGACAACTCCCAGAAAGAGTGTGAGTTGGCTCAGGTTTCCTTTGAATGGGGGGGAGTTTCAGGTACTCTTCAGGTTGCTGTGAGGCCCGCCATGCCTGTCGATTGTCTCCTGGGCAATGATTTAGAAGACTCACCTTGGGCTAAGGTGGAGAGAGCGGCGCACTTGAAAATGTTGGGTGTGCCAGAGTGGGTGTGTGCCACCACTCGATCCATGACAGCGAGTAAGGGTGTTGATGGGGTCCCGGAGCCTGAAAGTACGGCCCAGGACCCAGCTGTGAAGAGAAGAGGCAGGAGGCGCGGGAAACCGGCCCCCGTTGTTCCCGTGGTCCAGAAGGAGGTAGACCCTGAGGGGGATGCCCTGGAGCCCACAGGGGAACAAATTGCCGAACTGGGAGATCTGCCCGAGCTGACCCATTGGCAGCAGGACGGTGGTCCCTCCAGGGAGGAATTCTGTGCGGAACAGAAGGAGTGCCCTTCTCTTGTGGGCATGAGGCAGCAGGCCTCAGCCCAATCCTCAGGTGATCAGTCCGGGTCACATTTTGTGTACTGGGAGAACGACCTCCTGTATAGCGAGCCTAAGGCTGCTGAACCTGGGTCAGCCCGTGTGCTGGTGGTCCCCCAGCGCTTCAGAGCCTTCCTACTGGGTTTGGCTCATGACGTACCGTTAGCTGGACATCTGGGGCAGGACAAGACCTATGACAGGCTTGTCACCCATTTTTATTGGCCTCAGATGCGTAGGGATGTAGACATCCATTGCAAGACTTGTCGCACTTGCCAGGCAAGTGGGAAAAGCGGAAGGAAGCAGAAGGCTCCCCTCCAACCTTTTCCGGTGGTCAGCACCCCCTTTGACCGGGTGGGTATTGACATTGTTGGGCCCCTGGACCCCAAGACAGCCCTGGGCAACAGGTTCATCCTGGTCTTGGTGGACCATGCCACAAGGTACCCGGAAGCCATCCCTCTCAGAACAGTGACGGCCCCCGTGGTGGGACGGGCACTGATGGGTGTTTTCTCCCGGATGGGGTTCCCCAGAGAGGTGGTGTCCGACCGAGGCACCAACTTCATTTCGAACTATATGAAGTCTCTGTGGAAGGAGTGTGGGGTAACCTACAGGTTCACCACTCCTTACCACCCTCAAGGAAATGGGCTGGTTGAGAGATTCAACCGGACCCTGAAAGGCATGATTATGGGTCTTGAAGAACCAATGAGGCGGAAATGGGACGTCCTCTTGCCATGCCTGTTGTTTGCTTACCGTGAGGTGCCGCAGAAGTCTCTAGGGTTCAGCCCCTTTGAGCTCTTATACGGTCACCCGGTAAGAGGACCTCTGAGTCTGGTCAAGGAAGGCTGGGAGCAATCTCCCAGGAAACCTCCCCAGGATGTATACAGCTACATGCTGGCCTTTCGGAACCAGACTCGGCGCTTCAGAGAGCTTGCTCAGGCAAATCTGGAGGCCAGCCAGGAGGAGATGAAGCGTTGGTACGACCGGAATGCCACTCTGGTAGAGCTTCAGCCTAGTCAGGAAGTGTGGGTCATGTCCCCTGTGGAACCTTGTGCGCTCAAGGACAGGTGGACTGGACCGTTTAAGGTTGTGGAGAAGAAGAGCGATGTCACCTACTTGGTGGACTTGAAATCTCCCAGGAACCCCTTGCGGGTCCTGCATGTCAACCGTTTGAAGCCCCACTTAGAAAGGTCCGAAGTGGGCATGCTCCTAGCTACAGATGATGGGACGGAGGAGGAGAGTGAGCCTCTTCCTGACCTCCTGTGTGCTAAAGAGCAAGACGGGTCAGTGGATGGTGTGGTCCTCTCTGACACACTGACCCTTGAGCAGAAACAGGATTGTCGCCACCTGTTGGGACAATTCCCGGATCTGTTTTCCTTGGTTCCGGGTGTCACGCATTGGTGTGTCCATGACGTTGACACCGGAGACAGCCCTCCTGTGAAGCACAAGGCTTACAGGGTGACTGACAAGGTCCGAGCGTACATTAAGGAGGAGGTCTCCAAAATGTTCGCGTTAGGGGTGATTGAGTCCTCTAGCAGTCCTTGGGCCAGCCCAGTGGTCTTGGTCCCAAAGGCTGCGGCGCCTGGTGCTTCACCAGAACTCCGGTTCTGCGTGGACTACCGAGGGCTCAATTCGGTCACGAAGACTGACGCGCACCCCATCCCCAGAGCGGATGAGCTCATCGATCGGTTGGGGGCTGCCCGGTACCTTAGTACGTTTGACTTAACGTCTGGGTACTGGCAGATCGCCTTGACTGATGGGGCAAAAGAGAGGTCAGCATTCTCCACACCAGATGGGCTATACCAGTTCCGGGTGATGCCCTTTGGGATGAAGAATGCCCCTGCCACCTTCCAGAGGTTGGTCAACCAGGTCTTGGCTGGACTGGAGGACTTCAGTGCCGCCTACCTGGACGACATCGCAGTGTTCAGCGCCAGCTGGGAGGAACACTTGCGCCACCTCCAGGAAGTGTTGTTGGCCCTGCGCGGAGCAGGCCTCACAATCAAAGCCAGTAAGTGCCAGATTGGGCAGGGTTCTGTGGTGTACTTGGGGCACCAAGTAGGGAGCGGCAAGGTTGCCCCCCTGCAACCCAAGATTGATACCATCCTGGCTTGGGCACCGCCCAAAACCCAAACGCAGGTGAGAGCCTTCTTAGGACTCACGGGTTATTACAGGAGGTTTGTCAAGGATTACGGCAACATCGTGCACCCCTTGACTTCGCTGACTTCCAGGAAGCAGCCACGAAACGTGATCTGGACTGATGCCTGTCAAACGGCCTTTGACACCCTGAAAGCTGCAATGTGCACAGCACCTATACTCCAAGCACCCGATTTTTCGAAAGAATTCATTGTTCAGACGGACGCTTCAGAGCATGGCGTGGGGGCTGTTCTAGCTCAGGTGAATGAAGAGGGCCGAGACTTGCCTGTAGCCTTCATCAGTAGGAGGTTACTTCCCAGGGAAACGAGGTGGAGTGCGATAGAGAGAGAAGCCTTTGCTGTGGTCTGGGCGCTGAAGAAGCTAAGACCCTACCTGTTTGGGACTCACTTCCGGGTTCAGACAGACCACAGGCCCCTCAGATGGTTAATGCAAATGAGGGGTGAAAATCCGAAACTGTTGAGGTGGTCCATTGCTCTACAGGGGATGGACTTTACGGTGGAACACCGCCCTGGTACAGATCACGCCAATGCTGATGGTCTGTCCAGATTTTTCCGCCTTAGTGATGAGGACTCCCTAGGTTAAGGGTAGTTCTCCCCACATTTCAGCTGGAGGGGACACGTGTTAGACCTGACATCATTGGCTTGAGTCTCTCCTCCATTTTTTCTGTTTGCCTCTACTGTTTTACGATGTTTTGCTGGTATATGCTTTGGGCGCCGTGTCACTGCTGATCAGTGCCATAGCGCAAGTGCTCCCTATGTTAAAATGATGTATCTATTGTATCCATGTTTGGCTTATTTGGTTTACTGTCAGTCCCTAGTCTAGTGCACCAGGAGTGCCAGGGCTTGTAAATACAAATGCCGCTTGTGGGCTTGCAGCACGTGTTGTGCCACCCACAGGAGCGGTCTTGTAAAAGAATGTCTACGGGTCGGTCATTGCGAGACCCACGTGCAGTCTTGCACTGTCACGTCGGCTGCGCAGGTATAACTACTTGCCAGCCCTCCAACCTTCCCTTAACTTCATGTTAGTCACCCCTATGGTAGGCCCATGGGCAGGGTGCATTGTAAGTGTAAGGTAGGACAAGCCTGACCAAGTTGGCATGTCCTGATAGTGAAGTGCCGCCATCTTAAGGGCTTCACTATTGCGAGGTAGCCTGCTCTCCGTTGGATAGAATGGGCCGCCGGGATTATTAACGCTATAATCCTAGCTGGCTCGGGGAGCATGGTGCAATGTCGAGTTTGGTATCCCTGAGCTCGGGGTTTAATTACGCATCCGTTGGTGTGGATGGTTTTTGGACTCTGGGTTCGAAAATAGCACTTTTAGAAAGTGTCTATTTTCTTGTCTAACCATATCTGGTCTCTGCTGGTCTTACGTGTGTGTGACAGGAGCTGGGTGGCTCCAAGAGGTCTGGATGAGTCAGTGTGGGATGAGTGGGACATTACGTTGAGAGTAGGGGGAGAGTAGTTGTTGATAGCCTGCCTTGCCTGATACAATGCTGGCTCCACCTCCTGCCGAGCGACTGATGGCTCTGTACCTGCCATGGACGATCCTAGCCCCACCTCCTGCCAGGAGGGCGATAGCTCTGCTCCTGCCAGTGTCAATGCTGGCTCCACCTCCTGCGGGGCGTCTGAGGACCCGGCCCGGCTCAATGAATAGGCCAGGTGCTACTGCCTAGCTCCACCCACCACAGACCCAGGATGTTGGGAAATCCCCGGCATAGACAAAGGGATCAAAGACGAAAAGGGGTATAAGAGGAGGACCCCTGAGCTAGGAAATCAGATCACTTCTGACAAGGAACCCTGTAACCAAGGACAAGAAGCCTGCTGATCTAAAGGACTGTTTACCCCTTCTGCCAGTGTGCTGTTTTTGGGGGAATCCTGCAGTGCTTCTTTATTTTTGCCAAGGAACCAGGAGAGAGGAACTTTGTGTGTACTCTCACGCTTGCTAAGAAAATCTCCAAGGACTGGAAGAGTGCCAGTCTCCTGCCGAAGTCACAGGGCCAAAAGACTTCACCTGCTAAAAAGTGCTATCCGCTGGAAGTTTGAATCCAGCACCTCTGAAAAGAACAGCATCATGACGACCGGACGCTGGGCCCAACCGACGCCAGCAGCAACGCCAGTGAGTAGGAGTACGGCTCTAACTCCAGAGGACCTCGTGTCTGCCCCGCTGCTGATTGCATCAACCGAGTGCCCTTCGACGCCGTGAGCGCTGCTCACTCTGTGCAACTGCATCATCGACAACGCCTGCTGAGGCCTGATCGACACCGAAGACGCGACGCCGGATTGCTCGACGCCGCGGATCATCGTGTGCTTCATTTTCCTAAGGTACTGTGTTGTTGGGGGGTCCGTGTGACTCCAGGCCCGACGCAGCGCTCCTCGCGGTCGACGCCATACCTGTGGATTAACTTTGCCTCGACGTTGTGTAGCTCCCGTGGGAGTTACCCTGTTGCTAAGAACTGCGTTTCCAAGAAGAAGATTTGCTTGATACTAAAAGACTTTTGTGCTAAAGAAGAAACTACCGTTGAACTATCCTTTTTCCTTCCTAAACGTATTTATTCCGATTGTGTACAGTTTTGCCGTTATTTGGTCTTGTGCTAAGCCTTATATAAAAATACTTATTTTTATAATACTACGGTGTCGTGTCCATTTGTAGTGTATTCACTGTATTACTGTATGTGGTCATAATTGCTTAACACACAGCCTCTGAGATAAGCCTGTTCTGCTCTGCCAAGCTACCAAGGGGGTGAGCAGGGGTTATCGAAGGGTGTGATCCCCTTGCCCTGACTAGAAAAGGAGTGTCCCTATTTGTCAGAAGTGTATACCTCTGCCAACTAGAGACAGCCGGTTCTAACAGTCATATATATATTAACCACTGGCAGTTGCCAGAAGGTAGTTATAGTTAGGAACTTGCTTCTGTTCAAAAAGCATTTTTTTTATTCTCAATATCTTTGGCGCCGTTTGACGAATCTTCGAGAAGTTTCTAAAACTAATGGTCTTCTCACTTCAGCTGCTTTATTGACAGTTTTGGGGTGTTTCATCATGCAGGGGCAAAGAAAAAGGGGGTCCTAAAAAACTTAGAGCTACAGCCCGAACTGCTGAACGGAATTACACTAAATTTGGCAAAAAGGTAGCTCTTTGTCCAGAGTGCACTCTTTCCCCCCGGAGCTTTATTGTTTTAAAAAAAGGTGTGGGGGGCTCCTGCCCCTCCATGCAGCCCGGAGGACCGACACCTCCCCAGGGGCCATGTTCATTAAAAGCGGGGAGGCCATGCAGCACCCCTGCAGCCCTGGGGACCACCACCTCCTCAGAGCTAACTTTAAAAATGAAGTGTGGGGGGGCTCGAGCCCTCCACACTGCCCCGGGACCACCACCTCCCCAGGGTACAGATTACTCAAATGTGGGGGTCCGTTGCAGGGACCATCACCTGCCCAGGGCTATACATAATATGGAAGAGGGGCGGCGTGGCTCACCTCCAGGAGCCCTCTAAGGCCCTGGGGACCACCAACCCCTTAAGACGGCTCCAGCAATGTCCCGGGGTGCCCACCACAGGGACACAGCAGTTTGCTAGGGCACAGCGGGAACAGTCATGCCATAGCAAACACTGCTTCACTTCATGGAAGCGAGAGCATGGAAAATGATCTTGCTTCCATGAACCGAAGCTGAATTGCTTTGGGCAAAGGGAGCTGCATGTTTGCAGCTCCCTTTGTCCAAAAGCAATGCCAGCTCCTGCAGGAGTCAAGGAGCCAGCAGGGACCACGGGGACCTTGGCGCTCCCACCACAGTCCCCAACATTGTGGCCATGCCCTGGGGATTGGGGATCAGAGATTAGCAACCCTGCTGTGTGGTACTTACTGGAGGTAATAGGAGGGGGTCAACTACCCCTCCTGTTACCTCCTGTATGTCCCACACAGTGGGATTTCTAAGTGGTCTTTGGAAGCCAAGCCCCCCTTTCTCCACCGCTCTGCATACGCACCTCCTAGCACACATTACTGGTTGGGGGATGAAGTCCACTTTACTCCTGAGGGACATTGGGGGTCAAGAGGCCCTCCTGGTACCTCCTGTAATTTCTATGCAGTAGAATTATTGAATGCTGGTTGGAGGCCCAGCCCCCTTTCTCCACCACTCTGCAAACGCAACTACTAGTTAAACAAGCATTTGCAATGCAACAGGTCTTAGATTTGTGAGAGTTAGAGCTATCAGCGTCGTAAATGTAAAAGTCTTTTACTGATGTTTTTTGGATTGAAGTGGATGTACGTTGTGTGTAGTGGAATTATGTGGTATGTTGTGCAGTGAAATTATGTGGATAGAAAGTATGTGGTGTTTAGTGTATAGCAATTATGTGGAGGGGGATTATGTGTTATTGAGAGTAATTATGTAGTACGGTAGTCTGTGTTGTGGCGTGGTAACCTCAGGTTTAGTGTTCCTCGTTTCTATAGAAGCTAAACTATAAACTCAATGAGACACATAAAACAAAGCAACCACAGAGGAGCACTTCTGGACCTAGTAAGAATTATGAGCAGGGCAACTGGAATTATGCGACTGTTAGGCCACACCGATTTTTGCTTTATTATTCATTTTCCACATTTGCCACATAATCCTTCATCTGCCGCATAATCTGCAGATTTGAACAAAAAAGGTCAGGTCAAACAGCTCAATCTTTTCAAAAAATGCAGCTGCAAGGGTTACAGCATGGTTGAAAGGCCCTTTGCAAAGCTGAAATGGTCACCTGTTACTTATTGCTAAATGTGGGTGTTAAATTGGTACTAATGGTGCCCAAACCTCTCTTGTTTCTTTCTGCACCTCTCCTGCCTCTTTTTGCATTTCTCTTGCTTCTTTCTGCACCTTTCTTCCTATTTCTGCACTTCTCTTGCCTCTTTCTGCACATCCCTTCTTCATTCTGCACTTTTCTTCCTCTTTCTTAAATTCTTTTACCTCTTTCTGCAAATCGTTTCCTCTTTCTGCACCTCCTTCTTTCTGCACCTCTCTTGTTCTTTTTTGCAACTCTCTTGCTTCTTTCTTCTCCACCTCTCTTGCCTCTTTCTGTACTTTTATTGCCCCTTTCTGTACCTTTCTTCCTCTCTTTTCACCTCTTTTGCCTCTTTCTGCACATTTCATGCTTCTTTCTGTACCTCTCTTACCTCTTTTGACACCTTTCTTCTTCATTCTGCACTTCTCTTGCTTCTTTTTGCACTTCCCTTGCCTCTTTCTCTGCCTCTCTTGCTTCTGTTGGCACATCTGTTGCTTCTTTCTGCACTTCTCTTCCCTCTTTCTGCATCTCTTTTGATTCTTTCTGCACTCCTCTTGACTCTTTCTGCACCTCTGTTGCTTTTTCTGCACTTCTCTTGCCTCTTTCTGTACTTCTCTTGCTTTTTTATGAACCTCTCTTATCCCTTTCATCACTTCTCTTGCTTCTTTCTGCACCTTTCTTCCTCTTTCTGCACCTCTCTTTTGGTTCTTTCTTCTCCTACCTCTGTCTGCACCTCTCTTGCTTATTTTTGCATCTCTCTTCCTCTTCCTGCACCTCTCTTCCACTTTCTACACTTTTCTTGCTTCTTGCTGCCCTTCTCTTGCTTCTTTCTGCGCCTTTCTTCCTCTTTCTGCACATGTCTTACCTATGTAGGTGTAGTTAGAAATTAGCATTTAAAAAAACCTTAGAAATTCACTGAATTAACCACAGGTTTCAGGGACGTTATAGTTAGAAATTAGCATTTTAAAAACCTTAGAAACTCACTGAAAAAACACAGGTTTTAGGGATGTTACAGTTCGAAATTAGCATTTAAAAAGGCTTAGGAATTCACTGAAAATAACCATAGGTTTCAGGGACATCATAGTTAGGCTGACATTTCACTTGTACATAGAAGTTCAGTCATTATAGAGCTAACTATAACTCACGCCCCGCAATGCACTGCTGAGGAGGTAACATATTACATCACTCATCACATGGTCAGTGACATTACTAATGACATCTCAAATAATATCACTGATGACATCATATATATAAACCTACTGGTGGTCACCAGTAGGTAGTTATAGTTAGGTCTGTTTTTCCAAAGACAGAGTGTTTTCTTGTTTTGCTAATAACTTTGACCCCGCTTAACAAATCTTCATGAAACTTTCCAAAAAAAAGTTAATTTACCTCAGCTCCATCTTGAAAAGTTTCAGGGTGATCAGTCCAACGGGGGCCATGAAAAAAAGGGGGTCCCAAAACATAAAATGTCTATGCATTTTCAATAGACTTCTTTAAGACAGGTTTTAACAAAAACTGCTGAATGGAATTACACCAAATCCGGCAGGAAGGTAGATCTTTGTCTGCAGTTTGTGCAAAATTAAGGGCAAAAACAAATGTCATATTTTGGCAGTTGGGCTAGCAAGAGGCCAGCGAGACTACCGCAAGAGCATGGAATAAAAAAATGCAGACCTGTGCTTGGCCAAGAGGCCTGTTTTTCCCATGAGCCTTCATGCTCTTGCAGTAGTGAGAGGCTCTTGTGAGTCTCACGGCGGCACTCTGATTGGCATGCTTTTGGGATGTTACGAGTGAAATGGACACCATTACTGTTTGCTGTGAAAAATTGGAGGTGTTGTGGAAATGAAATGAAAAAGCAGCAGAATGGCATTCTTTCCCCCTAGATTTAGAAAGGATGTGTCTAAGGGATAACTGCTGTGAAGATCATAAATGTATATTGTTATTAACTAGTTATTATTGTGAATAGTAAAAAGAAGTAGAAGAGTTCTCAATACACTATTAGTAGGAATGCACATGTTGGTCCTTATTTTTGAGAGAAAGTGTGTAAGAGATAAGTACTGTGATGAGTAGATGATCCATTTTTTTTAATGTTTTGATCTTGCTAGACACTCATGGGTTTATGAAAAGTAAAAATGAGTAGGTGATCTTTGAATACTCACTAGTTTGTACACTTGCTACTGTAGGAAGGAGTCTTCTGGAGATGGTGTTTAGCTGAGTCTACTATTTATGCACAATGGCTTGGTAAGAGCTATGAGTAGAATACAGTCTCTTCCCATACCCTACTATGTATAACCTTTATCAGAGAGAGGGGTGTTAGCAGGGAGGACAGTCTCTGGACAGAACACACTATGCATACCCATCATTCAAGGCTGAGGTCTCAGTGGAGAGGCCAGTCTCTCTCTCTCCACCCACCCTCCAATGCACAACCATCATCTGAGAGAGAGGGCTGACAGGAGAGGCCAGTCCCTACCCACTCAGCACTATGCACACCCTTCATTTGAGAGAGAGGTCTCAAAGGAGGGGCCAGTTGCCCCCAACACACCATACTATGCACACCAGTCATCTGAGAGCGATGTCTCTAAAGAGAAGGCTGTCCCTCCCCACACACTGAGCCGCATACCTGTTATTTGAGAGAGAGGTGTCAAAGGAGCAGGGGGTTGGCTGTTGGCTGATATATATACCCTACCCAGTAGTAGTCATCAGTTGGTAGTTATAGTTAGGACCAAGGTTTTATAGGCAATTGATTTTTTGGGGTTTGCTAATAACTGTAGCACCACTTGACAAGTCTTCTTGAAGCAATCCAAAACTTTTTTTTTAATCCAGCATAGCTCCTTCCTGGAAGCTGTTTGAGTGATCAGTAAAGTGGGAGCTGAGAATAAGGCAAAGGCCCAAAATGTGTTTTCCCCATGCAATTTCTCATAAGAAATTTAGAAATAGCTATGGCCAAAAAGGCTGAACAGAAAAACACAAAATTTGGCAGAAAACTAGATCTTGATCGAGGAAGTATGCTTTTAATGTTTTGGTGTAAATCAGTTCAGTAGCTGGTCAGCTCTTTCCCGTTCATGCAAGACGGTGCAAGAACTTTGTTTGCTGCTTTGCAGTGCTTAAACATTTAGCAAATATGGCCATAGGAATTTTTTAACTCGCATGAACACAGTGTAAGTTAAGAAAGCTTTACAGCCTAATTCATGAAGCTGAATTCGGCTCGCAAAGGGCCAGATTCTGAGAATCTGGCCCTTTGCGAGTGAGATTTTTGCATTTGGGATTCATCATCCCGGCTATTTACCGCGAGGTCAAACAACAAGAGCTATACCTGGAACGAAAAAGAGCAACTTCTGACTGGAAACAAAAGCAATTACCAAATACACTGGGTATGGGCTCTCTCCTCATTTACTCACCTCATTCTGACGTCCACAAAACAGCAGCGACAGAGTTACTAAATGGCACAAATATATACATAAGCCACTGTTGAGCGCATGTTTGATATCTGTCAGTCAAGGTTTATATGACTTAACCCGACATGGGTTCTCCAGTAGTCCCCAGAAATTGTGTGCACAATAATTGTAGTCTTTTGTTTGTTGCACTACATTGCCATTCGATGATGCTTACAAGTACACTTAACCCATAAACTAGAATCTCATCTAGGTTACCAGCTTGAGAAACAGAGGAGAGGTCAGGGTTTGCAGGTGTGTGACTGACTAGTGGCCTCATTTTTCATCTGAGCTGCGATGGTTTGTGGGATCTTAATGTTTGAACAGTGTTGAGTCAATGTTGAATGATGCCCTCTAACATTGTCCACATAACATCCTGGGAAACTACTTTTCCACACAATACTAAGGTGCCCCATCGAAACGTACAAGTCTTAATGTAATATGCATCCATTAACATATTACTCACTCATTTATTCATACATTACTTGTTACGACTAGATTAATCATTCACACATACTAACAATTTCAAGTCGCATCCTAAAACCCAACATGCACTGTACTGACTAAAAATATATAAATTGTAGGAATACCGACAAATATCTTCATAACAACATACATGTACTTCTAACTGTGTTTACAGCATTTATTTTAAATGCTATAGAACACTGGGGATACTTTCAGAACCGCAGACATGTTTCTCTTTTTTGTTTTTTATTTATCCATTTAATCCGCCTATTACCTAGTACCGGATTTCCACGCCTCGGTTATGTAGGTGAAGAAGTCCACAGCAGAGGGGAATAACGCCACAATGAGGGCAGAGATCTTTGCATATAGAAACAGGAAATAGGCCGTTACTGAACCCTCCAAGGAGACCCCAAATAGCCCACATCCATCCTGCTGCTCCTTTGTCCACTTTGTCCAGTAATTCCTAAAAGGGTGGAGGATCAGGGTGAGAGTGCTCTCATTTTCTTCCAGGATGGAATGTTCATAATTGGGAAATGAGTCCTCAGCTCTATGGAGAACCTGAAACCCTGCTAAGCAATGCAGAGAAGTATGAAATATGGCAGGTCATCACCATGTCCTGCAGTACTCTTTGTTTTCGAGCATGAAGACCCAGGAAGTGCTACAAGCACTGGGAGGGTCTTCAGAGCAAGTCAAAACTAAAGACTGAGGAGGTGCTCAGGGTGTCCTTTTAGCCCCAAATGCAGCATCCCAATCTCTCCCCAATGCAGTGGAGGGTCCTGAAAACAGCACAACTGCCCCTCTAGCTAGGCTGGAGGCCCACGTGTAGGAGCAGGGTGGTAAGTCTTGCAGTGTTGAATACTTCAAAAAAAAGAATTGTGCTTTGAAAGTGTTGTACTGTCCTGTCTCATGTTTATTCTGGTTATCAAGTAAAATGTGACTTTGAATGATTGTTACTAAACTATCCTTAGTTTTTAAAGTGTTTCATTTACTTTATAGTATATTTTAATGACATAGAGAATATTTCTTTTTACATTTTTTTGATCAAATGTTTAAAAAATACTGTACCTCACTGTTGATATATGGCCTTATTTTTTAATACAATCATTTCTGTTTTGTATCAAATGTGCCTAACATTTATATTCTAGGTGATGTTTTTCAAGTCAGATATACATATTAGTTTTACTCCACCACAACTTCTTCATGAGGTGACAGCAGCAGTAAAGGATCTCCGATAGGCACTTGCTGACTAGCACAGGGAGCTTTGCTGCCAACAGTCCATTTAGACTGCATCCATTTCCATATGTCCTGTCTCCCAACCCTCTCCTACACTATGTTGTGTTACACTGTATTTTTTCTCCCTCTGTCCCAAAAACTACCCCAATGAGTCAAAATCACGAGATGTGTCTGGTCCTGCTCCTATGTGCCCGCGTCTGTTAAGGAGGTCAAGGTATGCCTGTCCCTGGAGAGGAAGAAACAGATGACCAAGAATGTTGTCTCTCACCCCAGTCAAGCATCTCGGGCACTCCATCTGTGCTGGGGAATTGACTTTAAATTTATCTTGAACCTTCATTTAGGACTTTTGAACTTTTTGGGGGGGGCTATATATTTTGACAATTTTGATTTTTTTAATGAACATTTTCTCCTTGATGTTCTTAGTATATTTTTTAAGTTGCACCTCCCCTCCAAATTCATTCTACCGCTCATGTTCTACTTTTGATATTCAACTCCTTCCCTGTTCCCCTTTCACCAAAATATTTGCTAAAGATTATTTTTCCACATTTAATAAACATGTAACCAAAAACTTGTTTTGTAATAAGCACCATTATTATGACACTACCTTAATATGTGTAGGTGTGTGTGTGGGGTTGAATTCTTATAGATGTGTGTAAATATGTGTGATTGAATTGCAGTAAGGGTATTGTTCTCTGTTATTTTTTCTATGTTTCTCGTTTTTTATCATTCTACATTATTTTAATGTAAGACACACCAGTTTATGGCTAAATACAAAAGAAATGGCACACACTTTGAAGGTAAGTCCAAGAGCTATTTATTGAAATTGATGTGTAATAAAACTGATCTATAAAAGATTGTGGGAGGTTTATTTAATAATGGGTTGTGTTTTGCAAGGATGCACAATTATGTGGGCCTGGGGTAGTGGTTTTTGTCCACCCCACAGCGGGGGGTTGCCACTATGCAATGTAGGGCCCGAGGTGGTTGTACTGGTGGAGTGGGAGTGGGTGGGTTCTTCAGTGATGCATATGGATTGTTAGTAGTGTTTTCAGATGTAATTGTCTGAAACGCATGGATTGGTCATTAAGATTGGCACAAGTCCCTGGGTTATGTAGCCCATATTATCAACACGGTCAAGGCAAATCACCTTGCTGACATGCTGAGATCTTCCTGGTGCAACCTCACCATGTGTTGGACAGATTTTATAATATCTTTTAAGACATGGGTCTGTCTCTCAATGATGAATTCAATATTAAGGAGAGTCTGTCCCAATTAATAAATATCCTCTACACAGAGCAATGCTACTTGAAAAACCCATCCTCCCTAAATGTAGGATTTCCCCTTGGCCGTTCCATCGTCCACATGTGTCTATTTTCCTCTGAAGATTGAGAGAATTCTGGAGTGCCACTTGCATTTCAAGGCGGGGCAGGGCAGTTCCCTGGTCTACTTCTGAGCAGAGGTGTGGGTCTAGAAGAGTCTTCCATAGCGGTATGAGTAACTGTGACGTAGTGACTGTTGTCATAAGATGTGAAATCCATAAGAGCTCCTCAAAAGGGAGTCTGCTGGCCGACCATGAGGTATGTTTTGAAGAGGTCTTTCTGGAAGGAACCAAAAATCCCCTCCTTTGAAGAGGTCCTTCTGGAAAGAGCCAACAATCTCCTCCTGCTATTCTTCAGCAGTTTTTGCCACAGACATAACAGCTTAGAGGAGGAATACAGTCCTTCCAGGGCTGCATATTGTGCTCTGCCTGTGGGTGGTGGGGTATCATTGTGAAGCTCTTGGTTCCCAGGAGTCTTCAGACTTGGGGCCTTCTGTGATGATTTTAGATACTCCACAATCAGAGTGGAGATCACTCTGTGGGAAAGAGGAGGACAAATATAAAAGGGTTAATAAACTGTATAGTAAATAATTGCAAATATTTTTAGGATAAATATTAATGTAGATAAATGTCATATATGTATTTTAAATGTAGAACAAAATAAAAAAAACTACAGCACTACTAAGTTAATGTTGACTTAACTATTAAACTGATATATTGTTATGGTTTAAATTACAAAATACATTAAAAGTAATTTAAATATTATTTACAGTAAATTTAATGATACATTAATACTAAATTAAAAAAAGTATTAACCTTTTTCATTAAATCACAATCATGTACTATTTATAGATTTTTTACTATTAAATATTTGTTTTTAATTTCGAACTACTTTATATAATGTAATTTACATCAACATTTTTTTTCATTGGGGTTTGATTTTAAGTCCTTACCTCCATTATTTTCTATTGTGGACTCCTGGAGTATCAGTGGTTGACCATGTGTGGAGCTGGACATACTACTATTTCTTTTTTTTTCTGCTGTGAACAAAACTAGTAAATTTGGCTCCCCCCTCGGTTAAGGTGAGTGGAGATATTGAAGTCAACACTTTTGAGTATCTTTGCACTCAGATTTTGTGAAAAGGCAAAAGTAGTAAATTTTAATAAAAATGTGTAAAAGTAAATTAACATTTAAAATGAATTTTGTGAAGAGCACCAATGTTCTTTAGCATTAGACTAACAGCATCAAACATGATGAAAATATCTGACTAATCTTCATGTTCTCTTCTTCCCCACGCAGACATAATTACACCCATACAGGCAATGAATTTACTTAAGCTTCTTAGAGCACACGTGCAACAGTTGCCGGTTTGTAGGATATCATCGGTGAATTGTAAAATACGAATATGCGGAGGCAGTTTTAGAGGGTAGTAGTGTACAATCACAATGAATTACAGTTACCTATATCAAACCCTTCTTATATGTGCATTTGCACTTTTTTTTGCTGCAAAAATATGTACAAGGGGCTTACACCGCCTTAGCAGCACTTTTCCGATGGTTCAGCAGCAAGATTATTATCACCATATGTACAAGCTGTTGCTAACCTCTGTTAGCTGCAGTTTTCAGACAAAAACGTCCATTTTAAAGATCAACACTTCTGTTAGCGATAATGACATGCAAGGTAGGCGTTCCCATGCAAAAACGGACCCTAACTCCACTTTGCGATATTTACAAGGGGATTTCTGAAGTTTAGAGGACCAAAAAACTGCCTCTAACTGCAGTTAGAGGCAGTTTTTTAAGACCAGAAAATATCTGGGCTAAAAACTGAGATAATACTTGGGCCCTTTTTCCAGCAGGTTTTAGTACTGGACAGCGCTGCAAGCAATATTGCAGTGCTGCCCTGCTACAAAACTACAGGGCAAGAATGTGCACCATCAATAAGATAGTGCGCATTCCTGGGCCTCAGTCATGAAAAGTGTTGCAGCGCTGCAACAAAACAGCGTTGCAACACTGTTCACTATGCCCTTCTTGTGACACCACAGATGCGCAGTATTCACTGGACAGCGCTCCATGATGCAAGTAATTACAGATACGTCTGGAATCCCGACGTATCTTTCTGCGCTAAAGTCATGCTTTGCTGCAGTTGTGTCACAAGCATGACGCATCTCCAGCAATGCATGGGACCAGCCTATACCTGTGGTACTGCATCACCCTGACGCCTTCCATTAGACAGGCGTAACGTACTGACACAGTGCTGTCCTACAATTATCGCAGTGAAATCTGAGAGATTTCACTGTTCCACTCCTATGAGGCCTTGCCGCGTGGGAAAGCACATCCTGGGTACATCATACCTGATGCAGGTATGATGTGGCACAGGGCTTCACCAGGTCATGCATATGCCTACATTCGTCACTTTGCAAATAGGGTGCAGCGTGGTGCTAGTTTTGCCTGGTCCATTCTTGAAGGGTGCCAGGGTGCTGGCGCAGTTGGAGATCCATCGGTGGTGGTTGTGCGCTATGTTGTCATCTTCTGTAAGCGTTGGCAGAGTGGTGGTGCTGAGGGAGTTGACGAGACATTCTTCGTTGGCCTCGATCCAGCTGCAAGGGGGGGCGAGGGGGGTGATGATGGGATGGTGAATGGTGGGCATGGTGAATACTTGATGTACAATGATGATTGGTCCAGGAGAGTCCGGTGGTGTGGATGTTGTTGGAGTTGCCGCTGGCGGAGGCGACGTGCTCGACCGTCTGTCCTGCTATGTGACTTGCTGCAATGACTAGCTGCTTGAGTCTGATGTTGGGGAGCTACCCAGGAGGGGCTAGTGTTCTGGTCACTGGGGTTATCCAGGTGCATCATAATGCCTTTACAACACACCTCCAACAACGCAGGAGCCATTACATTGCATTCAATTACAGCACATTGTGAAGTCAGTACTGGGGTATTTTTAAGTTTTAGGGTGGGTATGGGTTTTGGGTGTCAGAGATGAAATTTGGGGTGTCTCATGGTGTAAAATTTGAAATTTGGGGTGTGTTTTGGGGTCAATCATGAAAATGCAGGTGAGCATTTGGGTCAAAAATGAAAATTGGGGTTTGCATTTGGGTCAAATATTATTTTTAGAGTGTTTTGGGGGCTCAAAGATTAATTTTAGGGTTCAGGGTTTGCTTTGTGGTGCAAGGGTTAGTTTTAGTGTTGCACTCGCTATAGTGGGAATAGTAATATTTACATCTCCGCTATCCAACACCTTTCCTACTGTTGTAATATGCCTACTATTAGTATGCATTGTAATGGAATGCGATGTAATGTATGCGTCGTAACTTCATTTATACCTTTGACACACCAGTGGTACACCCGCTCCGCATGGCTGCACAGCCTTCTTGCACTGATTGAAAGCAGTGAGGCGATGTTCTTCTGCCATAGCCGATGAGCCGCCACTGGGGATGCGTCATCTACAGGTGCTAGACCTGTGCAACTCGACCCCCGGGCCTCCTCTGCTATGTGTCCCACCTTTTCTTTACCTGGACATTGACACTGTGGTGCAATCCGCTGCACTCTCTCCAAATCTATGAATCAGGTAGCAGGAGCCTCAGCCAGGTGGTATTTCACAAGCCTGGGTTTAGCAGTCATCGATAAGTCCGCTGGCGAATCTCCCAATGCAGTTATTGCAACAGGGCCCCCTTAAGTGTGAAGTTGCAGTGCTCACACCACACAAGTGCGGTGTAGCTCACCCTCCACAACATCCGGCCAGCACAACATCATCCGGCCTGTGATGCAGAGAGGCGCCGGCCACCATTGGTAATCCCCTTCAAGCACCCTGGTGTAGTGGTGGATCATAGTATGAGATGCAGACCTCCCAACGTTGGTGCATAGGAGCATCTCTACCATTCACAGCTCCAACGGGCTCAAGGAGGTCTTCTCACACAGCTCCAGACATAGGTCCAGTGAGGCATCCAGGCTCCAGACGCAGGTCCAGTGAGGCATTCAGGCTCCAGACGCAGGTCCAGTGAGGCATCCAGCCTCCAGACGCGGGTCAGTGAGGAATCCAGGCTCCAAACGCAGGTCCAGTGAGGCATTCAGGCTCCAGACGCAGGTCCAGTGAGGCATCCAGGCTCCAGACGCAGGTCCAGTGAGGCATCCAGCCTCCAGACGCGGGTCCAGTGAGGAATGCAGGCTCCAGACGCAGGTCCAGCGAGGCATCCAGGCTCCAGACGCAGGTCCAGTGAGGCATCCAGCCTCCAGACGCGGGTTCAGTGAGGAATCCAGGCTCCAGACGCAGGTCCAGTGAGGCATCCAGCCTCCAGACGCGGGTCCAGTGAGGAATCCAGGCTCCAGACGCAGGTCCAGCGAGGCATCCAGGCTCCAGACGCAGGTCCCGTGAGGCATCCAGGCTCCAGACGCGGGTCCAGTGAGGAATCCAGGCTCCAGACGCAGGTCCAGCGAGGCATCCAGGCTCCACACGCAGGTCCAGCGAGGCATCCAGGCTCCACACGCAGGTCCCGTGAGGCATCCAGGCTCCAGGGGCAGGTCCCGCGAGGCATCCAGGCTCCACACGCAGGTCCTGCGAGGCATCCAGGCTCTTATTCTGGTCATCCTGGATGCTGGGTGGCTTGAGGGGGTTGTTGATGTGTCGTGCACTTGAACCTGGCAGCTCCATCCTGCATTTCATTGGTTTTATTTTGCCTATTTTCCATTGGAGGTCTACTGATAGGCTACTTTTTCCAAAAGAGGCAAATAAACTCGTGTTGGGCTAACTAACGTGCGTTTTTTAGCCACTAAAGGGCCTTTTGTTGGTTTTCGCACGCTAACGCTGCAATTCATATTGCCATCACGCTAATGTTAGCAGCAGTTTTCACCGCTGATCCCCGAAGCTATCGCTATGTAGTGATTTCTTGTACATACGTCGCTAACAAGGTGATCGTTTTCAGTGGTACACAGCGGTAAGAAAACTGTTGCTAACTAGTGTTAGCTGTAGTTTTCATCAGTCCATGTACATATGGCCAACAGTTTTTTCTCCATGTACTAGAATTAAACCTACATGTTGAGCAGTTCAGGTTTTTAAAAAATATTTCTTGATCAGCTTGCAGCATCTGTCATGCATCCTGGCTCTGAAATATAAGGCTTGCTGAGCAAGAAAGGACCAATACTAAATTAATGTCAACAAGTCTGCTTATTAATTCCCCTGTTTTTTGCAGAACTGTACCTTTTTATGTCTGATATTCGGGTTGATTCCGCTTTGCAATCAAGAGTTTGCAAAGTCTATCGTTTCATAAACTGCTCCTCCCATCACTTTTGCAGTTTTTCAACTGCCCTCTCTATTTATTGAAAGTTTTTGGAGCAATTTATGTGGTGAACGCCTTAACTGGTTAAAAGGCATGTATGTACTCATTCTTCAGTCCTGGCACTGAATTATATACTGATATAAGAATGCTCCAATCACATCTTGAAGAGTCGTGTGTTTTTGTTTTTTCCAGAGTTCTAGAGAATTTGATAAGCATCACATCTCCAAGGGGAGGGAACTCTAGGCTGTCACTGCCTGAAAGGCAAAGACCCTACCACCCAGGCGAGACTTCCTATATATTAGGTATATTTAAACGGAATGATAAACTGGAATGGAGAGGCCATGAATGTGCATTCCAAGAGAACGAGCACCAAATAAAGAGAGAGCTGAATTATGTAGGAAGCCTCAATGGAAGGCAATTCAGTGCACATTCTCTAGAGCATAAATATAGTGCCAATGATTCAAATTCACTCAATGAAATCTGCTTCTTTAGTGGTGTTCCTGTTTAATCTGGACGCAATCCAGTCCATCATTTTTTTGCCCACTTTGCCACCTCTGAAAGGAACCAGCCATATGCAAAACCAGTCTTGGTCCTGCTCCAATAATAACAGACTCATCCGAAGTGCCAGGCCAGGTGTCCTCTGAATGGCAACACATGCAACCCCAGGCCGGTGTCAGCCTACCTGGGCCTCACCAGTAGACTGCTGCTTGAGACCTAAAGGGAAGCCTTATCTGAGCACACCTGTTGCACTTAGGGCGTGACACTGAGGAAAACAAAAAACTGATAGAGCAGTGTCGCTTTGCTTTCACTATGTTCGTTTTCACCATGCTAAATCTTTCACAATGTCATCATTTTTTAATAAATCACTCTGCATAGTCTACAAGGCACTCCACGATCAAGGACCACGCCCCCTTAAGGACCAGCTTATACCCTATAAACCGGCCAGACAGCTTCGATCCACAACCCTCAACCAATTAGTGGTCCCACGTTCCAAAACGGTCTCTTGGGGTGACCGCCGCTTCTCAGTTGCGGCTCCTAAGGTATGGAATACCTGCCTCAACATATCAGAACCAGCCCCTCACTTCCGCAGTTCCGGAAGAGATTAAAAACCTGGCTCTTTAACCAGTGACATTGCCCAACAATCCTCCGTAGTCATCTATACCTTGGGGAAAGATAGCTGAATAGTCTAGCGCCGAGACGCCCACGGGTATTCGTTCGCGCTCAATAAATGTCAGAAATAAATAAATAAATAAATGTATATAATGGACAGAAAAAGAGTTTAGGTCAATGTTTGAGGCTTTGGATGAGCCTGTTGCCCAAGCAGAAAGAGTGTGAAAATGGTGGTTGCTACAGTCATGTATTTATTGAGCTCTTGATTAAATTTCAAGTTGCCATTTCTCATCAATCTTTAATTGACCTCCCATAAAGGCTTCATTGATTCATACAAATGATGAGATTCAGGAGCAAAGTGGAAAAGAGTCCTCATTCTTGTAAAAAGGTTTATATTTTACTTACCATACCGTCTGTACATGATTAAGTTCAGCGTTCCATGCCAAAAAAGTGCTATGTTACATAGCAAGCAATTCATCTAGATGAAATGCAAATTATTATGTTACACCAGAGGATTGAACAATGCAGACATTTGGCTTAAATTACACGAAAATTTGCGAAAGCCACAAAACCCTCTCGCAGTAGGAAATACAGATATCATAACTTGTTAGTGTGACAAATACAGGAAGCAGTGTTTTTTGTCTCACGTGTTTTCCAGTGACATTCCCGTTAAAAGACTGCAACTAACCCAGACACACGCCACGCAATTACTGTGCCCTAAAATAAATAGCTTATTTGGCTGTTAGTTTGAGATTGGATCAAAGTCAGGCCTAGAGGGGTGCACTTGGAGAAACGTAATATTAAATGCTATTAAAGGCCAAAGCAGCTGTGTCTTAATCGCTTAATGCACTTACAATTTAAGGTTTGTTTTACTAGGTTTAAAAATAACAGCCATGCATTAGATGCTGTCCAAATATAATGGCAGGTTAATGTCCCTCATAAATCAGGCTATAGCATTATGCCATGTCCTTATCTGATAGCACTGATTTCCATACCAATAAAGCAGGGATGCATTATTAAATCCTTAAGAAGGGTTAGAAACAGTTTTGTTTTGGATAGCAATCTGTGTGTTGTCGAAATGCAACAGAACTTTAATACGGTTGTTTATCTTTTATAATTTACTCCAGTTAAATAGACTATTAGGGTTTCATTGTGCATTTGTCCTGTTTCCTCATCCAAGTCCTGTTGACTAGTTAAGAGAGAGGAACGCGTCAGGCTGGGTCTTTTCTGTCAAACTGAATGATCTTGTGATGAAATATGCCGTGCCCAGGGTCGGACTGGCCTATACAGCGACCAGGCTCTGCCATAGGGGCTGGCCTGACAGATCAGTTAGAGGGCAGGTTTTTTAGCCGTTTGTGTGTCTGTTTTTTGTGGCACGTGGGTCGGTTTTTACTGTTGTTTTCCTTGATATTACCACAAACATTGACTAAAGCAACAAGCACTGGCGTTGCCAATAGGTCTCGCAGTAGGAAAGTTGGAGCTATTGGTTTTGTAAATGACAAAGCCCTTTATGTTTTTAAAATGAAAAAAAAATAAAAGGCATTGTTATTTGCAATTGTAATGGTTCCAACTTTCCTACTGCGAGACCTATTGGCAACGTGAGTGGTGTTGCATGTGTGAGTGGCGTTGCGTGTGTGAGTTGCGTTGCGTGTGTGATTGGCGTTGCGTGTGTGATTGGCGTTGCGTGTGTGAGTGGCGTTGCGTGTGTGAGTGGCGATGCGTGTGTGAGTGGCGTTGCGTGTGTGAGTGGCGTTGCATGTGTGAGTGGCGTTGCATGTGTGAGTGGCGTTGCATGTGTGAGTGGCGTTGCGTGTGTGAGTGGCGTTGCGGGGGTGAGTGGCGTTGCGTGGGTGAGTGGCGTTGCGTGGGTGAGTGGCGTTGCATGTGTGAGTGGCGTTGCGTGGGTGAGTGGCGTTGCGTGGATGAGTGGGGTTGCGTGGATGAGTGGGGTTGCTTGGGTGAGTGGCGTTGCGTGGGTGAGTGTGGTGTTGCGTGGGTGATAGTGGGCTTGCGTGGGTGATTTCCCTTTTAATGAATATTTATTTTTTTAATCATGGTGAGCTGGCCACAGACATGTAGCCCCTAAGCACCGACCATACCCTTGTATATAACCCCCAGCAATTAAGGTTGTTGCAGGGTTAGAAACAACTCATGCAGCATAAACACAGGCAGGGCAAAACAGTGGTTTCACAGCAGAATCGGCAGTCTGAAAACCGTAGCAAGGCACAGGGTTTGGGGGACGGGCAAGCAATGAAGAGACAGGAAACAAATTAAATGGGGGGGGGGGGCAGGAACGATTGGAAAGCTCGCAGAGGAGGAGAGATACAAGCTGCAAATGCAGTAATAGAGTGATAGATAGAAAATACAACTTTGCTCAGGGTACTTTATCAATGAAATAAATATTCATCTAAAAAAGTTTGATTTCAAAGTGTCCTGTCCAGCTTAATGAGTGCGTGTTGCAAGCTGGTCAATGATGCCACAGAAAGGGCTTAAAAGTTTCCCCTCTTCTATTAAGGACATGGATGGCTGCGCACTCTATGCACGGGGAAGGGTGGGTTGAGGGAAACGTTGCATTCGTGCTCGGAGGGTGGGGGAGGGCTCAACACCAATCCGGAAGGTGAGAGCGCTCACTTTGAAGCTCTGTGGGCTCCTGTGGTGACCTCAAACCAAAAGCTGTCTGGAGGCGCTGAGAGGCGGAAAAAGTTACTGGCAGCAAACGAATCGCGGCAGAGGCGAGGTGGTCTTAAGCGGAAGGCTGTAGAGATCCAACTGTGTGGAAAAGGAACAGAGTGAGGATTTGGGTAGTGCTGACAGTGGAAAGCACTGTAGGAGTGGCTGGGCAATGTTGACACTTACTCAATATACACCGGAAGGGAGCCCCTAGGATAAAGTGGGTCCAAGTGGGCAGATGCTGTGGTCAAAACAGCAGTTTTGAAGGGAGGCGTCGAAGCGCGTCACACTGCAACGAGGAGACAAGGGGAGAGGAAGTAAACAAGGGCACTTCAATTAACCCAGGGAAGCGGATAGGAGGAGGACAGCACGGGAACTTACTAGATTGGATCGAGGTGCGTTCTGTTTCGGGGATCCGTTTACTGCGGGCTGAGGTGGGCGCTGTGGTCAAAACAGCAGTTTTGAGGGGAGGAGTCGAAGCGCAGCCAACTGCACCGAGGAGTCAAGAGGAGAGGAAGTTAACGAGGGCACTTTAATTAACCCAGGGAAGCGGATAGGAGGAGGACAGCATGGGAATTTACTAGATTGGATCAAGGTTTGGAGAGAGAGGGGAGGTGCTGGTGTGGGAGGGGGAGGTGCTGGTGTGGGAGGAGTGCTGCTAGGGAAAGGCTGTGATTGCGTGGAGAGAGAGGGGAGGTGCTGGTGTGGGAGGGGGGAGGTGCTGGATAAAGGTTTGGAGAGAGAGGGGAGGTGCTGGTGTGGGAGGGGGGAGGTGCTGGTGTGGGAGGAGTGCTGCTAGGGAAAGGCTGTGATTGCGTGGAGAGAGAGGGGAGGTGCTGGTGTGGGATGGGGGAGGTGCTGGTGTGGGACAGGGCAAGGCTGTGTTTGCGGTGAGAGAGAGGGGAGGTGCTGGTGTGGGAGGGGGAGTTGCTGGTGTGGGAGGAGTGCTGCTAGGGGAGGAGAAGCCTGATGCCGGATGGGGGCGGGAGAGCCTGGGAATGCGAGAGGCTGGGCTGGGCTTGCATGCGATGCGCGTGCATGTACACGCGAACTGCATGAAAACCGCGGGGCTGAAAGCCCTTTGGTTTGAAGATGTTTTCGCCACTTGAATTCTCGCTCCGCTCGATGCGCTTGCGCACATCGATAGGTCGCGAGACCTAAAAACGAATGTATGCAGTCTCCCATACCTTGCAAAATACCCATACCGAGTTTCTGGACAAGTTTAAAACGGTCCTGGTTTGCCAAGACGGGCCACTTTTTGTAGTAATCTGGTTCACTAATGGGCCCACTTTTATTTTGATGCTCGGGCATATATATTGGCCCAGTAAGACCAGGGCCATGTCTGTTGAGAAGTCAGCGTTTAGTTCAAAATGAGACTTGGGACTCGTCGTAAAAATACTAATATTTTGGTGATCAGGCTGTCGGAGTAAGCTTTTCATTGACTGATCTAACAAGGTACCACAGATGGAAAGCTGATTTTCGCTCAACTCTAAAATGATCAGGGCAGGCAGTGGGAGGGTTTGGTGAGGAGGGCACTCAATCATGTAAGCAATACAGTACTCTGTCTGCCAAACTCTAAATCGGAAACCAATGCTTTTAAAGCAATATCGTGAATCCAAGTTAATGGTTTACTCTCTTCAATCTATGCAGGGGCTATGTGTACACAAATCGGAAGTTCCTAAACCAATGTCAAAATTCGAAGAATTGATAAAAATAAAATACTTGTGCTTTGTTCTTTCTGACTCACCATAAGTGTTGGAAAGTGTCCTAATAGATATCTCCTGACAACAAAGAAGTACAGCTGCTTTATTTAGTGGGTTCTGCTTCATCTATTTTCTTAATCTGGATGGATGTTATTCTCTGGAAGGACGTGCCCAGAAAACATCCAGACATTAATGTACTTGACTAACTGTGTAGTGCTTAGCCATAGTCTGTCATCTAGGATTGAACAATAGTATTGTCCCAAAAGCTGAGCGCACTGCTTGACAATATGCTATGTTATGTTATGTTATGTTATGTTAATAACTTTTATTAGGCGCACAGCTGTCCCAGCAAAGGGGCGTCCTGGCGCCTGATCAGATACCACAACACAACAAATCGATGCTGGAAAAGAGATGGGATCAATCAGCAGTAGGGAACAAATAAGTTTTTATGGCGCGTCTGAAAAGAGTCAGGCTGTTCAGGGCACGAATATGGACAGGGAGAGAGTTCCACAATCCAGCCGCTAGAACTCGAAAGGAGCGACCTCCCATCCTACTCAGTCTGAACCTGGTCTTAACCGCCAGATGAAGAGATTCTGATCTGAGAGCCCGCGTAGGAACATACGGTAAAACAAGATTAGCAAGGGCTGGAGGAGAGGAGAGTTTCAGGATCTTGAATGTCAGACAAAGAGCCTTATGACCAGCTTTGCCACAGTGCAAGCACAAGCCCTCCTTACAATGTTTTTTTTCCTACCAGTGAGAGAGGCTTTCCAATGTTGCCAATCTGCATTAGTCCTTCTTATGAAAAAGGTCTGCAGACTGTGGAACGATAGTAACTGTAGATATGAGATGCCCACTTCATTTCATGTCATTTAATTTGCTGAGCATCTACTATTCTAAGCACACTTAAATCTTAATTGTTTAAATTGGTTGACAAAAGATATTAGATCCCATAATCCTTTTTTTAAAGTGAGAAGATATATTTGAACATCTTAGATCATCTGCTTTTGCCACATACAGCAACGAATTGAGAAAAAACAAATCTAAACTGTTGAGAAGGAACTTTGATTATTGATCAATTGCATTGCCCAAAACTACAGTTCTTTGTTTCAATAAGACAGAATAAATCAGATCCTGGTTCTGTCAGCCAGAAGATACTGCATTCTCTCCATAAAGTGTTTCTTCAGTCACTGGAAAACCTCTCAGGTGGAACAAAATGAGTTTTAGTAGAAATCTGCAAAGGAACATACATCTGATTTATTCTAGAGACTGGTACCGTAGCACTGATAGAGCGCGCAGGTCACCCGGGTCACAAGTTTACCAATTTTCCACACGCACTGGGCCCTGGCGTGAGTACGAGGACTGAGTTTGCGTGAACCGGGTGATTTCTTGCACGCCACTATGAGTAATTCAGGGGGTGACTCTTACACCACTTACTATTCATGTACCTGACTTACCACAGGCACATTACTCCTGACGGATCAGGAGCTAGCAGTGGATAGGTGACAAGTTTCCTAAAGGGAGTAAAACTTTGCATATACCAAGTACGTTTATCCACACGTTATTGTAAATGACCACAGACACCTGATGAGTTTTTAAAGTTTATCAAAAGATTTCAGAATGAATATGCCAAAATGACAAGCCAAATACAAAGTAACACATCTATCAGTAGAACCAAAGCCACAATATAACTATGGATTAGGGCAAGGATCATTAGAGTAAGTGAGAACACTGAAAAGTAATAGGTTTTCACTGCAAACTTAAACTAGGGCAAGGGACAGGAAACCGGACCTAAAACAAGTACTTAACTAGACTAGTTATTCTATTCTTACTGAGTTTCACTGCAATCATACTAAGGGAAAAGGGAAAAAATGGAACATACTACTATAATATGACAATTCAGTAACGTCCTACGGGCAGGGAAAAAGTGGAACAGTTCTAATAAACAATGGCATATATGTTGCTTTCAAAGGCAATAGGGCAATATCACAGGCAAGAGTGCTTTATTAAGAAAAGAAGAGAAAGTAAGAGAAAAGGCGCAAACCCACAGAGTAATATTTACCTAATTAGGAATGAGGACTAACCCTGGCCACGGGTCAGTTTGGAAAGATGGGGACAAGGACCCTCAAGGAAAGGAATACCAGAATGCGAGCAGGTACAGCTCACGGACAGTCAGGACAGGATACCCCTCAGGTTCTGGGTCAGGACTGGGCTCACCAAGGTACGACCAACACCCACAGCTTCGGATGCAACGCCTGCGTTACCCCTCTCTGCAAGTAATCCGCCAGTAACCCCGATTGGGTTTTCGAATTTCCCCAGCAAAGTGCTTCGCCAGCACTTGGGACTAATTTCCACCCCTAGGGACTTGTGGAAAAGTATGGACAGAGTGCTCCGCAGCACTCTAGATTGAGCACCTATAGAGTTCGTAGGGTCAGTGACAGGTCTGCTACTCAGACAAGTCGGACAATTTCTCTATGCTACACTAGGGCAATTATACTGTTTGGGGACCCTTAGACCACCCACCAATGTTGCAAGTGACAGTTTCCCACATTATGATTGGTCAGGAGAGGTGACTTGGTCATTGTCGCCTCCTAGAATTCAGTGTTCCCATCATTAATAGTAATTTTTGCCTACCCGCCCCTTGGGTTCACGTTCCCAGGCATAGGAATACAGCAAGACAATACAGTACATAGCATATAGCGACAGTGTTGCTTCGCTCAAGGTAGGATTCAGTCTCCTGGAGAGGTTTCCCAGGCGCATTGGGCTTCAGGAGCCAGCTGGCTTGTTTTAGCTTCTGCGCAGTGAGGTTTCTCCCAGGTCACATGACAGGTTTCAGAGGAGCTTCATCATGGCGTAGCTCATGTGTGCCCCAGCCCCCAGAGACGCGGTACATGAAAAGTAAGCGAGAACAAATTAGAATCATACATAAAAATGATCACACTGTATACCGTGATAGATTTTAACACACCCCTTATTTTATAACATCAATAGTATTAAAGTTTAGTGCGAAAAGACAGATAGGCGAAAGCAGCGGTAGCAAGCAGAGAGCGTGGTGAGAGACAAGCGGCCATTTTTTGCATCAGTGCGCATGAGCAATACAATCCCTCCAAAATGCGAGTGCGTCACATCACATGGGTATGACCGACGCATGCGCAGATTGGATTTCTGCAAAGCAGCCATTTCCTTAGTGCAAGCATTGTGAGGATGAAAAGACACACAGGCAAGCCTCTCGGGGACACCCGCGTGTTGGGGAAAATGCTAAATAAATGACGGACAGTGGGGTTAATATGATTATACGTTAGGCGAGGTTCATGAGTGCGAGCAAGTCGCTTTACGTGCGAATCCTTGCTCCATCAATCCCCTCTTTGATGATATTTACTATCATCACTACATTAAGGAAACAGATGCCAACTTTCATTCTTCCATATCTTTCATCTCAATCTCGACAAATTTATTGTTGAGTTTTCTTTCAGCTTCTCTATGAGAGTGGTGATTCTTCACCTTCTTTTAGATTTGATTCCTCAATTCTTCTAATTCTAACTCATCAATATTTCTTTTCACTCCTCTCTTATTCCCTGTATACCTCTTTTTACATTTTTGACATTTACAGCAGATGAATATGATCAGAACAACCACACCTATTCCGATTATTGGCATCAGTATTTTCCACAGAAGATTTCTACCTAAGTTAGAAAACCAACTACCTATTGAGGAGAGACCTCCAGTCAGTCTCGTCCAGGCACTGTCAACCTCTAATGGTTTGAGCTCTTTTTCCAAATTAGTTATATTTCTTACATATCTTTTAAGTTCGATACTTTTGTCAGGTATATAGGTGCAACAATGTTGCGCCTTCAGCATTCTACAGACTCCGCCCTCTTTTGCCAATAAGGTATCAAGAGCAAGGCGATTCTGCAAAACCATTGATCTGATCGCAACCATTTCAGTATTGACCAGCAGGAATCCAGCAGCAGTGTCAGTAGATAACCGATCCACTACTGTAGACAGTTTGCAAATTCTGTGTGTGTTCAGAACTACCCCCATTCCAGGTATCAGTGCACTAAAAATATCACCTATGATTTCTCCTACACTCTCACGTTTACTACGCACTAAGCCATTAGTGTCTTCATCATTGCTTCCAGCAGCATTATTCACATGGTATATTTTCGGGAAAACAATGCCAAAGTAGCAGCTTCCATACCAGTGATCCGGCAATTTAAAATAAGCCTTGTTCCCACATATATAATATATTCCGGGAAACACAGGTTCTGACCCATTTTTGAAACCCCAACCTCCAATTACCTTATAATTATGTTCACACTCGCTGGAACCAATGAATACATTGTTATAATATTCTGTCCTTTCTCTATGGAGACAAAGTTTTCCTTTCCGTTCAAAATCCAGTAACAAAGCAGGATTAGCTTCGCCTTGTGAGGTGTTATCCATATGCTCTGCCCACCTAGGGACTCTATCCTTTTCGTCATTTGCCTTTTTCTGAAACTTTTCTCTCCTTCTGTCTGCCATTTTTATAAACATCTTTTCCTGCTCTTGCAAGGAACAGGTCAAATTGGCCTGTCGTGCTTCGTTTAAGTCTATGTCACCTATAGTCAGGAAATATTCTCCCATATACCGGGTTACCTCACTTCTAATATGTACAAGGTTCAGGTGTCCCCTAATAGGGAGTTCGGAAAAGACTACGTCAGCATTTGAATAGTAGTACTGTAAAGTGCTTCTATAAAACAAACTTGCTAATATACTACAGGAAATTCCATAAGTTAGGGGTAAGTGGTGATATGTCACACCTTCAGCTACAGAAGTGGGTAGCTTCATGCAGACATAACAATCTTCCATTTCATGCAGACATAACAATCTTCTATTTCCATAGCTTCTAGTGAAGTAGTGTGGCTCACTGGTTAGAGGCGGCAGACCCGAGAGCAGAGGACGGCCCGGGACCAGGGTTCGATTCCCGGCGCGGCAGGTTTCTGGACCAGGGTCAGCGGACTCGATAATTCTCTCGCCTCGGTGCCCACTCTGATCAGCGATCACACTCGGCAACTCTGGGCATTAGCTTGCCTCATCTTCACTAACGGCCCCACCAGACCGCCGGGGATGCCTGGTCTCACCCTGGAGATACCCATTAAGGGACCATCTCTCAGGGAAGCCAGGAAGGGTTTCGCAGCGGTCGAAGCGCCTTGGGACCCTACGGGTAAGTAGTGCGCTATATAAATGCCTATACATTTACATTTACATTCTACATAATGCACTAATAAGTTAGCGAAAACATTTAAATGCGTCCTGTTTTTCATCTCGTGAAAGTGCAGTCCACCCTCATCTGATGCTTCTAAATTTGGTCGTGTGTGTTTCAAACTAACTGAGTTGTCACGTCGTTCTAAGCTTCGTGGTGTTTCTGCAGTCTGTACAACGTCTGTGTCTAATATTTCAGGTTCAGTAGGGGACAAGTTAGGATCTTTACTTATCATAAAAGGTATAAAGACTGTTAATCCTATCCACATCACTATTAGCATAGCTACACTATATAAGCATATTTTACAGCAAGTTTTACAACACCCAAATCTGGACCTTCCAGCTACGTTTAAATCAGACATTTTAGCTTACAGGTGGCTTTTGCAACCCCTCCTTGTTTCTTTACACCAAGGCTTTGCTCTGTGTTGTCTCAAGGAGGGTCTTCGTCCGAACTCCGATCCGTGATGGACTCTTCGTCACTTTTGCCACTGCGATTGGGCTCATCAATTTCTTCCAGCACCAGGTATGTCCATTCGGGGCTCCGATACAGTCTATTCTGTTTCTTCACTCTGTCGCTCTTTCTCAGAGACTTGCCTCGGGCTGCTTTTCTTTCACTTTCAGCCCTTTTACGGTCTTTCAGTTTTTCTTCGACTGTTTTTATTCGGAGTCTTAGCCTTTTGACGTACCTGGGTGTACTTTTGCTTCTGTGACTTTCAGTGGTCGAGGATACTTGGCCTTCCTCGTGCACTCTTTTTATTTTTTCTTTGTGTTTGACAGAGTCTATTTCCCTTCCTGTCTGACTAGTTCCAGGTCTTTCATCTATTTCTTCTGCCTGGTCCTCAAACTGGTCCTGTTCAGGTTCGCTTTGTAGGTTTTCTTTGCTTTCGGGTGAACTGGATTCTGATTCCTGAACACGTTCATCTATTTCTATCTGCTCTGGTTCATGCACTTCGTTCTCTTCATTTTCTTCCGCATGAACTTCAACTTTGACCACTATCTGTCCCTTTCCAGACTCCGGAGTTTCAGGTGGAGTGTCGACGTCTTGATCTGTCCCTTCTTGGCCTATTTCCTGATCAGGTGTGATGTGAGTCTCGTTGACCTGACCTTCGTCCTCTAGTTCTGTCTCACCTGGACTATCCCACTCACTGTCTAGGTAGGAATATTTCCGGGTTCGTATTGGATCATGAACCTGGTCGTCGGCAGGGTACCAATCAACGTTTCGACTTGTGCTCGGCAGTTCGATGTCAGCGAGATCCGGACTCTCCTCGGGAGTCTCCTCAGCGGTGCTGCCTTCAGCTTCAGTCGCGTTTTCTCCGGTTACCTGCTTTGTGTGGCTGGCATGGATCCACTTCGGCACACCAGCACACTTTACAGCAGTAGTGGTGACGAGGATCACTTGTCTTGGCTTTCCCCACTTTGGTCCAAGGCAACTCTTCCGGGTATGTTTCTTTAACACCACCCAATCACCTGGTCGTAGCTTATATGCTGGAGTCTTGGGCCAGTCGTCAGCTGTCTCTCCAATCTGGTGGGAGATAGAACGCACTTGGTCACCCAGTTGCTTGCAGTATTCTAGCACCAAATCATCAGTAATGCTTAGCAGTTTGTGTCCAGGTACCCAAGCTTGTCGCATCACTCTCCCCATTAGTACTTCATGGGGGCTCAGGCCTGTTTTTCGATTTGGAATACTTCTCAGACTCATCAGCACAAGGGGCAAAGCTTCTGTCCAGTTCATTTTGGTGGAATCACACACCTTCGCCAATCTGGACTTGATCGTGCCATTTATTTGTTCAACCACCCCAGACGCCTCGGGATGGTAGGCACAGTGCAGTCTTTGCTTCATTTTAAAGGCCTTACAGAGCTCTTCTAGGACATCGTTGGCAAAATGCCCACCTTGGTCTGTTTCAATCGTCTCAGGAATTCCATACCTAGGTATCAACTCCCTGAGCAATAATTTGGCTACCGTCAAGGCATCATTTTTCTTTCCTGGGTAAGCCTCCACCCACCGGGAGAACAGGCACACTATAAGCAGGACATACCTATATCCCTTGCATCTGGGCATAGTTATAAAATCTGCCTGCATCCTAACAAAGGGACCTACTGCCTTTCCGATGGTACTTTGTTCTACTACAGTCTTCTTTCCTGCATTGAATTGCTGACATACTAGGCACCTCTGGCAAAACCTTTCCGCTTGGTTCCTGAACTTTGAATTGTAGAACACCTTGTCAAACAACGACACATGGCGTCCCTTCCCATATGTGTTGGTTCATGTATTATCCTGACCATGGGATCTATCAGGCTGTCGGGCAGCACAGGCACTCCATTTTTGTCTACCACCACACCGTCATTCCTCATTTTGCATTCATTCTCACTCCATCTACCTTTTTCTTCCCTGCCTGTTGACTGTTGTAAGTCTTTTATTTCATCCCACGTTGACACATTATCAAACAACATCAGTTGGCAGCTGTGTCCACCCCATAACCCAATTTGGAGGGACATTTGGTGTCGGGCACAAAATTGTGCGATTTGGTCAGCGTATCTGTTCCCGGCTGTCACATCATAATTTCCTGATCTGTGAGCCGCACACTTGACCACAGCCAATTCTTTGGGCAATTGAATAGCTTCCAATAATTCTTGTACCACCTTTCCGTTTCTGATAGGGGTACCTGAGGAAGTCATGAATTCTCTTTGTAACCATAGTTGGCCGAAGTCATGAACAACCCCGTAACAGTACTGACTGTCGGTATAAACAGTTATTCTTTTGTTTTTACCCCTCCTACAGGCTCTTGTCATGGCTATGAGCTCTGCTACCTGTGCAGATTTCACTTCGCATAGATAAGAGGCTTCTATGGTGTTTGTCAATGTGACTACAGCATAGGCAGCACACAGACCTCCACTCTCATGTCTTAAACATGAGCCGTCCACAAACATTGTAAGATCCCCATCAAGCAATGCAACTTCTCGTATGTCAGGACGGGGCTTAGTGCTGAATTCTGTTAGATCAATGCAGTTATGTTCCATTTCATCCTCGTCGTCTACATCCAGAGGAACAGGTAACAGAGTCGCTGGGTTTAGGACATTGCACCGAGAAATTGTTACATTCTCAGCACCAATCAAAATTCTCTCATACTTAGTCAGCCGACTAGGTGTGAGATACTGGGTCTTGGTTCTTGTCAGTAGAATTACAACAGAATGTGGAACATATACAGTGACAGGATGTCCCATGACAATATTCTCACTCTGTTCCAGACTGACGCAAGTAGCAGCTACTGCTTTCAGGCATCCGGGCAATCCAGCAGCCACCGGATCTAGAGTGGCTGAGAAATAGGCCACGGGACGCCTGACCAGCCCATGCTCCTGGGTCAGGACTGAGAGCGCACAATTTTCTCTGGTATCACAGAACAGTTCAAAGCGTTTGGAATAGTCGGGCATACCCAAGGCAGGAGCGGTACATAGACAATTTCGCAATGTTACCCAAGCGGACATGCTTTCACTGTCCCAACTGACTGGGTCTTCTACTCCTTTCTTGGTCATTCTTATCAAAGGTTTGGCTAGATTTGCGAATCCCACAATCCACTGCCTTCAGTACCCCACAACTCCTAGAAACATCCTCACCTCTTTCTGAGTTCGGGGTAGGTCCATTGCTTTAATTATCTTGATCCTTTCTGTGGTGACTTTTCGGATCCCTTTCTCTATCTGGTGCCCCAGATATTTTACTGAGTTTTTACAGAACTGCAATTTGTCAGGGGATACTTTATGTCCTCCCTTTCCTAGGTGATTCAGCAAGGCGATGGTGTCGGTGACACAGTCATTTTGAGTTTTAGATGCCACTAAAAGGTCATCTATGTACTGTACCAAAACGGACTCTCAGGGCAGTATTAGGGACTCAAGACATTTCTTTAGGATCTGGTTGAAAATCGAAGGACTTTCAGTGTACCCTTGAGGGACACGATTCCAGACATAGATATGGCTGTCAAATTCAAAACTAAAAAGGAACTTGCTTTCTGGATGCAATGGGATGGAAAAGAATGCATGGCACAGGTCAATGACAGTGAACCATTCCGCATTCCAAGGAATCTGATACAAGATCACTGCAGGGTTGGGCACGATGGGACAGCAAGGTACAACAATTTGGTTTACCTTGCGCAGGTCCTGCACTACTCGGTACTTTCCACTAGGCTTTTTAATCCCAATGATTGGTGAGTTGCAGGGACTGCTCATTACTTCTTCTATGATTTCTGCTTCGAGCAACCTGGTAATTTCAATTGCGACTCCTGCCTTTACTTCTGCACTCATTTTGTACTGTCTTGTTTTGGGATATACTGCATTTGTTTTTATTGCTATTTTAACTGGGTCCACGTTTGCCATTAAGCCTACATCTTTTCCCGTGAAATCCCACACTTCTGGTACCACTCTTAACTGGAGCTCTTCAGGCAAGTCTTCAACCGACAAGGGTTTAATGTCAGCGTCAGGTCTTACTAACATCAGTTTGTACAAACCATCTTCATCGGGGGTCTGAATTTCGACGCCTTTTGGTGAGCAAAAGATGGTGCAGTTCATTTTGCACAACAAATCGCGTCCTAACAGGTTCACAGGACTGGAATCACAGACCACAAATCTGTGCATTTCTTTAAAGTTTCCTATGGAGATTTCCATAGGCTCAGTTACTGGAGTACTTATTATTTGATTGGAGACACCCACTACTTGGATTGCTTCTCCCGAGAGGGGTAGGTTAGGAACATCCACTGTTCTCACAGTGGACCGGTTAGCACCAGTGTCCAACAGAAAGGTGACGTCTTTTCCTTCAACCTTTCCTTCAATGTATGGTCCAGTCTGGTCAACCGGTAAGGAGGCGCCAAGTACGCACTCCTTGTCCTCCCCTCTCAGGCCCCGTCAATCTTGTTCATCATAGAGGAACGTATCGTTCAACAAGTACTGCGGAATTGCTGCATTTCTCTCACTCTCTCCTTCCCATATTTCCGCCCTTTCATTCTGCTGACCCTGATTCTTATAATTCTGTCTAGGAGCGCGAGGTACTAGAGGTAGCTTTACCTGTGGTTAGTTCCTTTTCGTCCCCTCTTTCTGCACCTGTGGATTTAAACCATTTATAGGGGCATTACCGGCCTGCAGGTGTGGACACTCGTCTCGCCAATGCCCTATCTGGCCACACCCGTGGCAGGGTAATTTCTTCATAGCCTCTTCCCGACTCATTTTTACCCGGGGCTTCCCACCTCCCCCAGTGTTCGTATTCTGGGCATTATTATTAGAATTCAATTTACTTAACTGTTTTTCTTGCTGTTCAGCCAATTTCACTTGTGCCCACATCACTTTCTCCTTGAGGGCTTTCTTTTTATTCTCTATTTCATCTTCACAGTACTTGGCGTATTTTAGAACATCATCTATGGGCTTTCCCTGCCAACTGATTTTATTGTCTCGAATCCATTGTGATATTTCAGGCCTTAATCCTAGCACGAACCTGTAACTGAAATGGGTCATGTCTTTCATGTCCACATTATCGATTCCACTGTAAGTTTTGAATAGTTGCAGTAACCTTTCATAAAAGGAGTGGACAGTTTCATCGCGTTCTTGGGTGGTTCTATCTATCCTGGTCCAATCTGTCTCCTTTGCGGGCACCTTTTTCTTGAGGTACTGTATGACTTGATCATACTTCCTCATTACTTCGGGTGAGGGAGCTCCGGTTTTGTCGTCCCTTGCATATTCCTCACTGGGCCAATCAATTTCAATTTTACACTCGGTCCATAAGTCTACGGGCACCACAATGTCGAAAAACCCATCCAGGTCTTTCAGAAGACATTTCTGAACTTTTATGAAGCGTTCGACCTGTCTGTACCAATCAACTGGCTTTTCCCATAATTTCGGGAAGTCATTAGTAAATGACACAATATCCTGTCGGGACCAAGGGACATGGACTATTTTCCCCCCGGGACCTCTCTCATGGGACACAATTTTTCTACTGGTGTTACTTCTTTTAGTACATATTCTGAAGCTTGGGATTTTGCTCTGCTGTCTTCCTTTTTCTTTGCCCACCGGGTTCTCCATTTCCCTACATCCCCCCATTTCTGTAAGAGTTTTAATAATTATTTTATCTGGATCTGTTTCCCTACCACATTCAAGCTTTCTAAGTCCTTATCCGAAAAATCTACTCTGTAGGGTTTCTGAAGGATTTTGGAGCGACTGACATCGATCCCCATTTCTGTGGCTGTGTCCATTAATCTCTCATGGAGCAATCTAGCGTTCCGGGTAAGGTTTTTACTGATGAACAGTAATTCTTCTTCACTGAAGGAGTTTAAGCGGTCTAATCCTACATTTCCAGCCATCATCTCTTCTATTTCTATCCTTAGTTTATAGATCTCTAATGGTCTGGATTGGGGAGTGGTCTCTTTCTCCAACTCTTTGGTCCATCTGTCTAATTCTTCTGGGGATACTACCGTGGCACTCCTAACCCCAGACGTACTTTCAATCAGAACCTCTTTTGCCCTACTCTGACCTCTTACCCCCGGCATGCTAGTTCTAGGTTCCCTAATGGGCATATCCATCAGGACCACTGATTCGCACTCACTTTCTTGATCATCATCTATGAGTACTTCTCTTCTCGGGGGCGGGATGCTAGGAGTTGGCATTATGGGGGAGATAACACGAGGACTAGCCAGGTTATCCCTATAAAGAGGAATAGCGGGCCCAATGGTTACTGGGATAGTCAGGGAATCTGGATGGGGATGTATCTGGGATATGGTCCGGACTAAATCATCTCGCTGCCTAGCCAGGGCTTCCTTCTCTTGTTCTCGTAAAACCTTTCCTGCGGAATTGCCATGCAATACTTGGGGTACCAAGGGAGGGTAAATACTTGGGGCAGTTGGAGTAACCAATCGAGGTGGGCCTTCTCCAAACGGCTGATAATTCGGGACCGTGGATTTAGGTCTGCAAAACCCATTCCCTTCACTGGTTTTACTATCCGTACCCGTTCCATCTGTCTCGCTATCCCTCCGACATCTGGGATATTTGGCAAACGGGTTTGGTGAACTTAAAGGCTCTGACTCTGCTACATAGGGAGGTGGGTTTTTCATCAATAAATCTTCTAGGTGCTCATCTTCTGAGTCCCCTACGGGCATTGAGTGATGGGTTTTTTCTTTACTTTTTCCTTTCCCTTGCTCTAATACCCCCATCATTGGAAACAACCCCTCCACCATCATGCTTTGTCTCCAATGTTTCATTTTCTGCTCTTTGGTTTCTCTATGGACCCTTGGATTCCATTTACTCACTCCTTTGTCCATCCGGGGTCTATCTCTTTCCAAAGCCTCAATTTCCCATTCTTCTAGGGCTTCGTATTGGGTTAATCTGGGTCTGGGATGTAATTCATTCATGCGGGTCCTTAAGTTAAACAGGATTCTGCCATTAAACGTACCATCAATAGGAAATGCTAGGACTCCGTCATCTGCAGTATACTTTGCCCAATTCTCTAGCCATACACAGGTATGATACCCTTTTTCAAACATCATGAAGGAAGCGGGAGTATTCGGTGGAGGAATGATCACACCCTCCCTCGTTCTAATGGGCTTGTCCGTTTAAAAAAAATTCTTTACCTTGTCGGCAAATGACATTTTTCTTTTTATTCCATACATCATGTGCGGTCTACCTCGTATAATCTGTTCCTTATAGAAGCCTGAGTTTTGTGGATTAGGTAAGAACTCAGGATACCACATATGCCTTTCCAGGCTCGCTTCTAACTCGGCCTGATTAATTTTGTTTACTTTTGTACTTCCAATGCTAGCGCAACTCTTATTTTGTAGAAACCAATCAACACTGCGAATACAAAAATCCTTGTCCAATGGGTGCGCGGCCTTTCGTGAGACCAGGTCTCACGCTCCGGCACTCACCCCTCCCTTACAAATTCAGCTTCACTACACACCCGCTGTCCTGACCAATACCAGCGCGGCACGGAGTGACGTCAGAGCAGTCTTCCGACCGACTCCCTTCTTCACAAGGTAACGGAAACTTTTAACTTTTCCTAAAGTGCGAGTGCAAAATTTAGTCAATAACACACAACGTCTGCCACTGTGTCTGAGTGTTCTAAATAGATAGAAAATTTTTCTTTCACTACAAGTAAACCACTTCTGTCTACTTTTCATTCACTCCGGATAGACTTCTTTGCCTAACCTCTCGCACGAGTAATATAGAACCCGTTATTCTTCTGGCTCATCCACTTCTGTCTGGGATATGTACTGAGCCAGGATTTCACCAGCGGACTATTTTACTTACCAGTCAAGCCTCGGAGACCCTATTACTCCTCCCACATGTGACCCTTTCTAGGTGATATCACAAGGGAAGTTTTATACAAAGGACTCGTGACTATCAGTTATACAGATGCAAAAAGATCCTAATTAGTGCTTCCAGGTATTCCTAACCCTACACTAATGACTCTAGACAAGTGACTTTTCCAGCTAACCGGATTCTACTCACCGTTAGCTATATACTTCCCCGGGGATTCGGACTACACTGAACGTTTACAACAGTTCTTTGTTAATACGACATGTAACACTTATAGCAGCAATGCAAAAATCATATACATTTACAAAAAAACCTTATAACAATGCAAAATATTTGAACCAATACAGTAGAAAATCAGCAGCACATTTTATTTTCACGGTTTGTTTATCAACTATCCTGTCTACCTATCTTAACTAGTCCTAACCATAACTCTGCTACCAGAAAATTACTGCTAGAGCGCGCAGGTCACCCGGGTCACAAGTTTACCAATTTTCCACACGCACTGGGCCCTAGCGTGAGTACGAGGACTGAGTTTGCGTGAACCGGGTGATTTCTTGCACGCCACTATGAGTAATTCAGGGGGTGACTCTTACACCACTTACTATTCATGTACCTGACTTACCACAGGCACATTACTCCTGACGGATCAGGAGCTAGCAGTGGATAGGTGACAAGTTTCCTAAAGGGAGTAAAACTTTGCATATACCAAGTACGTTTATCCACACGTTATTGTAAATGACCACAGACACCTGATGAGTTTTTAAAGTTTATCAAAAGATTTCAGAATGAATATGCCAAAATGACAAGCCAAATACAAAGTAACACATCTATCAGTAGAACCAAAGCCACAATATAACTATGGATTAGGGCAAGGATCATTAGAGTAAGTGAGAACACTGAAAAGTAATAGGTTTTCACCGCAAACTTAAACTAGGGCAAGGGACAGGAAACCGGACCTAAAACAAGTACTTAACTAGACTAGTTATTCTATTCTTACTGAGTTTCACTGCAATCATACTAAGGGAAAAAATGGAACATACTACTATAATATGACAATTCAGTAATGTCCTACGGGCAGGGAAAAAGTGGAACAGTTCTAATAAACAATGGCATATATGTTGCTTTCAAAGGCAATAGGGCAATATCACAGGCAAGAGTGCTTTATTAAGAAAAGAAGAGAAAGTAAGAGAAAAGGCGCAAACCCACAGAGTAATATTTACCTAATTAGGAATGAGGACTAACCCTGGCCACGGGTCAGTTTGGAAAGACGGGGACAAGGACCCTCAAGGAAAGGAATACCAGAATGCGAGCAGGTACAGCTCACGGACAGTCAGGACAGGATACCCCTCAGGTTCTGGGTCAGGACTGGGCTCACCAAGGTACGACCAACACCCACAGCTTCGGATGCAACGCCTGCGTTACCCCTCTCTGCAAGTAATCCGCCAGTAACCCCGATTGGGTTTTCGAATTTCCCCAGCAAAGTGCTTCGCCAGCACTTGGGACTAATTTCCACCCCTAGGGACTTGTGGAAAAGTATGGACAGAGTGCTCCGCAGCACTTTAGATTGAGCACCTATAGAGTTCGTAGGGTCAGTGACAGGTCTGCTACTCGGACAAGTCGGACAATTTCTCTATGCTACACTAGGGCAATTATACTGTTTGGGGACCCTTAGACCAACCCACCAATGTTGCAAGTGACAGTTTCCCACATTATGATTGGTCAGGAGAGGTGACTTGGTCATTGTCGCCTCCTAGAATTCAGTGTTCCCATCATTAATAGTAATTTTTGCCTACCCGCCCCTTGGGTTCACGTTCCCAGGCATAGGAATACAGCAAGACAATACAGTACATAGCATATAGCAACAGTGTTGCTTCGCTCAAGGTAGGATTCAGTCTCCTGGAGAGGTTTCCCAGGCGCATTGGGCTTCAGGAGCCAGCTGGCCTGTTTTAGCTTCTGTGCAGTGAGGTTTCTCCCAGGTCACATGACAGGTTTCAGAGGAGCTTCATCATGGCGTAGCTCATGTGTGCCCCAGCCCCCAGAGACGCGGTACATGAAAAGTAAGCGAGAACAAATTAGAATCATACATAAAAATGATCACACTGTATACCGTGATAGATTTTAACACACCCCTTATTTTATAACATCAATAGTATTAAAGTTTAGTGCGAAAAGACAGATAGGCGAAAGCAGCGGAAGCAAGCAGAGAGCGTGGTGAGAGACAAGCGGCCATTTTTTGCATCAGTGCGCATGAGCAATACAATCCCTCCAAAATGCGAGTGCGTCACATCACATGGGTATGACCGACGCATGCGCAGATTGGATTTCTGCAAAGCAGCCATTTCCTTAGTGCAAGCATTGTGAGGATGAAAAGACACACAGGCAAGCCTCTCGGGGACACCCGCGTGTTGGGGAAAATGCTAAATAAATGACGGTCAGTGGGGTTAATATGATTATACGTTAGGCGAGGTTCATGAGTGCGAGCAAGTCGCTTTACGTGCGAATCCTTGCTCCATCAGCACAACCAGGAATTTCCTGGCTGTTATCTCTAACAGTGGTAGGAGTATACTCATTTGCAGATGGCATAGACCGGCACAGCTCTGAATCCTACTACGGTTATCTAATAAGAAGAGTCTCATGCTTTCCTGTGTCTAATTTTTCTTGAATTATAGTAATTGCGTTAGCCTTAGCTTGTAAACAAGTGGTCTCTGGATTCATAAAAAAATGGAGGCCCAGCAAAGTGTCAGGAAACAGTTACAATGTCAATTGATGTGAGGCAAATACCTATCTTCGCTAAAATCTGAGACAGTGCTTGGATCCACAGTGTCAGCGCAGAACCGGGGCCGGGAGCACTGGGCCGGAGTTGGGAAATCATATGACTCAAATACCCAGCAGTCTCAGGGTATTGTTCCTCAAATACATAGACAGCTCCACTGCATCTTTATAGAGGAAAGTCCTGGCAAACCCAAGGAATACCAGGAATAAACATTGACCCCAGAGGAAGAGGAGAAGAGTCTACAGTTAAGCACAATAAGCTCAGGAAAAGGAGCAAGTGGGTGAAGCAAAAGGAGAAAATAAAAAAGCGAGGAGACAAGGCTTGGGAGTGAATTATAGCAACAGCAGAAATCCAATGCAAACATGAAAAGCTACCAGGCACTGGACAAAGCGAATTGCATTTTTTCACACTTTCACTGTACTTGATGACCTGGATATGACCGAACAGACTGAAAATATTTAACTAGGTGCAAGCTCATTTGCAAACCCTTAGTCTAAGGCCTACCATACTCCAAACCCTAGTATGCCACATTTGACAAGAACCTTTGTGCTCTCTCCTTGTTTTGCCAAATATTATCAAGTGATGAGAATTTGATACCGCTTGCCTGGGCTTGATATCATAGTGGTTACCATTTATGGTTCACTCGGGGAATAATACCCTGGCAGATATCTTTGTGGGTTGATGGCCCCTTAGTGGTAAAGCTATCATGTCCACCCTCAAGGACTTAGGCTGGTGCTTTTGCATTGAGCTGTTGAGACAACATGGGCACCAACAGTCACAGGCACAACAGTAATCCCCAGGATAATCTTGCTTGGTGTGCGGAAACATCTCCAAATCAAGGGAATCCTGGAGACTCCCATACCAGTATCATTTAGAGGTGTGTGTCCCCCACTGACATGGTAATACCAGGGATTTCTTTGCCTGGGGAACATTTGGCCACTCGTGGTGTTAGGGCTCAAAATATAGCTGCCTGTCCATAGGGCCCTTCACCACTGCTGTACAAGGGGGGTTCTTAATGCATAAACTTGTGCCCCGAATCTTTTGGGCATAATAGTAATCCACTGGATTACCTTGCCTGGGGTGCAGAAGAACCTCCACAAAAAAACGAACTCCAGGGACTGTGTCCATGGTACCACGTGGTGCTGACGTGGGAATCCCCAGAAACCACACATTATGAATAGACACACTCCGCAAAACCTGATGCATACACACACTCATGAGTCTATGTAAATTCAGAATGGTAATACACACTCCTGACTCCAATCCTGAAATACACACAATCCTCAGTCCATACATTTATTGAATACACATTCTTCTCCTCAAATACATGCTTCAAGTACGCTCATACACTTCAGAATTCTGACTCTATACACATATACTCCCACTGATATGCACTCACTCTAATATGCACACAAACACATGATGGATATACGTACACACTCTACATTGCCTGATACACACAGTTCATGCAATACACACACATGCACACACAGTCTGTCCAATGCTGGTGCTCGCCCAATGCACAGATAACACACACTCTTAACTCCATACTCCTTCCTGTACAAACCAACAAAACTGCTTACTACATACCTCTCACTCATTACATACTTCAGGTGCACATATTCTCCGCTCTATACACTCTTGAGACACACACACACACCTTAGTAACACACTGATTAAACACAGAAACACACACACTCTGACTCTGTATGAACTGGGAATGATACACATGACTGATAGATACACAATAAAAAAAAACAAATCCTTACCACCCTTACAATACAAATACATGCTCAATACACTGATCTTGACTCTATACTGCTGACTCGACACACTCTTCAAAGACCTTCTCAACTAACTCATGATAAACACTTATAAAACACACACTCTTGAGTCTATATACATGCATAATCATACCAAACACATGCCTGACTCCTCTTTTTAAATACAAACAATTCCAACAGAACATTACAGTTTAAAGGAGGTTAAGCAGTACCAATGCCATGAAAACTATGAAAGTCATGAAATTCATGCGGTAAGGTGCTGTCTTCATCCCGCTGTACTAAGTTAGCCTTAACTCTCACCTCCAGCATAGATTATACTACTGCATTATGCCTTACTCCATACTCTAACATATCCACTATCATATGTCCAGGCAGCCAACATCATCTGTAAAAACAATTCCATAATATGAAAACACACCCACCATCAGAATACAATTCAAAAGGCATCATATGGGCATTTTTCACAACACCATATTTAGATACACAACAACCAGTATATGTCCACATAGATACCAGTACACCTTCACACGCCTGATCCTACAGCACAACCACTTTCAATGCCTATACCTACCAACAGAGTAATATACATCATCAAATGGCCACACACCATCATAAACCTTTATGAAATAAAGCGTATATAACGTAACACCAATTACCAACAGGGTATTCAAACATCATATATAATCGCACACCAGCTACTGCATGTCCACATAAGTAACAGAATACTCTGATATCCCCCACATACAACTTACACACAGTAAGCATCATATATCCGCTTCCACTAATGACTATTCACCCACCATGAAATGCACACACACACACTGACATACTCCTATACAATAACATTCATAAAGCAACATACAACCCATAACACATCCACCATTTATCAGTGTTTTTCATTATTAATTCCAACAACTTAATAACACCATAGTTGAACCTTAAAATACTCTAAACTTATTTTACAACTCTCTAACAACATCATATTTTAAGCATTCTCAAGTGCTGACAGGGATGAGAGTTACATTTGACTTAGTATAGTGAGAAGAAGGCTGTACTTAAACTTAACTGGAAGTTGAGAATCTGCTTTGACTGTCACAAGTTCAACAACCAAACTGTAAAGACTACCTTAGACTTCCTGCCCTGGAATTTCTGATATTTGATATTTTCTTGGGAAGTGAAAACTACCAAAAATTAATGAGAGCAGAAGATAGATAAAACACTACATTGAGCTGTCTCCAGGGCTTCTTTGACATACTGGCCCAAACAATTCTCTCTGAAGCACCAGTTATTTCCCCAAAATATAAGGAATGCACCTTAATGCGTGTAAGTTGATTTAACGTATTGGTATACTTGGACGATTCTAACACACTGATTTACGGTGGCAGGGTATACAAAGCTGCATTAATACCTGTGTTCTATACACTGTAATGGAAACTTAGATAATGTTTCCTAACCGGTATCATAGACACGTGCACTTCTCAAGACCAGCCATCGTTGGTGGTCCTTAATACAACAAGTACACACACTGTAAGAGAGGCACATATACAGAGACGCCTAGACACAATTCTTTGGTCAGTCCATAAGCCAGAGCGAGGTCACAATGTCAGAGGCAAATCAATCTCAGAGTAGTCATAAATGCTTTTATTCATCTTTTTGGGTTTATACAAGCAGATTGTGCAACACAGCAAACGTGTTTTGCCCATGCCGGCTTCTTCAGGGCTGTAAACATAACAATACAACACTGTCACAACTTTATACAACATGAACCCATATATCGACAAACATAACCACATGTTATTACATACGTAGATATTCAGCAAATAAAACGCATAACACAAACATATAAAACAATGTCTATTTGATGGACAGATCTCAAATCCATAAATGCTCAACATAAACAACATTTTGACTACAAGTATCAACAGAGGACATACTGTTTCAAACCACTCAAATCAAAGAGGAGAAAGAGAGGAAAGGAAAAGTGACAAGCATTTAAACCATGTCAACAGAAACCAATACTAGCTGAATGAGAGCCGAAAGGGAAAAAAAGGAAAAAAAAGATAAGGAGAAAAAAAGGATAACATATACTAGTGATTCAAAAAGTGATAATGAAGTCCTATATCACTTAATGCATAAACGCGCATTGGGAGATGTCAGTGTACTTCCTTATTACCTGAACACGTTTAACATACACACAGACAAAAAACAGTAGCCATTTCAACTACATTGCGCCGTGGCCTGGCAATATGCGAACACAGCGTTAGACAGAAATGGACTACACTAACAATTCAAATGTGATGATAAAATCCTACATGACTAGATACACACAGCTGTAAATAAATATATGTAAAAAGCGGGAGATGGTCATCATTATACCCTACTTCATAAGGAAAACTGTATTAACAATTATAGAGTAATGATAAAATACTGTGTCACTGGATGCAAGTCTATATGACTATATATTGGGGGCAGTCAAAATACTTCCCTGCTTCCTAAACAATTGAAAAAAACAAATAGTCAACAGGCAGACCCCTAATGTGCACACCACCACGACTAAGCTCTAACAGGCCCTGCCAATATACTAAAGCATGTCAGTCAAGGTCGAGTTAGTGCACATACAGAGTGACTTGTGATCTACATAAGGAAGAAGAGAAATGTCAATCCTATTAGAAATACCCACCGAATTGTGATCTAATGTAATCCCGTAGAGTATTAGCCCGGAAAAAGGATGAATCTCTTTATCCGAATATGGTTCAATTCTAAGAAATATGAAACAGGGATGTTCATTCTACCCAGTCAAGCACTATCACAAAAAACACTAAGCATTAAATAGTAAATATAAAAAGAGACAACCTACACCTGTGAAGTTAAAAAGTCTTTGTCTGTGCCATGCATGCAAGTGGTTATCTAGAAGCCAGAGACACATCAAACATAAAAACGTAGTGGCCGCAGATTTACACAGTGATACAACCAAATCCATGTGCATGTGTTATAGACGTCGTGAGAAGAACAGAATCATCCAAAACCATACTAATGTGAAACCTGTGCCATATCTAAACAAAATAATAAACATTGATACCACACCCTTGAGTGAATCCCAAGAGCGACCATAGAGCATAGAGAGTGACTCAACATACCTCAAAAAGTCACAATAAACAAAAAACGTATGGTTCATGATTAGTAGAATCAGGAACTGGGGCACATAAGGTGTCGCGTTAAACAGCTGCAGGCTAGAGAAACAAAAGTATTTACTTCATCGTCGTTATCGATATAGAGATAGAACAGACCGTACCGCCTTCCAGAAGGCCTGATGGTCTGCTGACAAGCAAGAGCTCACCACTAGATCCCACTTTTCTTTCTTCAATGCTACCTTTCTTTTCTTAATGGCAAGCTTATACAGCTTCCTAATGTCCCTTATCACTATCGGGTCTCTAGGGTTTTGTTTTAATGCTCTACATATGGTATTATTAGCCTCTCTGCAAGCCTTGTCGCACCAGGAATGCACCTGATTACAGATTTGGGATGTAGGTTTAGTAAGTAGATATTGATCTTTGTCTAACAGGATTGAGAAACCTTCTAAGATGCGAGCTGGCTCATGTGGTATACAATTACAGCTAGACACCAGGGCAGAACTAAAGGAAATTATCTGCGACATAATACTATTCATGTTTACTGAACGCCAGACCACCCTACGCCCAGCATCTATAGTGGATAATGGCTGAATGGATAAAGTCTTGGGCTTCGGTCCTCTGAAAGGTAACACTAACTTAGCAGAGATAGTATTGTGGTCACTATAAGGCTCGATAAGGACCTCAAAATTTATGCTAAAAGGAAACATGGCCCAGGAGGCGATTACATAATCAATAGTACTTCCTACACCACATCCAGTAATTGGGCGCCATATTAACCAAACCTCTTTCCAACAGGTAGCTGAGTAGGACCCGTCCCCTAGCATCCATTCCATTTTGGTCCAGCTCAGCAGCGGCTGGATCAAAAGTGGACTGGGAAAGTGGTACTGGGACACCCAATTTTGCATTAAAATCCCCGCCACCAAAAACTTAAAAGGATGATCCACTCGAGCCTCTCGCTCCACAAGTTTGTCAATCAGCATAAACAGACCTTGAAAATTGCCTTTAGATGTAAAGTTATTATTATAAAAATTTACCAGGTACAGCTTAAAAGTATCTTTCCAGGCAAAACAAAACACCTGCGCCTCCCCCTGCTCCTGGAATAGCTGAATATTCATGCCTGCAATTTCCTCTTAAAACCAGGCCGACATGTCCCCCTTAGCTCTACCGGATATAGAAGGAACAGCAGGCAGGTTAAAACACATAAATCCATCAAAAACAATATCCTTACTCTCCCACATTTCTTGCATAAAAACGATATCGTAGGTCATAATAAAAGACCATCATCCCTGTAATACAATCTTTGAGGATATACTTGCTATATTCCAATTAAGAATTTTCAAACAAGCATTATCTATTTGGCCTTTAACATTGATTGTACTCACACTTACCCCGACGGGGTGTGGAAACAGTAGGGAACCGGAGGTCAAATGGGAAGCAGAGGTTAAATTTGCAGGGTCCTCCAGGCTTGTCCCAGTACAAGGTCCTGTCCCAGAATAGACAGATGGGAAGATGTTGTTCCTCTCTACACTAGGTCTACAATTACCAAATACCCTACCCACCACCTCTAGACCAGGCTCCGAAGGTGCGGGATTAGGTCGAGTAGGGGATGGTATTTGGATAGAAAACACTGAACTAGCAATTAGTCTGTCAGCCTTCTGAGAAACTGGGTAGTCAAAATGTTGTTATTTATGTTGAGCATTTATGGATTTGTGATCTGTCCATCAAATAGACATTGTTTTATATGTTGGTATTATGCGTTTTATGTGATGAATATCTACGTATGTAATAACATGTGATCATGTTTGTCAGTATATGGGTTCATGTTGTATAATGTCATGACAGTGTTCTATTGTTATGTTTACAACCCTGAAGAAGCCTGCATGGGCGAAACGCGTTGGCTGTGTTGCACAATCTGCTTGTATAAATCCAAAAAAATGAATAAAAGGATTCATGACTGCTCTGAGATTGTTTTGCCTCTGACATTGTGACCTCGCTCTGGCTTATGGACAAACCAAAGTATTGTGTGTCTAGAAGTCTCTGTATCTGTGCCTCTCTTGCTGTGTGTGTTATACTTGGATGATATCATGGTATTTGAAAAGATTTTGGAGGACCATATGGAAAGGTTACTTTTTGCACAGATTGACTATGTGAACAAGGATGGCCGCTGTCACTGGGTATATACCAGGTCTACTAGGCAAGTGCGAAATGTAATGGTAACATTCTACTGTGCATGGAAATAATGTGTGTCTTGCAATGTTTGAAGCTTTATAGACCCAGTCTTGCCGCAAGAACATGAAAGGTCTCAAAAGCTTGTTGGGATTTTGACACTACTAGCAGAATGCTAATATTCACTGTTTAGTTTGAAATATACATATTACCCAAATGCTATTTACTAACAAGGAAGAATATGAAAACAATACAGCATCTTCTAATGCCATACAATGAGATGAGGGAACATTTTAGATATATTGGATATATGATTTTGGGCAGCCTTTCGATACAGGTATTGACTAATTTTCACTTGTATCATTGTTACCTTCTTCTAAACAAGTCAACCTTATCTGTGAATAAGGCTCAGGTCTATCAAAATGGAAAACAAGCCTCTAAATTGTGTGGTTAGAAGAGACAAACTGGGTCCTACAGGCAATTTGTGGCTAGACAATTTATCACTTTAGATTTACTGTTTCATTATCTTCTTTGATGAGGGGCAAAGTGAACATCAGTTCAGATGATTTGCCCCATCCTGACACCCCTAAGAAGAACCAGGTTGACTTTTCAGAAGAGTAGGTAATGGCTTTATGCTAATTGTTGGCAACATAACCACTTCATGTCAACTACAATCATCTTGGAGCTGGAGAAATGCGGAAGCTACTCCAGCATTATATTCTTAAATTGCTCTTGTGGATCACACAGTGTTCCCTATGCTGTAAAATGTGACCTGCAACATGATAGAATTATCAATCTAAACACAGTGTAGGGTTGCATATAGACAACTTCCTTGGTGAGGTGTGTCTACCTAAAATCTTGCATAGTGGTATGGAACTAGGACAAACTAATTCTAAATAGTGACATTCATTGCAGGTCATCCAAAGAACCATAATTGTATCCCTAATAAAGGCTGATAATAGCACAGAAATATTGTGTCACATTCATCACATTCTTGCATACAGATAATAAAAGTTTAATACAGCAAAAAATGAATTGCAAAGATTCTACCAGCATAGGCAGAACATTGCAAAAATACCACAATTTTTATTCATATAAACCATTGTCAAGAAAAGCACTTAGATGGATCATTTGGAAAGTAATGGCTCAAAGATCCGATGCATATAAACTTATCAAGAGCTTGATACAGTGAAGGTATACAAAATGTATCAAATATTTATATTTATTTGGCTTTTCACTTATAAATTATATAAACATTCATGAAATGTTCCCCAACTCTTATGAAACTTAGACAACCAATCAAGATGCTCATAGAAGGGCTTTTCCAAGCCAATAATTTTCTTCGTTTTGCATACTGATTCATGCACCGATGGTGTTATTTCTACCCTCCATATCTGAATACCGAATGTGCTACTAGAAAATGAAAAAAAAAGAATCTTGTCATGGGACCCCAAATGAATCTCATGTCAAATCTGTTTCTAAAAACTTGCTAAAGTTATCAGTTACTTAGTTCTAGAAAACTATTGAATACTCACACATTAAATGAGGCCAGGAGCCCTTCTCCACATAAAAGTGAGCTCATTGATCGCCAACATTCGCAGACATTTTATTCAAGTGGTCTACATATTGTATATGACATGGATCTGAGCTAACTGGAAGGAGGTGTACATCTAAATTGTATTCCCAGCTCTCGGTTTCCGAAATATCTGTTTTCAGATTGTATTTATTTTAACATTATCTGGTGTGGTAACATTGGGTAGGGGTTGGTGCTATAAAGCACTTGGGGGTAGAATGATAAAACATAATATTAAGTTAGCCATTCCCATCCTTTATTCAGATCCAACAAAAAGATATTAGCATTGAGGCACATGCCACATTTCTTTACTAATTCTAAAAAGATCTATACAGCCTTTATTCCCCAAACATAGTGGCAGCTCTGAAATACATCTGTCAATCTGTAATCACCCTCATTAATTCTACAAGGAGAGGCATATTTCCGTAAAGTACCACAGACATTTTTTCTTTGGTTTACAGTTTTTGTCCATAAAGCATATATCTCACAAAGAGCCATTTGAATCTTAAATTCCATTAATTCAACTAAATCCTGCCCATACAAGTTTGCATTGAATTAATACACCGCATGTTCTGACATTAATGTTTCCAGTATATCAGAAAAAATGGAACTCCTAAAGAAAGACAGCTGAAGCTGCCATTTAAATGCCTCTAAAATTCAGGCAGTGTCAATTTGCCTTTTTAGGTGATGATCCAATAAATCCAGTTCACTGGGACAAAAGCCTTCTCCTCATCTAGTAAGGAAATAGCTAAAGATCCTTTACTAACATTAGCATATCCTTCTGCCTCCCGAAAAGTAATGAAAATATGAGGTCAGCAACCTCCTAGTAATACATTTGGGCCTGACTTAGACATTTGACTAATGGTATCCCCCTTTTCAGGGTGTGGAGGACATTATCACCACCTTCATGATGGACTACCATCGATCAAGTTTAAAAATGATTGTGAAGGAGCTTCGCGGGCGACCAAGATGGCCGCGTAAGCTCGGAGCTCCGTGGACCGTCCGATCCACCGCAACTATCCTGCAAGAAATCCTGTCCCACGTTGGTGGAACTGTAATGCTGACGGCCTGCTGAGGCGGGGACTGCAATCGGCTTCCGAATCGGTGACTCCTGGGCAAAGTTACGTCGAGCTGAACTCCGCTCCGTGACGGTGCCATTGTCCATCCGGACTTCGCCACTTCGTCACTTCGCCTGATCGGACTGCACGGGGCCCGCCGGCCATCTCCTTGGTGGTGACACTGCGCACTTGCCTGGCCCTCGTCGACCTGATCGAGACTTTTTGATCCGTCTGCCCCTCGGCTGTGGATCCTGACCTGCTGCAGCCTTTCCTTTGTCCTCGAAAACCCATCATGGCGGGCAGAGGCGATCCGGACAGGGCATCGAATAAAGGTGGTCGGGGCAAACCTCAAACACAGAACAACCGAATGGAGCGGTATGTGAGCCTCAAGTCGCCACCTACGGCGGGGGCCATCTCCAAGGGGGCCCCAGTGACTAGCCCGCCGGACGGCTCGGATCCTACCCTCATGGACATCATGGGTGCCGTCACCAGCCTCCGTGCCGATGTACAGCAGCAGCACGAGACTCTGTCCCATAAAGTGGACTCCATGGCTATTGACATCTCCCTCATCAGGACCGACTTGGGCAAGACAAACGAGCGAGTGAGAACGCTTGACATCAAGACCACCAGTCTGACCTCGGATGTCTCCGAATTACAAACTGAGGTCCGTAACCTGCGATCGACTGCCGATCTTTTCTCAAAACGACTGGAGGACTTTGAGGGGCGAGCCAGGCGGCAGAACGTCCGCATAGTAGGGGTGCCGGAAGGGTCCGAGAATGGCGCAGCGGACCTGTTTGTGGAGGAATTGGTCAAGACTCATCTGGCGCCCGCTGGTCTGAGCAATTTCTTCTCAGTGGAACGTGCCCACCGTGTGCCGGGGGGACCACCTAAAACGGGGGCGACGCCGCGACCGATTGTGGCGCGCCTTCTCAATTTCAGAGACCGGGATGCGATCCTTCAGGCATCCAGATCGCACGGGCCACTACACTACCAGAATGCGGAGGTGCATTTCTACCCGGATTTCACCAGGCTGGTACAACGTCAACGGCTGAGCTACGCGGGAGTGAAGAGACGCCTCAGAGACATGGGCCTCAAGTACTCTATGCAGTTCCCGGCGAAGCTCCGTGTAGAACTCAAGGGACGTGCTTACTTTTTTGACTATCCTGAGAATGTTAGCGAGTGGCTGGACACTGTATCGCCAGAGCGTGATGAGCATGAAGATGATGTTGGAGGCGCCTCGGGCGGAGCGGAGGGGCAAGAATGAACTGGGAGCCGGGGCTACCCCTGCCTCGAATGACCGCCGGACTGGTGTTTTTGGTGCTATTACTCTCTCCTTTATTTTCATGGTGGGTGGCGGGACGATTTCACGGGGATTCCTCACTCCTCTGGGTCTTCTGTAGAGTAGTTAATGGGGCGACAGGCACACTGCTGGTTGGGGGGGCTTTTTAGTCTAATGCAGGGGTGCAGGGTGGGGGGTTTGTTGGGTACCGTTATGTTCTGTGTTGTTTTTCTTTTTCTTTCTCTTCTGTGGCAATTGGACAATGGTGATCCTGTACTTTTTTTGATGCGAGTGTCTTTGGGAGATGGGTGGGGCGGGCAATGGAGGGATGAGGGGTAGGGTGTTAAAAATTCTTAGTTGGAATGTCAACGGGTTGGGTGACCGAATCAAGAGAGGGGTGGTTATACAACTGATTAAACGGCATATGCCAGATATCGTACTTCTTCAGGAGACACACTTGGTGGGCAACGCTTGTAAAGCCCTTAATCGCAAAGGCTATAAAATGGTGGCGCATTCGGGGTTCTCTTCCGGCTCCAGGGGGGCGGGAATTCTTGTGCGCGCGTCCCTTCCCCTAGAGATAGAGACCACTTTGGTTGATGATAGGGGGCGGTACGCCGCCGTGGCTGGGAGGTGGGAAGGGCGTTCTCTTACGTTGTTGTCTGTGTACGTCCCCCCAGGGCTCCAGTCTAGTACTTTTCAGGACCTTGGTGGTGCCATCTTGTCTATGCCGGCTGGTCGTTTGATAGTGGGGGGTGACTTTAATTCAGTTTGCTCTGGTCTGCTTGATCGTCAACCGCCCCGCGACCTACGTGGACCACAGATGTGGCTGCCGTCTTTCCTTGAGTCTACTGGGCTGGTGGACGGGTGGCGGCTTTTGCACCCCACGCTCCGCCAATTTTCTTTCCTATCGGGCGCGCATGGGAGTCTTTCGCGTATTGACTATGTCCTCACGTTGGCTTCGGACGCACTTGCCGTTTCCGGGGCCCGCTTTCTTGCGCGGGGCATTTCCGACCACTCCCCGCTATGGGTCTCCTTTGACTTTGGAGTGACTCTGTCGGAACGTCCGGCAGCGGTCAATCCATGGTATTTCCGCGATTTCAAGACCCGCTCCCTCCTGGCCAAATCTATTGATCTTTACTTCTCCGAGAATGTGGGCTCGGTGGAGTCGGCCGTTACACTGTGGGAAGCCTTTAAGACGGTGCTCCGTGGCGAGGCCAAGGCGATTATCGCAGATACCCGTCGTACCAGAGACTCAGACATGCTGACTATTGAGCAGGAAGTGTTACGCCTCGACGCCCAATTGGGATCTGATCCGGACCCCTCGGTCATCCACGCACTCTCGCTGAAACAGGCGGAGTACCACGACCTGGCCACTAATGCCGCTCTTGTCCTGGCCAAGGAACAGCAAGGTCGCATTTATGATGTGGGCGATAAGGCCGGGAAGTTGTTGGCTTGGCTTGACAGAAGGGAGATGGCCAGCCGGGTGGTGCCAGAGCTTGTTGGCGACGACGGTGCGGTCCTTACGGATCCTAGCGCCATTGTGGATTCTTTCGCAGATTACTTTCGGGGGGTCTATGAGTCTGCCACTGACTTTTCGGAGGCGGACTCGTCGGCCTTCCTCTCTGATATCGACTTGCCCAGCCTTTCCGAGGAGGAAAGAGAGGACCTGGATAGGGACATCACTGCGGACGAGATCGACCTTGCGAACCGCTCACTTAATACCGGAAAGGCCTCCGGGCCTAACGGTATACCGGTGGAACTGTATAAAATCCGCTCGGACGCAGTCTCCCCGCATCTCCGTAAGATGTTCCTGGAGTCCTTTGAGAGAGGCTCTCTCCCCCCAGACCAACGACTGGCCACCATCGTGGTCATACACAAGGAGGGTAAACCACGAGACGTTTGTCGTTCCTACCGCCCTATTTCCCTCCTGAACGTGGAGCCCAAGGTCCTTGCTAAACTACTGGCCAATCGTTTGATTGGATTCATTAGCGAACTTGTGCACCCCGATCAATCTGGATTCATTCCCCACCGTAACACTGCCCTTAACCTGCGCCGCCTCCATGGGGTCATGGCCCGGGCCCACACTCTTGAAGAGCCGGCCGTGTTGGCGTCCTTGGATGCCACTATGGCCTTCGACTCGCTCGAATGGCCTTACCTGTGGGCAGTTCTGATCAAACTCGGGTTTGGCCCTGTCTTTGTGAGCTGGGTGAAGCTCCTCTATGCGGACCCGATGGCCAATGTCACAGTTAATGGCCGCCTTTCGGCGCCATTCCCCCTACGCCGCGGTACCAGACAGGGTTGCCCCCTGTCCCCTCTATTGTTTGCCTTGGCCCTTGAACCCCTGGCAGCAATGTTGCGTTCACATCCTGACTTGAGAGGCATTACATGGGCCCCTGGTTTTGAGGACAGGGTCTCCTTGTATGCTGACGATATACTGCTGTATCTGTCTTCACCTGGGAGATCCCTTATCGTAGCCTGTGATGTCATCAAACTTTTTGGGCGGTACTCTGGCCTGGTTATTAACTGGGCCAAGTCATCTCTATACGTCCTCAAGGGGGACACTCCGCGTCTCCCTAGAGACTGCGGTATTCAGATTGCTACACGCGGTTTCAAATACCTGGGCATTTACATCTCTGGTAATGCCAAGCTTAGGTATGACAACAACCTGCTCCCTCCTCTTCAGAGGTTGCGATGTGACATCGACAGCTGGCGCCACTTGCCAATCTCCCTTCTTGGCCGCGCCGCTCTTTTCAAGATGATGGCCCTGCCCAGATTCCTGTACGCACTTCAAAACGCACAAGACCCTGTCCCAGCCCGCTACTTTCGTGAGCTTGAAGGCCTACTCCGTAACCTCCTTTGGGAGGGTCGCCCTCGCGTCGCCCTCCACAAACTCACGCTCCCCTGGTACGATGGGGGCATCGCCCTCCCCGACGTGCGCCGTTATTACTGGTCTTCGCAGCTAGCTGCCCTAAACCATGGGTTTTACGGCCCAGTGGTGAGCCCCGGCTATGCCATGGATAGGTGGCTGGTGGGCGACGGTAATTACTACCGGGCCCTATATTCCAAGTCTATTGATCGTAAGTTAACGGGCCCCACCCGCACGGCAGTCCGCACCTGGAAAGCGGTTACTAAGGCACAAGGATGGCAGGGCAGACTCACGAGGTTCACTCCCCTCTTTGATTCCGACATCCTGGGTAGACTCTGGCACACCAAGGGTTTTGATAGGTGGGACCTCATCGGCATCAGCAGGGTTGATGACATGCTCTCCAAGGGTCTGATTAAGACCTTCCCCCAGCTACAAGCTGAGTACCAGCTGGGCGCGACGGAGTTCTTCCACTATGCGCAGCTGCGACATGTGCTGATTTCGGCCTCTCCGCCGGACGGCGTCATCCCCGAAAGTTCCCCACTGGAAGATAGGATCCTGGATGGGCATATGCCAGACAGTGCGATTTCACTCTCGTATAAGAAGTTGGTCAATACACGCACGGACCTCCTACTTAGCTTGAGAGACCAGTGGGTAGCAGATGGCCTTGAATTGGACGACGAGGATTGGCGGGGTGCGGTTTCCTCTCCTAAGGAGGTTGCCATTTCTTCCCGTCTTCGCCTCGTGCAGTTTAAGGTCTTGCACCGGGTGTATGTGACGGGGCCCCGATTGATGCGTATGGGTTTCTCACCTGACGGTCTCTGCCGCAGGGGCTGTGGAGCTCCTGCCACTTTCCTACACATCATCTGGGAATGCCCGGTGATCGCCTCCTACTGGAGAAGGGTCCACCGCGTTATGGAGGAGGTGACTGGCGTGGCCTCCCAGGCGGAGGCCCGTCGATGCCTCTTGAATGTATGGGAGCCTTCCGACCACAACGTTGCACAGACTAGGTGGGTCACCCTTGGGAACATGGTGGCGAAGAGGGACATAGCCCAGAGATGGGGTGCGGCCGAGGCCCCCCTATTGGTACAGTGGAAGGCCAACATGGACTGGTGCATGTTTAGGGAAAAGACAGTCTATGTGGCCAGGGGGAAACCTCGGACCTGGACGAAAATTTGGGGAGCATGGAACGAATATAGGGGGGATGTGTGTTTACCGCCTGAGCCAATTGATCAACATGATACCGCTTTTCCCTAACCTGTGACGCCAACTGAGCTCTAATGTAACTTATTCTCCTGATACCTTCCCCCTCCTGCCTCCCTCCCATTCTGCAGTTTGCTTTTAATAAGTGTTTCCCTGCCTTATTCCCTACCCCTCCCTGACACCCAGCGTCACGTTTTCTACACTGCCACTTTCGCGCCCACGGGCGCCTGTTGTTGTATTTATATCATAAAATTAACCTTCGATGAATATGTCTCAGCTGTTTGACACTATTTTTCTCCTTTACTCCTGCTGCCTTGCCTCCGGGATGTCAGGCTGAATAGCTGTGTGTTCTGGTATCAATAAAGGTTTTCAAAAATTAAAAAAAAAAAAAAATGATTGTGAGCCTTGTGATCATATCTGTACATTGAAAGGAACTACTGGCATGACGGTTCCTTTCAATGTACAAAACGTTTTGTAGCCGCCCACCACTCTTTGACATATTTTTTGTTTTTCAGAAACAAACTCCTAAATGGGAGTTTGTATGAAAAAGTCAAAAAATGATTTTAGGGTCATTATTTTTTTTTCCTGTCCCTTACTGCAAAAATTAAACCGCATACCCTAAATAGTGAGGGTATTGCAATGTCCTTCTTCCGACTGCCTCTACTTCATTGGAGGAAGTTTTCCATAGACACAGCCAAAACGGGCTCCGTCGACGGAAAATCTAAGGTCACCAATCTCTAAATGAGGCGGGTAAATCAAAGGTCTATTAGAAGGATACTCTGGCATGTTTGTGACATAGTACAGTGTCCGTCAAACCATAATTGGGCCCAAAGTCCATTTGGTTTGGGATAACCACGCTGTGGATCCTGTTACCAGAAGTGTCACAGATGCTTTCATAAATAATTTATAGTCTACATTTAACATAGTCATATGCCTGTAAAACCCACAGATTACTGGATATTTACCAGCTTTAGGTATAGTTATTAATGCCCCATTTTCAAAAGAGGGCAAAGGTCTGCCTTAGAATATTGCATTGAATACTAACTGCAGTTATTGGGCCAAGAAACCCCCACACATTTTGTACCATACTCCAGGTATCACATGTTCTCCTGGAGTTTTTGTGGAAAGTAAAAATCAAATTGCAATGCTGATCTCTTCTTCAGAAAATGAGTTACTAAATTTGACTTGTTCTTCTAAGGTCAGTCAATTTAACACTGATTTCTCTAATCTCCAAATACTCTTTTCTGTTTCCAATGGAACTAGGAATCCCTATATATTGCCCATGATAATATTTCAAAAACACATCCAGACTTTGGCTCCTTCTCTAACACTCCCATCTCCTTACTCTTGATTCTCGTATGTCATTAGAAATTAAACTCTTTCAAATTTTCCACATTCTATTATAGTTTCAAAGGTTTCTTTGGTGTACAGTCTGATAACTTACTGCTTCCCTCTTGCTTCAAATGTCTTTTATCTCTTCTATCAGTTTTGTGACATTACCTACATTCTTGGAAGTAGGGATCAGTGGCAGTTCCCACAATGCCTTACCAATTCGTCCTTCATTTTCAGTACCAACACTATTTTCTGTCCCTGAACACCTACACATTTACAGATCAGAACCCCATGTACATAGGTTTTCAAAGCTTTCCAAATGCTAGCTGTATTCTGTTGCATTATTAATCTGAAAAAATCCAGTAATCAAAATGGCATTGTGCTACCACGTCCTTCTCTAACAACATAGCCTTATGTATCCACCAATAATGATTATTGCACAAACCAACAGGGATGTCATTTATCATACAGTTATTATATTTGGGAACAGTCTGGGTAATACTTGCCTCTTTGCATTTAATAATTGAAGACAACAGAAAGTAATCGGCTCAAGAACGACTTTATATTTGCTACTAAATTATGCATATCCTGCCTTCTGCATGCAACTAGCTTTATATATTTATTAGCCCATACTTTCTCCATAGCTGAAATATAGTTTCCCTAATTTTTCTGTTTCTCATATGAACGCTTACATTCTGGAAGACTTCCTATACAGATTATCGAGTGCCACATTCAGATCTTCTCTTATAATTAATGGTTGAGAAAAGTCTGACAACTCTAATATAAATTATTATAATTGTAATGGATCCCTAACACTGTATATCATCTACCAGCCAGCCTTATCCCTTTTGTCTTCTCTATATGAAATAAGTAAACTTCAACTTCCCCTACTAATGTTTCTATTTTCCTCAAAAAGAACATAAACCCATACATTTGTACCTATTTATTGATCATCATATTTTTATTTTAAGTAAGATAACCCATAAAACTTGCAAAAATACAAAGCATAGAAAGTACAAAAGCAATACAATACATACATATTGTTGAAATTATGAGCTGTAAATCATCAACATAAAATAGATAACTTAGCTTCTGAGAAAATCCTCTCTCACAATCCAGTGATCCTATGTCTTATACACCAGGCTGAATATAAGAAGCTTGATATTTCTAAGACTATAAATCCTTTGGTGTCAGGGTTACAAATTCTCAATGCAACATGATGTTGCCTAATACCCCGGTTTTGGCAGATTAGATCAATTCACATTTTCCTAGAATGTTGATAAGCTTTGCAATCAAATAACAAGTGGGCTTTAGTTTCTGAGGAGCTATTTCGGAATGGACATAAAATAGACGTGGCATCTGGACCCAATTCAATACCCTACAGTCCCATTCAAACTGGGTGAGTTTAAACCAAAGTGACCAATTGGTTAATCTCATTAGCCACTTTCTTGGAGATGAAATCTTTATCAGTTATTCAGGGTTTGGTGAAATAATATTCAGAATCCTCAAATAGCACCAAGGAATAATCATTTCATTAATCTAAATAAATGGCTTGAATAAAGACATACTCCTTTTGAGAGTTAAAATGCTTTATCTAATACATTTTATATGCTCATCAAGTGCAATACAACTCGAATTGGTAAAAAATCTAGGTGTCCGTCTGGCCCAGAAACTGACAATGAAGGAGCACACCACATCTATAACTGGGTCAGGTTTTCATGTGCTTGGTCTTCTTCCGAAGGTATATCCCTTTTTGCCTCTGACCTTGCGGAAAACACTGATCCAGGTATTAGTGTTAAGCCGCCTGGACTACTGCAATGCCCTGCTGATCACAGCAAATGAAGCATCCTTAAACAGGCTGCAGGTAGTCCAGAATACCGCAGCTCACCTGGTATCCAAAGACCCTCCTCAAACAGCCTCCCGCCCCCTACTGCAACAGCTTCACTGGCTGCCAGTGCAGGTGAGGATTCGTTTTGAGATCTGTTGCATGGGGTACAAATCTCTGAACGGCAAAGGACCCAATTACCTTGCAGAGAAACTAACTAAATACTTGCCGTCTAGGTCCCTCCGTTAGGGCTCCAAATCTTTCATAGTGGCTGTCCGGTATTAAAAAGCATACCTAGGAGTCAAAGCCTTTTCCCACCTGGAGCCATCTTGCTGGAATGCTCTCCCGGTACAACTGTGACAATGCTCAGATCACCTACAGTTTAGAAGGTTTCTGAAAAAATTCTATTTTAACCTGTTCCATGTATGTAGCTGCAGTAGCGGTCGGTAGTGGGAGTGCTGCCGGGCTGTGATGTGGGGCAGCAGAGGGGCAGGGTGGGGGGTAGTAAAGAATGGAATACGGACAAATACAGGTAAGTAAGCATATAAATAAATCAAACGAATTCTGTTTGCCGCACTGCATCGCCAAATGCGATACAGTGGGCGCAACGAAATTCATTTTATTCATTTATATGTTTACTTACCTGTATTTGGCCGTATTCTGTACTTTGCTACCCCCCACCCTGCCCCTCCTTTACCCCACATCACTGCCTGGCAGCGCTCCCACCACCGACCGCTACTGTCTAGCTGTCTGCAGCAATCCGTTAGGGCAGAGATACACCTGGGGGTGATTCAGGTGCTTTACAAATAAATAAATCAGATCAAATCATAGATTGCCACATGAGAGAAACATTAGCAAATAATCAACAATAGTACATCTTAAATGTCAGCGCAATGAGTGAGTGGAATAGGGGTAGAGACAAAAGATAGTAAAGAACATTTGCAAAATATAATTATGTAAATTCAGAATATCATAATAACCAAACTTTTTTTTAACACAATTTTATTAGGGTTCTAAGAGACATATCAACTTACATTATACGTTTCTGGTTTTGGAGTACATCCATACATGTAAATCCACAGTAGATCCCATCACAGGTGTACCTTACGATGCATTTCGAATGACAACTTTGTGATACATGATCCCAGGGTCAATGACTCCATTATGAGTACACTCTAATCTGGCTTACTCAATCGTTCTCAGTACTCCATTTATCATCAATTCCGGCCCCTACCACCCACCCCCAGTGCTCCACCAGCAACTCTACCCTCCTCCCTAACCTGCAACCATAAACAAAAACTAAGCCGCTGTATTGCAGTCAGCCTCATCGGGATAGGCTCCTTAGGGTCAATACTGGCAACACTCTGCTAGTGTGACCCAGGGAAGGTGGGGGGCACAGGAGGGGGCATAAAGAGTGGGGGGGCATTTCCAAACCCTCCCTGTACCCTCTGTCCTCCTTGTAAGGATCCAGTTGTGGTTTCTAGGGTAACAGTGGGTCTGGGGCGTCTGTGGCATCGTCGTCCATTTCTGCTTTGAACTGTTCGAGAACCTGAGCCCATTCTAAGGAGATCGGTCTTCTCCACAATCCTCATAGGTGGAGTCAAATTCCACAGGTAGGCCATCGGACCCTGGGGTCTTATTACGTGCCAGTGCTTTAATTGCTACGCTAATTTCCGCTATGGTGATTGGTCCCTCTAATAGCTCAACCGAAGCGTCTGTTAATTTGGGAAGGTCTATACCCGCTAGAAATGTAATCTTCTCTTCCAATCTCTCCAAAGGTTGTGCACTATACAAATTAGCATAATGTTCTTGAAAAGTTGTATTAATGCCACTCTGGGAAGTCAGCAACGAGTGGTGGGCGTCCTGGAGCGCCAAGATGGGAGTGGGACTTAACAGGGGAGCAATCAGTCGTGCCAGTAACATTCCCGCCCTATCTGCTTCAGCGTGAGTATGCAATGTGTATGCATGTAAATCGACTGTCTGGAGACATTATGTGAAGTAGTGTGGCTCACTGGTTAGAGGCGGCAGACCCGAGAGCAGAGGACAGCCCGGGACCAGGGTTCGATTCCCGACGCGGCAGGTTTCTGGACCAGGGTCAGCGGACTTGATAATTCTCTCGCCTCGGTGCCCACTCTGATCAGCGATCACACTCGGCAACTCTGGGCATTAGCTTGCCTCATCTTCACTAACGGCCCCACCAGACCGCCGGGGATGCCTGGTCTCACCCTGGAGATACCCATTAAGGGACCATCTCTCAGGGAAACCAGGAAGGGTTTCGCAGCGGTCGAAGCGCGGAGGTACCCCTTCGGGAGTGATTCCAGCGCTATATAAGCACACAATTAATTAATTAATTAATTATAATAACTTGCCATGGCTAATCTGTGCCTCCTGTAATTGCTCAGCACCCAACACCTATCCGTGAGCTGCCACCTCCAATGCTGGTAGTTTGTCCTCCAAGACCACCAAGACCCTGGTCACCTCCCTTCTGACCCTAACCAAGCTTCCCATAGCATCCCCCGCACTGTGACCTTAAATGCCTCCACCTCAATCAATCTAGTCGAATCAGTGCCTTCGTTGTCCATAAAATATGTAGTGATAGTGTCAGCTAGTTTAGTACGAAATACTTGGTCTTCCAAGGTCACAGGTTGCAGTCGGCAGGTTGGTATAGGTGTAGGGACCCTACCCCAATGTAATGTCAATTCCATAGGGTTATGGTCAGAGATGGTTTTACCAAGGAAAGTACTCTGATGTACGGCAGAGGACAGATCCACTGTGCGAAGAAAATGATCCAATCGGGTGTGTAGTCTATGTGGGTGGGAGTAAAAGGAATATTCCCGCATATTTGTGTGTTGGGACCTCCAGGTGTCTAAAAGGTTCCATCCCTGTGCCCATGTAGACAAAGCAGCAGCTTGAGCCACAGCAATGGTAATCAGCAAGGGGGGGGTGAGAATGGTCCCAGTGTGTATCGAATACGGCATTGAAGTCCCCACCTAACAACCATTGGTATTGTACCCAATCCGAGAGTGCCTGTGTTAACCTGGAGAGAAAGGCATCCTGATTCACATTTGGAGCATAAATGGAGCCCAGCAGTACCTGCCTACCTTCCAGGGTCCCTTGGATCAGGACATACCTGCCTTGGTCGTCTATTTGGGACTCACAATGAGCAAAGGGGATTCCTGCCCGTAACCATATTGCAGCCCCTCTAGAAAAGGCGGAGTACTCTGTAGCATAAAATTGGTCCCACCACCACCTCTTCCACTTGCTGGATTCTGCCTGCACCAGGAGTGTCTCTTGGAGACACATTATTTGAGCCTTGCCAAGATGAAGTTGGGCTATGATTCAATGTTGTTTCACAGCTGACCCCATCCCCCTAACATTCCAGGATATGACTATATACTGTTGCGCAACCAACATTATTAAGTGCAAAAAAAAAAAACCCCACCGACCACCGCCATCCCCAGAATATGCGGCAAACATTAAACTAACATAAACAGTCCCCAATACTGGGTCCAATGACAGAACCTCGTCCAACCAAACTGCAAAAAAACGGTGTTAACATCCTTCACATAAAACTCTTGTTGTCGCTTGTGGGGGTAGGCTATGTGTGTAATACTCAAGCTGCTTAACACAAAGAAGAGGAGAGGGCCAATCCTGTTTAAACTCCAATACCCCAAGCCCCCATGCCGAATCAAATGTTCACACTAAAGGGGTATTCAGAGTGCACAATAGACATAACCGAGAAAAATGTCTCAGTTTTGAAAAACTGCCTTCACTCACATACCGAAGTGTGTGACATGCTTCATCATAGGGCCTGCTACAAACGCCCTGGTGTAGCCACATCCAGGGAAGAGCATTAGGGAGGGGGAAAAAAATAATAAATTCCACACTACAAGACGTACAACCAAATAATATCAACACGTACAACGAGTAACACAAAATAAGGTGAAAAGCGTGTGCACCCTGTGTCTGGAACTGATAGTGCGACAGAAAGGTGCAGTATAGGAAAGTGATTAAAACTGGTTAAGGGTGCCAGTAGAAAGAATCACTTTATTAAACCCAATTAGGTACCCCTACCAGGATTAAAAGTAAGAAAAGGATGGGAGAAGTCTTATTGAGAAAATAAGGTTCCTCAAGACATCCCTCCTACCACTGCTCAAGCTGCCCAAACAATAATAGAAATACATGCCCAAGTTGGGCCGGGGCAACACATTAATATACCATCCCCTATAAACCCCCATGTTTAAGCAAGGGCATTACCTATCTAGTGCATAATAAAGAACAGTGAGAAACGAAGGTAAGCATATAAATTAGTAATTTGCTGGAATGGGTGGGCACAGCTCCAGCTGGTCAGCATCAGCTCTCTTTCAAAGGACCCTCTGAGCTCAACCCAATGGACTGAGCCGAGTAGATACAGACAGTAACAAGGCCATGCTACCCCCGGAGTTGGAGTCTGAATTGGCCATCTCTGAGGGACTAGTACTAATCTTCGGTCTTGGGAGTCTGAGTGCCTTGGCCGACCGGATCACTTGCTGGTGGGGCAAGGAAGAAGCCCCCGCGCTCTGTATAACCATGCCTTTCTTGCGCCGACAGGGGGTTTCCTGAGATTTCGGCTGCATAGAATCCACTACTCCACTCTGGCAGTACATCGGGGAAATTTCTGTCCAGCCATTCCCACGCACTCTTGGAGGTGTCGAAGAACAAAGACCATTGGTTATAGTTAATCTTGAGTTTTGCTGAGAAAAGCAATGCAAATGTCAAGCCCCTCGCATGGACTCTTGCTTTGACTCCCTGAAACAAGAAGCGTTTTTTTGTTGAACAGCCAACGTGTAGTCCTGGAATATGGACACCTTCACATTCTCCACTTGGAGCGGAGCCTGCTCCCGCGCCGCCTGCAGCACCCGGTCCCTATAATTAAATAATCTTGCCAACACTGGACACGGGTTCAAGCCGGGTATTGAGCGTCTCGCAGGCACTCGGTGAGCTTGCTCCACTGTAAAATGTGGAGACAGGCCCGTGGCTGCTACCACTGTTTTTAACCAGTCCTCGATATAGTCTGTCGGATTGGGCCCCTCTGTACCTTCAGGCAGACCCACTATTCGGAGATTATTCTGCCTAGCCCTCCCTTCCACATCATCACCACGGGTGTACAAGGCCTCTATCTGGTGCGCCATTTCCCTCAACTGGCCATCGTGATCAATGATTTGAGGCCCCATGGTGTCCATCATGTGTTCAGTATTCTTAACCTTGTTGGATAACTTACAGTGGTCAACTTTGAGTAAGTTCAGGTCCACCGAAAGGGTGCCTAGTTGACTTTCAAGTGCGGAGGGTGATTCGCGAATTCCTTCAGGATCACGTCCAGTTTATCACCCATGGGGGTGGGTGCCAGTGCTGCCTCCATCCGCTGAGATCTGCTGGATGAAGACTCCGAGGGTGGCAATCGAGAGCCCTGTCTGCTCGACTTTGAGGCATTCTGAGGCTTCCCCCTGCCCATGGTCCACGGTAGCACAGGCGGATTCAGTACTCAGCAGAACGGTGTACCGTTCAGTAATCTAGAGCCAACAGGCAGTTATGGGGAGGGTTTAACACACACCCCTCGCAGGACGAAGTCAATTCCCAGGCCCCAGCCAGTCACCTCCCCTGCGCAACTAGGCCCATCAGGCAGTGGATGCCACACTGTCACAGGCTGCTCGTCAGATGAAGGCAGCCACAGCTTGTGCATATCGAGCCATTGCTCACCCTGCGTGTTGGAAATCGGGCGCGGTCCCTCCAGCTCCTCTCAGGGGGAAAAGGCACATTTCACTGCAGCTCTCAGGGAACACTCGCCCACATATGGGAGGAAGAAGGACAACAGAGTCACCTCCCCCCAGCTCAGTCCGCTATTGCAACGGTGCACCACCCACACATGCCAGCCCAGGTGAAAGAATCGCAGCCACAGCCACTCCTCACCAGATCGCATTGGAAGGTCCGCTCACCAATCTCCAGTGTCACAACAGGGGCGCCCGATGTACCTCAGACCTCACTTGATGCAGACAGCAGGTGTAGAGACGGGTACCCGGCTCTGGCCCGAGAGGCCCAGTGGCAACAGCATGAGGTCAATAGCGCAGAAAACTGCCCAACCGCCTTCAACGTTGGGCATACCGGATAATGCCCGCATTTAGTGCCCCAGCCCAGAGCACGTTGCTTAAGTGACCGCCATCTTGGGCTGCAAGCCATGCCCCCCCCCCTCATATTAACCAAACAAACAAAGTTTTTTCTAGAAATCTGAAAAGCTACCCTCTGCCATGACAGTAAGCTAGGCCCCTCAAGAAGAGGCATGGAGCAAAGTTAAATAGTCAGGATCAGCAGAACAAATGGCCAGCCCTCAGATTTAGGAAACAGCAACACTGCTCCCTCCTCTCGCAAAGTAAGAAATGCGCCTCACCTAACCCCACCCCTTAGTAGTGTTTGGTATACCCCAAATTCACTAAAGCCCAATCCACATTGTGTCATCTCACATTATCCTTCATTTTGTGATTGGTTCAAACAACGGGTGTTCAATCACATGACTCTCGATGTGTTCAATTCCATAATATCCCTTCGTTCTAACTTCGCACACTGCAATCGCTTCCAGCATAGGAAACTCAAGTCAAGTCAAGTCATAAAATTTGTATAGCGCACTACATACCCAGAGGGTTTCAAGGCGCTTAGGAAGGGGGGGAGGATTATTTGTCAAATATCCACGTTTTAAGCTGCTTTCTGAACGCTACGTGATTCTGGGTGAGGCGAAGGTAAGCGGGGAGTGAGTTCCATGTTTTGGCCGCCAGGTATGAAAAGGATCTGCCTCCCATGGTGGTCTTGTTGATGCGAGGTACATTGGCGAAGGCTTGGCTGGAAGAGCGAAGTTGGCGGGAGGGGGTGTAGAAGGACAGTCGAGAGTTGAGGCAATCTGGTCCGATGTCGTAGAGTGATTTGTGTGCGTGGGTAAGCAGTCGGAAAGTGATCCTCTTATTGACGGGTAGCCAGTGGAGGTCTTTCAAGTGGCCAGAGATGTGTTCGTTGCGCGGGATGTCTAATATGATCCTGGCTGAGGCGTTTTGGATTTGTTGTAGTTTCTTCTGGAGTTTAGCGGTGGTACCTGCGTAGAGGGTGTTTCCGTAGTCCAGTCGGCTCGTGACTAGAGCGTGGGTGACTGTTTTCCTTGTTTCGGAGGGGATCCAGCGAAATGTTTTTCTGAGCATGCGAAGAATGTTAAAGCAGGAAGAGGATACAGCGTTGACTTGTCTGTTCATAGAGAGCGAAGAATCCAGGATGATGCCAAGGTTCCGTGCGTGGTCTGTCGGGATGGGTGCTTTTCCGAGGGCTTCCGGCCACCAGGAGTCGTCCCATGCAGAAGGGGATGTACCTAAGATGAGGACTTCTGTTTTGTCTGAGTTCAATTTCAGACGGCTGTGTTTCATCCATTCGGCGACTTCTTTCATTCCTTCGTGTAGGTTATTTTTGGCGGTGCTGGGGTCCTTGGTGAGAGAAAGGATCAGTTGAGTGTCATCCGCGTAAGAGATGATGTTGAGGTTGTGTTGGCGGGCGATGGCCGCGAGGGGGCTCATGTATACGTTGAAGAGGGTGGGGCTGAGTGAGGATCCTTGAGGTACGCCGCAGATGATTTCAGAGGCCTCGGATTTGAATGGTGGGAGGCGGACTCTCTGGGTTCTTCCGGTGAGGAATGAGGTGATCCATTCAAGTGCTTTTCCTTGGATTCCTATGTTATTGAGGCGATGTAGAAGGGTGCTGTGGCAGACTGTGTCGAAGGCTGCAGAGAGGTCGAGGAGGATGAGGGCGACTGTGTCTCCATTGTCCAGTAGAGTTCGAATGTCGTCTGTTGCTGCGATGAGGGCGGTCTCAGTGCTGTGTTTGGCTCGGAAGCCAGATTGTGAGGGGTCGAGTGATTTGTTGGCTTCGAGGAAGGCGGCGAGCTGGTTGTTGACGGCTTTCTCGATGACTTTGGCCGGGAATGGAAGAAGCGAGATGGGGCGGTAGTTTTTGAGTTCGGTGGGGTCCGCTGTGGGTTTTTTCAGAAGGGCGGTGAGTTCAGCGTGTTTCCAGTCTTCCGGGAAGGTAGCGGAGTTGAAGGAGCAGTTGATGACGTCTCGGAGGTGCGGAGCTATGACGGAGTCTGCTTTGTTGAAGATGTGGTGAGGGCATGGGTCTGTGGGGGATCCAGAGTGGATGGAATTCATCAGGCGGATGGTGTCCTCAGTGGTGATTGGGTTCCAGGCGTTAAGGGTGTTTACGGGGGGAAGATGGTCAGCAGATGGTAGGGTGGGTTGGCTTCCGGGTTGGTTGTCAAAGCTGTTGTGGATGTCAGCAATCTTGTTGTGGAAAAAAGAGGCTAGGGAGTCGCAGAGGGTTTGAGAGGGGGTGATGTCGTTGGAGTTGGCCGAGGGGTTGGAAAATTCCTTGACGATGTTGAAGAGTTCCTTGCTGTTGTGGGCGTTGTTGTCAAGTCGATCCTTGAATGCTGTTTTCTTGGCTTTTCGGATCAGCTGGTGGTGAGTGCGGGTGGCGCTTTTGAAGGCGTCCTTGTTGCTAGTGGATGGGTCTTTTTTCCAGGCCTTTTCAAGGGAGCGGCACAGTTTCTTGGACTTCTTGAGATCATCGTTGAACCATGAGGCTTTTTTGCTGCCAGGTTTGCTTTGACGTTTTTTCAGTGGTGCTAAGGTGTCGGCGGTGTTGGATAACCAAAGGGTGAGGTTGGAGGCGGCTTCGTTGGCGTTAGAAGAGAGGGCAGGGGAGGTTCGAAGGAGCGATGTGGAGATCTGATCCGTGGTGATTTTGTTCCAGTTTCTTTGTAGAGTTGGTTGTAGGTGGATGATGGGTTTCGGTTTGTTGTAGGTGAAGTGAACGCAGCTGTGGTCAGTCCAGAGGAGATCCGTAGTGTGGCTGAAGGAGACATGGTTGCTGGAGGTGAAGATGGGGTCGAGTGTGTGACCTGCTATGTGGGTGGGGGAAGTGACCAGTTGTTTAAGTCCGAGGTTGGCGAGGTTGTCCAGGAGGGTGGCGGTGTTGCGGTCGCTGATCTTTTCAAGGTGGAAGTTGAGGTCTCCCAGAAGGATGTAGTCTTTGGAGGGGAGCGCGTGTGGGGTGATGAAGTCCGTGATGTCTTCGCTGAATTTTGCGCGGGGTCCTGGAGGTCTGTAGAGGAGGGTGCCTCTAAGAGTTGTCTTGGGGTCGATGTGGATCTGGAAGTGAAGGTGTTCGGAGTTAGCGAGGTTAGCGTCGGAGCTAGTAGAGATGCGGATGGATTTCTTATGGACGATAGCGATTCCTCCTCCTGTATGGTTGGTGCGGTCCTTGCGTGTGATCTTATAGTCGTCAGGGATAGCGATGGCGATGTCAGGGGCGGAGGAAGCGTGCATCCATGTTTCCGTTAGGAAGGCGACGTCAGGAGAGATGGTGTCTAGTAGGCTCCAAAGGTCAATGGCGTGCCTGTGGACCGAGCGGGTGTTGAGAAGGATGCATTGTAGGTGGTTAGGGTCGGGATTCTGTGGAGTGGTCGTAGCGGAGATGTTGTCGGTGCCGTAGAATTTGCAGGAGTAGCAGGAGAAAGGTCCATGGGTGCGTCCAGGAGCGGCTTGGACACAGTTGGGGGCGTGACCTGGGTTGAGGGCTAGGAGGGTGGTGGCATCGTAGGTAATGCGGGGGGGCTGGGCAGTGCGAGGTGCAGGGGCTCTGGCGCTGGGCGCGGTCCAGGCGCGGACGGGCGTAGACGGGCTTACCTTTGGCGCACCTTCGGCGCGGGTTGGGCGCGGTCGCTGCGCGTGGACGCTGCACGCGGGAGCTCCTGTCATATATGGAAGGTGGAGGGGGAGGGGCGAGGGCGGCTCAGCTGGGAGGCGGGTCGTGCACACGAGGACGACAACAAACCACCAAAATGGAGGCGGGGGAGGAGCAGAGCGAGCGGAGCGCTGTAGGTGAATGCGCAGACGAAATAGGAAAGTACTACAATGAGGGCTAGAGCGCTAATACCACAAAGCGCTAGACAGAGCACACAGCAGGCTATACACGCAAGTAGCTTACAAAGCGGATGTTCAGCAGAGCAGCGCTAAGAAAATGGTGAGATAGAGCGCTATATCCACACAGCAGTATGCAAAGCACAGAATACAGAATATGCAGGCTATAAGCAAAAGTAGCTTTCCAGGCGAAATATCAGCACAGCAGCGCTACGATACCGGGCTTCAGCCAGGGACCCAGGGAGCGACCACTCAGTCCGTGAAGGATGGGCGAGTCACAGCTTCTGCAGGACGAGGAGCGCTAGTTTCGAGCTTCCATGTTTGCACGTCACTCCATCCCACTCATGTAACATTTTATAATTACGAATGTCCTCATGCTCCGCTTCCGCAAGGAAGTTCCTTCTTTTTGCTCATTGCTTCCTTCTCTGCGCTACCTTGGCCATTCATCAGGAGCTTGCGAAGGACAGCTCACAGTGTTCATTTTCGCCTCTCTAAATGTCTAGTATTTTTCTTGTTAACTCTAAAATGCCTTTTTGGCAGAGCAGCAGACTATACTAGGAAAGAAAAATACATGTTATTCATCTTTTTATAAAGTTCTACTATTAAACGCTTTAAACGCTCATTTGCCTCTTTGTCTTACGAGCTGCTCATTATTTTCTAGTTGTTAGTGAAAAATAAACTCTTGACTTTTGATTTCTCTTCTACATTAGCCTTGAGCATTTGCGGCCTACTCTAACACCCCTAGCACACGCTTGCCGAATTTTCATCTTTCCCCTTTTAGTCTTGCTCTGTTAGTTTTTAAATGTTTTTTGATTAGTATTCAACACCCTAAGGGATTTATTCCAAGCAGGTTTTATTTCGCAAAAACCCTGTTCCATCACACTTAATCAACAGTATGGAAAAGGTTGGACCTTGGAGGGGTCAGATGTAATATTCCCACTAAAATCTTAGCAATATCAGAAAAGGTATTGAGCTTTGGAGGGGTAAAATTTACTATTCCTACTCTAATGTAAGCAATGCTAGAGGAAGTGCTGTACTTTGGATACGTCTGGATTACTATCCCAACTCCAGTCTAAACAACAGCAGAGAAAAGTGTTGGACTTTGAAGAGATCAAACTTACTTATCTCTATGCAACCTGACAAGAAGTAGAAGACGTTTAGACCACAAATAAATTCAAATACACGCACACACACACACATAACATTAAACATTATTCCCATAAAAACATAACGAACAAAATACATTGAGTAATTAAAATAACTATAAATCAATGTAAATACAATTTAAAGGTAAAAATAAAAAAAATTATGAATTTATTAATAAAAAATGTTGATAAAAAATAAAAAAATATCAAGAAACAGATAATACATAAATTTAACCCTGATAAGTAAAATGCAACTCATTTAAAAATGTATGCGCATCCATATATATTTTAAATGTTAATAAAAGTAGACAGAGAAGTATAAAATGGATGTGAATTATTTAAAAGTGTAATTTATATGCTAATTAAAAAATTGTGTCAATATATAAGTAATAAATGAAGTTCAAAATGAATAATTATATATTTAAAAACATTTCCAGCCAGCCTCCCCACAACCTAAGAACCCATAAAAAATACAAAATAACAAAAATAATAACCAAAATCGATCAAACAGTAAAAAAGGCAATGTTATTAAAGGGCAAATAATACAAATATTAAACTATATATTTGACCATTTTATGAAATGAATACATACCCCTAAAATACTCTCAACAATATTTGAACTAATATACATAACTAATAAACAAATTGATGCTTTAAAAATTAAGGGATTAATTTAAAAAACTGTGGCCCTAATAACGATGTCGGTCTTTTCGGTGCGGGAGGTGACCGACCGTATGTCAGCAGTTCCGAACACCCTATTACAATGCAATGGCACACTGTGCTGTCTCAAACTTCCATTTCCCTACGGGAGCTTGTGCATCAGTTGGAAACCGGCCGCAGGACAAGCTCCCAAAGAGAAATTGGAGTTCCTTTATATCCCTACACCGCGTGGCAGGCACCCAACGGTGCCTGCCGCGCTGGGATTTACAGGGGGGCACCATAGGTGTCCCCCAGTCCTCCAACCGGAGGCCACAGAGGCATGGGGGTCCTGCTAGGGGCTCCCAAAGTTGCTTTCTGACAGGATTTTCATGTCAGAAAGCTCAACATGGAAAGCCTTTCAGAAACCAACATCAGAATCGCAACGGCGGAAACGCCATCCATAGGGAATTATGTCCGACCTCCAGGGTGTCGGAAGACAGTCGGTCTGACTGCCCAGTTTAAACTCAGACTGCTTACATTGTAATTAGGCGGTCAGACTTTAAACCAAGGATATCGGTCGGTAAGGTTCCAACCTGCGGTCAGAGCCTTTCCTACCGGCATCCTAATGAGCCCCTAAGGGCCAGATTTTTCAAGGTTTTGCATCATCCCTGCACCAAACAAGGCAATGCAAAACCTCAGTGAGATTTATCAAGCCATGCAAGGCCACCTTGCATGGCCCTGCATTGATTGATAAATCTAGATTAACACAAGGCAGCGCAAATCGCTGCCTTGCATTACTCAGCTTTAGGGTAGCATTCCATAGGTGGAGAATGGGTGTTCCCATGCATCCACCCATGGATTTTGGAGCATTCCCAGATTTACCATCAGTGGTAGACCTAGAAATGCATCAAAATGCTATGTCTCCCCAAGTGAGAGCCAGATTGCCTTTATGCCACGCAAAGGGGTACGAGGAAGATGATAGCCTAAGTGAAATTTATCAAGCCTCACAAGGCCGCTGTGCTTGGCCCTGCATTGCTTGATAAATGTGGAGTAACGCAAGGCAGTGCAAATCACTGCCTTGCATTATTCTTTTGAGGGTAGGGGTTCTATGGTTGCTCCCACGCATCCATCAATGGATTTTGGTGCATTCCCGGATTTACCATTAGTGATTGACCTGGGAATGTGTCAAAATGCTATCCCTCCCCAGGTGAAGCCCAGCAAGGAGAAACACCTTTATTTCTCCTTGTTTTGTCCTCTTTCTATGTTTTCTGCATTCTGCAGCCCACATAAAAAGAGGAAAATGCCTCTCAGGAGTGTTATTTGTGGGTAGGTGTTCCTTCCTGCACAATGAAAAGCCTACCTATATCGCAGGCACCCTTGCACCAATGCACAAGGGTGCCTGTGTTGGTGCTTGGCACCCAATAGTACACCAGCATTAGGAAAGAACAGGAAGGCACCATGTAATGATAAATAAGGCACATTCCTGCCCTTTAGTTTTTCCATAGTGAAACAGGGGGCTTGCTGTGTTGTGCTGAATAAAAGAATGATACATTTGGCCCTATACATTTACATATTCAAGCTACTTTGTATCCTACTCTCTCACAAACGAAACAGTCTGCCAAAACAATACAAAATATGATTAAACACAAATCTAAAAATGTCTGATATATGAAATACACACACACAATACACTACAAATTATGCTATTAAAATAGTAATTTAATCAATGCATTAAAAATACACCATATGTACATATATAAATGAACTTAACAAATATTAATCTAAGTAGCCAACTAAAATGTAATAAATAAAACATTTATAAAATAATATTAAATACATATTTTAAACCACTTACCATCCTATTCCTCTATGACTCCAACAATAAATTGAAATATTATATATATATTTTTTAACTCTTTAAATATATTACGAAACACAGAAATTCAAGTTTACTGAAAATAATTACAAATAAATAGCAATACATAACTTGATCCTAGGTGAGACATGGAAAGCCCATTTTTCACCTACTTTTAATCCTTTACACAAGGGGCTAGAAAACGAAACAGGGGCAATACCCATTGATCCAACCTCAGCCACACAACTCAGCTTATCAATCACAGTTGAGGAGGTGGAGGAGGCTTTAACACAGGGTATATGCCTGAAAGCCCCTGGCCTAGATGGAGTACCACTTGACCTTTTTTAAAAGTAATTTAAATTTGTGGGCACCGTTGCCAACAAAACGTTTTTAGAGCAGCCATTCTTGTCCCTTTGCCAATGTGATGAATGGAAGAAATTGTGGCCCCGGTTGTCAAAAAAGGCGAAAGAAGTGACCCGGCATGCGATAGGCATATTTAATTGATTGACGCCACAGTAAAGGTTTTGGGCAGGGTCCTTCTCGCACTCTTGGAAGACTGGGCAACCACTAAGGTGATTATTTCCAACACGCAATATGGTTTTAGGAGGGGATGGGGTACAATTGAACAGTGCCTTTACCTATCCTTAATCATTAATAGGCATGTGAGGTCCATAAAGAGCTCTGTTCATCTGGTATTCATGGACTTATCTAGCGCATTCAATACTGTCAACCGAGATAAATTATGGGCCTTGATGGAAGACATGGGTGCTGAAAAAGCCTTAGTAACCCTCCTCCATAGACTTCACTCCTGTACAACTGTCACCATAAGATATGGTAGTAAAAGGGAGAAAACTCAACCAATCATTTCAATGGATGGAGTTCGGCAAGGATGTATTTTAGCCCATTTTTAATTTTTAATTTACACAAATGGGCTGGAGGCTTTCTTACTAAACATAGGGAACTGGATTGACCTAAAATAGGCAACACTCCTGTCCTTATGCAGATGATACCGTTTTATTTGCAAAGACAGCCATGAGCTTGCAGAGATCTCTTGATTCTTTCACTGATTTTATGACCTCTATTATCCAGGGAAAGAAGAGAGACAAGGTTAGTAACTTCTCATACCCGGGCAATCTATTTAATAATCAGTTGAAATAGGAACCACTCTTACTCACCAGAGCGCAGCAGACAAGTAGGGCTGTGGATGCATTTTTTTCGTTTTGCCAGCAAACTATGGCACAAGCTTGCAAATGAGTTAATTACCCTTTACAGAGCTAAATGGCTTTTTTATTGCCACTTATGGGGCGGGGGTTTGGGGTTATGATAGAAACCATAAGCCTGTAATATTCAAAAATATATTTATTAAAAGAATATTGATGCTACTGAAAAGTGTTCCTACACCATTTTGCTATACGGAATTGGACTTAGAGTTCATTGAACACCATATAGGCAGCGCCCCTTTGCTTCTATGGGCCAAGATCTGGCTCTCAGATGACAATGTTTTATAGAGATGTCATCAATGACTGTTTAAAATCAGACAATGTTTTAAAGATTCCCTGGTTTCATTATCTATGAAGAAAATATGAGGAGATAGTTCTCGAACACTTTTTTGATAACCCTGAAAGTATTCCACCAAATGCCAAGAACATTATTAAAGAAGCATAACGCACTAGAGGCAGCATGTGCAATAGTCAGCAAAAGGAGGTGGGGTCGCACACTACTCACACACTGGCGGTGTCGCCCCTAAGGACTCTGGTTAGTGTAGTTAGGTGTTCGCGATGCATCATCTTTCGATCTTCCGCTATCTTCGCCGTCTTCGCCATCCCTGGACACGTGTTTCAGGGTATCACCCCTCGTCAGCAGGGATAGGCCGTGTTCTGGGGTTGCCAATGGCTGCCAAATATCTGCCAGGTATAGTACCACTCAGGCGCGTAGGTGCGGGATCCCTGGCTCGTCAGCCGAGAGCTCAAGGGAGCTTTAAAGTTACAAAAGGAGGTGGGGTCGCACACTACTCACACACTGGCGGTGTCGCCCCTAAGGACTCTGGTTAGTGTAGTTAGGTGTTCGCGATGCATCATCTTTCAATCTTCCGCTATCTTCGCCGTCTTCGCCATCCCTGGACACGTGTTTCGGGATATCATCCCTCGTCAGCAGGGATAGGCTGTGATCTGGGGTTGCCGATGGCTGCCAAATATCTGCCAGGTATAGTACCACTCAGGTGCGTAGGTGCGGGATCCCTGGCTTGTCAGCCAAGAGCTCAAGGGTGCTTTAAAGTTACAAAAGGAGGTGGGGTCGCACACTACTCACACACCGGCGGTGTCGCCCCTAAGGACTCTGGTTAGTGTAGTTAGGTGTTCGCGATGCATCATCTTTCGATCTTCCGCTATCTTCGCCGTCTTCGCCATCCCTGGACACGTGTTTCGGGGTATCACCCCTCGTCAGCAGGGATAGGCCGTGTTCTGGGGTTGCCGATGGCTGCCAAATATCTGCCAGGTATAGTACCACTCAGGCGCGTAGGTGCGGGATCCCTGGCTCGTCAGCCGAGAGCTCAAGGGAGCTTTAAAGTTACAAAACGAGGTGGGGTCGCACACTACTCACACACCGGCGGTGTCGCCCCTAAGGACTCTGGTTAGTGTAGTTAGGTGTTCGCGATGCATCATCTTTCGATCTTCCGCTATCTTCACCCTTGAGCAGTTGGCTGACGAGCCTGGGATCCCGCACCTACGCGCCTGAGTGGTACTAAACCTGGCAGATATTTGGCAGCCATCGGCAACCCCAGAACACGGCCTATCCCTGCTGACGAGGGGTGATACCCCGAAACACGTGTCCAGGGATGGCGAAGACAGCGAAGATAGCAGAAGATCGAAAGATGAAGCATCGTGAACACGTTACTACAATAACCAGAGTCCGTAGGGGCGACACCGCCGGTGTGTGAGTAGTGTGCTATCCCACACCCATTGGTAATATTAAAGCTCCCTTGAGCAGTTGGCTGACGAGCCTGGGATCCCGCACCTACACGCCTGAATGGTACTAAACCTGGCAGATATTTGGCAGCCTTCGGCAAACCCAGAACACGGCCTATCCCTGCTGACGAGGGGTGATACCCCGAAACACGTGTCCAGGGATGGCGAAGACAGCAAAGATAGCAGAAGATCGAAAGATGATGCATTGCGAACACGTTACTACATTAACCAGAGTCCTTAGGGGCAACACCGCCGGTGTGTGAGTAGTGTGCGACCCCACACCCATTGGTAATATTAAAGCTCCCTTGAGCAGTTGGCTGACGAGCCTGGGATCCCGCACCTACGCGCCTGAGTGGTACTAAACCTGGCAGATATTTGGCAGCCATCGGCAACCCCAGAACACGGCCTATCCCTGCTGACGAGGGGTGATACCCCGAAACACGTGTCCAGGGATGGCGAAGACAGCAAAGATAGCAGAAGATCGAAAGATGATGCATCGCGAACACGTTACTACATTAACCAGAGTCCTTAGGGGCGACACCGCCGGTGTGTGAGTAGTGTGCGATCCCACCCCCATTTGTAACATTAAAGCTCCCTTGAGCAGTTGGCTGACGAGCCTGGGATCCGGCACCTACGCACCTGAGTGGTACTAAACCTGGCAGATATTTGGCAACCATCGGCAACCCCAGAACACGGCCCATCCCTGCTGACGAGGGGTGATACCCCGAAACACGAGTACAGGGATGGCAAAGACAGCGAAGATAGCAGAAGATCGAAAGATGATGCATCGCGAACACGTTACTACATTAACCAGGGTCCTTAGGGGCGACACCGCTGGTGTGTGAATAGTGTGCGACCCCACCCCCATTTGTAACATTAAAGCTCCCTTGAGCAGTTAGCTGACAAGCCTGGGATCCCGCACCTACGCGCCTGAGTGGTACTAAACCTGGCAGATATTTGGCAGCCATCGGCAACCCCAGAACACGGCCTATCCCTGCTGACGAGGGGTGATACACCGAAACACATGTCCAGGGATGGCGAAGACAGCAGAAGATCGAAAGATGATGCATCGCGAACACGTTACTACATTAACCAGAGTCCTTAGGGGCGACACCGCCGGTGTGTGAGTAGTGTGCGACCCCACCCCCATTTGCAATAGTCAGCATCATGTCAATTAATGAAAGCCTCGCCAGTTACCCGACCTGCTACAATTTTTTAAAACTTGTTCTATCAACTCTCAGTTCAGTTTTTATTTAACAAGGTTTCACTTATACACCGTGCACTTTCTGATGGCATTTCCACGCCAAGGAGGGTGGTCAGACAGGCTTATGCCCTGTCCGTGTGATAATTCCTCCAGTCGAAGCACTATGCACTTTGTATTTTTTTGCACATTATATAAATTGGTGAAATTAGATTTCTGTTGCCATTATTAAGGAATACTCACCCTTGTTCATATATTGATGGTTGTAACTGTTTACAGTCGTTGGCAATTGCTGAAATTTGCTCTGCAGTAGACAATTAGATAAGGGGTTCTATCGGGATCAGGAAGCACTATCAGTAAAATTGCATGAAGATCAATAGTATAACAGTTTGCTGTCTAAACTCTTTTTTTAATGAAAACAATGATATGACATAGCTGGAATTTTTTGATTAGTATTAGAGTGTATTGTGGTTTTGATGTATTGCAGTTTGCTGGTAATCTTTTTATGGTTCTCGCAACCGAAATAAAGTTTTTCTTGACTTGACTTGAATAGCAATGAAATAATAATAACTGATAACACTAAACATAAAACATTACAACAAAAAAATCAAGAACAGGTATTGTATACATTTTACATAAAACTATATTAAATACTTTGGCATTTCAACAAAGTAAAAACAATTATTTTGTTATCTGCACTATTAAGTCCCACAATAATATTGTCATTCCAATATTTTTTAAACAATATTTGTGTATCATACTATTTTTACAACAATATTAAAGTCGAGCAGTGTCCTAGATGATAGCAGTCTTCAAAAAATCTGGAAGACAAGGAATAAGACCCTCCGGCTGCTAACCATTTTAAGGGTCAATTTCACATGAACTAGTGGACTCTGATGCAGAAACGTATGATGAGTTTTCAAGAATACATTGATAATGCGGACAAATTTACACAACACGTGTATCCGTAAAGAACACAGTCTCCCAGAAGGGTATCTTAGCACTGAATAACAGATGTTGATCGTTACCGAACTCAATTTTGCTCATTTTATTGACCTCAGAAGGATGAAAGGCTGAGCGGGCATGAGGTCAAATACAGGGCCCTACACCATTATTGGATACCCATCCAAAGCCGAAAAGTCATTACATTTACCAAACTACGGGCCTGATAATGAATTTCGCGGATAGAATACTCCGCCACAAACGTGCTGGATATCCCGTACGCCATATTACAATTGCATTATATCCTATGGAACATGTAATACGGCGGCTGAGATATCCGTCACGTTTGTGATGGAGTATCCAATCCGCCAAGATGGTAATCAGTATAAGAATTGGCTTGGTAGTTTGGTCTGCCCTGTTCCCATGATGCACTGGGCCAGGGTCAGACTAATTTGCATATAGCCAAGTTCTGAGCTGGGATGGTGCAGTGAGCTAAAAAACGGTGATGGATCAAGCCCTGATCTTTGGACTGGGTAAGAGTGGTCTGCTTAATTCAGACACTCTGTTCATCACCACCCCCTTTTCTGAATCATTTTTGTCCACCATAAGCGTGGAAGGGTATACTCAGATGTGAGTCCCTAGCTCATTGCACCATCAGGATTCAAGCAAGCCGGGCCGAAGAAGGCTGAAATGCCAGAAACCGGTCCCCGGTAGCTTGTTTCCTTCCCAGTATAAGAATTGGCTTGGTAGTTTGGTCTGCCCTGTTCCCATGATGCACTGGGCCAGGGTCAGACTAATTTGCATATAGCCAAGTTCTGAGCTGGGATGGTGCAGTGAGCTAAAAAACGGTGATGGATCAAGTCCTGATCTTTGGACTGGGTAAGAGTGGTCTGCTTAATTCAGACACTCTGTTCATCACCACCCCCTTTTCTGAATCAAGATGGTAATCAGGCCCTTCATCTCATCACAGGTCTATGAGAGGGAACTGAGAGACAAGAAGAAGTAACATTTGTTCAGGTTATTCAGTGCAGTAGGATAAAAGGTGGTGCCCTAAAACACTGCATTGGTTAAGGCTGAATTGCTAAGCCTTGTCTTTTGATAACCTCGTCTTTCCCACCACATTGTGGCCTTATGGAAGCGTAATGCTCTAATGTGGTGAAAAGAAAATGTATGTTTTAATATCTACATCTAATTAGTGGTAATAAACATTAAATCAACCTCGATGTAAAATGTACTTCATTGCTGTGTTTTATTTCGCAACCGAGGTAATGCCGACAAAAGAATCAATGTTTTGCATAATTAATGCAAGAAGAAAATAACACTGTAAATATTTCATAAATAAATCATTTGCTTTTGAAAAAATATCGAAGATAAAAGATAAGCTCTTGATTTGGTGTCTCTAAATCTTACCAAGGAGCCAACAGACTTAATAAATCAATGTTGCTTTACATTTTTTGTGTTTGATGACACACTACATACTTTCACAGTCATGCTGAATTGGGGTGCTGTTGCAGTACACAGGATCCCTTGTGTTTTCATTCGCTGCATTAGCTGGTTCGAGGAACCCACAGGATTATGATTTTGTGAAATTCATAAAAAATAAGGACATCCGTAGCATATGCAGGGGCTTTTTCAAAACATGTTATTTTATAAAGGCCTCTAACTTATATATAGTCAAAATTTTAGAATATTATTACCCTCGGGTTTCTTTACATCTAAATTTTGCATCCGATATAGTGACAAAGAATAATTATAATGATCCCCATGGGCTTTTAGTTTTAAAATACTTTAACTAACTGTTTTCCTTGTGTCCCTTACTCAAGAGTACGCTTTTATTTATTTATTTTAAAGGTTTTATATAGCGCTAGCTAGACCCTGAGCTATCAGAGTGCTTTACAGAATCAAGAGCAAGGTAATAATCAGTCAACGTGTAACTTCAGAATGTTGATATGCTGAGTTGGCTCACATCTTTTTTAAACTTGTGATTGCAGGGTGCACACATATTTCAGCAGTCAGGAGGAACCTAACTCTAAGTCCAAGATCCTGATCTGCTTTCCCACGACCATATTTTCACTGTTCATCTGCTTGTGCTGATGTTCCCCTGTGGTAGGAATCTCCGCCATTGCATAGTCAACGTGCCCTTTATGGAGCATAAACTACTCAAATAATTAATCCACACAAAGTTTTGGAATGGTTGCAGAAGACAGCTTGGAATGATACAATCAATGAGGGATGCTTGGGAAATGGCTATACATTAATTTCCAGGGACTTTGGAGTTCTTGGGCCAAAGAACTCCTGAAATAGGCAAGAACTATTGGAAATGTCAGGACGACAAAGAAAGGTCAGGTAATTTTGTTTGTTTACTTTTATGTAGCGCAAACTCGACCCGTAGGTATCAGAGTTCTTTACATGAGCACCAATTGCGTTACAGACGGACACATTCATTTTGAGAGGCATAGGGAGATCAAGCGATTTGCCTAGGATCACAGGATGTTGAGCGGCCCGCCAAGAGTCCAACCCATTTCCCCAGCTTCGAGGTCGATCGCTCTAGCCGTTAGGCCATATCCTCTCTAATTGACAATGGCGGCTGTGCTGGCGATCCAGGGTGGTCATAAGCAGAGTTTGTAGAGTAAGAAAGATTATGACAGAGCAGGGCTGCAAGGAAGGCTTTGCCCTATGTAAGTACTGAAAGGGCCAGGCCCATAGATTTTAGACCTGCTCTAGAGTCACACTCTGATGGTTCTTTTTTGCAGCATGAAAGCGTAAAGGGGAGAAAAGTCTTTATACATTAGTCAATTAGCCAATAACTCCTGATACATAATAACTTATGGACTACTAATTAAGGTAAGTTAGTTTATTACAAAGCCAAAAATAACGGGACATAGAGACACCTCAACACGATGGTATAGAAATACAACGGAATTAGCATGAAGCCAAACCGGCGTATCTAATTTAGATGGTGCAGCATAAGCAAAACAATGAATCCAAGAAGTAGGATACAGAAAATCAGGAAGCATGAGTCACATTTTCCTGCATCAAGAGTTGATGAGTAAAAGGCATTAATCTATCCCTACAGTAGCTCAAAGGTGACATCCCTACATAGACATCTTCAAGAGGAAATATTAAAGGTCTCAGTACGTGGAGTCTTCCTAAGACGTCTCTCCACCATCAATGGGTCGAGTAGCTTAAAGCCACCATCTCAGAAATAGAGCTCAATTGAGATGCTCTCTCTCTGAAAGGCATAAGAGAAGTGGGGAACTTTCCCTAATTCCAATAACCACTTATCCACAGGTAGAGTTCCCACAATGCACTGGGCTAACGCCATCCGCTCTGGGTACGGTCCTAAATGTATTTCTCCACTATGTCGCCAGTGTACCTTCTTTGCAACAATTTGACCTTGGTTCCCAGACCTTCTCCTGTGTGAATCGTAGCAGCCTTCCTTTATCCACTCTAGTCACACGATTGTAACTCCTTTCCTCCTTGCCTAGCTAATAAAGCAAATACATTATTCTGTCTAAAAGAGCTCTTCTTCACCTGCAATGTAAAACGTGAGTAAGAACAGATTCCATAGCACACATGAAATTCAACTATTAATTATACACTAGAGTTTTCAGGCCTACAACTTAAGTCAACATAAGAATGCATCATGTTAGCTTTACAAATTCACATAAGCATTAATTTTATTCCAACTTAAAAACATTTACCTACATGTGAAATGTCATAATTAATAAGCACATTTAGTACATGGGTATTCGTCAGTTCACAACATGATTTCTCCATGTTAATGTTTCCGCTGATTACATTCATTTTCCATGTTAATCCTCCATGCTTCTTGTCAATGGCATAAAATACGTCACATTTTATGTTAATACATTCCAAATTCTAACACTTTGCGTTTACATATTTTTGCAAGATTAAATGCAGGTGCACACTACACATGATTATGATGCACCCCTACAAACAAAATGAGATCCCCACTTCATCATTACCAATAAAGAAGGCTCTGCTTCAAAAAGGAAATCCTTGTCGCTATGTAGAGCAGGTGTTTAGGAGCTGAATTGTCCTGCCTGGTTCTGCCATTGAGGGTTGACGGTCCTAGGCCAGAACATTTTACAATACATCCCACCTGCTTGCAGAAACTCTCTGCACATCAGGGCCATTGCTATTATCTTTCACAGAAACAAACCCAAATGCACAGCAGGTTGAACAGCAGGCGCCATGACATGGCAGTCTACCAAGCGTCATATTTTCACTGAAATAGCTGCAGCCATGCCAGTGGATGCACTTTCAGTAAAAACTTCTTTCCGTGGCGGTGAGGAAACTTAGATATAGCAGGAGAGTACTCTCTAGGCAAGCACAGAGAAGAATCTACCATCCCAGTGGCTTGGCGGACTGCACCAGGGGCTAAATGAGCCTTCTAGCTTTTCCTGGATTTATTCATGTAAGCCACAAAACTTAACAATAAACAGAACCTCTTAATAAAGAATGCACAATATTTTATCATCTAAATATTCCTTTGATTGTGACGAAACAAAACATATTCTAATTTACTCTTCTTAACTATTTTTTCGCGCCATTGTCCAAAAGAGTACAAGACAAAGGATTCCCTAGGCTGTGCCTTTACCAGCCACTCTACCCACTCTACATGTGACAAGACCTTTTCTAACAAAATTGGGAAAAGAAAAATGAAAAAAAAAAACCTAGTGTGTATGGTGTGGAACCCTTTCACCACCACCCTATCATACCACGGTTTGGTACTTTGCCACCGAACCAATACAAGGAGCTAATATAGTTGAGCAATTTCGGGTAGCAGGGCTTGGATTGAAGAAGTTTCTGAAAGCACATAAAAGCAATTTGCCCACAGTACTTTACTGTTGTGCTTTCATCTTCTGGATGTGTCATAGGAATTATTTTCACAACATAGCCCTAGAATGGATTCTCTAGTCCCTCTGAAACCAAAGACTTCAAGCCTGATTATGAGTTTGGTGGTGCAGTGCCGGGTCCGCCCCGCAGCTGCACTGCCAAACCTGTGGTCGGGCGCCTGCCAGATTACGAGTATAACTCGTCTCTGGCGAGCTTTCTTTTACGTTCCCACAGTGGTTCCCAGAAAATGGGTACCTCAATGGGAACGCCAAAAACAGTCCTTGCACGGCATGGACTGTACAGTCCATACAGTGCAGGAGCTGAGATCCTCTGCTTGCACCCCATGGCCTAGGGAAACAAGGGGAGCCTGCGGGGATCCCTTTATTTCCTCTCCGCCACGGCTTTCATGGAGGAGGAATCACCATAAAAACCATTGCGGAGAGGAAACTCCAAATATGCTTGGCCGGACTGGGACAGTCCCTCCAAGCATATTGATGCCTCCTGACCGCCGCTACACCACCAGGGACTGGCGGTTCCCTGGCAGCTGTGTTGAGACAATGGTGGTCCGGCCACCCTAATCATAATAGGGTAGTCAGGAGACTGCCACCGCCAAGCCCTCATGAGTAATTAGGCCCTAAGTAAATGTGTCAACATGAGATAGAGAACCGATGGTCTGCAACCTCCAACAATCCACTGATCATTACATAAGTAGGGTGCATATTAAATAACAATCAATCCTGTGAGACTCACTGGAGTAGTTGTTGTTAGTAGGCCACATAGTTACTATGAAAATAAACCAGACAGTGGCAATGGTATTTGTCAACATACAGAACAACAGAAAATACTGTAACATTATGATGGTAATTTAGGATTTCTCTGAATTGTTTTGTCAACCTCTTCCTTCCCTTGGTCAAATAAGCTGATCTTAGCGTCAAAAGGGGTCTACTGTGATCCTGTAGATCACCTTGGTCACACCTGCATAACCCTTTAGAAAAACAGAAACATTGTTCAGTAGAGAGACAGCTGTTGTTTAATCAATCAATCAATCATTACATTTGTAAAGAGCGCTACATACCCGTGAGGGTCTCAAGGCGCTTTGGGGGTGGTGGTTGGGGAGGGCTGCCACTGATCGAAGAGCCAGGTCTTGAGAAGTCTTCTGAAGGCCAGCAGGTCCTAGGTCTGTCGTAGGCCGGTAGGGAGAGTGTTCCAAGTCTTGGCGGCCTGATGAGGGCACCACAGTGACTGTACTGCCCTCAGGCAGACAGATAAGACTGTCGAAGACTTGATGTGTCTTTTCTGTAACCTTCAGCAAGGAAAAGTAGTTACAGCTAAAGCACTGGTGTGCCCGACCCTCATCCTGCAATTCTTGGATAGAAGTTCATCTACCTAACAAAGCTTCAATGAAGCTTATTTAGTCCACTTTGAACAATAATGAATGTTTCAAGATAAACAATTAATATATAAGCCTCTTTGGCCATTAGCTTACTTATGTCCCATGAACATTTTACTGTTTAGAAACATTAATTGACAAATCAAGACATCTGATTCTGTGAAGCCATGTTGATTATTTAGAAACAATAATTTAGAAATTCAAGCTATCATGCTACGCTAGAACCAACACCCTCAAACTGCAATTCCTGGATCGAAGTTCATCTACCTAACAATGCTTCAATGAAGCTTATTTAGTCTACTTTGAACATTAATGAATGTTTCAAGATAAACAATTAATATATAAGCCTCTTTGGCCATTAGCTAACTTATGTTCCATGAACTTTTTACTGTTTAGAAACATTCATTGACAAATCAAGACATCTCATTCTGTGAAACCATTTTGAAAAAATAATTTAGAAATTCAAGGTATCCTGCTACGCTAGAACGGACATTAAACAATATATTTGAGCAAGCTGAATTATTACATTGCATTGAAACAAATATTTTAACAACATTGACAATTGTGCCTTTGTATTTAAAAATGTACACTTTAATAAATGAAAGGTATAATGCTAAAGGGGGATACCTAAATGAAAAATATATCAATATTATATCAAAGGGAATAGATAATTGAGATAGTTAATTCACAAGGAACACTAGGAATCAACATTTATTTTAATGAGATTTGTGACACAATGACTCATATACTGCCCATTCTTTTCCATATGGAACTCCATTTATCTGAATGTTTGCTTCTCCCTGAGTGTTTTTGAGGTCTTCTAGCTTTAATTTATCACTGTATACCTCATATGCCGGTGAAAAAGTATCGGTTTGTGAAAGGATATTATTATCTTCCATTTCAAAGAGCCTTGACGCTAAAGCTTTAACACGTCTGGAGAACATATCTGTCTGACTGGTAAGGTTATCAATCTTAGTTTAAATGAATGAAAATGTTTTGGATTGACTTGTTTTAATCTCCTGAACTTCTTATAGCAGCTGCCATAGCAGTAGGAATATTGGAGCATTAGTCACAATATCAGCACTGTTCACAGACTGTTTCGGATTTGTCGCTGATTTATTTTTGTGGTTATAGTGACAGGATGATGTCATTAGAGTTTACTTTGTGTCCTGTGCATTATGATTGACAAGTGGCTGTGTGGAGAGGTATTTAACAGATATGTCTGGTGGAAGCTCAAAAATGAGGCTCCCTTGACTGCTCTTTTCTGCAAACTTGTTTTATGGGTAGTAATCAGATATCTCTGCTGAATACCCTGGATCAGATTTAAACAAGGTGTAGTTAGAGTCCAATAGCATTAGATGGCCATAGCTACAAATGTCATTGCTCATTACAGTCATCTTTTTCCGTGCTCTGTGTATGTGGCATAATCTCAGAAGCATTTACTAAGGGCTCTTTGTTGGGTGTATCTATTGAACTCTGTGGTGGCTACTGCCATTTCTTAGTATCTCAAGGTATCTGACAAGGGAGAGTGACTTAAGGATAAGATTGGTTTCATTTCAATAGAAGTTTGTTTTCTAGCAGGCTCTGTCTATTTAATTACTAAGGTGGGGGCCTTGTGTAGTTTGGGTTGATTTATTAGCTTTAAGAGGTCATGGTGACAATTTGTGGGGGACTTCATTAGGTTGTATTGAGACTTTGGAACACTGGAGTAAAGAACATCCAACCCTGACAACCAAGTAAATATATGCACAAGCCTTACATAAAATGACCTTGTAATTCATCCTAAGTGAGCATTCAGCCCTCTACCCAGGGCCACCTATACTTTCTTGGAACTGGGCTTCCTCATCCACCTCCAACGTGATCCTGCATTCCAGATGTGTGAAGTTTGCAGCTGTGCCATGTATACCAAGAGCTGTGTGACATGCATACCGCGCAAATGCGTCCACGGTTCTGAGTTGGGTTATCATTGATAAGCAATCAATTGCAATTAATAAAAACAAAACAAATTACTGCGTTGGGATTTGGTGTGGACATCTCCATTGTATCATAAAGGGAGAAGAATACCTAAGGGTGTGTGGATCAGGCAGGGCCAGGTACAAGCATGGATGCCAGGTAAGCTGTAGTCTGGATGCTGCTTAAGCACTCCAGGCATTGCATCGGTCAGGGCTGTGGGTTTAGCCAGGAAGGTGCATGGTTTGCAAAACACTTTCTATTTGGCATCTTCTGCAGGAAAGTGGTTTCTCCCTTTAATAGTTACATCAAGGGGGACATGGCCAAGATGGTGGCCATGGTGGACACACTCTAGGGAGCTCCACGCTGGCCTGCATGATCGCCTACAATTATCCTACACCTCCTGCTTTATCTAGCTTGAGGAATAGCCCTTGTGCTCCAGAGAGGCAACAGAGTCACTCCATTGCATCGGGCGTAGACAGAGGATCAGTCCCTCTGCCGCGACGGGTCTGTCCAATGGCGGCCTGCTGGGGTTCCTGATCCCCAGATTTGCATGATTTACCTGCCGCAGCATTGCCCTTGGCACCACCGGAGTTTGGGGATGGAGCCCTGCTTGCACTGCCAAGGAGACAAGGTGAGGTTTTTGACCCTGCATTGAGCCCGGCACATGGCACGGGGCAGCCTGCCAGGAGGGCACAGCGGCAGCCCCCGGTGCACATACTCTCCCCTCGTTGGCACCCAGCCTGAACAGGGAGTGCCACGGTCACCGGAACTGCGCTGGCCTGAGGATACGGGTGGGACCCTGGGCCGGGCTATCACATGGTGGCAATCTGAGACCTTCAAATACATGGAAACGAAGGCCGCTTATCATTGTGGCGATTGCAAACAAAACAGGTGATGGACCGAATGTGGATCAATGTCACACATTCACCCCAGTCAAAAGATCTGGGCCCAAATCCATCGTTTTTTTGCACTCCACACCACCCTGGGTTAGACAATGGCGATATGCAAATCAGCTCTGACCCTGTGCCCCATGGGAACAGTCCAGTCCGAACTACAAAAGCCATGTCCTTCCCAGAACGGAATCAAGCATCCGAGGACCGGACCGGTTTCGAGGTAACACCTCTCATCAGCCCGGCTAGCTTGACTTCAGCGGTGTGGAGTGCCTGGGACCCACGTCTGATCATCCCCAGCGCACTTATGGCGGTATTGCAAACAAAACAGGTGATGGACCGAATGTGGATCAATGTCACACATTCACCCCAGTCAAAAGATCTGGGCCCAAATCCATCGTTTTTTTGCACTCCACACCACCCTGGGTTAGACAATGGCGATATGCAAATCAGCTCTGACCCTGTGCCCCATGGGAACAGTCCAGTCCGAACTACAAAAGCCATGTCCTTCCCAGAACGGCACATGGCACGGGGCAGCCTGCCAGGAGGGCACAGCGGCAGCCCCCGGTGCACATACTCTCCCCTCGTTGGCACCCAGCCTGGACAGGGAGTGCCACGGTCACCGGAACTGCGCTGGCCTGAGGATACGGGTGGGACCCTGGGCCGGGCTATCACATGGTGGCAAGCTGAGACCTTCAAATACATGGAAACGAAGGCCGCTTATCATTGTGGCGAGACACCCGATCGGTGGTAGCCTGCCGGAACTGGATGCTGTCAAACTCTATGCTCAGTGGGTGACACAGTCAACGAGCAGAATTGATGCCCTTGCAGCTGCATCCCAGACATCCGTACAAACCATGGAGCTGCTCGCTGGGAGAGCACAGCGCCAGCCTAGCTATCCCGGCGCCCCTTCACTGAGGGCCTTCTCCGTATCAACTATGCCATGGTGGTAGAGCCTGTTATGATTTCTCTGACACATGGGGGGCACAGTCAATTCTCCCCATCCCTCGTGCGGGGCGATCTCGGGACATTGTGGCTTACTGGGGCTGGCCTAGCACTGCCGAACATAAGGAGAGCCAGAAAATGTGGCAGGGACATTTTCTGCATCCTGTTTGCGGATCCATATTCGGCTTGCAGGTTGCTGTAGCTGGAGGCCTACTCTGATTTCCATTAATTGCACACTGATGGGCACATCGCCCCCCTGGTACAGACTGCCTTGGGGTCACTTAGTGGAGCGAGGTAATTATCTGGCTTTCTGTGTGGCTGGAACCCCGCCACTTCGCTCAATTGGATTCACCTGTCCCCCCACCCAGTCTTGCACTTACTAGTCGTGGTAGGTCACCAGGTGGAAATCCTATTAGCCGTTATCAGGTATGTGGAGCTCAGCTCCTGTTCGCTGGGTGGGTCCCCACAGCTGTAGGCACCTTACAGTGTGAGAGGTGAGTGCGGTGGTTGCACAGAGAGGTGGCCATTCCCTGAGTGGTGCCGCAGGCCTGTATGAGTGGAGCCATGGGATAGGACAGGCCACAGAGAGAGGCCCAACAGACCATATTTGATCAATGTACGGCGCAGGGTGCACCACCACAGACAAAATTGCCATAGGACCCCCAGTTAAACACGGATACATCACGAAAAGACCTCACCGGAGCTCAGATTCTTGTGACCATTGAGGCCTGGAATGCAGCAGTGCGCGCAAAGGTAGGGGATGTGGGACTGTTGAGAGTGGATCTCTGGGCAGTGGCAGAATGGTCCATAGCTACAGAGCAAACTGTAGCTAAATTGCAGGCCGAAGTTTTAACATTGAAAACTACGCTCTCACACCTTTCAGCAAAGACTGCAGTCCTAGAGCGTAGGGCTGAAGATGCAGAAGGTTGCTCCCGAAGATGTAATCTGCGATTCGTTGGTTTGTTGGAGGGGCTGAGGGAGGAACCACATAGCTGTTCATAGAAAGGTAGATCATAATTGACTGAGCACACCAGGCACTGACCCCAGTTCCTCCAAGTGGCTCTGCACCCCGAACTAAAGTATAGGGACCTCGACTGTATCCTTCGAGAGGTCCGGCGTGTGGGAAATCCCACCTTTGAAAATCATACAATACACATATTCCCTGACTACATTCTGCTGGTCCAACAACATCAGATGTCCTTCACTAGTGTGAAACAGAAGCTGAGAGCAAAACAGTTGCAAGATATGCTGCCCTACCCTGCTAAACTGAAAGTTATGCACAATGGCCTTTCTCATTTCTTTTCTACACCCGAGGCGGTGTGGGATTGGCTGGAGATACAAGGCGAAGGGCAATCCAGCCCGAGGCACGCAGCGCTCACACAGGTCTAACAGGCCTCAACAATACAATAAACAGCCCTCCTGATCCTCTCACAGAGTAGTGGTTGAGAGAGTAGATGGCTCCCTGGAACTGGAGCGGCTACCTCAGACACAGAGGGCAGATGGTTGCCTCCCATCGATTCGACACATTTGCAAATTGAGCGGGAGGAAGCCAGGGCTCTGGTGAAGGTGATGACTGCCTCAAATTTGAGCACCAGCACTGGAGACGTCGTAAAGGATATGACGCAGGCAGCGATTCCCTGACCTGGTGTGGTCTCATCTTGGACATTTGTACGGATACAGACGGCGCCATAGCATGGATGTTTTGTTGGCGCCATTGGCGGCGCATAGGTGACGGAACTGTACAACACTGCAGGTTGACTGATGGCGCAGTTTAAAACTGTGACATGGAATGTGCAGGGCCTTAACTCCTTCATTAAGAGATACAGAGTACACACTTACCTTCGTCGACACAGCATATGTATAGCAATGCTGCAGGAAATACATTTATCAGATTCAGAGTTTTCTTTCTCGTGGTCTACTTTACCTACGCCAAAGGAATAGTTATTTGGGTGGCCCCGCAGGTACCATTCAAAGTCTTTAGTAGCAATACTGATGTAGAGGGGAGATATGTTCTGATACATGTGGAGCTAGATGGAAAAGAAATGTGCCTGTTGAATATTTATGCTCCCAATGTTGATGACAGTGACTTTTTTTTTACATTCAGAGGCCCTTCTCCTGCCCTAATTGTGGTGCGGGCTGGGGATTTCAATTGTGTTTTGAATAGCTCCTTGGATAGTCATCCCACTAGGGTCCCCTCTAAACCAAACATGACAGCTATACTGCAGGGGAGTCATGGACCGTTACACGGCTACGTCGCGCATTATGCACCTGGGGGCTATACCTGTTACAATTCCGCACATCTGGTTTTTAGTAGATTGGACATCTTCCTCCTCTCAGTGAGGCCGCAGTGATGGCATTGCATACACAGGTGCTGGGACGATACCTCTTAGACCATGCGCCCATGCTTCTGGAGTGAGAGCCACAGTGTCGCTGCCCCCGGGTCTCTCTATGGTGACTACAGCCAGATACCCTAGAAGACGACGTATTCAGGGGTTAGGTAAGGGAGGTGATGAGGACCTAATTTGATGACAACTGGGGATTTACTAGTAGAAGGGGGACAGAATGGGAAGGCTTAAAGGTTGTGACACGTGGGGAATGCTGCTCCAGAGTGGGTGGGTTAAGAAGACAATTGGAGAGGGACCTGTCCAAGGCGGAAAACACCCTGGCTAGAATACATGAAGGGTAGCCTGGTGGGGATGCGCAAGGAGAGACACTGCTACAGGCCCAACGCAGGGTGGGAGAAATATGGGACAGACTAGATTGCATGGTACAATTCGAATACCACCAATTGCATCACAGTGAGGGGGACAAATCAGGCAGCTTCTTTGCTTGGCTGCTGAAGATTGAGCACCCCCCATCATTCTCATGCTCTGTCAGGCGGATGATAGCCATGTGTCCACACGGCATGGTATTAACTCCCTCCTACATGCTCACCTATTTTTGGATGACCTCACACTTCCCAGTTTCAAACGTGACTGGCAACTTGAGGGTCTTAATATGGAGATTCGGCATGGCCCATTGTAGGTCCCCGGGACCTGATGGTCTGGCTGTGGAGTACTTCCAGACCTACACAGACCTCTTGATTCCTATCTTTCTGAATACCCTGCAGGAGGCCAGGAAGGTGTGACTACTACCACTGTCGATGAGAGAGGCCGAAATTATAATGTTCCCTAAACCTGGTAAAGATCCATGCATGCCAGGCTCATATCGCCCTATATTAATGCAAGGTGTAAACACTAAAATACTGGCTAAAGCACTGGCAATGCGTCTGTGTAGGATTATAACACATCTGCTCAACAAGGGTCAATGTTCTTTCATGCCGGGCCGCAGTACACATACAAACTTACGACGGTTATCAAATGTCTTGCAAGCCACGGAAATTATGGACATCCGTGCTGTCACTCTAGCTCTAGACATTGAAAAGACCTTCGATATTTTGCAGTGGTAATATCTCTGGGAGGTACTGACAAGAATGGGCAGCTGCCAGGAATTCATCTCCTGGGTGCCCCTCCTGTATAATCTATCAACTGCAAGGATACGTAATGGCAATGTGATTTCTAAAATTCTCTTCACTGAATGGAGCATGAGGTAGTACTGCTGGTTGTCCCCACTCCTAGTCACCCCTGTGACGCAACCGTTGGCAATCCGATTGCGACGGGACATGACTCGTTGGGGTGTCACGGTTGATGGCCGAGTTCTTGTTGTATCATTATATGTGGATAATGCCTTGCTTTATCTCGCTCCCACAGATGAGGCAATATCCATTCTTCTGGAAATCTTATTGGGATTTGGTACAGTATCGGGACTGAAGGTCAATAATCAGAATTCGGTTTTATTCCCATTCGCTACACTAGTCGGTACGGGTGTGGCTGGCCTTCCACAACGCAGTTCCGATGAGAATGCGATCATTTTCACTACCTAGGAATTTAGGTGGCACATTCAGCCAATACGCAATATGCATTGAATATGGGAGCAGTCATTACTGGTTTGCAGTCATCTATTAGTTTTTGGAATCGCCTACCCTCTATCTATCATGGGTCGTGTGGCCTTGGCCCGAATGGTGCTGCTACAGCGATATGTGTATGTTCTAATGAATTCCTTCTGTGTTATCTGCAGATCTGTCTTCGAACCCCTTAATAGTCTCCGGCTATCATTGGTTTGGGCTGAAAAGTGCAGCAGAGTAAAATTGAAGATTCTGAAGCTAGATATGGAATGGGGGTGGTTGGGCATTCCTGACCTGCATCTTTATTATCTTGCTGCTCAATTTCAATATGGGCAATATGGTGTGTGGAGGGCCCTAATGTAGAGAAGGACATCCTGGCGGATTGGGGACAGAGACCAGTCTACCGGGATATCCCATGATGGGTTCTCGGACCGCTCTGGAGTATACCTTTGTGATTAGTCAGGTCGGAGGGGCCTGGAAATGTGGAGTTACGTTGGTGTTGTAGAAAGTGCCATATGCTTGAACACTGCCATTGCAATGGTTGCGCAAATGTTGTCATATACGGTCTGTGATGGACTTGACGGGGTGGTTCGAGGGGGGTGCCTCACAGTGGGTAACCTGTACCTCAATAAAACCTTTCTCTCATTTGCCGACGTGCAGGATGTTTCCAGGTCCCGGTGGTACACTTTTTGCAATATGTAAAAATCTCACACACAGCACTGGAGCTTTGGACCTCCTTCCCTGAGTAGCCTATAGAGTCTCAAACCTTTTTGGTGATCCTCGACCCAGGCACCTTTAGTGGTGTGATTTCTCGCTTATACGGAGCACTTAAGGCCGATTGTAGAGTTGATGTTTCCCATGTTCGGGATAGGTGGTCGACAGACCTGCCGATACCTCTCACAAACGGTGAATGGAAGCAAGCATTCGCGCTGGCCTGGGAAGTGTCCAGCAATGCTCGCTTGAAACTCATTCAATTTCATTACCTACACAGCACATACTTGACCACCCTCAGATTAGCACGGTTCATCACAAAGTGCTCCCCCGCAATGTCCCAGTTATGGAGCCAAACCGGCGAAGTTTACCCGTATGACTTGGGACTGTCCTCAGCTTTGGCCCTACTGGTCGGGAGTTCTGGAGACTCTTCAGGAGACTATGGGCCTTCGGGTCGAGGCAACAATTAAGCACTGTCGTCTTGGAGTTCTATTGATCCCCAAGGCAAAGACCAGAATGCAGTATAAATTTGCAAACTTGGGACTGGTGATTGCTAGGCGCTGCATAGCAATACATTGGACAACGCTCGTGGCCCCCTGGACTACCTAGATGGACAGCAGATATGAGTGAATGGGGAGTAGCTGAGGAGCAACGTCTACACATAGATCGCACAGGCGAGACTGGTGACTGAGATTTGGAGACATGGGGATTAGTGCTGGAGAAACTGCAGACTCTCAGGTGGGCGGATGAGGGGGCTAATACTCTCTTACTGACTGGGATCTCTGACATGCAGGCGTGGGTTGATGGTGGGCTCCCCGGACGCCCCTGACTGATTTGGGGGGTGGGGTTTTTGGGCCGGGGGCACGCGACGAGCCAAAGAGGAGGGATGAGGTTTATGGTTGCACTTTGACGGGGCCATGGTTGCCTCTGCTGCCTTGGACAAGACCTAGCTATACACTAGAGGAGGTGAAAAGGCTTGTTACCTCACTCCTGAGTACATTATGGATCCATTCAGAAGAGGAGATGGAATGGACATAGCCGTAATACTACACCGGTCCCTGTTGTTAGAGGATATATGAGAAGTACTGCTCGGCTAACTGCTGCCCAATTTTTAATGGTTATGTTCCATCGATGATTGATCACTGTTAATGGTTCACCTTAAACAAGGGTTGTGCAGCCCCTTTAGCATCTCGGTTTCATCTCATGTTAAGGCAAGTGTTTGCCACACATCTGCAACTTGATCTATGTACCATATGTATATTGCTGCTATATACCGTATGTATTCTGTATGTGATCGTATTGTATATTGCTACTATATCTGTCCCGAAATAAAAACAAGTAAAAAAAAATAGTTACAACAATGCATGGGGAACTTCAGTTCACTTTCCTTACTTGCACTTCATTTCTCTCTACCCCAGATAAAACAGCTCTCTGAAATCAAAAATAACCCATCTGCCTTACACTTACAAAGTTGCTTTTTACGTTTAATAATAGTTCTGTTTTAAATAATTGTAAATGGGATGTAGTCTCTTCTTCCCTGTGGAGGCAGTGTATGTTTCTGTGTTCTGTTAAAGAAATATTTGGTTCTGAAAGCATGGACCCAGTAATATAGTCCAACTTATTAAAGTGAATGTCATTAAAATGTCACGTTTTCCATATTTTGAATTTGAAAACGATTCAATATATCATTTAGTACTGCTCTGAAGTTTACTAATGGAAACTCTGCTTTGAAATTTAGCGTTTGCTATTTTGAAATTAAGGTGATGTGACTCCCTTTGGGGTAGGGCAAAACACTTACATTTTGAGAAATGTGTTGAGCAGAATCATCAGTTATTACACATCATCCAGGCTTGAAGCCTTCAAGCCCGGGCCTGCAAAATTTATGGTCAGGATTACATCAAAGCCTAGTACATTTTATTTTTGAATGGAAAACATATTTTAAATATATTGTAATATTAGAATGATCATTTTTCTTTGTGCAAAGCTTACACTGAATCATGGAACTAAAATGCTCAGATTCCTCTACCAAATTTATGAGGAATATTAAAATAAACAACTTAAAAATGACAGGCCTTCAGTATACCCTGAATGAACTCCTTCCACTGAAAATTTGCTTAATAAATAAAACATGTAGGAGGCATATTTATAAGCCCTTACTGCACTGCAGCATCACTTTTGTTGATGCTCCGGTGGCGCAGCGCCATTTTCCGCATTCACAAGATGGCGTTAAGCCACTTCGCAGGGCTTGTCACCACCTTGTAAATATGCCGCTTTCAGCAGCAGTCCTCTGCGGCAAAGGGGCGTGCAGTGGATGTTGCCATGGCCAATCCACCGCAACACACATTGCTTTTTGACGCTGCCCCAGATTTACAGTGCTGATGCAGCTCCAAAAATGAATGCTCTGTAATACCAGGTGTTACAATGGTGCAATAATGAGGAATTATGAATTCTGCAGCACACATAAAAGGTGCAAATCACCATTGTTGAATATTTATGTGCAGGACGGTGTTTCTACCTGCACATAAACATTTGTCCCTGCAGCAAAGGCACCCTTGCTACATGGCGGCAGGGTGCCTCTGCTGGCAGCTTTGTGCCAGCGTAAACACAGGGGTGCGCCATATTCTTATGAATACTGCACATGTCTGCGCTTTGAAATGTCAGAGCACCGCGCTGCTAAATTTGGTGCAGCTCCGGACTCCGACATTTTCTTGTAAATATGCTCCATAGTGCTTGAAGCTAGATTCCTGGGGCTAGATGTAGGTAATTTAGATTTACTGATTCTAAAATACCGAATTTTACCGATTCGGTATTTTAGAATCGGTAAATCTGATGTGGGTAATAATTCAGTATTTTTTACCGAATCGGTAAGATTCGGTATTTACCGATTCGGTAAATACCGAATCGGTTTTTGCTATTGAATCCTATGGGCCTTGAAGCCCATAGGATTCAATAGCAAATACCGAATCGGTATTTACCGAATCGGTAAAAATACCGAATTGCAAAGGGGGACAGGGTGTCACTTTGACACCCTGTTCCACCCCTGTAACTGGCTTGTGTGCCATGTGGCACACAGACATGCCCTTAGGGCATGTCAGTGTGCCACATGACACAGGTGTACATGCACAGATGTGCATGTACACAAGAATTTGGTATTTACCATGCAATTGTTTAACATGGTAAATAACAAATTCTAAAGGCCCTGTAGCACTTTTAAGTGCTATCTACATAGGAAAATACAGATTCGATAATTTTATTGATTGGTAAATTTACCGAATCGGTAACATTTCCCGATTCTGTAATTTTACAGAATCGGTAATTTTACCGATTTGGTTAAATTACAGATTCTGTAAAATTACTGAATCTGTATGTTTTCAGTGCCCCTACATACCAATGTCAAAATACCGGTCGAAAACGGCCGAAAATCGGCATTTTTGGCCGATTCCGACCGGTATTTTGACACCTACATCTGGCCCCTGGTGTATATGACACAATGTAATCACTGGACAAAGGTATGCATTTGGGTGGCAATTGGTCAGAAAGAAAATACGTAGTTTAAATAAAAAAGTTGAGTGGAATGAGAGGATAACTGATACAAAAACATAATTGCAGCCAGTTGTACACTTAGGGCCTGATTCACAAAGGTAAGTTACACTTTTGAGTAAGTTTACACTTTGTAGTAAGCTTACTACTTTCGTTATTCACAAAGTCCGAGTGTAAACTTACTACATAAATGGAAGTTATATGTCTCTAACCCCCGAGTAATGCAATTGACTTACTATCGTGTGAGTGAGTGATGCCCCTCCCTAAACCCTTCCATGACAATCCCTAAACACCTCTTACTCCTCTTTAATCCCATACCATTTAGTAGTAAGTCTGCCCATTACCCCACCCACATCTGCCAGTCACTCCCACATTTATTATAAAACGTTTGCTTACATATATGGATCCTCCACAATCGAAGCAGAGAAATCCGGACATATAGGTATAGGCAGTGTTGAGTAGTAAAACTGCACTTAGTTTGTGAATTGCAATTTTTTAGTACAGTTTGTAGCAGTACAAAACACACAACAAAGTGCAGATTGAGAATCAGGCCCTTAGAGCGTAACTAAATAGCTTGATAAAACTTTGTAACACATGCACAATGACAGCACTATGGGCCAGATGTACAAACATTTCATTTTGCGAGTCTCTATTTGTGATTTTTTTCTGACTCGCGATTAGAGACTCGCAAAATGAAATGTACTTATGTGTCTCAGACATATTAACAAATCCCAATCGGGTAGCAATTGGCCTGCCTCATCAATATTCATGAGACAGGTCGCAATTTACGACCAATTGGGAATGGGCAATAACACAAGTGACAGTGGCCTGCTGGGGACAGCAGAACACCATGTCTGTGTTTGCTTTTAAATAAACCAACGTTTGTTTTTAAATGCAGCCTGTTTTCCTTAAAGGAAAATGGGATGCGTTTCAAAAAGAAATATGAAACATTTCTTTTTTATTTATTAAGGGTAGACAATGGTCTGTGGGACCACTGCCTGCTCCTAAAAAAGATTTTCGCCACCGTTCACAGATGGGAAGGGTCCCTTATGGACCCCTTCCCTTTTAGCTACTGGCTCACCACCTACTTGAAGTAGGTGGTAAACCGCAATTTTTTGCAAACGCAGTTTGGTCGCAAAACAAATGTACATCCCCCTGCAACTTTCTATGAGGAATGGACACCCTTGTCATGCCCCTTCCTAACAGTGACTAATAGGTTAGTGACTCGCAAAATAGGGTAGTACATTACAAAAGCCATTTTAGCAGCAGCACGCTGCCAGAATGTCAGTTTGCGACTGCTAAAAATGGTTGTACAGCTGGCCCCAAATCTTTAGCACAAATCCCAAATATTCATGGACACTTACAGCTTGTTTTAAAGGGGTTATCCAATGCATAATGTCTCAAATTATTTTACATCGCAACCAGACATCATCCACAAAGGGGATGAATAGCAATGCAGGCAGCATTAAGGGGTGCCACCATCAATGGCTGAGGCAAAATGACCTCCCCCTTTGTTTCCACATTGAATGGGAGGCTACCCATAGTGGCCTGGGCCTTCACATACTATATAGTCACGATACCTCAGCATTGCAGCCCCCGAACTCCACCATACAATCCATGGTACAGACTTGAACCCACTCACATAAATGTTTTAAGATTGATGCCCATATGTTTACCTGGGAACATATCTGGAGCAACACCACTATTTTTGTGGGGAGATGACCCACACACTGGGGTACATGGAAAAATCAGGAATCCTCACACTCAATCACCTACTCTTGCATGGTGAACTTAACTCCTTTGACAGACTGCATAAAGAATACTGCCTACCCCAGTGGCACTAACGTTTTCTCCCAAGTAAATCCTACTGCATGACATAGCTGATCTCCCAACACTAACCTGTCACATTAGACACCTACTAGCCATATCTATGACAGCTATGAAAAATCTGCATACGGAGACATTAGTGGTCGCCCGGAAAACTTACTCATGATGACTACTGTTGGGAATGTATAAAACAGCCTCCTTTGAATGACTCATTTATAAATGACAAGTTAGCACAGGAACCTTTACACATATCTGTCATTTTTCATCAACATCCCAGCACCAACGTCATGGGTTATTGTTGGACTTGGCCCTTCTGGCAGGTTCACCCCTGAACTTTTTGCATTTGAACTCTGAAATAATTGTAATGATTTCTGGTCTTTGCGCACTTTAGCACTGTGGCGCACTGTAAAGTGCGTGCGCTCTCTGAGTGTGTGTGTGAGATTGGCCTGCCCTCCCATAGGAATGCATGGGGAATGTGTGTGTCCCTGTTAGTTCCTGATGCGTGGGGAGTGCAAGGTTGAGTTTGGTATGTGCGGACTCGTGTGATTACATGCTGCACGATGATGTGTGCGGTCTAATGGTGTCTAGTGTGGAAGTGCCACTTCTAGAAGTTGGCCTTTCTGTGAAGTGAATGTGCTGGCTTGTGATTGGCTGAAGCTGGCTGGTGTGCCAGGCTCCTGGAGTCTGGGTGGGTCTGCCCCGGTGGTGAATGGGGAGATCTGCATGTTGATGGCAGGGAGGGGCTGCACCTGGGACCTGAATAGGGCTGGGCTTTCCCCACACAATGCTGGCTCCGCCCCCTGTGGTGCGTCTAATGACCCTAGCCTGGCCAGTGAATAGTGAGAGGGGCTGAGCCCATCAGAGTGTTCCCAAACCAGCTGTGTCTGGTTATGCCCCCACCCTACACCCTAGAGACAATGGGATTTTCTGTATAAAATGAGGCTGTGACCTCATGTTCAGTGTTCTTGTTTTCCTGACTTGAATCTACCAGGGGCGTGCTGCTGGGGCCCAGGGGAAGGCTTGCCTCCCTGGGCCCTGCCCAGCCCCTGGACTGCTGGAGGACTTCTTTCTGGGGCCCCTTCTGCCTGGCCTGAGGATGGCTGGGAGACTTTCCTTGCCCTAGAAGCCTTGTCCTGTAATGCCCTGCTTGCTGCTGGGACCCTCCTTGCTGTGGGGGTCCTTTCTGGGGGCTTTTGTCATTTCTGGGCCCCCCAGTGCCTCGTGGGCACTTTATCCTGATTTCTGGGCAGAGCTCTGTCGTTGTCCCTCGGGGGGGAAGCACTCCTGCCTTGTTGTGTCTCGCAGGTGCCCACCCTGCATTATGGCCGTGATTATTTTAGTCTTACTTACGGGTGCCCACCCCGTTTATGTGTTCCTGAGCGAGTGCCCAACTCGCCTCTACCTTTTAATTGGGTTTCGAGGGTGCCTACCCCTCCTTTTGGCCCCCGAGATTCACCGCCGCGACCCAGGAGAAGCACCGGAAGCGGATGTCTGGCCAGCCGCCTGGTAGTGGGTGGGGCCGGGAGGACGTTGTTTCCGCTTCCCCCTGCCTGGGGGAAGCCATGGTCTGCTTTTAGCCCAGAGCCTCGCAGGCTCCATTTCTAAGTCGCAGCCCGAGATGGGGGTCCGGGTGAAGCAGGGCATCTGGTAACGAGGGCTCCCATGACCGAGGGAGAGCCCTGCAGCCGCCAGAGAATGCCCCCACCGCAAGTGCTGAGCAGAGGAGACGCCGCAGAGAGGAGACGCCGCCTCCCAGCCATCCGGTGAGGGTGGGCGTCCCCGCGGGTCCCTCCTCCGTGCTTCTGCTGTTTCTGAGTCTACGATGGACTCTAACGTCGGGGGCATGTATGCGTTAGGGCCCCCGAGGGCCCTGTGGGGGTCCCCATATCTGTGGCTGTGTCGGGGTGCTCTGTCGGCAACCGGGCGGCCCAACACACGAGAGGGCCACCCCAACGTCCTGGGGCCAGTTTATTTCTAGAGCCACGAGGCTCCCGGGCACATTATTAATGTAAGGAGCGAGAGGGCTCCCATACCTACCTGTTCAGAGCCTAGAATGCTCCCCCATGCACAGTCCTTGTCCTAGGGCCAGTGAGGGCCCTGTCGCAGTTTTGCTGAGTTTCCAGCTGCCCAGCAAGTAGTGGGCAGCTGCACCGTTTAGGTTTTTCTTTTAGGGACATGTGTTCTTCCGGACTTAGGAGTGAGTCGCACTCCTTCATCCCTACCCTGGCCTTCCCCAGCTGCGCAGCACTTAGTGCCAGCTGCAGCGTTTAGGCCCTGTTATTGTCCCCAGCGACCCAGCAAGTAGTGGGCAGCTGCGACGTTTAGGTGTTGGCGCTGTGGCGCAACCTGGACTTTGATGTGAGTTATGTGCTAAATGTGATTTCTGCGCTAATGTGCTTTATGTGCTGTTATGATTCATGCGCTAATGCTTTGGGTATTAGGAAATGTACTGTGTGTAGTATGTTTTGCGCACCCTGTGTTCTGACACCTCTGAATATGTTTTTATGCATAATGTGTCTTACCTACACCTCTGAATGTGGTTTTATGCATCATGTGTAATGCTCCTGACCTATACCCCTAAATGTATTTTTATGCTTAGGTGGTTGTATTTCCTAGTATAGTTATACTAGCGAGTTCATGGTTCCCTGCGTGATATTTTCCTAAGGTGGTTAGGGTTGCGTCGGTGGTACTTACCTTTGACTAGTGGTTACTGGTTGTGTGCTACATTTGCTATTTGGTGCTTAAAACTATCTCCAAGGGCTTGATACTGAGCTCGCCCCCCTGACCAGAGTCCCAGGACCAGTGGACTCTATTGTGCCTTCCCTGACAAATTGCTGGGACTTTCCTGATCTCCTTGGGCTGCTGGGGCCTCGCCTGAAGTGTGCCTCACTCACTCCCCTCTGCCGCTCGTGCCTGGCCCACCCTGGCCTATAGCCGCACCGCTCCTTGTGAAGCCGTGCTCTGCTCCCCTGGGCCGCCCGCATCCTGCTCCTCGGCAGCTCGTGCCTGGCCACTTCCGCCGCATTGAGCCCCCACCGCTCCCCCCAGGAGCCGTACCCGCTCGGCCGGACCACCCCGCACCCTGCCCACGACTCCCCTCTGAGTCGCACACCTTGGTCGCCCCAGTCACACACCTGTAGCGCGCCGCCCGCCCCCGCCCGCTACGGCCTACTGAGGAGATCACTCGCATTATCCGGCGCAACCAGAACAGAAGGTACCTTCCGTATCCGCCGCCAGTTATTATATGTTCTATGTTCTAAAAGTGTTACTTCTACAAAGTGCTAATTCTACCAACGGCTAGTTCTTAAAGTGCTTATTCCTGACAGTGGTCCATGTGGCCCTGTCCCATGTATATAATCCCCTGTAAAATCTGCCTGTGCCTCTGGCACATTGTAAAGTGCGTGTTAACTATCTAATGTGTTTTGTAATACAAATGCTATTTTTACATATACCTTGTGTGGAGTTCCTATTGTGGGGGGCCTGGGATGTTGTTGCTGGTGGGTGCTTGCGCAAATACTTAACTTACATTGCCTCCGGGGTAAGCCTTACTGCTCGTGTCACACTACCAAAGGCGTGAGCAGGGGTTATGGAGAAGTGTGGCTCACTGGTTAGAGCGGCAGACCCTGATGCAGAGATCTGACCCGGGACCAGGGTTCAATTCCTGTCGCGGTAGGGTTTTGGGCCCAGTGTCCGCGGACCCGATAATTCTCGCCACGGTGCCTACTCTAATCATGAGTCCCACTCTGCAACTCTGGGCAATAGCTTGCTTAATCTCCAAAACGGCCCCAACAGGGCTAGGATGCCTGGCTTTACCTTGGGGTGCCCAGGAATGGGCGTCCCACAGGAACAGGCCAGGATGGGTTCCACGGCGGTATGTGCACAGCGCCGTGAGAACCCTTTGGGGGATGATACGTGCGCTATATAAAAGCACAACATTTACATTTATCTTGGTGTGTAACTCCCTTGCCCTGACTAGAGTGGTGGTTTCTGCCTGGCTTTGGTGCACGCCTCAGCCAACCAGAAATCCCATTTCTAACAGTTATAAAAAGCCAAAATGTCTAAATGTTTGTATGTCTATGGGTTTATAGACCTACTTGTATCATCACTCTCAGTGAATACTTTCAGCAGCAACTACTGTCAAGGGGCTTCATTAATATCACAAATGGCCCAGGTGGTGACTGAAGTAGTCACTTTTGGAATTCTTCTCACCATCCTATCAATCGATCAAAAGGGCCCTTTTCTTTCTTGCCCCTTCACCTCCCCTCGTTTTGGACTCACCCCACCACACACAAACACACATGTGAGACCCTACCAGGCAATGATAGCCCCCAACAGCTCCCAGTCACAGGGCCGGGTGGGGGAATATTCATGTGGAGCTAAAAATGCAAGATCCTTATGGGCATATGTGTCAATTTCCAGTGAGAGACCCCCCCCCCCAACTCATAAACGTTGCAGTCTCTAAATACCAATGTTATGGGTGTCCCCCTGATCCTCCTAACCCCCACATCACATCACCTCCTCAGACACTTCTCATCCCTAATAGACCCCCACCTCCATGACTATCCCATTTCATACTTGCTCTCTTTTCCAGATATAACTATTTTAGCCTCCTCATTCCTCGACTACATGATTATACTTATAACACACTTGAGGAATATATGCTGATTGTCCCATAGCCTCTTCACAGTTTAGATCGGCTCCCTTATGAGAATCAGACTAGAATGGAGACTGCCATAATTGTTCTATTGTTTATGTTATAATTAATGTTACCAAAGACCTGGAAGAGCAAGATGGCGGACAGACTCCGCCACGGAGCACAGCCTTGTGGAGAGGCTCCCCGACACCCGCTTATCCGGCAACTCTGTCTCAGGGTAACTGCTGAGAGGATGAGGAAGATTTGAAATTATTACGATACTAACGTACTTTCAGAGAGGCTCAGATACATTAAGGAAAGATTGCGAATGCGGGTGCTAGCGGTGGTTGATGCCGGACGCTTGCTGTTTACGTCTCGGCTTGCACACTGGAAATTTGGTTGCGGCTCAGTAGTCTACTGGTCAAGACTACTCCTAGTTCCTGCTTCAGTGTTCCCTCTGAGGGGAAACTTGGCGCCACCGAAAACGGCCCAAGAAGTACACGGGCTAGTCGGGTTCTTGCAAACACTATGGGAGCTCTGGAAGCTGATATGGATACTTTGGAGGAGGGGCCCAAAGTACAGAAAATGAACACTTCTAAGAACTCATCTAAAGTAGATAAGTCGCTCTTGCGACTGTTGCAAGCTGGAAAGGCAGCAAACCTCTTTTCCACCAGCGAGCCTAACGAGTGAATGACTGGCAACAAAATAGCCGATGTTTTGCTACAGGCAATCCCGATTTGCCGTAGTGTTGCTAATGAAGCCTCTAGTTATAGCTCAAAGGATCCTGAGCTTGAGAAGAAGAATTCTTCAGGTCAATTAGAGAGGGAGGGTTTTTTTTAACCCAGAGTGTGCTGAGACTCTTTTATTGGAAACAGGCTCATTGATCTGTGATCTACAGGAGATGGTTAATAGTGCTGGCAGAGGGAGGGAAAGTTGCAGACAAATAGAAAATTCTACAGAACCTATGCAAGAGAATTTGGTACTCAAAGATTCGGCAAGTCTTCTACTGGAAGCCATTGAGATAACTGATAGGGAGGATAGAGCCAGCACTTAATCTAATGGAAGTTTAGATGGCAATGGAAATGTACAGCCAGCTATTCTGGTATTGAGTGGTGATGGGGATGGAGGGGAACTATCATTATTACAAGACGTTGGTCAGAGATTTGACAATCCCAAACCCCCCCAAAAAAAGAGTGACGTGCTGGCAGCCCTAAGGGCACAGCGGAGAAAGCTGGGACTGTGTCTAAATCACCTAATGCATCTTTTGGCAAAAAATCAAAGAAAAGGCTAAATTAACAAGATCTAGGAAGAAAACACTCTATGGGTACAACAACCCACAACAAAATATGGCACCTCTACGAGCCAAAGCTAATTTGATGATAGTCAATACTATCATAACAAGATTATCAGGTACTAGCCCTATAGATAGCTGCCCTACAGACAACAGCCCTGGAGAGAGCAGTATGGAAAGCAGAGGTGCAGTGGGAGGTAATCCTGAGTCAGAGCCTTCTCTAGCTTCAAAGCAAACCCTGACATTAATTTCGGCTCCTACTAATGTGGAGGTACAGACAATTGAGAAGCAAGTAGCGAAGGTCCAAGATTAGATCAGAAGGAGCAATCCCTCCTTCTGATCCTTCAGGCTTTAAAAGATCAAAGACTTGAAGCTTAGGAGCATTACACACAGGCTAGAGTGGATAACTATAGCATACAACAGTCACTGCAAGAGATGATGACTGAAATAGGGTCACTTACGGAAGACATTTCGGAACTACAGTAGAGGGTTGCTGATACTGAGGAGTCTTCCACCCTAGCAGTCAACTTGGTACAGAAGCATGACACTCATATCCTAGTAATGCAAACCAAGCTAGAAGACTTGGAGAATCGCCAGTGACGGCATCATCAGAAGGCTTTCCCTAATCTGGCAGATTGGGATTGGGACTCTCAGTTACAAAGAGTTCATAGACTCCCGTTGGTTCAACACAAGCAAGGAGCCCGATACCCTCGGTCACTTTTGATTTTTGGGGTAAATTTCCTGCTTAGACTAGCTGTGTCTTTGAAAGCTTGTCCGAGCTCTCCTGTACAGCTGAATCTATTACCTTCTTTGTCCGATCTGATCTCTGCAAGATAACAATGGATAGACGCTGGAAGTTACACCAGTTAATAGATCCATTAAAGGCTGTAGGAGCACAAGTATTTCTAAAGGAGCCTGTACGGTTAAAAGTGTCGAAGGGGGGACATTCTTATTTCTTTTCTGATGAACAAGAGACTGAGCAAGTGATCTGCAAGTGGCAATCAGAGGCTGCAAATAAGATTTAATAAAGACTACAAATTGTTTCCAGGTGTTTAAAGCTGAAAGGGAATTGGGACCATAATTTAAATCCTTTTTTTTCTCTGTTATGGTACTTTTACAGCTGGTTTTTCTTCTAATGTCTTTTTTCTTCTTCTTTATATGGGATAGGGTGCAGGGGCCACCGAAGTGGCACTATCTCAGAGGAGCTGCCTAACCAGCGCCAGCAGGTAAAAGGGAAGGATTCCTACTTTGTGAAACAGGGTGGGGGAGGGGACCTTAGAGGTTCTAGGGGGGATGAGTGGTTGGTTTGTGGAAACTTTGAGGGGTGAAAAAATTACATCAAGGGGGTACCTTAGGGTTTGGGCAAGAGGATGCTAAGTAGACAGTCTAATTTAGACAGCAGCTCACCCAGATCGTTTTATTAACAGAGACACATCTTGCATACAAAAACCGGAACTTTCTTAAACATTTGGGGTATGAAACAATAGTATGTACTACGCAAACTTATTTCAATAAGGGGCACCGCTATACTAAAGGATATGAGGTTTGCATGCATAATAGGTAAGACACTGGCTGATTAGAGGGGGCGACGGGTGCTTCCACAGTTAGAAATCAGAGGTAAGAAATATGTGCTTTGCTCAGTCTATAGATTTAATATAGACAATCCTACTGTCTTTAATTTACTGAATGTGGAAATGTTAAAATGGGAGGTGAAGCGGCTGGTCATGGGAGATTTTAATTGTGCTATGGTCTATAGTATCGATTCAACAAGATAGGGGGCTTCTCCTAGAATGCGAGGGACGCATGCTGCTATATTGGAAATAGCATGGCTGCAGTCCATAAGAGTTACATGGAGGCAGTTGTATCCCGCTGTCCCTGGTTATACACCTTACTCTGCCCCTCATAGGCTCTCTTCAAGAATTGACATTGCATGGGCCTCGGATAATGTAATGTTGGCCTCAGACATGAAAAAATGCCCTGGGGTTACTTCTGACCACAATCCTAATATATTATCTTTTCAACCCACAGCTGAATGTAAAACAGTTAGATTTTTTCTTTTCCTAGATAGTTTCTTTCGGATAATGGTTTCTTGGCCAATATTACTAAACAGCTTGCAGTATTCTTTAGTGAGAATATTGGGTCAATGTCCCTGCTAACTGTTTGGGATACTAGGAAAGCGTTTGTTAGAGGCATTACTCAACAACTTAAATGGCAGCAGAATAAAAAGCGGAAAGAGGACTTTAAGGTACTTATCTAAGCCTTATTCAATACTGAAAAACAACATGCTGAGGCGGTTATGTGGGATACTAGGGATCAGGATCAGTTGCCTCTCTCTTTGATAGATGCAAAGACAGCAGTGACGAAGTCTTTTGGAGAAAAAATTGCAGTTAGGTGTAACAAATATCGGCTATCGCAATATGAATATGGTGAGCAAATTGGTAAGGTTCTGGCTTTTAAAGTAGCAGTTGAAAGGGCTAAAACAAAGATAAACACTATAAAGGGAACAAATGGAATCTTGTATACCCATCCGCAAGCCGTTCTATAACAGTTTTCCATGTATTATCAGAAACTGTAATAATTTTGGAAAAGGTGATGGACAGAGTTTCTGAATGATTTAGAATACTCCTTCCCAGTCAAGAGATCAGAAATGCCAGAAACCGGTCCCCGGTAGCTTGTCTCCTTCCCAGTATAAGAATTGGCTAGGTAGTTTGGTTTGCCCTGTTCCCATCATGCACTGGGACAGGAACAGACTAATTTGCATATAGCCAGGTTCTGAGCTGGGATGGTGCAGTGAGCTAAAAAACGGTGATGGATCAAGCCCTGATCTCTTGACTGGGTAGGAGTATTCTGCATCATTCAGAAACTCTGTCCATCACCTTTTCTCAAATTGATTTTATCCACACTAAGTGTGGGAGGGTATACTCAGACGTGAGTCCCTAGCTCATTGCACCATCAGGATTCAAGCAAGCCGGGCCGACGACGGCTGAAATGCCAGAAACCGGTCCCCGGTAGCTTGTCTCCTTCCCAGTATAAGAATTGGCTTGGTAGACTGGTTTGCTCTGTTCCCATCATGCACTGGGACAGGAACAGACTAATTTGCATATAGCCAGGTTCTGAGCTGGGATGGTGCAGTGAGCTAAAAAACGGTGATGGATCAAGCCCTGATCTCTTGACTGGGTAGGAGTATTCTGCATCATTCAGAAACTCTGTCCATCACCTTTTCCAAAATTGATTTTATCCACACTAAGTGTGGGAGGGTATACTCAGACGTGAGTCCCTAGCTCATTGCACCATCAGGATTCAAGCAAGCTGGGCCGACGACGGCTGAAATGCCAGAAACCGGTCCCCGGTAGCTTGTCTCCTTCCCAGTATAAGAATTGGCTTGGTAGTTTGGTTTGCCCTGTTCCCATCATGCACTGGGACAGGAACAGACTAATTTCCATATACCCAGGTTCTGAGCTGGGATGGTGCAGTGAGCTAAAAAACGGTGATGGATCAAGCCCTGATCTCTTGACTGGGTAGGAGTATTCTGCATCATTCAGAAACTCTGTCCATCACCTTTTCCAAAATTGATTTTATCCACACTAAGGGCCCGATGTAGGTAGCCCTTTACCGAATCGGTAAAGGGCTATCGAGATATAGGGCCACATTTTCGGTAATTTTACAGAATCGTTATCATTACCGAATCGGTAAATTTACAGATTCGGTAATATTTACCGATTCGGTAATGATACCGATTCGGTAAAATAACCGAAAATGCAATATAGGTAGCCAATGTTCCATCAGCACATGGCTTACAGAATCGGTATTTTACCATGGAATACAAATCCATGGTAAAATACCGATTCCTGTGTACATGCACATCTGTGCATGTACACATGTGCCATGTGACAGACAGACGTGCCCTTAGGGCATGTCTGTGTGCCACATTGCACACATGCCCGTTTTGGGGGTGCTAGAGGGTGTCAAAGTGACACCCCCTGCACCCTTGTGAATTCTTTAATTACCGATTCGGTAAATACCGAATCGGTAATGCCTAATCATTCCTATGGGCTTCAAAGCCCATAGGAATGAATGGGCATTACCGATTCGGTATTTACCGAATCGGTAATTAAAGAATTGTTAAGGATTCGGTAACGAATCCAGATGTTGGGACCTACATCCCATTTACCGATTTTGAAATACCGAATCGGTACAATTCGGTATTTCAAAATCGGTAAATGGGATTTACCTACATCGGGCCCTAAGTGTGGGAGGGTATACTCAGACGTGAGTCCCTAGCTCATTGCACCATCAGGATTCAAGCAAGCCGGGCCGACGACGGCTGAAATGCCAGAAAACGGTCCCCGGTAGCTTGTCTCCTTCCCAGTATAAGAATTGGCTTGGTAGTTGTGTTTGCCCTGTTCCCATCATGCACTGGGACAGGAACAGACTAATTTGCATATAGCCAGGTTCTGAGCTGGGATGGTGCAGTGAGCTAAAAAACGGTGATGGATCAAGCCCTGATCTCTTGACTGGGTAGGAGTATTCTGCATCATTCCGAAACTCTGTCCATCACCTTTTCCAAAATTGATTTTATCCACACTAAGTGTGGGAGGGTATACTCAGACGTGAGTCCCTAGCTCATTGCACCATCAGGATTCAAGCAAGCCGGGCCGACGACGGCTGAAATGCCAGAAACCGGTCCCCGGTAGCTTGTCTCCTTCCCAGTATAAGAATTGGCTCGGTAGTTTGGTTTGCCCTGTTCCCATCATGCACTGGGACAGGAACAGACTAATTTGCATATAGCCAGGTTCTGAGCTGGGATAGTGCAGTGAGCTAAAAAACAGTGATGGATCAAGCCCTGATCTCTTGACTGGGTAGGAGTATTCTGCATCATTCAGAAACTCTGTCCATCACCTTTTCCAAAATTGATTTTATCCACACTAAGTGTGGGAGGGTATACTCAGACGTGAGTCCCTAGCTCATTGCACCATCAGGATTCAAGCAAGCCGGGCCGACGACGGCTGAAATGCCAGAAACCGGTCCCCGGTAGCTTGTCTCCTTCCCAGTATAAGAATTGGCTTGGTAGCTTGGTTTGCCCTGTTCCCATCATGCACTGGGACAGGAACAGACTAATTTGCATATAGCCAGATTCTGAGCTGGGATGGTGCAGTGAGCTAAAAATCGGTGATGGATCAAGCCCTGATCTCTGGACTGGGTAGGAGTATTCTGCATCATTCAGAAACTCTGTCCATCACCTTTTCCAAAATTTATCAGAAACTGTATTCACATGCTTTTATACCTGATAAGGGCGACATGTTACAGTATCTCCAGAATAGTAATCCCCCAGCTGTGGGTGAGGAAGATACGGCTCTATAAGATAGCAATATTTTGACAGAGGAAATAAGTATAGCAATATCTGCTCTCCCTTCTGGGAAAGCTGCTGGGGAGGATTCTATACCTATAGAATTCTATAAAGTTTAAAAAAATGTTTTGCTTATACCATTTAGTATGGTTATACAACCTATTGGTCTAAGTGGGAAAATACCAGAATCATGGAATATGACACAGATAGTTTACTTTCTAAAAGAGGATACACCACTTGCCGAGTGTGGCTCATATTGGCCGATTTCGCTCATAAACGCGGATGCCAAGATTTTTGCAAACATTTTGGCAAATAGTTTGGCTCCAATAATGTCTGGATTAGTGTCTGATTACCAACATGGATGTATCCTAGGCAGGGATACTACTGCTCATGTCAATATGGCAGCATGGGCTTTTAAAATGGCCGACAAACTGTCAATAGACCTCAGCATGATTCTTCTGGATGCCGAAAAGGCGTTTGACAGAGTGGGGTGGCACTTCCTATGGCCTACATTGTCAACATTTGACTTTTGAGGACAGTTCAGGCACTGGGTCCAAGCTTTATACAACAAACCTCAAGCTAAATTATCATACCTAGGGCTATATTCACTACCATTTCAAAGCTTATGTGGTACTAGGCAGGGTTGTCCTCTCTCCCCTCTGTTGTCTGCTATCTATATTGAGCCATTCATTTGTGGATGACAATCCAATTTACAAATAAATCCATTAGCATCAGAGACAATCAAGCTTAAGATTACTGCGTATGCGGATGATATTGCAGTTTTCACAACTAATTCAGCCTGGCCGGTAACATCTATTGAGGAGGAAGCAATTAAGTTTGGTGCTCTGTCCGGATATAAATTGAATTTTAAAAAAACGCAAGTGCTTATTCATTTCAAACCTGAATGTTCAACTATGGGCACCTGCCCTGTAGCTACATATTTAGGCGTTAATATTTCAGCTAAGCTTGATCGCATTTTTGCTTTAAACTACAAATTATTATTGAAGGAGACTGCTATGCAGCTAAAAAATAGGCACAAACTCCCAATAGGAATCTAGGGAGAGACAACTTAATTAAAATGAAACTATTACGTACATTTTTACATTTATTTAGATCACTTCCCTTGCGGGTTCCTAATTTATTTTTAAGAAACTTGAAAGCGTATTTAGTAGTTTCATTTGGGGATACTAAAAAGCCAGACACGCAACAGACTTGCTTGAACTCCTTTACAACCAAAGAGGACTTGATTTCCCTGACTTTAAAATCTATTTTTGGGCAGCTTTCTCTGGATGTTTTCGTAGTCGCTTAAGTCTCGACCACAAAGCTCTGTCTATATCCGTTATGTGGTAACTCTATGTTCCCTAAGGTGTTTCATAATAGTGCAGGAAAGTGGTGGGCTAAGTATGGGATTTCGTGTCTTGGGGATTTATATGATAAAAATGGACCTGCGACATTCAAGAGTCTACAACTTGACTTCAAACTACCAGGCCACTATTATTTTAAGTATTTCAAGTTCAGAGACTATTTAATAAAACATCTGGCTTTAATTACAACAATTGACTAAGAGATTAGGGACTGTTTGCATGGGGGTAAAACAAAGTCTCTGATTAGTGAAATGTAAAAAACACCTTAATAACTATAGAAAGGATGATAGCGAACGGTTGGCGGTGTGCTGGAGTCAAACTTTGGGGCTGGTGGTAACACCTATCGCTATCAAACATGCTCTTGGAACTATTGATGATTCAGTTCATTCGGTCAGTTTGAGATTGCAACAATTCCACACTATATGCATGCTGTACTACACGCTGGTAAAAATAGCTAAATGCACTCAAGGGAGTGGGGGGGATTGGACAAAATTTCCTAAATCTGGTACATATGCAGCTAATATACTACATATGTTTGAAACTTGTCCAGAATTGAGTGTTTTTTTGGCAGAAGATTGGCCAAGTGTTTCATTATAAATTGGGGATAGATTCTCCTCCAACAGCTATGGAAATTATGATGGGCTATAAGGACGGCAATCAGGCACTCTTGTGACTTTTTTCAATTCTGTTAGTCGCTGCCCGACTTGCAATTACCCTGGCATGTGTGTCTCCAACACCACCATCTTTATGCTATTGGTGGACTATTGTCAGGGAAACTAATGGTATGGAAACAGCTCTGGCTAAAGCAAGAGGAGCTCGCTCTTTGGTAAAATTGGAGGCAATATGGGAACAATTGGCTTTAGATGCACTATGATAAGATGAGTAATGGAGACATTTATTACAAGTTTATCCTGGCTGATTTCTATCATTGAGATGTTATGTAGTTTTAGAAGTTATATGTAATGGATTTTTCTTTTCTAGTGCTTACTTCTTCTTGTCTAATTAAATGTAAAATGTATGTTGTATGCCCTCTTGATGACAATAAATGTAAATAAATAATAAGAAATAATGTTACCAAAGACCTGGCAATAGTATATTTGTTGAACTGCTGTAAGAGAACCATTATCCCAACCTCCCTGAATAGAGCTAGTAATCCTTCCTAGTTTTGCACCCATCTTCATTCAGAACAGAAGTGTATGATAATGTTGTCAGTAAAGATGCTTATGTTGACTCTGTTCCTCTGAAATGTTTCACAAGACAATATCTGTATCTGTATCTCCTAATCTCTTTTATTATTATCATATTAACACCATACTGTGGAGAAATGGAACTGTTATATGCAACCATTGTAATTGTATTATTTTTCAAAAATTGTCTGCAAATACAAAAGTGAAAAAAAAATTACAAATCTAAACAAATATAATTTCATGTTAAAAAATATAAAATTAAAATATATTCATTATTTAATTATAAAATATTTTACCAAACTCTTTTGATTGTATACATTCATGTAATAATAATGTTTACTTAGGTGGGAGTTTATTTTTAATTCAAACTTCGGAAAAATATTTTTTTTCTTCAATTTAATATTAAAATAGCATTGTTTATATTTTTTCTAAATTTTAAATAAATATATACAATTAAATATATGTAATTATGGATTGTGGGTCAAAAGCAGTTGGTGGTATCCAGAATTCAGGTCTGCTTTGGGAAAAAAACATCACCCATTCTTCTGTTGCGGTTTATTGGCAACAATGACGGATGAGACCCATAGTAAGGGCCTCTTAACTTGTTTAATTTATTTGGCTATTTCTAGTTTCAGCATTTAGCTTCTACTTTAGGTCTCAGATGAAAAGCTACTCGTCGATGGTGCAGTGCAGCCAGTTGGACAGACTGATCAATGTATAGTTTCATCATCTTGCTTTTCAAGCATCCTTTATCTTTGAGTAGTGTTTTAATGGGGATCCACCCATTGAGTTCACCTGGATTTTTGTAAAGAATGTTATCACCCAGTTTTGAACTTTTTACTGCAGATGAGTCTTGCTACATGTGTCTCGCCCATGCTCATCACATGGCAAATGAATTGCGCCTGTTTACGACCAGTGTCCACCTTTTAAGATAAGGCTGCTGCGATGCAGCAAGGGTAAACAGCACTTGGCTTGTTACACGTGAACATGTGCACAACATGTGTACATCTATGAGGGCTGAGCTTGTGAGACTAATTTCATGCGCAGCCTGGCAACTGCACACAGGTAGGCTGGCGCAGTGGGGGCTCTGCAGGATTAGATATTGACCTAGGGGGGGTATTATAATGTTAGTGTACACTCATAAGCAAGGTCAGTGTGATTTACTGTTTCGTCTGTAGTAACACTTTATTATACACGTAGGATGAAAACTAACTTAGAGCTTCAGTTTTGCTTCTCTTTGGGCTACAACGTTCAGTAATAGATCAAAATGGGATGAAACTCGTGCAAGAAAAACCATATCTGAGAGTTGCAAGAGGTTAACTTATGGGTCATCCATGATTGACATATTTCTTTGGCTCACCTCAGGATCAGATCCCAGGCCTTTTGTCTGCCTGCTGTACCAGGTTAATTACATTTCTCTCCAGCAGCAGAAACAAAGGCCAATGCCTCCCTCGGCTCCTGAGCAGGGAAGGTGGGGATAAAAAACTACATCTGTTAAATGCTTGTCACACTGCACCAGCTGCTGGGGACAGCCCAGGCCCACTGAACAAAGTAGGTAGCCCAGGCAACTGGAGCCAAAACAGGAGTGGGTTTGAACTTTTGGAGGATTAGCCCATGGCAGTGATGTCAGCGAGGGGCAGAGCTATGACCCCAGGAGGGATGTATGACGTAACAATGCGTACTTTTAGCACGTATACCATTACCACGGATTTTTTAGAACGCAAGTCATTTTACAACGGATCCCTTTAAAACTCAATCCACTACAACGCAGGTACTATTACAACGCATACCATTACAACGTAAGTATAGGTAAGTATATAAAATGAATAAATAATGTAAATAATTATTTTTGTATTATTTAATGTGATTAATTATTTATTTTTTATTAATTAATTAATTAAAATAATTTAATTAATAAAATAAATGTTATTTTTTTTATTTGTAAATATATATTAAAAATACCCCTGTACCCCAAAACCCATACCCAGCCCAAAAACCTTAAAATACCCCTGTACCCCAAAACCCATACCCAGCCCTAAAACCTAAAAATACCCCTGTACCCCAAAACCCAACCCCACCCCAAAAACCTAAAAATACCCCTGTACCCCAAAACCCAAACCCAGCCCTAAAACCTAAAAATACCCCTGTACCCCAAAACCCAAACCCAGCCCTAAAACCTAAAAATACCCCTGTACCCCAAAACCCAAACCCAGCCCTAAAACCTAAAATATCCCTGTACCCCAAAACCCATACCCAGCCCAAAAACCTAAAAATACCCCTGTACCCCGAAACCCAAACCCAGCCCAAAAACCTAAAAATACCCCTGTACCCCAAAACCCAAACCCAGCCCTAAAACCTAAAAATACCCCTGTACCCCAAAACCCAAACCCAGCCCTAAAACCTAAAAATACACCTGTACCCCAAAACCCAAACCCAACCCTAAAACCTAAAAATACCCCTGTACCCCAAAACTCAAACCCACCCCTAAAACCTAAAAATACCCCTGTACCCCAAAACCCAAACCCAGCCCTAAAACCTAAAAATACCCCTGTACCCCAAAACCCAAACCCAGCCCTAAAACCTAAAAATACCCCAGTACCCCAAAACCCAAACCCAGCCCTAAAACCTAAAAATACCCCTGTACCCCAAAACCCAAACCCAACCTTAAAACCTAAAAATACCCCTGTACCCCAAAACCCAAACCCAGCCCTAAAACCTAAAAATACCCCTGTACCCCAAAACTCAAACCCAGCCCGAAAACCTAAAAACACCCCAGCCCTAAAAACGTACCTATAATTATACCTACGATGTAATGGTATGCGTTGTAATAGTACCTGCGTTGTAGTGGATTGCGTTTTAAAGGGATCCGTTGTAAAATGACTTGCGTTCTAAAAAATCCGTGGTAATGGAATCCGTTGTAAAAAATCCGTGGTAACAGTTGTATACCCCCCAGGAGCAGATGTAACTAATGAATCCTGGATTACACCATCTTTAACTGTCCGAGTGTGCTGTGGAGAAGGGCTGGGCAGGGGTGGGTGGAGAGGAGACGTAGCATCCCGGGATTGGTCAGGTGTGCCTGGCTTTTAGATTCTTCTAGCCCCCTTTAAACTCTTGCACATGGGGAGACTCTCTCTTGGTTGGTGTTTTTGTGCTCTTTGCTGCTGGGCCCTGGGACTGCAACAGCCATGGATAACGGGAAGGAGAAACCTCTTGATGCCCAAAAATAACTAAGGACTCTGCCCCAGTTGACCCCAGGACAAGTGAGTGTCTACAAGGGCCACTGAGGCCGGACCCCAGAAACTCCCAGGACCAGGTGAGGGAAAGTCCCAGACTTTTGCACCAAGAGATAAAGGCCTAGAGGAAAGCTGGCACTGCAAGCCAGGAGAACCTGCTCCCTATAGATTCCTATCTTTGGAGGTTAGGAGATCTGCTGACACTGCTCCTGGTGGCTAGAGTTCGCCACCAGGAGTAAAATGAGCCCAAGATCGTTCGAATCCACTCTACAGGGATGGAGTTATGGCCATTTTAAGGTATATGACCTTTGACCTTTCAGAGCGATAGAGCATGCGGGGCTCCCAAGGTAGCCAGGCCCCTGAGGTCAGCACAAAGATAATTTTTTATTTTTACCCTTGGAGAGGGAAAGCGTGTGGCCCCTTTCCCAACCTCATTCCTGACCCAGTAAGACCCCTTTTCCTTGGGTTCCACTGCAAGCAAGGGGCCCTGGCTCTCTACTCTGGGCCCCAGCAGAGCAAAAGACAAATGGCAGCACCTTCATGTCCTTATAGTGGTGTGAATTCACCCTGCTCCCCGTGACCGTGAATAAGGGATGTGGGCGACTACTGCAGACAAAACTCAATGCCCACACAGAGCAAGCAGGGGGAAACACAGCTGCTGGCAGGGATAGCTGGGGTGAGCTCCCTGAGCTGCTCCCAACAAAAGGAGGTATGTGGGGTGCCTGGGTGAGACCGGTCACCCCCAAAAATAAAAAAATAACAAAGGATAAGGCTTAGAGGGGCAGGCTCATTTGCATTTTTTTTCTCTTGTTGTGGTCCCAGGAGGATAGAGGCCCCACCAACAAATCTGAAAAGAGTTGTGAGGGCTGTATGAGTTATAACATCCTGCCTCAGAAATAATGTTTGCAAAACTGACCCTATCTTTGCGGGGTCAACAAATCTTTGATCCTCTGGGATTTTCACAAACGTTTTCAAAGCACTCCAAAGTTTGATCTTTTGCTTTGCAGCTGAAAGTGCAATGCAGGTGCGGTCAGTCATGGGAGTGCTGCCAGGCGTTGACGTGGGGCGGGGCAGGGTGGGGGGTAGTAAACTATGGATTAAGAACAATTACAGGTAAGTAAACATAAAAATAAATCAAACGAATTTCGTTGCGTGCACTGCATCGCTAAATGAGATGCAGTGCGCACACCGTGCTAGGCTACACACATATCATGGGCTCATTAGGAAAGTGAAGGCTTGCTATTATCAAGAGAGAATTGGGGCTGCAGAGAATGCGGCCAAAGAACTGTTCAAGATTTATAAGGAAATCTCCTCTCTGGATAACCGCACTCCCTCTGTCTTGGGCTCAGTAGAGACTTGCAATCGGATAGCTGACTTCTTCACTAATAAGGTAGACAACATATACTCCTCCTTCCCTGATGAAGCTAGGGATGGTAGAGGCATCGAGCGGTGTGAGAGAGGTGCTTGGGAGGGGGAAGGTATGAACATTCTCCTGGTCCCACCTCCTGAGACACTTATTCAAATATGTCTAAATGTGAAGTCAGGCTCTCCTAGGGATACTGCGGCCCCTAAAGTTCTCAAGGAGAGTATCTCCGTCCTGGAACCATATATCAGACACCTCTTGGAGATCTCTTTTGGGAGTGGCGTGGTACCCAACTGCTGGAAAGAGGCAGTGGTCCTGCCTCTACCCAAAAAGCCTCATATTAGCCCTGAGCGACTCGATATACTGTGTCCTATTTCTCTTCTTCCCTACTTTGCTCAAGTGGCGGAGAAGGTAGTGAATAACCAACTGACGACGCATGTGGAGAAATTCCATCATCTTCACTCTTCTGAATCGGGTTTTCGGGCTGGCCATTCCACCGAGAAGGCGCTGCTATATGCCGTAGAAACAATCAGGTAAATTTGGCCTGGTTGAGAACCAGGACATCAGTACGCACTACTCAATTTGAATTTGGACGTTAGTACATTTATTTAATTTTCATCAATAAATTATCTTAGATCAACATAACATTCATATTCATGTTACATCTGTTAAAGCGCATGTTCATTTGCCAACATATACATTGCTATCTTCAAGCGTATATCATACATCATGATATCCATACATTTAGTGTCTACCCAATGCATTTCGGGGCGCGAGCCCCTTCGTCAGGGGTCTGTGTGTAGAAAAAAGAAAGAAAAGGAAAGAATAAGGAATCTTATTACTATTGATGCACTGTCATGAATGGAAAAGAATCTCTATATAATGTATTCATCTTACCGCAAACTAGGTGAAGTGTATTGAAAAATTCTCCTGGTTGGATATTGGTGTGATCTATATGACAAAGAGAACTAAGTTTAAGCGTAAGGGGTTAATTAAACCGGTGTCATGTATTAAGAAACTCTGCATGAGGCATAATGTTACCTGTACGCTTGTGTTGAAAAAGTCTGTGGGGACAGAGAAGGGGAGAAAAAACAAAATAAGGGGCGAAGGGGGTATAACATATTTATATTGCATGAGACTGAATTTGATATGGGGTTACCATATGTATATAGGTCCTCACCTTGTGTATGCCGACTTAAAAACAAGGAGCCTGTGTGGAAATAAATGACATAATGATCAATGCTGCGAAATAGCAGTGATCACGATAAATAAAAATACCATAAGTAGCGGAGTTTACCTGAGAGTCCTACTCGGTGGACATCGGACTCAGCAAGTACTCGAGGAGTAAGTGAAAGAGATCTGCCAAGAGAGTAAAAACGATATATTTAAGGGTGCTGGCCAGCGTGTAATTCATTCAAATCACAAAGCAGAAGAAATGCTTTGTTGGCGGTTGAAAGAAAAATCTTACCGGAGCAGAGTGCTCAGTATTCCCGTCTCGGCGTCTTTTCGAGTAATAGCGTGAAGGCAACTAGTCCTTCCTTTATTCAGAGGGTTGTATTACGCGTAGCCATCGATGACGGGCTAGAGTGGTCCCGACCCAGCGTTTTGATGGGTATTAAAATGAAAGCGACTAGTCCTTTCTTTATTGAAGTGGTTGACTTCCGTGTCGATGTCAATTACTAACTCCTGATGGCTCTTATACTAAATGTAACATTAAGGATTTTGGAGATTAGGGAAAATAAAGAATGCGCCATGGGGTGAGCTGCTTGTGAGAGTCCTAGTATTGCAAGTCTATTATTTATGCAATGGTGTAGATGGCGATAGTCGCCATCTTGGAGTGGTGTATAGGCGCTGAAAGTACCATTTGTAAGATGAACAGATTAGTTTACAACTCAACGAGTGCGAGATTTATACGATGTAATGGAAGACAGTATGGGAAACATAACGAGTGGAAGATAGAAGGAAAGTTAGATTGTAGATTGTAGAACGTGTGGCGGGATTCTAGTTATTCAGGAATATCAAATCTTTTCGCCTCTAGCGTGTTTACATCATGTATCTCGCTGTGAACAATGTTATTATTCCAAATATGTGAAAAACATTCCTGCCTATTTACATTCTACGAATAATATGCGTTCCACATCCTTTAGGACCTTATTTTTGTAAGAAGGAATTGCTGTGTGGGGTGGGATAGAGAAAATATGAAGGATCAGATGTGTTCAAGTGTGTTTAATGAGAGACTAGGGATGGAGTAGTAAATTTGTGTGGCTGTATGGGAAACCTTATTCGATGAGTAGTGTGATGTGTACCGTGGGTTCCAACACTTGGTTGAAGAGTGGGTATTCTGAAGGGGATTGTAGTGGTTTGCGGTCTTATCTGATTTGAATACCTATAGGAAACATATAAGATCTAACTTGTCATTCAGTCCGTTTGGGATGAGGGTTTGAAGCCTACGGATCCAGAAGTTTCTCGTTGAATTAGAGCTTTAGCATTGTCAGTACCCAACTTTTGGGGAACCATTTCAATAATTTGGAATCTTAGTTGGGCGATGGAGTGTCCAGCTTCGTTCCAATGTTTAGCCAGGGGAGCAGTCAGATTCTTGTTACGAATACGGCTTTTATGTTCCGTCAATCTGATCTTTAATTTTCTGTCTGTTTTGCCAACATATAACAGTCCACATGGACATTTTATAGAATAAACCACATGCTCTGAGTTGCAGTTTGTTGTGTGCCTCAGTTTTATCTTTTCGCCCGTGCGTGGATGCAGCAGAGTATCTCCTGAAATGACATTGTTACAATTTTTACAATTGTAACATTTCTGGGTTCCTTTATGTGTTCTTTTTGATGTCATGTCGTCATTGGTAACCTTATTCAATAGTTCTTTTAGGTTCTGCGATCTTTTGTATGCGAACAGTGGTTTGTCGTGGAAAAGTGTTTCGAAATCTTTTTCAGCTGTTATGATTTCCCATCTTTTGAAGATGATCCTTTGTATGTCTTTTGATACAGATGAGTATTTAGACACGAATACCATCCTTTTGTTGTCTGTTTTGATCTTTTTTTGCAGTAAATTCTTTCTGGGCATACTTTTGACTTTCTCCAAATGGCCTTCTAGCAGCTTATCAGGGTAACCCCTGTCCAAATATCTCTGTCTTTGCTGTTCAAGACTTTTCTCACATTCCTTCTCGTTAGATGATATTCTTTTGATTCTCATGAATTGAGAAATTGGAAGATTATTTATGAGGTTAGTTGGGTGAAAGCTCTCATAAAGTAGTGCCGTGTTTCTGTCCGTTTCTTTCTTGAATAGTTTGGTTTGAATCAATCCATTTTGAAGTTCAACAAGAACGTCCAAGAAAGGGAGTGATAAAACTGAGGCACACAACAAACTGCAACTTAGAGCATGTGGTTTATTCTATAAAATGTCCATGTGGACTGTTATATGTTGGCAAAACAGACAGAAAATTAAAGATCAGATTGACGGAACATAAAAGCCGTATTCGTAACAAGAATCTGACTGCTCCCCTGGCTAAACATTGGAACGAAGCTGGACACTCCATCGCCCAACTAAGATTCCAAATTATTGAAATGGTTCCCCAAAAGTTGGGTACTGACAATGCTAAAGCTCTAATTCAACGAGAAACATTCTGGATCCGTAGGCTTCAAACCCTCATCCCAAACGGACTGAATGACAAGTTAGATCTTATATGTTTCCTATAGGTATTCAAATCAGATAAGACCGCAAACCACTACAATCCCCTTCAGAATACCCACTCTTCAACCAAGTGTTGGAACCCACGGTACACATCACACTACTCATCGAATAAGGTTTCCCATACAGCCACACAAATTTACTACTCCATCCCTAGTCTCTCATTAAACACACTTGAACACATCTGATCCTTCATATTTTCTCTATCCCACCCCACACAGCAATTCCTTCTTACAAAAATAAGGTCCTAAAGGATGTGGAACGCATATTATTCGTAGAATGTAAATAGGCAGGAATGTTTTTCACATATTTGGAATAATAACATTGTTCACAGCGAGATACATGATGTAAACACGCTAGAGGCGAAAAGATTTGATATTCCTGAATAACTAGAATCCCGCCACACGTTCTACAATCTACAATCTAACTTTCCTTCTATCTTCCACTCGTTATGTTTCCCATACTGTCTTCCATTACATCGTATAAATCTCGCACTCGTTGAGTTGTAAACTAATCTGTTCATCTTACAAATGGTACTTTCAGCGCCTATACACCACTCCAAGATGGCGACTATCGCCATCTACACCATTGCATAAATAATAGACTTGCAATACTAGGACTTTCACAAGCAGCTCACCCCATGGCGCATTCTTTATTTTCCCTAATCTCCAAAATCCTTAATGTTACATTTAGTATAAGAGCCATCAGGAGTTAGTAATTGACATCGACACGGAAGTCAACCACTTCAATAAAGGAAGGACTAGTCGCTTTCATTTTAATACCCATCAAAACGCTGGGTCGGGACCACTCTAGCCCGTCATCGATGGCTACGCGTAATACAACCCTCTGAATAAAGGAAGGACTAGTTGCCTTCACGCTATTACTCGAAAAGACGCCGAGACGGGAATACTGAGCACTCTGCTCCGGTAAGATTTTTCTTTCAACCGCCAACAAAGCATTTCTTCTGCTTTGTGATTTGAATGAATTACACGCTGGCCAGCACCCTTAAATATATCGTTTTTACTCTCTTGGCAGATCTCTTTCACTTACTCCTCGAGTACTTGCTGAGTCCGATGTCCACCGAGTAGGACTCTCAGGTAAACTCCGCTACTTATGGTATTTTTATTTATCGTGATCACTGCTATTTCGCAGCATTGATCATTATGTCATTTATTTCCACACAGGCTCCTTGTTTTTAAGTCGGCATACACAAGGTGAGGACCTATATACATATGGTAACCCCATATCAAATTCAGTCTCATGCAGTATAAATATGTTATACCCCCTTCGCCCCTTATTTTGTTTTTTCTCCCCTTCTCTGTCCCCACAGACTTTTTCAACACAAGCGTACAGGTAACATTATGCCTCATGCAGAGTTTCTTAATACATGACACCGGTTTAATTAACCCCTTACGCTTAAACTTAGTTCTCTTTGTCATATAGATCACACCAATATCCAACCAGGAGAATTTTTCAATACACTTCACCTAGTTTGCGGTAAGATGAATACATTATATAGAGATACTTTTCCATTCATGACAGTGCATCAATAGTAATAAGATTCCTTATTCTTTCCTTTTCTTTCTTTTTTCTACACACAGACCCCTGACGAAGGGGCTCGCGCCCCGAAATGCATTGGGTAGACACTAAATGTATGGATATCATGATGTATGATATACGCTTGAAGATATCAATGTATATGTTGGCAAATGAACATGCGCTTTAACAGATGTAACATGAATATGAATGTTATGTTGATCTAAGATAATTTATTGATGAAAATTAAATAAATGTACTAACGTCCAAATTCAAATTGAGTAGTGCGTACTGGTGTCCTGGTTCTCAACCAGGCCAAATTTACCTTATACTCCATAGTTTGCAGGCTACATACCAGCACAGCACACATACCGAACTAACGTTATACTACACCTAGCCAAAAGAGTGCAGTTGCCCTTCCAAATCCACTGTAGAAACAATCAGGCAGAGGGTGGATGCTGGGCAGACAGTGGCCCTGATCCTGCTGGACCTTAGCGCTGCCTTTTACACTGTGGCACACCACACCTTGCTACAGTGTCTAGAGGCGGGTGGTGTCTCTGGTCTTGCCTTGAAGTGGCTGGGTTCCTTCCTGGCAGAGCGGAGCTTCCAGTTGAGACAGGGCTCCTACTACTCTAAAAGCATCAGGCTACGTCAAGGGGTGCCGCAAGGCTCGGCCTTGAGTCCGACCCTTTTCAATCTGTATGTGGCCCCCCTTGCTAACATCGCCGAGCGGTTTGGGATCAGGGTCGTTTCATATGCCGATGACACACAACTGGTGGGGTCCCTTACACATGATCTGGACTCGGCGGCCCTCAACTTCACGGCATGTCTGCAGGAACTGGCATCCTGGATGTCTGACAATTGCTTGAAGCTGAACAGTAATAAGACCGAGGTGCTGATCATAGGTCGCACCCCATCAGTTTGGTCGTCGCATGGTGGCCTCAGACCTTAGGTCTCACCCCTATACCGAGCGATCAGGTGAAGAACCTGGGCATGTGGCTTGATCCTAAGCTCTCTTTCAAACATCAGTCCAGACGTGTGGCGGGTACCTGCTTTGGGGTCGTAAAAGGGCTCCGTCAGACCCTGGACTTGTTACCTGTGCCTGCCAGGAAGACTATGGTGCACGCCCTGGTAACTTCCTGCCTGGATTACGGCAATTTACTGTATCTGGGTGCGACGAGGGCATGTTTAAATAGGCTCCAATGTGTGCAGAATGCCGCGGCTATGTTGGTTCTCATGCTACCTAGAAGGGCGTCTTCTAAGAAGGCTCTGGTGTCGCTCCAATGGCTCCCTATCAGAGAGAGGGTGTTGTTTAAGGCACTCTGTGTGTGCCATCGCATCTCCCAAGGCAGGAGCCCTGCATACCTGGCGGACTTGGTCTCTCACTATGTGCCCACTAGGCAGCTGAGATCCTGTGGATCGGGTCTGTTGACTGTCCCTAAGATTTCGAAGTCCAGGATGGGTGGCAGATCGTTTCGTCGCCTGGCCCCTCAAAACTGGAATCAACTGCCACTGAGTCTTAGGTTGGAGGCAGCGGAAACCAAGTTCAGGAAGGACCTGAAAACTCACCTTTTTCGTGTGGAGTTAGGTCACTACTAATCCCTGCATTTGCTGTTTAGCTCTGTCCGGTTCTCTACAAATCTCTTTTTTATTTTTTTTTATAACTAAATTAGTTTTATTTATTTATATGTTTACTTACCTGTAATCTGCCGTAATCCATAGTTTACTACCCTCCACTCTACCCCTCCCCACGTCATCGCCCAGCAGCACTCCCACGACTGACCGCTACTGGTACAGTGCTCTCTAAGGGTTTAATATATAGCCTCATATAGTGGGGTCTAGAAGTTTATGTGGAAAATGCATACATGTAATGAAGTGTCCTCTAAGGCTCTAAATCTATGGCTGCATTTTATGTGATCAGAAAGTGATGCCTGCAAGCGGCTGATTTTATCATTGCTTTGTTATGGTTTGAAAGTATATGAAAAGAACTCAGCCATGCTATGTTCATTTTAAAATGCTTTATTGATATAATTATGTTGACAGTGATTACTGATCAAGTGAATATGCTTTATTAACATTGATAAGTAAATTTACACATAGTTATTATTGATTATTGCATTTACTCCCAACATGATGGTGTTTATTTTGACATGCGGTGTGTTGATATTGAACCTGTGACTAAGCCAATAGACTTACCTTATATCTTTGTATGACACTGTAGGGGGTCAAAAGTGATTATGTAATGTCGGTACACAGACAAAATATCGATTTTTAAATATCGATATACAAAAATATCGAAGTTTAAATATCGATGGGACAAAATATCGAAGGTAAGTAATATCGACAGTCTTAATATCGATATTGGTATGATATCAGTAATATCGAAGTTGTAAATATCGATGTCAATAATATCGAAATTAATAACTTTGATGTTACTAATATCAATTTTTAAATAAATTTAGTGTATATTATATTGTATTTATTATGTTTTATTATTTATTTTTAATGTAATTTAATTAAATATTGTCTTTTACTACTGTAGCGGGTTATGGGTTTATAGGGGAATAGGGTGGGAAGTAATTTAATTATGTTAAATTAATTATTAATTAGTAGGAATTATTAATTAATTAATTGAGAAATAATTTTTAATTCTTTTTAATTAATTGATTAATTGATAAATATGTTCTGTAGCGGGTTATGGGTTTATAGGGGAATAGGGTGGGAAGTAATTTAATAATAATTAATTAATTGATATATGTTTGTACATATTTTAATTAATAATTAATTGGTAATCAATTTCTATTAATTCGTTAATTAATTAATATAATTTTTTACATATTTATAATTATTAATTAGTTGGTAATTAATTAATATTAATTATTTAATTACATTAATTATAGTAATTTGTTTTATATATAATTTATTGTTATTCTTAATTAATTAATTGGGAAAAATAATATTAATTATTAAATTAAATTAATTACAGCAAATGTGCTAATATATTTACTTTATTGTTATTGTTAATTAATAATTAATTGGTAATTAAATAATATTAATTAATTTTGGGTAAAGGAGTATTTTTAGGGTTCAGGGTCAGTTTTCAGTTTTTGGGTAAAGGGGTATTTTTAGGGTTCTGGGTCAGTTTTCAGCTTTTGGGTAAAGGGGTATTTTTAGGGTTCAAGGTCAGTTTTCAGTTCATGGGTAAAGGGGTATTTTTAGGGTTCAGGGTCAGTTTTCAGTTTTTGGGTAAAGGGGTAAAAGGGGTATTTTTAGGGTTCTGGGTCAGTTTTCAGTTCATGGGTAAAGGGGTATTTTTAGGGTTCAGGGTCAGTTTTCAGTTTTTGGGTAAAGGGGTATTTTTAGGGTTCAGGGTCAGTTTTCAGTTTTTGGGTAAAGGGGTATTTTTAGGGTTCAGGGTCAGTTTTCAGTTTTTGGGTAAAGGGGTATTTTTAGGGATAAGGGTCAGTTTTCAGTTTTTGGGTAAAGGGGTATTTTTAGGTTTCAGGGTCAGTTTTGGGTTTTTGGGGTACAGGGATATTTTTAGGGTTCAGGGTCAGTTTTGGGTTTTTGGGGTACAGGCGTACAGGGTAAAAACCAAAAAATATTACATTAAATCAAATAAATTACATGAAAAAAAATAAAATTACATTAAATTATTAAGTGTTTTATTTATTTTAAATGTATATGTATTAGTTTTAATTTTGTTTTAATATTTTTATTTAATAGTTGTAAAATTATATGTATTTTAAAATTATTTTTACATTATTATTAATACATTTAAAAAAACGATATTTTTGATTCCGATATTTTTGTACTACGATAATATTTTTTCGATATTTTTGTACTTACCTTAATGAAGATAGGATTCCGATATTTTTGCTGTCGATATTTTTGCTCCGATATTTTTGCATTTCGATATTCTGTCTGTCGATATTATGTCAGACATTCTGTAATGTCAGCTATGGGATTTTCCATTTGCCTAATGTATATGTTTGTAAATTAGTGCATTGTAGTTAGTAGTGTGTGTGTAATAAAAGTACTTTTCCTTTTTCTAAAGAAAAAGCACTGACTGGACAAGTATTTATTGAGTGTTATTACTGCATGCCAGCAAATGGTGATTACGAGTCCAAACCACATCCCCTGAATAGGCCTTGCAGTAAGCAGGTAAAGGGGGGTCCTTTTTTTTAAGTTCAAAATGTTTTATTGAGATTTTTATCATAAGTAACAATAAAGAAGACATACAGAAAACTATAATGAATTCATGGTTCCAAATAAAGTACAAGTAATGCAATGAAACAACGAAAAGAAAGGGGAGGGAGGGGAGGGAACGGGAAGGAACATATAATATCAGATAAATAATAGGCAATAAATTGAGCTACTATATACAATAACCAATTATAAACTGAATTTATAACATACGATAACTGAAATTATTCAATAAATAATTATCGATAGGAACCCAAAATAAATGATAAGAAGATGAGTTTTGACAGACCCCGGATAAAGATAATTGTGCTCCTCTTCTCACAAAAATAACCCAAGACCACCATGCATGAACCGATAACTTTGAAACATCTTTCCAACAACATGTAATGGATTTTAACGCAGCTGAAAGTAGAAAATTAAAAAGCTTATATTCAAGTGTATTTAAATCATGAGACAGGAGTATGGATTTGCAAATCAAAAATTGTATGTTAAATCTTCTTGACTATGAAGAATCTTCTTAATAATGTCCCAAATATCTGTCCAGAATTTAGAAAGTAAAGGACAAGTAAAAAGCATATGTTGTAGTGAACTAGAATGTGAATTACAATGCCAACATGTATCAGATTGAAGCAATTTAGCTTTGAATAATCGCAAAGGTGTCCACAAGCAATTAAATAGAATATAAGAATTAGTTTGAAATAAAGAAACAGGTAACCAACCAGATATACTGTTAAGCAAAATAGATTCTCATAAATTAATGGATAGAGAGAGAGATAGTTCAATGTTCCAAAACTGTGCAATCACATTAATATTTGAACCTAAATTATAAGCTAATATTTTATATAAAATAGAAACACAAGGAGAATTTGATGATACAGTTTGAACATAAGTGAATACATCAGCATGAACAACAGAAGGAATGGTTTGTGAAAACGAGTCCAATATAGAGTTAATTAAACATTCATATTTACTAAAATCTGAATTTGCCAATTTGAATGTAGCTTGTAACATTTGAAATGATATGAACGTATTAGCCTTATAAATATCCTTAAGATAAAAAATTCCAGCTTTAATCCATGAAAACCAAAACTAATATGTCTATTCAATTTAATAACAGAACTATACCATAGGGATATATCACTAGTAACAGACATGGGGTGTTCAAAAATAGAATCAAGATCATTAAAAACAAGTTTAGTGGATTTAATGATATGAGATGTATGAACATATGAAGATTCAAGTGACATGGTCATTAAAGTGGGAAGTGGAAAGGGACTAACAATGGATTTTTCAATAAGGAACCAAATGGGAGGGTTATGGAGGGTATGGTTAAGCCAAATACCACTTTGTTTCATAACAAAAGCTTCATGGTAAAGAAGAAAATCCGGAATGCCGAAACCAGCATTACTTTATAACATCTTCAATTTGTTATACTTAATGCGTTTTGCTTTTTTATTTCAAAGAAAGTTGGAGAGAAGGTTATCAATATCTTTATAAAATTTCAATGGGAATTGAATGGGTATCATAGTTAATGTATAAAAGATTTTGGGGGCAATATTCATTTTAATGCATTCTATTCGTCCCCACCATGAAAGATGTAATGAAGACCATTTAGAAGATTTATTCTTAATATAATTTAAGACAAAATCACTATTTAAAGTCATTGTTGATTTAATAGAAGAGGAAAATAAGTTACACAAATACTTAAACTTTTTCTTCTGCCAAATAATATCACGCATGGGTACCATATCAGGAGTACAATATACATTTAAGGGAAAAAATTCAGTTTTATTGGAATTTAATTTGTAACCGGAAACTAAAGAATATGTAGATATTAAGTCTAATAAAGAAGGAAACAAGGACATGGGATCACTGATAAACAAAAGCACATCATCTGCATATACCAGTGTTTTAACCATTATACCTTTAACTGCAATTCCTTTAATAGAGTCGCATTGTTGAATAGAAGCAAGAAATGGTTCAATACCCAGTAAAAATAACAGAGGGGAAAGGGGACAACCCTGGAGTGTACCTCTGTAAAGGGAAAATTGAGTAGAGACTTGGCCATTAATAAATAATCTAGCAGTAGGGGCAGAATATAGGGCTGAAACCAAATGGATATAATTATCACCAAAATTAAACGCACACAAGGTACGAAATAAAAAATGCCAATGAAACTTATCAAAGGCTTTTTCAGTATCTAAAGCCATAACACCGAATGGAGTATGTAATGATTGAGCTTGTTCAATGACATGTAATAAAGTTCTTGTGTTATTAGCTGAATACCTATTTTTCATAAACCCTGATTGATCGGGATGTATGATAGAATCCAATATTGGGGATAAACGGGATGCTAATATTTTTGCATATAATTTGCAATCTTGATTTATTAAAGAAATGGGGCGGTAATTAGAAACGAGGGTGGGGTCTTTATCTGGTTTAGGAAGAACAATAATTAAGGCTTCTGAAAAGGACCCAGACATAGTTCCTGAAGAGCTAAAAAAAGTAAATAGTTGGAGTAAAAAGGGCGAGAGCTGGGAATGAAATTCTTTATAAAATTCAGCTGGTAAGCCATCAGGACCTGGGGATTTATTTTGTTTGAGGGATTTTACAGCAGATAACATTTCATCTAATGTAATGGGTAAATCTAGGCCAAGTTTATCTGTTTGAGAAAGTTTGAGTAAGTTACAGGAAGAAAGAAAAGAGTCAACTATAGAATCATCATTAAAATCAAGCTTATTATATAATGTAGAGTAAAATTCTAAAAATTCATTAACAATATCTACGTGTGAGATCGCAACTTTACCAGTAGGATTACGAATGGAAGTTATCTGTGTTTTGTCTTTTTTAATACGAAGATAATTAGCTAAAAGCCTACCAGATTTATTTGCGTTGAAACTAAATTTGGCTTTGGCTCTGGAAAGTTGGACCCCAGCTCTTTTACTAAGAATAGTATTGAATTCATAACATAGTTGTTGCAATATATCTCTATATTTCAAATCATTGGAGGTAATAAAAAGTCTTTCATATTTCGCTATTTGTTTCTGCAGCCGATCAATGTTGGCATTAAAAGTTTTTTTTTCATGTGCCAGAATAGAAATTGTAGTCCCTCTAATATAAGCTTTAAACGCATCCCATCGAGTAATTAAAGAAGTTGGGCCTTCAGGGTTAAGCTGAAAGTAATCTGATATAGCAGATACAAGTTTTGGTTCATTCCGTTCATTGAGAGCAATTCTAGAATTCATTCTCCATCTAGATTGTTTAGGGAGTATTGCCTGGAGATTTAAAATACAAGAAATCATAGCATGGTCAGAGATATCAATATTTCCAATAACAGGGTTCATGATAGATGCAATGAGTGGTCGTGAAACTAAAATATAATCTATTCTAGAATATGAATTGTGCGGATTAGAAAAGAAAGTAACATTTTTGTCAGTAGGGAAATGGAGGCACCAAATATCAACTAAATTTGTGGTTTTGAGAAATTGTTTAAAAGCAAAATAAACTTTAGAGGCGTGACATTTTGTGTGAGACAATCTATACAATAAAGGGTCAGCTACTACATTAAATTCACCTGCAACAATCAAAGGAACATTTCCAATTTTAATAACCTCAGTAGTAAGAGAAGACCAAAACGTAGGTTCATCTGCAGTAGGCCCATAAACATTTATCAAAAAGAAAATGGTGTCATGAACTTTAACTTGTACAATTAAGTATCTCCCCTCAGCATCAGCAACTTTGCTCAAAATTTTGCAATGAGACTTTTTTGCAATTAGTATTGCTACACCATTTTTTTTTTACCAATAGCAGGAGATGAAACTATACAGTCAACCCACTTCTTTTTCATATAATCCAATATTTTATCATCCACATGAGTCTCTTGAAGAAAACAAAAATCAACCTTGGAACAACCTAAATAATCTAAAATCTTAGTACGTTCAACTGGGTGACGCAAACCTTTCACATTTAATGAAACTACTTTAACATTAGCCATAGTGACGAGTTAAAGAAGAGAAAAAAAAGGAAGAAGAGGATGATAGAAAAAAGAAGAGATAGAAAAATATTAGTAGCTCGAAGGATTATGAAAATTGAAGGAAAGGAGAAAACATAAACAAAAAAACAAAACAGAAACAAGACAATACACATAAATAAGAGCAGTGAAACGCACACACGATGTACAAGCATGACCGTAACCGTTGGAGCCCCAAGGTAAAATAAGAATTCAGCAACCTGTCAGTAGACAATGAACAACAAGCATTCAAGAATCAGGATGAGGATCATGAGTGTCCATTGGACGATGAAGTTGCTGATCAAGAAAATGGCGAAGATCATCAGGTCTGTGAAAAGATTTGGAGAATGAGTCCTTCCAAATGCGCATCGTTGAAGGATCAAAGAGACCATATTTATAACCAAGACTTCGTAGTTGAGGGCGAAGAGAAGCGAATTCCTTACGAATTGCAACAGTATCTTTTGCAAAATTTTGATGAATAAAGATTTTGTGACCATTAACCATCAATGAAGGAATGTCTCTCGCTGCCTTTCTAATCATAACCAAAGGATGATGACGAAATACCTTAAGAATCATTTGTCTAGGTTTGGTATGCTGTGGGTTACGATGCGAAGGAATTCGATGTGCCTTGTCAATTTCACATTTTTCAGGAAATTTGAGGTTTAAAAGGCCAGGACGTAAGGACTCCAAATATAACCGACACTTATTTCCCTCAACTTCTTCTGGTAAATTGAAAATGCGCAGGTTATATTGCCTATTTCTATTTTCCATATCCAGAAGGTGCGAGCTCAGAGGAGAAATTTTCGCCACAAGTGGAGCAAAGGCATCTATTTTGGTTTTATTATCTTGGATTTTGATTGAGTTATCAGAAATTTTCATCGATAAACAAGCCATTTCTTTACGCACATGTTTAATTTCAGACGCAATAGTGTCAGTATTCGCTTTGAGTGCTTTAATTTCCTCTAAAATGAGAGATAAGGAGGGCTCTGAAGACTCCACCAATTTCGATTTTAAAGGAGGTGGTGAAACTTGTTGTTTCCTTTTATTGAGAGGTTTAGTATCCATTTTAGCAGGATAGCAGCCAAAATTACGTACATCTGGAAAATATCAGCCAGATAATGTAAAAATTAGCAAAATAGATCCAAAGTATTGGTGCAGCAGCTAAACTGGGTCGTGGGTGTGGTTAGGCCTAAGCCAGGCCCTCTCCTAAAGAACATTCCGCCCCCCTGACAGAGATTTCAGGCTGCAGCAGGAAGCACACAGGGAGCAAGAACCAAGAGGCTGAAAAACCCGCTTGCTGTGCAGAAAAGCGGCTGAAATTGCTTCCAGGAACAGGTGAGGGTTAATGAAATGCAGCGACCTCCATAAATCAAAGTCACTGACAGATTTTCGTCGCTTTTGACGAAAAACGGGCTTGAAACGCGATAGAGCTCCTTAGGCGGCGGCCATCTTGGTCGCGCGCTCGCACGTCTCCAGGTAAAGGGGGTCCTGAGTGTAAAAGACAGAAAGAAGAAGTAAATCTGTTGTGAGGACACTAACTGTTGCCAGTGTGATCACTTTTGTCAAGAAGTGTCTGCACGAATCTATGACTTATTGCGTGGGGTGAACACTGGTGTGCTGCACATGCAAAGTGTCTGCCTATGCCTGTACTTTTATATAAGTCACCATAGACATACATGTCACACTTAACGAATTCTAGGTGAGATGGCAGTCCCATGTCTTAAACTGGGTAGTATTTCATTTGCTGAGATATTAATGTACTATCTTTTTGCTTAGATAAGCACTAGGATGGGCAGTTCGTTATTGTGTCTGTTGTTCCTCTCTTGCACGCCACACTACCTCCCTGTGCAGTCTTTGGCTGCTCGCCATTGCCACTTCAAAAGTAAAGTGTGGAAAGGGGTTTGCAGAGCCATTGTAGGGCGAGCCCCATGGAACACCAATGGCAAAGGACCTGTAAGCCCGTGACTGTTTCTGGCCAGCGGCCCAGGGGTCTGCCAAAGAGTTGGAGAGAAATGTATGAATTCACTGCTGGCGCCTCTCGGTGCCTTCTTTATCATGATTATTGTGATTGTCCATGGCACCACAGACAAGGACCACCCATACGCAAACACATCTCAGCTCCACTCCGAGGAAAAAATTACTGATTGAACTGATAATTCACATCAATAGAGAAAGGCAGCACAGTACTCGGGCGCAATTCTGTATTATTGGACCTCATTAACTAACTGCAACGTGAGTTCCTGTAGCACAGTGAGCATGGGACCCTCCTCTCTTTGGCTGTGGCCGTGGAACTTAGGGCCACTCTGTAGAAAATTGGAAATATTGATGTACATAGGCAACGTTCATTTCCCTTTTTCCCACTCCTCTCCCTGCACGCACCATGAATACCGTAAAGCATTGACTGCATCCCTCTGCCAGCAAAGGCCTGTACCCATGTGTACATGACAGCCATTTTAGGCACCCTGGCCTTTTGCCCGCCTAAGATTAGAATCACCGGCTTCCCTTCTGCGCGTATTTAAACCCCCCCCTCTCTCTCACATGCATAAACCATGAAACCCTCTTCCTCTGCGCGACCCTGCCCTGAAAGGCAGCCCTTCTGCTTGACCCACGCAAACCCCCCATTTCCTCTTGAAGAGGCATCCTTCGCCTCAGCTGACCTAGCCCTCCCCAGCTGCACCTGACTGCCCCCGCTCTCTCATGCATGAGTCATAAGATCTCTCTCTCTGTGCGACTCTGTCCCTGTGCACACCCTGGCTCCCCCTTCCCCTTCTCTCTCACACGGGCAAGTCATAAACCTTCTTCTGCAAGACCCTGTCCTTGGGAGTCACGGTCGCGCCTGACCAACACCTCCTTTCCTTCCATGAATGCCCCTCTGTTGACAAGCCTTCCCTCCGCGCTCGATTGTCCACGCGGCATGAATACCACTCCTTTGATGACCCCTTCCCCCGAGTCCGACTGACCACACATGTCCGAGGCCATCGCCTAAGCCAGGAGATACCATTTACCGCCCTTTATTGTATGAAGTCACTCCTCTTCAAAGAACCCACTATTGATCCTGGCCACCCCACCCCCTGGGCTATGATCAGGCGCACACATCCTAAACAGTTGACGGAACACTCAGCTGCGTGATTGCCCTCCCCTCTTATCAGCAGGTCAAGGGTCCCTATTGTGAACACATGTGGGGTAGGATTGACACGAGGATTATGGGGATGTCTTTTCCTTGTTTCACAATATCGTGATTGTAATGCCAAGTGTTTTGTAAAGTATAAAAGACGGAGTCTCAGCTCACTTGTTAGAGCACCTCCCGATGACATCTTGTTTCGTGTCTGAAATGACAGGCTCTCCTCATGAGTAATAAACTCTGTTCTTGTGATTCCTGCTCCCAGCGCCCGTCTCTTTATTTGGTAACTATTCAGAATGGGAACTAAGAGGCGTCTTGCGCCAGCAGCCTGGGCATCGATGGTAATATGGGCTTCTGTTCCACAATTGGCGTCCCAACGCGGGGTCCATCAGTGACATAAGGTCCAGTAAGAGAGATCCAGACGATGAGGTGAATATCTAAATGATCAGAGTATACCTGCCTTGAGAGGGCCCTCGCCCGGCTGCCGATTGAATGAACTTCACCGATTCTGAACGGACCTCTCTCGAGTGACCTACTGTCCTGACTGGAATCCCACAGGACTGCTGCGGTAAAATCATGGAGTAAGAGAACGATCGGGCGCTGGAAGGAGGAAGGCGAAGAACTGCCCACACGGTCCGGTCCGGGTAAGGTCGCGTAAATGCGACAAATTGTGAAATGATTGTTTTGGATAATACTAGTATTACGCTTTGTTGAACCCTCTGGAGATTCACTGTCTGCAAACGGAGAAAACAACAGGCTCTCTCTTTGCAAGCAGTGAAGGATAGGTAACGCAGACTTTTGTCCCCATTGTAATCCGTCGTGCCTATCTTCCTCCCCCACTGTTTCCCGAACTGTCGTTCGTGGATTATTGTCTGGAGATTCTTTGTCTGCAAACAGGGAAGAACAAGGTCTCTCTTTGCAGGTAGAGAAAGAGTGGGTAACGCAAACCTTTTCGCACCTACTTATTCTCCCCACTGATTGTTTGATTGACCGAACATTGATTGTTCGGTATTGGTTCTTTTGAGGTATTCTCCGCCTGCAAACAACGGAGAATAGAAATATTCTGTCTAGTCTTTGCCCGCCGTGATAAGATAGGTAGTGCAGACTTTTGTCCCCGTTGTAATCCGTCATGCCTATCTTCTCCCCACTGATTGGTAGCCTGTTTAGCCCGGACCGCTTATTAGAGATGAACCATCCAGCTCCACTGGAGGGCACACCTAATAAGGACATGTTCATTAAGTGTGGACTAGTCGCTATAGCTTATAATAGGTTATGGCATTAAAAATATAAGAAAAAGAGTCGAGCGAAATCAGTAGGCCACTGATGAGTTATCAACTTCGCTAAAAATAAAATAAGAAACGTTAGAAATAACACGCAATAAGAAACATAAAAATGGCGAGGGAAGACAAGCTTGACACCAAGGCAGCCACGAGGTAGCTAGGTTCCGTTGCCTACTCCTGCTCCAAACATGTCTGCCTCATTGCCCACCACGCCCAAATAACGGTCACATGAAATAGGAACAAACAAATAGGTACCTACCCCCATTCCGGAAGCTCCCGAAGTGCAACAGGTCCGCGGTTATGCCCATCCAGAAGGCGAGGCCTCGATGCATGCAGGGCCCGCCTGGCCGCAGTTGGAAGGGGAGGCTGTTGGGCGGACGGCCCAGAAAACCGTGATGGCCTCTCCTTCTCTCCTCTTCTGCTGCCCTGCAGGCCACGGGGGGGGCTGTCTTGCCTCAGCCACCGACCACCCCCCCCCCCTCTCACTCTCGCCTGATCCGGCCTGCAAAGAAGGCCGAAGCTGAGGCAAGGACGGCGGCGATTGTAGGTAGTCCCGCCACATGTCGACGCTTGGACAATTGTAGGTAGTCCCGCCACATGTCAGCGCCTGGACAATTGCAGGTAGTCCCGCCACATGTCAAAAGGGGGGGAATGTCTTGCCTCAGCCACCGACCCCCCCCCATCTTCAATAGCCGGCACGGCCAATACCGAAGCGGTAGAGCCGAGGAACGGCGCGGGGTCGCTGGAAGGGGGAGGCGGCGCGAACGAGCCTCCCCCACCTCCCTCCAGGTGGAGGCTTCCAGTGGCACCCCAACGCTCTTGCTTAAAGAGGGTCAACATCGAAAAGCGGTCTTTTGCCCAGGACGGGCACACGCCCCATGCCTTCTCTCCTCAACTTTGAAGATTCTATGAGAGCCGGGGGGCATCCCGACCCCTCCGTATGGGCGCCCCCGCCCCCCTCACTGGGAACCGCGACATCGGCGCACTCCTGCCAGCGCCAGCCTCAGTTTGGAAATGGCTAAAATACAGCCAAGGCACAGACTTGTTCAGTTCCGGAGGAACACCAGAATGACCCGGTAGGAAAAATTGTTACCGCCCTCCCCACTCTTTGACTGATGGTCCATATTGTTAGACTGTTACCACATTGCGCAAAACTTTTTGAACTACCAACGGAAGGTTCTGGTCCAACCACGAGTCGTTGGAGACATTCTGACTATGCTGGAACCTGCCTGACCTCGCCCAAAATGGCGCTGATACACGAAACAAAAACTTTCAAAAGTCCCTGTTCACCCGGATTGCTCGAATCTTGATGCTCTGAGATACGTGTGCATTTTTGGGCAATGAAAGTCGATAAGATGGATAGTGATTATGTGCTTAGAGAAGAAAGCAATACAGATATTGATCATATGTTTGGACAATGAACTGACTTAGGGTGGGTACTAATTTTGATTTGGAAAATGAATTGGTGTAATTTAGACAGTGAATGAGCATTTGGATAATGAATTAATGAATTAATTGAAAAACTGAATTCTTGACATGCATCATGCTTGCTCTATAGGAAAGTTTGATACGATTTTATTGCACTGCTGCACTTTATGCAATGAACTGCCACCAACTTCGTTCTTCTTATGTACAGTTCCAATCTGCTCCGTGGCCGGTCCACTGGGTTGTAGGCCTGTATTTATACATCAACACTTATATTAAAAGTATTTTGAAAAAGAAAGCATAGTTGTAGCGGTTGCATTAATGAGTTTTGGATGTTTTTCTACTGTGAGCGAAGAATAAGTATGATGAAAGCTGAAGGTTAAAAAGGACCAGATATTTAGCAGCTACATTATGTGTCACAGGCAGCCGGAAAAGTGTTTTAGACGCCCTTAAAACGACACCACAGAAATGCCACCTGACCGCCACCCTTGCACCCAACAAAAGGGGTTACGACCAAGTAACTCATGTAGATACGCAGATCGTCAATGATTATCTATCTGACATTACTGGTCCCTCTGGGCTTAAACGCCGAGATGGTAAAGAAATACAGTGCGTGGAGATAGGTCGAGTATGTGGTAGGTAAAAACATTTTCGGACTACTGCATGCTGATGTGCTTTGAATGCTGCCCCCCCACCCCTTCTTTCTCCTCCCTTCTGCAGGTCACGTCAGAACGTCGGCTGAAGTGTGGGAGAGCGATGATCGAACCACCGACGAAAAGGGAAGGAGGGAATATGTGCATAGTCCTTATGACGATAAGTTTTTAAAAAGACGTAGACTTAAAACATGACTGTTCCTCCTTAGAACATAGCGACTGGGAGGATGGACTGACATAGAAACTTGACGGGTACTGTATGACGAAAATTGACTAGAAATAACACGTTAGATAATGTAACTAGACGTTTGACTAGGTAGGGAAAGGACAAAGGAAAGTGTGTGGGTAAGGGTTACCACGGCACCACCCGTCTGGGAAGTTAGAAATGTTGCCGATGTTCAAAATGCACTGCCCCCTTTCTCACACTCTTATAGATATAGCCAAGCTGTCCGACTGTTCTCCCGATCGATACTTGCCGTTGCCTCAGCCTGGAGAACTTCCCACCAAAGGAAGAAACTGAAAAATGGTTTAAGATCCAACCATGGGTAAATAGCGCGACCAGGTTAATTTCTGATCGACTAACCGAGGTGTAAGTATTGGCAATTGAGAACGCTCGCAGAGATAACAAGCGAGAAGGAAAAGGAGGGAAGGGTAAAAAGAGCTAAGCACGTAGATAAATAGGATAGTAAAGATACGTAGGATATAAAAATAGATCTTGTTGGCCAACAATTGTTTTCTGTTTTGTCGTGAATGTCTTATATATATGTAATACATGTACTGTCTTCCTTCGTCTGAGTGTGTGTGTGTGTACTATAGGGGTTTATGTTCTCCCTCTGTTGCGTCTCTCCGTTACCTGACCCCCTGTTGTTCTGTGTTGTGAACGCACTAAATGACCTATTTTTGTACACGTCTCTCTCTTTCTCTATCTTTCTCCCTTTTTTCCTATATCTGTCTGTCTCTGTCTCTGTCTGTCTGTCTCTATCTCTCTCTCTACATGTCATACGTGTACCAAATGGCTCGTTTAGATTGCGGACGACTCTCACTCTCTACGAGAGTCTCCCTATTTCCTCTTCCTTTTTATGGTAAAATCGTGCCTCGCTGGCACCAGTCTGATTGGATACTTATTGAACGCGAAGGTGTTCAGCGAAATTGACCGAAACTAAAATGATTGTATCTCGCCATATTACTACCTCTCCTTTCTGCAAAATGAATGAACTCGAATTGGCTGAGAAGGAAAGGACAGGTAAGACGACTAAGGTCCCCCAATCTGGCCTTTTATAGGGGAACTGTATGTCAATGGCACCTTAATTTTTCTGTTCATCAGAGACGAACGCCAACGTCTAGATTGACCCCCAATGCCCAGATTGCCCCACCCCCTTTTGCACCCAAGCGCGAGCGCCCGAAGCATCCCCGCCCCATTTGATAGACCCCAGCTGCTGTCCCGGATATAAACATGATGACCATGAGTAACTGTCGTCCCTCGAGAAAAAAAACTGTTTTGCCCCGACTCTCGATGATAGCACCCCTGCCCTGTTTGAAAAGGTTAGCCAGCCTTGAAGGGAAATGTTCCGAAATATTGAATCTGATGAAATGCACAGTTGATGGGAATCTTATTTTTTCTCCATTTGAGTTATAAATGGGACAATGAATAAACTTGGCATGAACTCAGTAGGAATGCCGACATATGCACTGCTTGGTAATGGACCTCTGACTGTGACCGATGAGCGTATCTCCCAAGTATGTAGGATTGAGGGAGGAATTCACATGCATAGATGTCTTCTTCTGCCAGTTCTCTAAAACTTGTTTTGTACCTATTCAAAGATTCACGATCACCGGAAGGAGAAGGGTCGGACGTGACGTACAGCCTGGCTGCAGATCTTGAGACACGTGTGACCTCGACCAAAGGTGGAGCTGCAGAGCAACAAGATACGGGACGAGACAGCAATTTCAACGTGGGAAATGAGAAATGACGGGCCGCCCTGAAGCTCTCCGTCTGCTAACCCACATGTGCCTGGAGTCTCCGTCCCCCTTCTTTGGGCCCGATTGATGGGCCTGCCTGCTTGTTATCCTTTGCTCCCTTGGTCCCTTGTGTGTGTCCCAGGAACTCTGACCCAACTCCGCCCTCTCTCCTATCGACTATTTGAACTACACACACCCTCTTTTTCACGTGACTTATTGCCGAGAGGAAGAACTGCATTCAAGTGGGAATAGGGTGTTGCCACGGAAATATAGGTGCCGAGCATAAGGCGCCGCTAAACGGATTGTTTAGGGAACAGGACTGTGGTCTAACAGCAGAGGACTGACCGCACCCTGCAACGCGTAAGGATGGACCCGAGCTGGACCTATAGCTCCACCGCCGGTGCTCAACAGCGCCAACGAAAGGACACGGACTAGAGCCTACCAGTGATGGCTCACTGCTAAAAAGACACTGTGACGAAGAGATCTTGTGTATTGAACTGAATTCCGCCCTCAACTACTTGGTCAAACTGTTCATTGGTCACATTTTAAGTCAGAAACCTTTTATGCTATGTAGTGCGTTAAATTGTTAGGAACTCAACGAAATGCAATCTCCTATGTGCTGCATTCTGCCAAACACATCAACTGTCCAAGATTATATGCCATATGTTAAGTATTGACCAACGCTAATTCTTCGACAGCACCTGTTTTTATGTACACTCAGCGATTACGAAAATGAACTTTGCTATGTAAAAAGGGGCGACTGTAGAAAATTGGAAATATTGATGTACATAGGCAACGTTCATTTCCCTTTTTCCCACTCCTCTCCCTGCACGCACCATGAATACCGTAAAGCATTGACTGCATCCCTCTGCCAGCAAAGGCCTGTACCCATGTGTACATGACAGCCATTTTAGGCACCCTGGCCTTTTGCCCGCCTAAGATTAGAATCACCGGCTTCCCTTCTGCGCGTATTTAAACCCCCCCCCTCTCTCTCACATGCATAAACCATGAAACCCTCTCCCTCTGCGCGACCCTGCCCTGAAAGGCAGCCCTTCTGCTTGACCCACGCAAACCCCCCATTTCCTCTTGAAGAGGCATCCTTCGCCTCAGCTGACCTAGCCCTCCCCAGCTGCACCTGACTGCCCCCGCTCTCTCATGCATGAGTCATAAGATCTCTCTCTCTGTGCGACTCTGTCCCTGTGCACACCCTGGCTCCCCTTTCCCCTTCTCCCTCACACGGGCAAGTCATAAACCTTCTTCTGCAAGACCCTGTCCTTGGGAGTCACGGTCGCGCCTGACCAACACCTCCTTTCCTTCCATGAATGCCCCTCTGTTGACAAGCCTTCCCTCCGCGCTCGATTGTCCACGCGGCATGAATACCACTCCTTTGATGACCCCTTCCCCCGAGTCCGACTGACCACACATGTCCGAGGCCATCGCCTAAGCCAGGAGATACCATTTAGCGCCCTTTATTGTATGAAGTCACTCCTCTTCAAAGAACCCACTATTGATCCTGGCCACCCCACCCCCTGGGCTATGATCAGGCGCACACATCCTAAACAGTTGACGGAACACTCAGCTGCGTGATTGCCCTCCCCTCTTATCAGCAGGTCAAGGGTCGCTATTGTGAACACATGTGGGGTAGGATTGACACGAGGATTATGGGGATGTCTTTTCCTTGTTTCACAATATCGTGATTGTAATGCCAAGTGTTTTGTAAAGTATAAAAGACGGAGTCTCAGCTCACTTGTTAGAGCACCTCCCGATGACATCTTGTTTCGTGTCTGAAATGACAGGCTCTCCTCATGAGTAATAAACTCTGTTCTTGTGATTCCTGCTCCCAGCGCCCGTCTCTTTATTTGGTAACTATTCAGAATGGGAACTAAGCCAGCAGCCTGGGCATCGATGGTAATATGGGCTTCTGTTCCACAACTCAAGCAGAACATTAAGGGCGATCTATAGAATGATTCCTCCTATTTTCACTGTACCTGCTGTAGCATTAAGATCATGTCCCTCACACAGTTCATCTCCCTTGCTCGCAATCAATTAAATAAAAAATGTAGAGCAACAAACAGGCCGAGAAGCACCAATAATTTTAAAAGAAATCTTCCTTCGCCTGGAAAAATCACTTCCAAAGTAACTCTGAGGAAAGATTGTGATTTTATTAGAGGCACATGAAAAAATGAAATCACTCATCTTTTATCTGTTAATTCTTTCTGGGGGACATTACTTTATTTGGGGCACCTGGGCAGCTGTGTGTGGGAAAACATATATTTCTTAATGCATTACAACCCTTACCACATATATATAGAGCTTTACTACCCGAGTAGATGTTTCACAAAACAAACCCCCCATAAGATGGCGGCCTCTGGGCGACTCTTGAAAGTAAATCTTGTACAAAATGGAAGACGTGTAGGCAGGGTCTGGAGTCAATGATGAAAATTGAAATTTGTCCTTTCTTCTGATTGGCTATCAGTGTTGATTACACAAATTAATGATAATACAAGTTTACTGGAAAGCAGCGCTGCCAAGGGGCACGTCTGAGACTCTTGGCTACCTGCAGGATCCCTAATGCACTTTACAAGAACAGTATCTTTTGGCAGGATCCCTTGGATCTATATTTATAGGACATCATGGATCGCCTACTCCCCTGAGGAGATATTGACTTTTCCGATGAATTCTCATCTCTTCTTTCAGATGCACGCCAAATGCGTTTCAAGAAAATAAAATTCCTACTGTAGCACAAGGACGTTATGGCAACAAAAAAAAAATGCAATCATGTATGCTATGAATCTTCGCAAAACAGTAGAAACACATTAAATGGAATCATGTGCAAACGGTGTGTTAATCTCAGAATGTCATTTTCAAGAACACTCAAGGCCGTAGCTATTGATAGTGCCACAGGTACAGTGGCACCGAGTCCCAGCATTAGGGACTCACTGCACCCAATTATGGATATCTTCTACAATTCCATGTGACAACATAGACCACAGAAACATATTTTGAAAAGCATGGTTGTCAGTTCATAAAAGCGTTTATGAGTACGGGAAGTAGCACTACAGGAGTACTCTTTTACGCACTTATATATGCCTTTGTGAACCAACCTTGAGATGTCCCACTCACTATTAGATAACCCTTTCCGCGCTATTGACGGAACCGTTCCGTCACGCTCCTCGGGTGGGCTGTGCTCATGACGGAACGGTTCCGTCACGGCCCGCTCGCCGCGCCTGCGCGGCGCTGATTTTGCGCCTGCGCGGCGCGTTTCATTAAGCGGGCGGGGCCGTGACGGAACTGTTCCGTCACAAGCACAGCTCACCTGCGAGCCGTGATGGAACGGTTCTGTCACCCGCGCAGGTGAGCCGCACGCCCCAGCGACCGTTAGCGCTGCGGCGGAATAGCCGCCGCAGCGAAGGTGTTAAAGCGCAAATATGACACTGCCCTTTCTAATTGTCCTAATTGTATATTAATATTCCTGGAATAGTTCCTTTTATTTGTAATTTTAGATGTTTTCAGTTGGGGATGGGTGTAACTGGACACGTTCCCTCTAGCGCAATTACTCGTAATAACCACAAAATAACTCATAAATATGTGTCATTGTGTGAGAAGTGCAATCCAACTTTTAGCACTATTTCCTTAGTCCAAAATGCACCGTGTGTCCAAAATGGGCCAGAGGATGCATTTTGCGCTACGAAAGTAGCACTAAGTGCTGCAGGACATGCACAGCAGTAGTCAGTAGCCTCTCACTGTCCCTTAGTTGTTCCTGTGCTCCTGCAGTAAAATGTTTGCCCAAATGAACTCTTAATTACTGAAGCTGGCAGAATGATGTAATTTCTGTAATTTTGTATCACAAGAGAAATGTCAGGCTGACATTTTTGATGGGATATTTTTACATAAGGTGGGCATGAAAGTCAATTCACCAAAATGCCAATAGGTAGCAGAAGTAACATTACACGCCATTTGACCTTTACTTTCTCTCACTCACCCACTTACACATACACATATATTCACTCATACACAATCTGCCTCTCACATAACACACTCTCACTGCAAGCATTCACAAAGCATGCATTTAAAAGCATTTTTTACTTACCTTAACTGCCAGGGAGGGTCATATTCCAGCTACTTGTACTTCATTTGTATTAGTCTAAGTGTGACCTAATCTTAGGACACCCCCGCGCCGCACGGCCACCAGCTGTCCCGTGTGCCCCCGCCTGCCGCTGCTCTCAGCCTCGCTGAGCCTGCCTTCTCCTGGCCACGCCCCCCGCCGTCACTCGTTGTTTGCCGCATTTCCTTGCTGTTTTTAAAGTGTCATTGTATTGTATTGTAACCTTTATTTTCTTTTCCATCTTGTCCCATTTCCCGTGTTGTTGTCCCCCTGTGCAGTGCCCCCCGCGCCCCCGCCCCGCTCCCCGCATCCCGCCGCCGGGAGTGTGGACACGCCCCCTTTTTTCTGTACCCTCCCCGCTCCCGCCTCCCAGTTGCTCCTCCTCCTTGCACTTCGCCATAAATGGCGACCGTGCGCACGCGCAGCATTGACGCGCAGCGGGAGCGCCGATTGAGCGCCGAAGGCGCACCAAAGGTAAGCCTGTCTGCGCCCGTCGCGCCTGGACCGCGCCCAGTGCCAGGACCCTTGGCTCCCGCTGTCACCAGCCCTCCCGCCGGACCTACACCGCCACCGACCTCTACGCACTCAACGCCGGCAGACTCCCGGGCTGCTACCGAGCCACCCCGAGACGCACCCACGGACCCTTCTGCTGCAACTCCTGCAAGTTCACCTGCATCCGGACCTGCACCACTCCAGCAGTGCCCAAGACCTCGACGAGCAACAGCAGCAGCCACCTGAAGTGCATCCTGCTCAACATCCGCTCAGTCCACAGACCCGCCGTCGAGCTCTGGAACCTGCTCGACACCACAACCCCAGACGTCGCCTACCTCACGGAAACCTGGATGAACGCCTCCTCAGTGCCCGACATCGCCATTGCCATCCCGGACGGCTACAAGATCATCCGGAGGGACCGCGTCAACCAGACAGGAGGAGGCATCGCCATCATCCACAGGAACTCCATCCGCATCACAACCAGCACCGACGACACCCTCGCACCCACCGAGCACCTGCACTTCCAGATCCACATCAACCCCAAGACCACCCTCAGAGGCACCCTCATCTACAGACCCCTGGGACCACGCACACAATTCAGCGAGGACATCGCCGACTTCGTCAGCCCACATGCCCTCCCCTCCGCAGACTACATCCTCCTCGGGACCTCAACTTCCACCTGGAGAACAACAACGACCGCAACACCACCACCCTGCTGGACAACCTCGCCAACCTCGGACTCAAGCAACTGGTGACCACCCCCACCCACTACGCCGGACACACACTCGACCCCGTCTTCTCCTCCAGCAAGGACATCGCCTTCAGCCACGCCACCGGACTCCACTGGACGGACCACAGCTGCGTCCACTTCAGCTTCAAAAGGACCACGATCCACCAGCAACAGCAACAGGTTGCACGCAGAAGCTGGAACAAGATCACAGCCGACCAGCTTGCAACTTCCCTAAGCAAGAACCCACCCACCAGCGCTACGAACCCCAGCCAAGCGGCCACCAACCTCATGAAGTGGATCAGCGACTGCGCTGACGGCCTTGCCCCTCTGAGGACCCCGCCTAGCAGACCCGGCAGCAAGAAAGCCCCATGAACTCGAAGAAGAACTGCAGAGCCCTTGAGAAAGCCTGGCACAGAGACCCAACACCGGACAAAATGACTGCCCTCAAGCTCGCCACCCGTAAACACCACCAACTGATCCACACCACCAAGAAAACTGCATTCAAGGAACGACTGGACAACAACGCACACAACAACAAGGAACGCTTCAACATCGTTAATGAGCTCTCCAACCCCAACGCTGGAAACAATGACATCACCCCTTCGCAAGTCCTCTGCAACTCCCTCGCCTCCTACTTCCACAACAAGATCGCGGACATACACAACAGCTTCAGCACTCAACCGACGCATGCCACGACCGAACCACCGCCCCCAACCACCACCCTCCGCACCTGGACCCGATCAGCACCGAAGACACCGTCCGCACGATGAACTCCATCCACTCCGGATCTCCGACCGACCCTTGCCCTCACCACGTCTTCAACAAGGCCGACGCTGTCATCGCACCCTACTTGCGGGACATCATCAACACCTCCTTCGACACCGCTACCTTCCCGGAGAACTGGACGCACGCCGAACTCAGCGCCCTACTAAAGAAGCCATCAGCCGACCCCACCGACCTCAAGAACTACCGACCCATCTCGCTCCTCCCGTTCCCCGCCAAAGTAATCGAGAAGACCGTCAACAAGCAGCTGGCCGCCTTCCTCGAGACGAACGGATCCCTCGACCTCTCGCAGTCTGGCTTCCGGGCCAACCACAGCACAGAGACAGCCCTGATCGCAGCCACCGATGACATCCGAGCTCTGCTCGACAACGGAGAAACAGCGGCCCTCATCCCCCTAGACCTCTCCGCGGCCTTGGACACTGTCTGCCACCGTACCCTAGTACAGCGCCTCAGCAAGGTCGGAATCCAGGAGAAGGCACTGGAGTGGACCATCTCCTTCCTCGCCGGAAGGACACAGAGAGTCCGCCTCCCCCCGTTCAGATCAGAAGCCACCAAAGTCATCTGCGGCGTCCCTCAAGGCTCCTCGCTCAGCCCAACCCTCTTCAACGTCTACATGAGTCCCCTCGCAGCCATCGCACGCCAGCACAACCTCAACATCATCTCCTACGCCGACGACACCCAGCTGATCCTCTCCCTCACCAACGACCCCGCCACCGCCAGAGCCAACCTACACGAAGGGATGAAAGAGGTAGCCGAATGGATGAAGAACAGCCGCCTGAAACTGAACTCGGACAAGACGGAAGTCCTCATCCTGGGATCCTCACCCTCCGCCTGGGACGACTCCTGGTGGCCCCCCGCCCTAGGCAGCGCACCCAAACCAACAGACCACGCACGCAACCTGGGCTTCATCCTGGACTCCTCCCTCTCCATGACTAGACAAGTCAATGCCGTCTCCTCGTCGTGCTTCAACATCCTACGCATGCTACGCAAGATCTTCCGGTGGATCCCCACCGAGACCAGGAAGACGGTCACCCAGGCCCTCGTCACCAGCCGACTGGACTACGGCAACTCCCTCTACGCCGGAACCACCGCCAAACTCCAGAAGAGACTCCAGCGGATCCAAAACGCCTCAGGACGACTCATCCTGGACATCTCCCGCCGCAACCACATCTCCGGACACCTGAGAGACCTGCACTGGCTCCCGGTCAACAAGAGAATCACCTTCCGTCTCCTCACCCACGCACACAAAGCCCTGCACAACCAAGGCCCAGGATACCTCAACAGCCGCCTCAATTTCTACGCTCCCAAACGCCAGCTTCGATCGACCGGCCACGCCCTTGCCGCCGTCCCCCGCATCCGAAGAGCCACCACAGGGGGAAGGTCCTTCTCCTACCTCGCCGCCAAGACCTGGAACTCCCTCTCGACCCACCTCCGCCTGACCCAGGACCACCTCGCCTTCAGGAAGCAGCTCAAGACCTGGCTGTTTGAGCAGTAGCGGACCCCCCTCCCCAAGCGCCTTGAGACCCTCCGGGTGAGTAGCACGCTATACAAATGCTTGATTGATTGATTGATAGTGAATAATGTAGTATTATTCACTGTTAGTGTAATAAATACATTGATAGAAAACAAGGACGGTGGACCCCTAAATCAATGTAAATATGGACGACATGCTACTGTGTTCCTGGCACTGATTATGCCATCTCTGAGGCCAGGGGTCGCAAAGGCAGTGCCTGGGGTCTCAAGGGGCAAGGTGAGGTAGCAGCTGGGATCCCTGGTGACCCCTAAATGACATCCATGGATGTGAGGGATGCACCAAGTTTTGCAAAAGCAAATCCTTAGCTGGCTCCACTAATGCAAACCTGAACAGGTGACCCATCTGCCATTGGACGATGTGTTATAGTGAAAATCTACCCACCCTGTTTAGGGCTATTAAATCAATTGACTCTGACATGCAGTAATAAAACTCCCTGGATGTCAGGGCCATTAATTTTGAGTTTTCCTGCAGCAAACCCCCTTTCAAGGGCTTGCTTCTGAAAGATGAATACTTTGCCAAGTGTGTGCAGAAAAAACATGGTGCCACTTGGACATGATCAGTGTTCACTGCAACTGCTGCACCGGAATTTGAAATGAAGGCTCTAGAGAACCCTAACCAACAGGTGGGGATCTCAATCAAGGAAGATGAGGCATTGTGGAGTTCACCTGGTGGGCTGGCATGCCACTAACTAGGGTCCAAAGTACTTTCCATGCTTTTACAAAATATGTTTTTGAAAACAGATTTTTCACGCTACCGTGATTCACTACCCACACAGGAGCTAAGGAGGTCTGTTTCCCTTACTTGTGCTCTTCAGGGCAAGCAATGTATCAGGAAGTACATCATATGTTGGCATGCTCCCAGGACAGGGATATATGCCAGCATGAGTCCTCTAGCGGTAGTCTGAGTTTAAAAGTCAGCAGCTTTCAACTGTATAGTATCTAGGGGGGCGATTCACAGAACTAATCTGAGACAAAATCTTAAACTTACAACTTTTGGTATTCACAGAAGGCACTTACGATTTTTGGTATTCACAGAAATCACTTACGACTCCTAACTTTACGTCCACACTCGGTCGGAATTCTTGCATTCGTGCCGAAATTTTCGCACCTGGAGTGGAATTCCCGCCACAGGAGTGGAAACCCTGCACTTGTGTCGGAATTTCCGCACCCACGCCGGAATCTCTGCATCCGGGTCAGAATATTCGCATTTGGGTCTGATGATCATTTCAAGTGTCTACCACCCCCACCATGCTCTAGCAGAAGTCAATTAACACTAATTGCAAGACCAGCACCACAAACCACATAAAAGAAGCACACATTCAAGGAACAGGTTTAACCACAGAGAGTTCCTGTTCATTGCTACTGGAAAATGTACCAATTGAGGAGGAAGAAGAACTTCACAACTGAGGAGACCACCATGATTGTGGAGTTCATTCTTAGGCACCACAGACAACTATATGGTCTCCCACCTTACTGCACCAGTGGTACACAGAAGGCAGCTCTATGGCAGCATTTAGCCACTGCTGTCACAGCATTGGAGGAGGATGTGCGCACAGTCGGGGGCATCAAGGAGAAGTGGCAAGACGAAAAGGCGAAGGTGAAGTAGAAGTAGTCCAGGATCTCATTGAACAGGATTCTCCCTGCCCCACAATCTGGAACCCACCTACGTCTAACCCCACTTGAGGAGGATGTCCCCACTACAATCCACCCGCACATGCTCCATGGGCTGCATGTGAGTGATGTCTGCAATGTGGTACCAGGTAAATGGGATGACAAGAGCAAGTATACAAAATGACTGCCCATGTTGCACTGCCATTGTGAGTAAGGAAGTTGTCCAAAGTTTATATAAAAATATAGTCAGTCAGAAGCTCATCTGTTTCTCTCTGTATGTTGCACAACAAGTCCCAGAATCCATTGTACTAGAAATGGCAAATCCATTTCCCAATATTTAAAACATGGGCCCAGTATAGCTGCCGTATATACCTAACACTGTTAAGTAGCAATTGTCAAAGTGCCCCTTCCACTTATCCAGACGCGGCTTGGTCAGTCAAGCATGTAAGGGGTGGGGGGTGTGGTGAAGAGGAAAATCAACAGACAACGGAATAGGGAAAATAAATACAAATTATCCTAAAAGTAACTCACCTTGTGCCTGCCAAAATCACAAAGCAGAAGATGAGAGAATCCTTATTTTAAAACATTTCATTTCCATATTCCGTTGTCTATTTCCCATCCTGCCACGCCATTACATCCCCAATGCCCCAACGCTCTTACCTGCACCGACTGTGGCAGTACTTCACAATACTGTTAGCATGCAGAAAATATGAGGAAATGTCTGACAATTTCTACATGTACATTTTCCATTAGTGACTTTTCTCTCTTCTCACCTATTGACACATTCAGCCAGAGTATAGACAACCACAGTAGCAGAGGTCCCTGCATCTTCTGGGAGGAAACAACATCATCCAGAGCAAGGCCTACAACCCTCACTAACTGGTAAGACAAACTGGTCAGAAGATGGCCAAAATGCATACATTGTCAGCAGACAATAGAGGGACATATAGTGTCCGAATCTAAATTGTAAACGGAAACGAAAATCTAATTTTTCAACTATTGAAATTCTTAAAGGACATTTACCTTTAGCAAATGCCATTTGTGAATAGCGAAAGACAAAATATAATATATCTAGGCTCATCATACCTTTGTGATTTCTGAACATTACATGTATTCCCCCAACAGTTCCAGAACTGTGAACTCAATCCTGGAATTGAGTGCCACAACAAGTCAAAAAGGAGCCTCAACTATATTGTAATAGTTTTTGTAGACTAAATCAAGAAATCCAATGTTAACAAATATAACAATGATGAACAAGAAGTGAGAAACAATTGCCAGGAGTATTGACACTGCATCCACTGTCCAACTAAGAATTTTTTTTCTATACATGAAATTGTCCAGCCCACCCAGCTGGTTATATATGTTATCATCGGATGGCATGTGTTTTGGCCATTAAAAAAATACGATAGTGGACCTTACTTCAGGAATTGTTGTTGTGTCAATTTGATAGATGTTGCTCCTAGGCAGTGGGGCCATTATAAGTTGAATGTGTGATCACTCATGATAATTAGTGCTACACACTTCTGCAATGGTCGTGCCCACACTGCTTGTGCTTATCTTATGTACCTGAATTTGAGTGCATCACATGTGGTAGCAGAAATGTAAAGTTGCAAAAACACTTATCATTGTAGGTCCAATGATGTCCTCCCAGGTTCCAAGACCCACATTGACTTCTGATACAAGGTTGGCTGTGACATCTGGTAAGGGACCACACAATGGGCAGGTGCGGGCCATGGTAAGTAAACCCAAGAATAATGTACCTGAATGCTCATGCTCATGAAATGTGCCTTTAATCTCTGCTGTATGTTGTATGTTTTTACATCACTGTTGTCCTGCAACACAATATGGCTACATATGGCTTTTAACCACATACCAGATCACACCATGATAACTAGTGAAAGGATGACACAACATGTACGACAAGTGAGTGCAGAATGGACTAAAAATAGTATATAGTGCCATATGAAGTATACTAGACACAACTGGATTGTTATTCAAAGATATGAAAACTCCCTAGCAAAATTCCAATGGAAAAATCATATTGAAATTGGTGTGGATGAGGTTCACACTGATGCCAGTTGTATACTTTTGTGATTGATGTATGGGCTGCTAAGGTGAATATTCAGGAAGTTAACAGAAAACAAGGGGAGATAGAGGGAAAATGCTAAGGCTCACCCTCCATAGTTTGTACAAGTCATGAAAACCTCTGAACCAGAGATCAAGAGCCAAGCTATGTTACTATAGTCATATTCACAACACTCATTGGGGTTTGAATAATGTGTTTAGTAGAAGAAAAAGAAAAATTGTTCTTTTTCTTAGTGTCCCCTCACTCACCAGGGTTGCCCCACGGTGACATGCTTCATCATTGGGGCCATCCCAGTCCTCTACGGGCTGGGGCGCGCTTCGACTTGCGAACTACGTAGGAGCACTTAAATTGGACTATGTGTGGTGCGAGAACTGTGATGTGGTGGAGTGGGATATGTGTAAGTGATTAAAAATACCAGCCTAGTAAGCTATAAATGATTTATTCTTGCTCCAAGGTGGTAGAACTAAAAATGGGGTAGAATAAATAGGGTGCCTAAAGAACAATGAGTTTAGGTGTACCTATCAGCTCCTCTCTGTCAACATGTTTCGAGCGTCCCCCAAGCTCTTCCTCAGGACTACACAGGGACCAGCCCTGTGTTCGCCACTCCTAATAATGCCCAAATTAGCTAATAATGAAAAAATTAGAAAATAAATTAAATTAATCCTGCAAGGGAATAAAGCATGCATCCAGTACCTACGTAAGAAAGTAATCACGTGGTATCTGTAAGAAAGAACACAACATTGTGGTTATGGGGTAGCAAGACCCCTCAGGATATGCACATATTTTTCACACACAACACATAAAACATATAATATATGCGCCTTCTTATCCATAGTAGCCCAATGGTGTGTGCAATTTAAAAATGATTTTCTGAAAAAAACATAGTTAGCACCTCGTGAAACTCCATACATACTTCATACACACAGAACTGTTTTATTTACATACATGTAGCAGGGCCTAACTTTGCCCCATGGGCTCGGAGGGTTTGTATCCCATCAATCTGGTGGTTAAAAAGAAATGGGAAAAAGTTGGACTAATGCCAAGCTAGTGGAAAAAGGCTAATTATCGAGGCAGCGGTCCCCCGGGATCTCCTGGGTCAGCAAAATCAATTACTTGATTACAGGATACTAGTGGCCGATTCACCTACTCTCACGCCTCCGGACCGAATATTAGAGAAACGGTGCAGGGAGGTTGCTTTTGTACTTCATTTCCGCATTGTCATGGTAATGGAGTAGACCGTATGAGTAGCTAACTGTTCGTGTCTCTTTTGGCGGCCATGTTGGGTGTATATCGGCCTAGCTGAAGTCATAACTGGCCAGAAACTGGACCGAAAATTAAAATAATTATTCTGTCACTTATTTCTCTTGAGGCACAATTCAAACGGATAATTTAGGAAAAAAGTTTTCCCCATGTGCTGTTGAAAGTTTAGATCTGGGTAGCTGGGTGCAGTGTCGGCCATTTTGGTAGTTTTTTGTGCAAAAACCAGAAAATCAATCTTAGTTCATAACTGGTATGCTGCCTTCGTAGAATTTCAAAATACATATTGCTTTCTACTGTGTTTGTATGATTTTTACCCTGGACAAACTCATATTTGATTTCTAGCAGCCAGCGAGTTTTTAACATTGGGGTTGTATTTACAGACATGTATGTCAGGTGGTGCTTTTATTGTGTGAATTGCTCCCATGGTATATCATCATTCAGGCCATGGGTGTGAGAATGCAATTTAAAAACCCAGTGTTGCTCTTTCTCAAACAATTTCTTTTCCATGTTTCTGTGATTCTGCATGGTTTCTAGAACCACTGTAGCGATCTCACAAGCTGGCGCAAAGAGGAATAAGAGAATCCTTGTTAGGTGTCCCCTACGGAAGAACTACATATACCAGAAGGCCGTGCGGCGCCGGGCATCAGGGAAATGGGCGGACTCTATATAGCCCCCTCCCAGTGACCAGTAGAGTGCTTGTCAATGTTGTTTCTGAGCTCTTCACCTGTTGATGGTCTGTGCTTATCTGCATGTTTGCTGCCCGCCGACGAAGAGCCTGCGTGGTCAGAGTTCGTGTTTGCTGCCCGCCGACGAAGAGCCTGCTTAGTCAGAGTTCGTGTTTGCTGCCCGCCGCCGAAGAGCCTGCGTGGTCAGAGTTCGTGTTTGCTGCCCGCCGACGAAGAGCCTGCGTGGTCAGAGTTATCGTGGATCTGTTTGTGCAAGTCGTATCCTGTAACTGCAAGTATACCAGTGGAGTGCGGGCTCGCCTCCTACTTGGTCTCTTATTCTTTGCTATTTTGCCATTTGTATTCCATATGTGCTACGCGCACTTTCTGTTTAGAGTGCTCGGGGTCTCGCTAGTCTCTCCCTATCAGTTACAACCTGAATATAACGTACAGGTTTTATTACTTGGGATCCTTCTTGTCCACAAGGAGTATTGTGTTCAGTACATCCTCATCGTGCATATGATTGCCGTGTAGATCTTGTCCCGGGAGCAGACATTCCGTGCAGTAGGGTGTATGCCTAGACGGAGAAAGAGACACTGTACTTAAAGACCTACATTGAAGAAAATGTGGCTACTGGGTTTATAAGACATTCCACCTCTCCTGCCTAATCGCCCATGTTCTTTATTCCAAAGAAGGACTGCGAGGAGTTGAGACCCTGTATCGACTACAGAGCCATAAACAGAGTGACGATTAAGAACCGATACCCTATCCCCCTGATTCCCGTCTTGATGGACCAGTTAAAAGGTGCTCGATATTTCACCAAACTTGATCTCCGTGGAGCTTACCATCTTGTGCGTGTAAAGAAGGGGGAAGAGTGGAAAACCGCATTCAGAACCAAATTTGGCCTCTACGAATACAGGGTGATGCCTTTTGGCCTTTGCAACGCCCCGGCAGCCTTCCAGTTTTTTATGGATGAGGTGTTAGGGGGGTGTTTGGAATCCTTTTGTATAGTGCACATTGATGATATTCTGGTTTATTCTGTGTCTTATTTGGAACACATCACACATGTAAAGACCGTGTTGGAAAGGCTGCAACAAAACTCCCTGCATGCCAAGTTAGATAAATGCCTTTTTCATGTACAAGAGGTGGCCTTTCTGTGGTATATAATTAACGCTCAAGGGTTCAGGATGGACATGAGTAAGGTTGATGCCATTTTATCCTGGAAGACGCCACGAAATGTCAAGTCCGTGCAGAGCTTTCTTGGCTTTGCCAATTACTATCGACGATTCGTTCTGGATTTCTCCAAGACCATTCAACCTATCACGGCCCTTCTGCGGAAGAACGCTCCTTTCGTTTGGGGAGAGGAAGCAGAGGGGTAATTTCAGCTTCTTAAGGAGAAGTTCACCCAAGCACCCATTCTTAGACATCCAGACCCTCAGCTGCCGTCCGTTCTGGAAACTGACGCATCCCAGTATGCCCTCAGTGGAGTCTTGTCACAACGACACCCTTCCACAGGGCAGCTTCATCCTTTGGCATATTATTCTAAGAAGCTCACGCCCTGTGAAGTCAATTATACCATCACAGACAAAGAGCTCCTTGCCATCAAAAGAGCATGCGAGGAGTGGAGACATTATCTTCTAGGGGCGTTGCATACAGTGGAAATAATTACAGATCATCGTAATTTGTTGTTTTTAAAAACAGCAAAAGCCTTGACTCCCCGTCAGCTGAGGTGGACTCTCTTCTTTTCCGACTTCAACTTCGTGATCAAGTACAGACCCGGAACACGCAACGGAAAGGCAGACGCGCTCTCCCGACTGGGGGATGAGGAGACAACAGCACCCACAGAACCACCTTCCATCCTTAAGGAGACAGAGCATTCGGAGTTGTCTGTTGCCTTGATCACCTCCGAAGATTTCCTAGAGGATGTCAAAGTCGCCTTATCTGACCTGGACTTACCGTCCTGGATCCAAGAAGAGCCAGCACATCGATGCGAAAAAGACCAGCTCGCGTACCATTACCATGCATTGTACATACCTCGGATCGAGTTACAGCTACAGGTGTTAAACTGGGCCCATGATTCTGTATTAGGTGGACACATGGGCATTTATAAAACCACCGCCACTGTGGAACGGTCGTTTTGGTGGCCTGGTATCCGAGCAGACATGAAGGAATATGTAAACAATTGTGCTGTTTGTGCCCAGGGAAAGTCCAGTCATACTAAACCATCGGGTCTGCTACACCCGTTACCGATTCCACCCAAGCCCTGGCATACCTTGTCAATGGATTTTATCATGGAGATGCCCCCCTGTGAAGGTCAAACAGTTATTCTAGTGGTAGTTGACCATCTTACGAAAATGGGACATTTTATATCCTTGCCCAGTCTGCCTTCCTCTTGGGAGTTGGCTAGGGTTTTCTTGCAACACATTGTGCGAGCGCATGGATTACCGAGTGTGTTGATAACGGATCGTGGGACACAATTCACTTCCCGTTTTTGGAAAGCTCTCTGTACAATCCTCCAAATCGACGCGCGCCTATCCTCCAGTTACCACCCTCAAACGGATGGTAAAACGGAACGTCTGAATCAAACACTTGAACAATATCTCTGTTGTTTTACGTTGCAAAATACCACTGAATGGACCACCCTTTTATGGTTGGCGGAATTCGCCTATAATAATGCTGTACACACCACCTTGGGGTGTTCCCCCTTCTTTTGCCTTTATGGATTTCATCCTAACATATGCTTCCCTTTGATTGGCCTGCTAACTCCTTGGTTCCTACCATTCATGAACATCATGCTAATCTTAGGGCAATCCTGATAGACGCTCGAAACTGTTTGGAAAAGGCCCAAGCAGCTCAAAAGCTTTTTGCTGATAGGAGAAGGTCCTTGGAGCCTGAGTATAAGGTTGGGGATAAAGTCTGGCTCTCCACACGGAACCTGCATTTGAAAGGGGTTAGTAAATTGAAGCCTAAGTTTATTGGCCCCTATGGTATTTGTGAGGTGGTGAATTCCGTGGCCATGAAACTCTCTCTACCCGTGTCATGGTCAATACATCCTGTGTTTCACATGTCGCTCCTACGTCCATGCCTTCCGGGTGTTCGTGTACCGGAACGCCCTCGACCTCTGGAGATCGAGAGTCATGATGAATATGAGGTCTTGTCTATCCTGGATTCTCGCATGGTGCGTGGTAGAATTCAATACCTGGTTGATTGGAAGGGATATGGCCCTGAGGACCGCACCTGGGAACCTGTGGGTAATCTGCATTGTCCTGACTTGTTGGCTCAGTTCCATGAGAGAAACCCTGGGAAACCGGGTCGACCGCCGGGACGGCTGTCCTCGAGAGGGGGTACTGTAGCGATCTCACAAGCTGGCGCAATGAGGAGAAAGAGAATCCCTGTTAGGTGTCCCCTACGGAAGAACTACATATACCAGAAGGCCGTGCGGCGCCGGGGATCAGGGAAATGGACGGACTCTATATAGCCCCCTCCCAGTGACCAGTACAGTGCTTGTCAATGTTGTTTCTGAGCTCTTCACCTGTTGATGGTCTGTGCTTATCTGCGTGTTTGCTGCCCGCCGACGAAGAGCCTGCGTGGTCAGAGTTCGTGTTTGCTGCCCGCCGACGAAGAGCCTGCGTGGTCAGAGTTATCGTGGATCTGTTTGTACAAGTCGTATCCTGTAACTGCAAGTATACCAGTGGAGTGCGGGCTCGCCTCCTACTTGGTCTCTTATTCTTTGTTATTTTGTCATTTGTATTCCATATGTGCTACGCGCACATTCTGTTTAGAGTGCTCGGAGTCTCGCTAGTCTCTCCCTACCAGTTACAACCTGAATATAACGTACAGGTTTTATTACTTGGGATCCTTCTTGTCCACAAGGAGTATTCTGTTCAGTACTAGACGTGCAGCCTTAACGTCTCGTAGAAGGAAAACCCGCTACCCCTATCATAAACAAGTCGAGGTGGGTGTTAACATTGAGAAGTGGAGACAACTTCTCATAATACTTGGCAATACTCTATCACCTTGTCCTCCGGATTCATTCACGGCACTAGACGAGGAGGAATCAGTGAGTTCAGCGACAGGGGGGATTGAAGTTCAGGCAACAGCAGCTGGTGGTACTAATAGTCTGTTCTCTGTCTTCTCCTCCACCTGCAGTGTTGTAATACCAGTGATTTCATGGGTAGCCCTTGACCAGAGATTCTCGAGAAACCCCAGACGTCCTTTGCCAATCCACCTCGCGACCCCTTTCCTTACACACTCAGACAGTGGTGAACTTCCCAGTGTTTGGTGTTGTGTGGAGGGGAGTTGTGAGGACTGTCGTCTTATCGTCTCTGCTGGCCATCAGAGTCAGGTTAGTGGGGCGTGCGTGTTCTTGCGCTGCTTTCAATCACGACAACCACCCACCGCATGTCATTGGGAGTATGACCTTTTTCCCAAAAATGTGTTGTCATTTTTGTGTTGGAATGTTTACACCTGATGTCACTACGGTGTTCCACAATACATGTGCTGACCTTCCTTGTGGTCATACCAATATAGTGCAAATGGCACGTACAGGTAATCATGTAAATCACACCTGTTGTGTTACAATTGGAAAAAGATCTAAGATCCCAGGTCACTCCAATATTACAGAGTACTTGTTTTGTTGCTGTGGTCAAATGACAGACACTGCAATTTGTACATGGGTAGTGACGTGATGGTAGGGGGTGTAGAAGGCGTACAGATCCTGCAGAACCCACTACTTCCTTAGGTCCTGTATGGACCACAAAATCCCTGAGATTTTTACCTTTCGTGACTGAACATAGGCTGCGCGAAATTGAGACCACCACTATTCAGTGTTCTCCAATGTTTTTTTTACAATTTTGGCTACTTGATCAGAGGCTACATTGTAAGTTGTTATACAGATTGGTCTCCTGTTCTCTTTGTCAGTTTGATCTGTGGTCTTTTGCTCCAAAAGGGCGTCTCTGTTATTATTAGTTGCCCTTTTTTGGCTTTTGATGCAATGTGTTGGGGATAATTTCTCTGTAGTAGTTTGGTACTCAGGTCTTTTGCTTGTATGTTGAAATCTTGTTTCTCTGAGCAATTGCGCCTAAGGCGCAAAAACTGCCCAAAGGGCAAATTTTCCCTCAGTTGTCTAGGATGTCGAATCTAAGTAGACAGTTCCTGGCTGTAGGCTTAAAGTGTGTAGTTGTAGTTAATTTGCCATCTTTGGCTTGAATGTTAAGATCAAGAAATACAAGCCAGGATCGGCTCTGTGTAGATGTAAATCTCAAGAAAGGGTCTTGTAAGTTTAACCAGAGTAGGAATGGGTTGACTTCACTCTCATCACCTTCCCAAATGAGTAGCACGTCATCTATGTAACGTTTCCACATGTGGATATGCCCTACATGGGGGTTGTCAGGGTGGAGGATTTTTTGTTTCTCAAGATGGTATACGTACAAACCCGCCACGCTCGGCGCGAAGGTACTCCTCATGCTCGTCCCATGTTTTTGACGATACAGGGTGTGCTGGAATTGAAAGAAATTCTCTGTAAGTGCTAACCGGCAACACTCTAAAACCACATGTCTGGGAGTTTTATCTTGCCACGTATTCTAGGATTTCTAGGGTCTCCTTGTGGGGCAAGCTTGTATATAGACTCTCAACATCGAGTCCTACCAATATCTGGGTAGTTGGGTTGAAGTCTAGGTCTTTAATAAGGCAAAGGACGGCCTTAGTGTCCTGAAGTGACGTGTCTGTTTGTAGTATTAGTGGTCTTTGGAAGGCATCAGCAAATTTGGGCAGTGGCTCTAAGATTGAACCTATCCCTGAGACAATTGGCCTACCCGGCGATTTTCCCATTCTTTTATGGATTTTTGGGATCGTATAAAAGTAGGGAGTGGTAGGATGCTTGTTTTCAAGGAAATCTGCCTCTTTCTTGGACATCCAATCATTGATCAGTGATTCCTCTACCATACTTGCAATCTCAATCCTTAGACGATCTGTCAGGTCATTCTCAATGATCTCATAGTTCTGTTGGTCTGCTAGGAGGAGCAGGCATTCTGTATTGTAGTCTTCGGTATTCTGTACCACTATGGCACCACCCTTATCAGCTGGTTTTATTGTTAAGGATGTGTCTTTTGATAGTTGCTGTATAGCTTCTTTCTCTTTTTTACTTGTGTTATGAAAAGGTTTGATCATTCTTGGATCTAATTCAGCCACCTCTTTGGGAACAGCTTTTTCGAAAGCCAGGAGTTCTACTGGCATGCTGGCTGTCGGTGGAGTGAATGTAGATTTTTTCTTCAGCCCTGTGTCGTTAGTGGTCAGCTCTGGTTTTACTTTGTCTTTAAAGAATACTTCCAATTTAATTCTGCGGATGAATTCCTTCAACTCGCAGCACAATTTGAATTCTTCTAATGTAGCCGTAGGTACAAAACCCAAACCCTTTTCTAAGACACTGGTTTGATCTTGTGTCAGAGTGATATCTGAAAGGTTAACAACCAGGCTCAATGGTTGCTGGTTGATGGGATGTTCACCGGACCCATGCTCCGTGTGTGGCTCCTGCCTGTTTCTAGTGGCTGTGCCCATTGCACTTGTTGGCCTCTTCTCGTTTTTCCTCTTTGCGGCATCTTGCCCCTCCCTAAAAAAGGCTGTTGTTGAAGTTCTAGGGCTTGTGTATTCTCCCAAACCGGGTAAGGTTGCTGTTGATATGGATGATGGAAAGGTGTAGGTCCGTAGAAGAATTGGAGTGGAGGACCATATTGTGGTGCCCCTTGATAAGGTGACCATTCAAAACCTCCTCTGTTCCTCATCCGGCCTCCTCTTGGTCTCCTGTTTCTGGACTGGTTGCGGTTATAGTTGGACTCCGAGGTGTCAGATCCAGTGTCAGATCCCTCACTATCCATGTTATAGCCAGGGTTTCTTCCTGAAGGGATATAGTCCTCCTTAATATACAGATAGACTTTGTCATGAGAGAAAGACTTCTTGTCCTTTTGAAAGTTCACATACTTGGTGTCTTTTAAAGAGATCTCAGACTCATTCATTGTTTTATTAAGTTCTTCTGGTCTCTTTTTGAGTTCCGCTGGAGTCTGATATGTTTTGAGTTTAATCTCTAGATCATGCATTTCTGTCTTCATCTCCTCTGCCAGACTTGCTGCTGTTTTTAGGATAAGGACTAACCAATCCCTGGTGCAATGTTAAAAACTTACTGGCTGCTAGAAATCAAATATGAGTTTGTCCAGAGTAAAAATCATACAAGCACAGTAGAAAGCAATATGTATTTTGAAATTCTATGAAGGCAGCATACCAGTTACGAACTAATATTGATTTTCTGGTTTTTGCACAAAAAACTAACAAAATGGCCGACACTGCACCCAGCTACCCAGATCTAAACTTTCAAAAGCACATGGGGAAAACTTTTTTCCTAAATTATCCGTTTGAATTGTGCCTCAAGAGAAATAAGTGACAGAATAATTATTTTAATTTTCCGTCCAGTTTTTGGCCAGTTATGACTTCAGCGAGGCCGATGTACACCCAACATGGCCGCCAAAAGAGACACGAACAGTTAGCTACTCATACGGTCTACTCCATTACAATGACAATGCGGAAATGAAGTACAAAAGCAACCTCCCGGCACCGTTTCTCTAACATTCGGTCCGGAGGCGTGAGAGTAGGTGAATCGGACACTAGTATCTTGTAATCAAGTAAAAGATTTTGCTGACCTAGGAGGTCCCGGGGGACCGCTGCCTCGATAATTAGCCTTTTTCCACTAACTCGGCATTATTCCAACTTTTTCCCATTTCTTTTTAACCACCAGATTGATGGGATACAATCCTCTGAGTCCATGGGGCAAAGTTAGGCCCTGCTACATGTATGTAAATAAAACGGTTCTGTGTGTATGAAGTATGTATGGAGTTTCACGAGGTGCTAACCATGTTTTTTTTCAGAAAAACGTTTTTAAATTACACACGCCATTGGGCTACTATGGATAAGAAGGCGCATATATTATATGTTTTATGTATTGTGTGTGAAAAATATGTGCATATCCTGAGGGGTCTTGCTACCCCATAAACCCAATGTTGTGTTCTTTCTTACAGATACCACGTGATTAATTTCTTACGTAGGTCCTGTATGCATGCTTTATTCCATTGCAGCATTAATTTGATTTATTTTCAAATGTTTTTCATAATTAGCTCATCTGGGCATTATTAGGAGTGGCGAACACAGGGCTGGTCCCTGTGTAGTCCTGAGGAAGCACTTGGGAGACGCTCAAAACATGTTGACAGATAGGAACTAATAGGTACACCTAAACTCATTGTTCTTTATGCACCCTATTTATTCTACCCCGTTTTTAGTTCTACCACCTAGGAGCAAGAATAAATCATTTATAGCTTACTAGGCAGGTATTTTTAATCACTTACACATATCCCACTCCACCACATCACAGTTCTCGCACCACATATAGTCCAATTGAAATGCTCCTACGTAGTTCGCAAGTCGAAGCACGCCCCAGCCCGTAGAGGACTGGGATGGCTCCAATGATGAAGCATGTTACCGTGGGGCAACCCTGGTGAGTGAGGGGACACTAAGAAAAAGAAAAAGTTTTCTTTTTCTTCTACTAAACACATTATTCCAACCCCAATGAGTGTTGTGAATATGACTATAGTAACATAGCTAGGCTCTTGATCTCTGGTTCAGAAATCTTCAGGAAGTGACGTTTTCAAATTTCTTGGCTGAAAAGCACAACGCATATCCAGTGTAGGGGGCAACCATCAAAGCTTCTCAACTTACCCACTAAGTGGGATCTGGGTAAAATGTTGTATTCTACTTGCCTTCTTTTCTACTGTATTCACCTATGTAAGTGAGTGTATAATATATGAGGTTAGAATGTCTGCTCTACAAGACATAATCCGTTGTCAGCTTAATTCTTGAAATGGAGTATGGGAACAAAGGACACTCAAAGATGGACATATCAAATTTGTGATCTCTCATTCCAAAACGAGCTTTGTGACTTCATGGGTAGGGAAGCACAAATAAAACACAAAATGAACCTGACTATTGCACATCTCACATATGAACTCAGCTATGCAATGTTTAAACTGATGTGTAAATGTGAAACTGGTCAGCCTGTGGATGTACACTCCTTTCAACTTGTCAACAGACATTATACTCATGGGACATGTTAGTCTTAACGGTGAAGGTGTAATCAATGTACTGCGATGGGGTCCTGATTATTTCTCCCCTTCCTTCAAATATCAGTAACCTTCTTGTACACGTTTGTCTGTTGATGTGTCATCTCATTGATGTCAGTGTCGTGTGGAGATAACAGCTGACAACAGCTGTATGTGAGCAGGGGCCCAAATGTTAAGTCCATGAGGTAAACAATGCTGCACATTGGCCAGGAATATCATATCAATGGTCATTGAGAATGGCACATACATGTTAGCTCATAGCTACCATCTGGTGTACTGAAATATGGATATGTATGTCTCATCACAGCTGCTGACAGGATGACACCATCCCGGGTAATGCAAGACATCCTGGCTGCAGCAGTGAAACCTTCTCGCACCTGTCCATCATGTAAGTGTGGCGTGAAGTGTTTCCCTATCATAGATAACAAAACCATGACAAAGATCTAAATCCCCTTCTGCATAAAACCTGCAGTCGGTGTTTACAAAGTTACATACACATCATAAGTGTCACGTGCCTGTTTGTAAATTGGTAGTGCAGATGATTGAGAATGGTGTCACTTCCCCCTACTGCTGCTGGATCGGGCACAGCTTTGTCAGCAAAACCTAGGAGGAGCATGGTTCAGCAGTTGACATCAGAGGGGGATCGCAAAGGGACACAAAGCGGTGGCTGGAGCTAGTGAATTTGCTTGTGCAATGTACATCTCCGTTTAACACCTCAGTGCTATGGTGTGAGCTGTCACTTGTAGGGGTACCCAAACCAGGTCACATGCGCATCATCTGTTGATGCAAAGTACAGTAGAACCAACCCTTGTGTTGCATCACATCTTATACTAGGTCAATTGCTAACTCTGTTGCAATTTCTGTGTTCCAGGTGATGATGACGATGAGGAGGATGGACTTTCCAGCAGTGTTGGGCGACGGGCAATCAAAGGGGAAAATCCACTGCTCCTCCAGACAGTAATGTTGACTGCAAGTACTGCGCAAGAGGAGGAGGAAGTACCTGAAGAGGCTGAAGGATTGGACAATGATGGTGACTATCTGTTCATCCTCTCAGACGATGAAGATTCTGTTGCCATGGACAGAAATTTTCCCACATCACCTACATTTTGCAAGGTCTAACACCCTATGCCCAGCAAAAAGCCTCAGACTCCTCCAACGGAAGGTTTGCCTGTCCCCATCATATAGCTAACCAGCTACAGCTCACACACACCCCAACACAGACATCTCTCCCTCACAGACCTCACATCCAGGACAGACGTGGTGGCTCCCCTACAAATTCCTCCCTGTGCAGTGAATCTCAAGCATTCTCTCCACAATCAGAGGGAAGTACCAACCCTGTTGTGGTGCAGGTTTCCCCTGGGCACCATTCTCCTATCCACAGGCTTCAACCTGCAACCACCACACCTGCTGTGGACCGGCTGGTCTCATCCATGGCCGACCCCTGCAGAGAGGGCCTGCACCTGGCCATGACGGCCAGTGGGAGCTGGACTTCTTCAAACAGCAGGCAGATGTGAAAAGGACATTCATGCCATAGGGGCTACCCTGTCAGAAATGTCTGAGGCCCTGCAGGACATGCTCCAAATCCCTTAGGTGTTGGACAGATTGACCCATGTTTTGGATAGGATGGATAGATCTTGGCAAGACATGTCCAAGAATATCAGAGACCTGATATCCATCCAAAGGAAAGAGAATTTAAGACACCATGCCTGGGTCATGAAGATGATGGAGGGCATGATGAAAGTGATCCAAAGTCTCCCTTCATGGTTAGCGCAGGGAGGGGAGACATCACATTTGCCTGCAGCACATCACACCAAAACACCTGCACTGGACCACAGTAAGGGTACACATGCACCACCGCACCCTGAGCAGGCACTCACACCACCTGTACATCTACCACCACCCTCTGAACAGGCACTACCAAGACCTACACAACCAGCCCCTGTCCAAGCATAAACACCAACAGTACATACACCATCTGCTCCTGCACATGAACTTTACCCAGTACAGGCACATGCACAACACCCCCCTGTACCTCGGCGACAACCCAGACATGATCCCTCACAGTGATCCTCACCTCCAAAATTGCGAAGTCGCAAGCATGATCCCCATTGATCACATCCCAAAAACATTTTGACCAGTGTGAATATGTGTAAATAAAAAATAATTTCTCTTCACAAGTCAAGACTCTGATGCATATCATATCCTGATAGGCAAATGTATACCAACTTTGGTGGCCAAGAGATGTGAGGATGTATATGTGTGTGACACATGTATAAGTGTAACTCCATCATTGCAACAAGCCATAATATGCAGAGCAGGTGACTCCCAAAATATATGTCCATATTTTGTACATGACATTTACAATGAAGTTAAACAAGACAGAGAAAGTATGATTCAAAATAAGATTTAATGTTAAAAAAAGGGTGTGATTAGAAAAAACAACAACATTCCGTTTGGAAGGGAGAAAGGAAAACAAATGATGCTCTTACTTCAAAAGGAAAAGGGAACTTGGTTTGGGGTGGGGAAACATAAATATAACATGTCAGGGAGCGTCAGGGGAACCAGTCTATTTACTAGAGGAAAAGCAAATAATTTTCCACAAAGAAAATTCTCTCCAACAGGTCAAGTGCCCTTCTGGTCATCCTCTACCACAATGTCCAGATCCTCTGAGTCCGATGCGGGCTCCCGGCTGGCCGGTGCAGGACGAGGGACCACACTGGGTTTGGACACACGAGGAGTACAGGGGGAAACAGTGTGGTGCAATGGATACGGGGAGACATAGACCTTGGTGTGGAAGGGATGTTGGGATAGGAAAGAACATGACTGCAGTCAGGGAATTGACACTGGCAGGGAGGGTGGCCAGAGCTCAGGCAGTTTCATCTCGCATCATGCGCAGCTCTGGATATATCTGCAGCATGATGGGAGAGGACATGTCTGGCTAACCCTTTCATGCCCACATCAAGTCCTCTAGTACAGCCACATGAGGAAAAACACAGGGAGGGATTTGGGTGTGGAGCCTCAGGTTTAGGGGCCAGTGTTGGTTCTGACTGGGCAGCTACAATGAGGGGGACTGTTAACAGGGGATGCAGCTGGAGGTCCCGATGGAATCTGACAGAGTTAGGGAGGGACTGATGGCAGGCCCAGGTTATGTAGTGGTTTGCCCCGGGGGACACCTTGCCAAAAGTAACTGGTGAATGGTCCAGGGGAGAGTAGATTTCCCCCAACCAGAGGTTTCCAGTTCTTCACCGCCCCCTTCATTGTCCTCAGCCTCCACCCGGTCTGTAGCACCAGAGGTGTCTTCCTGCTCAGTCTGGGTGGGCGCAACCCCCTTCCTCATGATGTCAAAGTTCCCACTGCATCTTCTTCTTCCGCACTAGTTAAAAGAGGTCGTAGCCGCCGGCGCACCACAGATGTACTGCTCCGAACCATGTCCGGCTGTTGGTCCTTTTGGCCAGCTGAGCCAACTAAACAATTTCGACAAATCATGATGTAGTGGTTGTACACGTCAGGACAAGACACATATCTAGATGAGCCAAGGTCAGACTTTGTTCTCTTCTGATCAAACTATACAGTTGTCAGTGTTTATGAGCGTAAATAATGTGTGTGTTCACCGTCATCTCCTGATTTGAGTCAAACATGGACATCTCACAAGATTTTTGGTGACTTACACATCTGTACTGGCCAACCCTCACCTTTTGCCTTCTTGTGATCTGTGTGTCCTGTCACTGCTACATGGGCAGGTTCCAACCCCAGTCTACAAAAGGAGATGAGAGAGAGTCCAGATGGTATTGAAATGGGCCTGTGATATGGAGTCTCTGCACTTTTACATCTGGACAAATGTTATCTGCTGTGTAGCATTGTATGAGACAACACAAATGCTGATTGGGGGTCACACGTCCATATAGGGTCTGGGCTATTAGGTTTGCTAAGTTGCGAGTCTAACCTTTTGATATTCCCTCGCAAAAGCTGACAATCCAGTGCCACATATTGGCTTCAGAGACTGATCAGGTAGTGATGGGCATTGGTGAACATTAGTGTCTTGTTGTTACAGCTACCTGTGCATGACAAATTGGCACCCAAGCCACTGAGGCTAAGATGTTTGTCTGTGGACACACTTGGCAAAATTGGAAACACTTAGGAGTGAGGTAAGGATCTCAAAGTCTGTCTTGACTAAGGCTGGGCGTAGTGGGTGTAGTGGGGTTAAGCGGAGTGCCACGGAGTTGAAAACAAACAAATCGACGCGCGCCTATCCTCCAGTTACCACCCTCAAACGGATGGTAAAACGGAACGTCTGAATCAAACACTTGAACAATATCTCTGTTGTTTTACGTTGCAAAATACCACTGAATGGACCACCCTTTTATGGTTGGCGGAATTCGCCTATAATAATGCTGTACACACCACCTTGGGGTGTTCCCCCTTCTTTTGCCTTCATGGATTTCATCCTAACATGCTTCCCTTTGATTGGCCTGCTAACTCCTTGGTTCCTACCATTCATGAACATCATGCTAATCTTAGGGCAATCCTGATAGACGCTCGAAACTGTTTGGAAAAGGCCCAAGCAGCTCAAAAGCTTTTTGCTGATAGGAGAAGGTCCTTGGAGCCTGAGTATAAGGTTGGGGATAAAGTCTGGCTCTCCACACGGAACCTGCATTTGAAAGGGGTTAGTAAATTGAAGCCTAAGTTTATTGGCCCCTATGGTATTTGTGAGGTGGTGAATTCCGTGGCCATGAAACTCTCTCTACCCGTGTCATGGTCAATACATCCTGTGTTTCACATGTCGCTCCTATGTCCATGCCTTCCGGGTGTTCGTGTACCGGAACGCCCTCGACCTCTGGAGATCGAGAGTCATGATGAATATGAGGTCTTGTCTATCCTGGATTCTCGCATGGTGCGTGGTAGAATTCAATACCTGGTTGATTGGAAGGGATATGGCCCTGAGGACCGCACCTGGGAACCTGTGGGTAATCTGCATTGTCCTGACTTGTTGGCTCAGTTCCATGAGAGAAACCCTGGGAAACCGGGTCGACCGCCGGGACGGCTGTCCTCGAGAGGGGGTACTGTAGCGATCTCACAAGCTGGCGCAATGAGGAGAAAGAGAATCCCTGTTAGGTGTCCCCTACGGAAGAACTACATATACCAGAAGGCTGTGCGGCGCCGGGGATCAGGGAAATGGACGGACTCTATATATCCCCCTCCCAGTGACCAGTACAGTGCTTGTCAATGTTGTTTCTGAGCTCTTCACCTGTTGATGGTCTGTGCTTATCTGCGTGTTTGCTGCCCGCCGACGAAGAGCCTGCGTGGTCAGAGTTCGTGTTTGCTGCCCGCCGACGAAGAGCCTGCGTGGTCAGAGTTATCGTGGATCTGTTTGTACAAGTCGTATCCTGTAACTGCAAGTATACCAGTGGAGTGCGGGCTCGCCTCCTACTTGGTCTCTTATTCTTTGTTATTTTGTCATTTGTATTCCATATGTGCTACGTGCACATTCTGTTTAGAGTGCTCGGAGTCTCGCTAGTCTCTCCCTACCAGTTACAACCTGAATATAACGTACAGGTTTTATTACTTGGGATCCTTCTTGTCCACAAGGAGTATTCTGTTCAGTACTAGACGTGCAGCCTTAACGTCTCGTAGAAGGAAAACCCGCTACCCCTATCATAAACAAGTCGAGGTGGGTGTTAACATTGAGAAGTAGAGACAACTTCTCATAATACTTGGCAATACTCTATCACCTTGTCCTCCGGATTCATTCACGGCACTAGACGAGGAGGAATCAGTGAGTTCAGCGACAGGGGGGATTGAAGTTCAGGCAACAGCAGCTGGTGGTACTAATAGTCTGTTCTCTGTCTTCTCCTCCACCTGCAGTGTTGTAATACCAGTGATTTCATGGGTAGCCCTTGACCAGAGATTCTCGAGAAACCCCAGACGTCCTTTGCCAATCCACCTCGCGACCCCTTTCCTTACACACTCAGACAGTGGTGAACTTCCCAGTGTTTGGTGTTGTGTGGAGGGGAGTTGTGAGGACTGTCGTCTTATCGTCTCTGCTGGCCATCAGAGTCAGGTTAGTGGGGCGTGCGTGTTCTTGCGCTGCTTTCAATCACGACAACCACCCACCGCATGTCATTGGGAGTATGACCTTTTTCCCAAAAATGTGTTGTCATTTTTGTGTTGGAATGTTTACACCTGATGTCACTACGGTGTTCCACAATACATGTGCTGACCTTCCTTGTGGTCATACCAATATAGTGCAAATGGCACGTACAGGTAATCATGTAAATCACACCTGTTGTGTTACAATTGGAAAAAGATCTAAGATCCCAGGTCACTCCAATATTACAGAGTACTTGTTTTGTTGCTGTGGTCAAATGACAGACACTGCAATTTGTACATGGGTAGTGACGTGATGGTAGGGGGTGTAGAAGGCGTACAGATCCTGCAGAACCCACTACTTCCTTAGGTCCTGTATGGACCACAAAATCCCTGAGATTTTTACCTTTCGTGACTGAACATAGGCTGCGCGAAATTGAGACCACCACTATTCAGTGTTCTCCAATGTTTTTTTTACAATTTTGGCTACTTGATCAGAGGCTACATTGTAAGTTGTTATACAGATTGGTCTCCTGTTCTCTTTGTCAGTTTGATCTGTGGTCTTTTGCTCCAAAAGGGCGTCTCTGTTATTATTAGTTGCCCTTTTTTGGCTTTTGATGCAATGTGTTGGGGATAATTTCTCTGTAGTAGTTTGGTACTCAGGTCTTTTGCTTGTATGTTGAAATCTTGTTTCTCTGAGCAATTGCGCCTAAGGCGCAAAAACTGCCCAAAGGGCAAATTTTCCCTCAGTTGTCTAGGATGTCGAATCTAAGTAGACAGTTCCTGGCTGTAGGCTTAAAGTGTGTAGTTGTAGTTAATTTGCCATCTTTGGCTTGAATGTTAAGATCAAGAAATACAAGCCAGGATCGGCTCTGTGTAGATGTAAATCTCAAGAAAGGGTCTTGTAAGTTTAACCAGAGTAGGAATGGGTTGACTTCACTCTCATCACCTTCCCAAATGAGTAGCACGTCATCTATGTAACGTTTCCACATGTGGATATGCCCTACATGGGGGTTGTCAGGGTGGAGGATTTTTTGTTTCTCAAGATGGTATACGTACAAACCCGCCACGCTCGGCGCGAAGGTACTCCTCATGCTCGTCCCATGTTTTTGACGATACAGGGTGTGCTGGAATTGAAAGAAATTCTCTGTAAGTGCTAACCGGCAACACTCTAAAACCACATGTCTGGGAGTTTTATCTTGCCACGTATTCTAGGATTTCTAGGGTCTCCTTGTGGGGCAAGCTTGTATATAGACTCTCAACATCGAGTCCTACCAATATCTGGGTAGTTGGGTTGAAGTCTAGGTCTTTAATAAGGCAAAGGACGGCCTTAGTGTCCTGAAGTGACGTGTCTGTTTGTAGTATTAGTGGTCTTTGGAAGGCATCAGCAAATTTGGGCAGTGGCTCTAAGATTGAACCTATCCCTGAGACAATTGGCCTACCCGGCGATTTTCCCATTCTTTTATGGATTTTTGGGATCGTATAAAAGTAGGGAGTGGTAGGATGCTTGTTTTCAAGGAAATCTGCCTCTTTCTTGGACATCCAATCATTGATCAGTGATTCCTCTACCATACTTGCAATCTCAATCCTTAGACGATCTGTCAGGTCATTCTTAATGATCTCATAGTTCTGTTGGTCTGCTAGGAGGAGCAGGCATTCTGTATTGTAGTCTTCGGTATTCTGTACCACTATGGCACCACCCTTATCAGCTGGTTTTATTGTTAAGGATGTGTCTTTTGATAGTTGCTGTATAGCTTCTTTCTCTTTTTTACTTGTGTTATGAAAAGGTTTGATCATTCTTGGATCTAATTCAGCCACCTCTTTGGGAACAGCTTTTTCGAAAGCCAGGAGTTCTACTGGCATGCTGGCTGTCGGTGGAGTGAATGTAGATTTTTTCTTCAGCCCTGTGTCGTTAGTGGTCAGCCCTGGTTTTACTTTGTCTTTAAAGAATACTTCCAATTTAATTCTGCGGATGAATTCCTTCAACTCGCAGCACAATTTGAATTCTTCTAATGTAGCCGTAGGTACAAAACCCAAACCCTTTTCTAAGACACTGGTTTGATCTTGTGTCAGAGTGATATCTGAAAGGTTAACAACCAGGCTCAATGGTTGCTGGTTGATGGGATGTTCACCGGACCCATGCTCCGTGTGTGGCTCCTGCCTGTTTCTAGTGGCTGTGCCCATTGCACTTGTTGGCCTCTTCTCGTTTTTCCTCTTTGCGGCATCTTGCCCCTCCCTAAAAAAGGCTGTTGTTGAAGTTCTAGGGCTTGTGTATTCTCCCAAACCGGGTAAGGTTGCTGTTGATATGGATGATGGAAAGGTGTAGGTCCGTAGAAGAATTGGAGTGGAGGACCATATTGTGGTGCCCCTTGATAAGGTGACCATTCAAAACCTCCTCTGTTCCTCATCCGGCCTCCTCTTGGTCTCCTGTTTCTGGACTGGTTGCGGTTATAGTTGGACTCCGAGGTGTCAGATCCAGTGTCAGATCCCTCACTATCCATGTTATAGCCAGGGTTTCTTCCTGAAGGGATATAGTCCTCCTTAATATACAGATAGACTTTGTCATGAGAGAAAGACTTCTTGTCCTTTTGAAAGTTCACATACTTGGTGTCTTTTAAAGAGATCTCAGACTCATTCATTGTTTTATTAAGTTCTTCTGGTCTCTTTTTTAGTTCCGCTGGAGTCTGATATGTTTTGAGTTTAATCTCTAGATCATGCATTTCTGTCTTCATCTCCTCTGCCAGACTTGCTGCTGTTTTTAGGATAAGGACTAACCAATCCCTGGTGCAATGTTAAAAACTTGCTGGCTGCTAGAAATCAAATATGAGTTTGTCCAGAGTAAAAATCATACAAGCACAGTAGAAAGCAATATGTATTTTGAAATTCTATGAAGGCAGCATACCAGTTACGAACTAATATTGATTTTCTGGTTTTTGCACAAAAAACTAACAAAATGGCCGACACTGCACCCAGCTACCCAGATCTAAACTTTCAAAAGCACATGGGGAAAACTTTTTTCCTAAATTATCCGTTTGAATTGTGCCTCAAGAGAAATAAGTGACAGAATAATTATTTTAATTTTCCGTCCAGTTTTTGGCCAGTTATGACTTCAGCGAGGCCGATGTACACCCAACATGGCCGCCAAAAGAGACACGAACAGTTAGCTACTCATACGGTCTACACCATTACAATGACAATGCGGAAATGAAGTACAAAAGCAACCTCCCGGCACCGTTTCTCTAACATTCGGTCCGGAGGCGTGAGAGTAGGTGAATCGGACACTAGTATCTTGTAATCAAGTAAAAGATTTTGCTGACCTAGGAGGTCCCGGGGGACCGCTGCCTCGATAATTAGCCTTTTTCCACTAACTCGGCATTATTCCAACTTTTTCCCATTTCTTTTTAACCACCAGATTGATGGGATACAATCCTCTGAGTCCATGGGGCAAAGTTAGGCCCTGCTACATGTATGTAAATAAAACAGTTCTGTGTGTATGAAGTATGTATGGAGTTTCACGAGGTGCTAACCATGTTTTTTTTCAGAAAAACGTTTTTAAATTACACACGCCATTGGGCTACTATGGATAAGAAGGCGCATATATTATATGTTTTATGTATTGTGTGTGAAAAATATGTGCATATCCTGAGGGGTCTTGCTACCCCATAAACCCAATGTTGTGTTCTTTCTTACAGATACCACGTGATTAATTTCTTACGTAGGTCCTGTATGCATGCTTTATTCCATTGCAGCATTAATTTGATTTATTTTCAAATGTTTTTCATAATTAGCTCATCTGGGCATTATTAGGAGTGGCGAACACAGGGCTGGTCCCTGTGTAGTCCTGAGGAAGCACTTGGGAGACGCTCAAAACATGTTGACAGATAGGAACTAATAGGTACACCTAAACTCATTGTTCTTTATGCACCCTATTTATTCTACCCCGTTTTTAGTTCTACCACCTAGGAGCAAGAATAAATCATTTATAGCTTACTAGGCAGGTATTTTTAATCACTTACACATATCCCACTCCACCACATCACAGTTCTCGCACCACATATAGTCCAATTGAAATGCTCCTACGTAGTTCGCAAGTCGAAGCACGCCCCAGCCCGTAGAGGACTGGGATGGCTCCAATGATGAAGCATGTTACCGTGGGGCAACCCTGGTGAGTGAGGGGACACTAAGAAAAAGAAAAAGTTTTCTTTTTCTTCTACTAAACACATTATTCCAACCCCAATGAGTGTTGTGAATATGACTATAGTAACATAGCTAGGCTCTTGATCTCTGGTTCAGAAATCTTCAGGAAGTGACGTTTTCAAATTTCTTGGCTGAAAAGCACAACGCATATCCAGTGTAGGGGGCAACCATCAAAGCTTCTCAACTTACCCACTAAGTGGGATCTGAGTAAAATGTTGTATTCTACTTGCCTTCTTTTCTACTGTATTCACCTATGTAAGTGAGTGTATAATATATGAGGTTAGAATGTCTGCTCTACAAGACATAATCCGTTGTCAGCTTAATTCTTGAAATGGAGTATGGGAACAAAGGACACTCAAAGATGGACATATCAAATTTGTGATCTCTCATTCCAAAATGAGCTTTATGACTTCATGGGTAGGGAAGCACAAATAAAACACAAAATGAACCTGACTATTGCACATCTCACATATGAACTCAGCTATGCAATGTTTAAACTGATGTGTAAATGTGAAACTGGTCAGCCTGTGGATGTACACTCCTTTCAACTTGTCAACAGACATTATACTCATGGGACATGTTAGTCTTAACGGTGAAGGTGTAATCAATGTACTGCGATGGGGTCCTGATTATTTCTCCCCTTCCTTCAAATATCAGTAACCTTCTTGTACACGTTTGTCTGTTGATGTGTCATCTCATTGATGTCAGTGTCGTGTGGAGATAACAGCTGACAACAGCTGTATGTGAGCAGGGGCCCAAATGTTAAGTCCATGAGGTAATCAATGCTGCACATTGGCCAGGAATATCATATCAATGGTCATTGAGAATGGCACATACATGTTAGCTCATAGCTACCATCTGGTGTACTGAAATATGGATATGTATGTCTCATCACAGCTGCTGACAGGATGACACCATCCCGGGTAATGCAAGACATCCTGGCTGCAGCAGTGAAACCTTCTCGCACCTGTCCATCATGTAAGTGTGGCGTGAAGTGTTTCCCTATCATAGATAACAAAACCATGACAAAGATCTAAATCCCCTTCTGCATAAAACCTGCAGTCGGTGTTTACAAAGTTACATACACATCATAAGTGTCACGTGCCTGTTTGTAAATTGGTAGTGCAGATGATTGAGAATGGTGTCACTTCCCCCTACTGCTGCTGGATCGGGGACAGCTTTGTCAGCAAAACCTAGGAGGAGCATGGTTCAGCAGTTGACATCAGAGGGGGATCGCAAAGGGACACAAAGCGGTGGCTGGAGCTAGTGAATTTGCTTGTGCAATGTACATCTCCGTTTAACACCTCAGTGCTATGGTGTGAGCTGTCACTTGTAGGGGTACCCAAACCAGGTCACATGCGCATCATCTGTTGATGCAAAGTACAGTAGAACCAACCCTTGTGTTGCATCACATCTTATACTAGGTCAATTGCTAACTCTGTTGCAATTTCTGTGTTCCAGGTGATGATGACGATGAGGAGGATGGACTTTCCAGCAGTGTTGGGCGACGGGCAATCAAAGGGGAAAATCCACTGCTCCTCCAGACAGTAATGTTGACTGCAAGTACTGCGCAAGAGGAGGAGGAAGTACCTGAAGAGGCTGAAGGATTGGACAATGATGGTGACTATCTGTTCATCCTCTCAGACGATGAAGATTCTGTTGCCATGGACAGAAATTTTCCCACATCACCTACATTTTGCAAGGTCTCACACCCTATGCCCAGCAAAAAGCCTCAGACTCCTCCAACGGAAGGTTTGCCTGTCCCCATCATATAGCTAACCAGCTACAGCTCACACACACCCCAACACAGACATCTCTCCCTCACAGACCTCACATCCAGGACAGACGTGGTGGCTCCCCTACAAATTCCTCCCTGTGCAGTGAATCTCAAGCATTCTCTCCACAATCAGAGGGAAGTACCAACCCTGTTGTGGTGCAGGTTTCCCCTGGGCACCATTCTCCTATCCACAGGCTTCAACCTGCAACCACCACACCTGCTGTGGACCGGCTGGTCTCATCCATGGCCGACCCCTGCAGAGAGGGCCTGCATCTGGCCATGACGGCCAGTGGGAGCTGGACTTCTTCAAACAGCAGGCAGATGTGAAAAGGACATTCATGCCATAGGGGCTACCCTGTCAGAAATGTCTGAGGCCCTGCAGGACATGCTCCAAATCCCTTAGGTGTTGGACAGATTGACCCATGTTTTGGATAGGATGGATAGATCTTGGCAAGACATGTCCAAGAATATCAGAGACCTGATATCCATCCAAAGGAAAGAGAATTTAAGACACCATGCCTGGGTCATGAAGATGATGGAGGGCATGATGAAAGTGATCCAAAGTCTCCCTTCATGGTTAGCGCAGGGAGGGGAGACATCACATTTGCCTGCAGCACATCACACCAAAACACCTGCACTGGACCACAGTAAGGGTACACATGCACCACCGCACCCTGAGCAGGCACTCACACCACCTGTACATCTACCACCACCCTCTGAACAGGCACTACCAAGACCTACACAACCAGCCCCTGTCCAAGCATAAACACCAACAGTACATACACCATCTGCTCCTGCACATGAACTTTACCCAGTACAGGCACATGCACAACACCCCCCTGTACCTCGGCGACAACCCAGACATGATCCCTCACAGTGATCCTCACCTCCAAAATTGCGAAGTCGCAAGCATGATCCCCATTGATCACATCCCAAAAACATTTTGACCAGTGTGAATATGTGTAAATAAAAAATAATTTCTCTTCACAAGTCAAGACTCTGATGCATATCATATCCTGATAGGCAAATGTATACCAACTTTGGTGGCCAAGAGATGTGAGGATGTATATGTGTGTGACACATGTATAAGTGTAACTCCATCATTGCAACAAGCCATAATATGCAGAGCAGGTGACTCCCAAAATATATGTCCATATTTTGTACATGACATTTACAATGAAGTTAAACAAGACAGAGAAAGTATGATTCAAAATAAGATTTAATGTTAAAAAAAGGGTGTGATTAGAAAAAACAACAACATTCCGTTTGGAAGGGAGAAAGGAAAACAAATGATGCTCTTACTTCAAAAGGAAAAGGGAACTTGGTTTGGGGTGGGGAAACATAAATATAACATGTCAGGGAGCGTCAGGGGAACCAGTCTATTTACTAGAGGAAAAGCAAATAATTTTCCACAAAGAAAATTCTCTCCAACAGGTCAAGTGCCCTTCTGGTCATCCTCTACCACAATGTCCAGATCCTCTGAGTCCGATGCGGGCTCCCGGCTGGCCGGTGCAGGACGAGGGACCACACTGGGTTTGGACACACGAGGAGTACAGGGGGAAACAGTGTGGTGCAATGGATACGGGGAGACATAGACGTTGGTGTGGAAGGGATGCTGGGATAGGAAAGAACATGACTGCAGTCAGGGAATTGACACTGGCAGGGAGGGTGGCCAGAGCTCAGCCAGTTTCATCTCGCATCATGCGCAGCTCTGGATATATCTGCAGCATGATGGGAGAGGACATGTCTGGCTAACCCTTTCATGCCCACATCAAGTCCTCTAGTACAGCCACATGAGGAAAAACACAGGGAGGGATTTGGGTGTGGAGCCTCAGGTTTAGGGGCCAGTGTTGGTTCTGACTGGGCAGCTACAATGAGGGGGACTGTTAACAGGGGATGCAGCTGGAGGTCCCGATGGAATCTGACAGAGTTAGGGAGGGACTGATGGCAGGCCCAGGTTATGTAGTGGTTTGCCCCGGGGGACACCTTGCCAAAAGTAACTGGTGAATGGTCCAGGGGAGAGTAGATTCCCCCCAACCAGAGGTTTCCAGTTCTTCACCGCCCCCTTCATTGTCCTCAGCCTCCACCCGGTCTGTAGCACCAGAGGTGTCTTCCTGCTCAGTCTGGGTGGGCGCAACCCCCTTCCTCATGATGTCAAAGTTCCCACTGCATCTTCTTCTTCCGCACTAGTTAAAAGAGGTCGTAGCCGCCGGCGCACCACAGATGTACTGCTCCGAACCATGTCCGGCTGTTGGTCCTTTTGGCCAGCTGAGCCAACTAAAAAATTTTGACAAATCATGATGTAGTGGTTGTACACGTCAGGACAAGACACATATCTAGATGAGCCAAGGTCAGACTTTGTTCTCTTCTGATCAAACTATACAGTTGTCAGTGTTTATGAGCGTAAATAATGTGTGTGTTCACCGTCATCTCCTGATTTGAGTCAAACATGGACATCTCACAAGATTTTTGGTGACTTACACATCTGTACTGGCCAACCCTCACCTTTTGCCTTCTTGTGATCTGTGTGTCCTGTCACTGCTACATGGGCAGGTTCCAACCCCAGTCTACAAAAGGAGATGAGAGAGAGTCCAGATGGTATTGAAATGGGCCTGTGATATGGAGTCTCTGCACTTTTACATCTGGACAAATGTTATCTGCTGTGTAGCATTGTATGAGACAACACAAATGCTGATTGGGGGTCACACGTCCATATAGGGTCTGGGCTATTAGGTTTGCTAAGTTGCGAGTCTAACCTTTTGATATTCCCTCGCAAAAGCTGACAATCCAGTGCCACATATTGGCTTCAGAGACTGATCAGGTAGTGATGGGCATTGGTGAACATTAGTGTCTTGTTGTTACAGCTACCTGTGCATGACAAATTGGCACCCAAGCCACTGAGGCTAAGATGTTTGTCTGTGGACACACTTGGCAAAATTGGAAACACTTAGGAGTGAGGTAAGGATCTCAAAGTCTGTCTTGACTAAGGCTGGGCGTAGTGGGTGTAGTGGGGTTAAGCGGAGTGCCACGGAGTTGAAAACAAACAATCTGCGTAGCTGCGCTATGCGCCACCCGCCTCCCGCCCGCACTATTAACAATTATGTGTCCATTTCTAAAAAACAATTTAAAGACTATGAAAACTACCTGAGCTGCGGTTTCCCGGGCTGCCCTCTTCCTCCATCGTGACTTCTTCATGAAAACTGCGCATACTATCTCCAAGATGACTTCTGGAGGGAAACGGTATCTGGCCCTGACATCTTGGCTGGACATCCCAAATAGGTTGATTCTTTGTCCGAAGATCCTCTCTACTCTCCTCCTCAAGTCTTCTTGCCGCATGGCAAGGGGCATAGCAACAAACACATTCTGCGACATGTTGAAAGAGTTTGTGTGTGTCTGCTCTGCTTTCATACATGCTGCAGGGCTGGGATTGGCTGTTGGGCTACAGTGTGTCAGCTGATGCATGGTGGGGGATGGTAGGCACTTAGACCGGTGTTTAGCATTAAGGACAATGATCAACCACCCATAATGCAGCTGTTCAGGCCCGGACGCAGAAATTCCGGCCCTGGTGCGGAAATTCCGGCACAAGTGTGCGATTTCCACTCTTGGGGCAGGAATTAGGCTTCGGATGAGAAAATTCCGTCCCGAAAGCAAAAATTTCGGCCCGAGTGCGAACATAAATTAGGACTCATAAGGGATTTCTGTGAATACCTGAAATCGTAAGTGCCTTCTGTTTAGGATTTTGTCTCAGATTAGTTCTGTAAATCGGCCCCTAGGTTCCCAATGCCTTCATGAGTTATACCTGCAGAATGAAAGTTCCAACAAGATTCACCCCTGTTGCAAGTTCCATTGTAGATTACTTTGAATGAGCTAAACATGGCACCTCACCTCACCACACCTCCCAAATACACACCTGGTACAACAGTGCAAAACTTCTTATATTCATCCCTATATCTTTATAAATTCCAACCCACCGGCAAAAAATATTTTATCAAGCAGGACCTAGGACCAAAACTTGTTTTAAGTTCCTCGTGCCTTAGCAATCAATGTACTGCATTGCTAAATCTCCACAATGAGCAGCATTATTATCTTTTAATTCATAATGTGCACCCACCTCTTAAAATTCCTACACAGCAAGCTATGATATAATCTATCTAGGAATCAACTAATTTGTACGAATCCTAAACTAACATGGTCCCCAAAGATGATTCTAATCTCAGACATAATTTATTCCTAGAAAAAAGTCAATTAACCTCAACCTACTCTTATACATTTGACATCCTTGAACTAAGCATTTAATTAGCTTACCCAATGTCTAACCAGGATTCCGCAGCATCACAGAAAAATTGCCACATCATCAAGTTCACTTCACACTTTCAATTTGAGTCATGCAATAGCTTAATACAAGCAAGTAATAAACACAAATCAACCATTGACTCAAAGTCACAGCACTAAAAATCATCATACAAAAACAAAGGAACCTATTCCCATTTGACAACCAGAAAAAAGGCAGTCTTTAGTGTACTTTACAGTCTTTGTCCCCTCTCAGTCCAAAACTATGGATATACCTGGCTCTGCACCCTGCTAACTCCAACAACCAACTTGAACTGACAATCCTCTAATTACATGCTAGAGAGAAACCACTTTGCTGGTCCTGAAGGACACCTATCCTTGAGAAGCACTGTCTCAGAACTGCAAGGTGCAAAGGCCCTGAAGCAAACAGATAACGCATCCCTGTGGTACTGATGGTTCCTAATTTCACCATAATCTCTAAGAACCAAATTATGAGTCTGGCGGTCTAACGACCGCCAGGCCCATGGTGGCAGGGCAGTAGCAGTCCAGCCAAAGCCACATCGGGGGTCTGACCACCCAATTAGGACTTTGGCGGTCAGATCGTAATTGAACTGCCGGCTCTGCCAGAGAACCACTGTTCCCTGGAGGTGGCGCAGCAAGTCAGGGGCTATGTAACATGCAGGTGATGCAGATGTGGCATCACCATGCATATGATAAGTTTCAGGACAGACACCGGTTTCATGGAGGTCTTTCCTCCATGAAAAGGCTCACAATGCTGAAACAAAGGGGGCCTACAGGACCCCCTGTGGACCCTCAGCCTGAGGATGCATTTGAAAGATGCCATGCATCAGGACCTTTGAAAGATGCACTGCAGCAGGACCGCCACACCACCCACCTGCCAGACCACAAAAGTGGTCGTAATCTGGCAGGTGGGCAGCAGTGAGCTTCGGCAGAGCAGTGACGTGGAGGTGCCGCTTCATCAAAAGTTGTAGTTTGGCCCTTTGGGACCACCAAAAGCTTAAAACTATCACCTCTTTTCACAAATCCACACTCCCAACATCGTTCTGCTCTAGAGCTCCACTTGATTCAACAACTATCAGAGGCACCTAACTAATGTGCAGATAAAATACATAATATTACCATGGAAAGATCTAAGCCAACATCATGGCAATCACAGAGACTTGGTTAATGATACTTTTCACAAATGATTTTGAATCTCTTGCCAGCTGACTACAACTTTTTGAGCAGGAGCCAGGGTCTCAGCACTGGTAGTGAATTGCCCCTCTTTTTTGTTAGTCTTCATTGCCTAATCATCCTTGTTAGGATGATGCTTGAAATACCGCCACATAATATGCATCACTACCTTATGCACATATAATATCTGTTCACTCATCTGTCAACTTCACAAAAAAAGCCAAAGTACATTCAGCACAGACATCTTCCCTGTTTATTGTCATCTAACTATTGGAGTAGCACAATTTTGGCGCCATCCTGTTACGTTTGTCTAGGCCACATATATACATATTTACATTTGACCTTATGTACTTGAAGAGACATGATGCACCAAAGGTATAGATGTAGAAAATTAGAAATATTGATGTACATAAGCAACGTTCATTTCCCTTTTCTCACTCCTCTCCCTGCGCGTACCATGAATACCATAAAGCATTAACTACATCCCACTGCCAGCAAAGGCCTGTACCCATGTGTACATGACAGCCATTTTAGCCACCCTGGCCTTTTGCCCGCCTAAGATTAGAATCACCGGCTTCCCTTCTGCGTGTATTCGAAATCTCTCTCTCGTGCATAAACCATGAAACCCTCTCCCTTTGCGCGACCCTGCCCCGAAAGGCAGCCCTTCTGCTTGACCCACGCAAACCCCCCATTCCCTCTTGAAGGGGCATCCTTCGCCTTAGCAGACATAGCCCTCCCCAGCTGCACCTGACTGCCCCCGCTCCCTCATGTACGGGTCATAAGATCTCTCTCTCTCTCTGTGCGGCTCTGTCCCTGTGCACACCCTGGCTCCCCCTTCCCCTTCTCCCTCACACGGGCAAGTCATAAACCTTCTCCTGCAAGACCCTGTCCTTGGGAGTCACGGCCGCGCCTGACCAACACCTCCTTTCCCTCCATGAATGCCCCTCTGTTGACAAGCACTCCCTCCGCGGTCGATTGTCCACGCGGCATGAATACCACTCCTTTGATGACCCCTTCCCCCGAGTCCGACTGACCACACATGTCCGAGGCCATCGCCTAAGCCAGAGGATACCATTTACTGCACTTTATTGTATGAAGTCACTCCTCTTCAAAGGACTCACTATTGATCCTGGGCACCCCTCCCCCTGGGCTATGATCAGGCGCACACATCCAAACAGTTGACGGAACACTCAGCTGCGTGATTGCCCCCCCCCCTTTATCAGCAGGTCAAGGGTCCCTATTGTGAACGCATATGGGGTAGGATTGACACGAGGATTATGGGGATGTCTTTTCTTTGTCTCACAACATCGTGATTGTAATACCAAGTGTTTTGTAAAGTATAAAAGACAGAGTCTCAGCTCACTTGTTAGAGCACCTCCTGAAAGACACTGTGTTTCGTGTCCGAAATGACTGGCTCTCCTCATGAGAAATAAACTCTGTTCTCTTGATTCCTGCTTCCAGCGCCCGTCTCTTCATTTGGTAATTATTCAGAATGGAAACTAAGAGGCGTCTTGCGCCAGCAGCCTGGCCATCGATAGCAATATGGGCTCATGTTTTACAATTGGCGTCCCAACGCGGGGTCCATCAGTGACATAGGGTTCGGTAAGAGAGATCCAGACGAAGAAGTGAACGTCTAAAATGATCGGAGTATACCTGCCTTGAGAGGGCCCTCGCCCGGCTGCCGATCGAAAGAACTTCACCAATTCTGAACGGACCTCTCTCGAGTGACCTATTGTCCTGACTGGAATCCCACAGGAATGCTACACGGAGTAAGAGAACGATCGGGCGCTGGAAGAGGAACACGAAGAACTGTCCATATGGTCCGGTCCGGGTAAGATTAAGTAGGGTGTTTTTACGCCTGATTGGTAGGGTGGTTCTATCCACCTGATTGATTGATTGATTGTATTGGAATCGGTATTTGTATACTGATATTGTTGGTATTGGTTCATTTAGCTTTGGATGCTACTTGAAATATTGGTTCTCTTATTGAGAACGAGACATTCTCTGTTTGCAAACAGCGACGAATAGGAACGTCGTCCCTCTTTGCAGATAGAGAAGGGTAGGTAATGCAGACTTTTGTCCCCGTTGTAATCCGTCATGCCTACTTTTCTCCCTACTGATTGTTTGAAATCGATTAATAATCGATTGTTGCTCTTTGAGATCTTCCCTGTCTACAAACTGAGATGAGTAGAAATATTCTGTCTTCCTTTTTGGATAGCGAAGGGCAGGTAATGCAGACATTTGTCCCCGTTGTAATCCGTCATGCCTGTTTTTCTCCCCACTGATTGATTGGTTGCCTGGACATTGTTGTTCCAGGAATTGTTTTGTTTGAGGTATTTTCTATTTGCAAACAACGTGGAATAGAAATATTCTGTCTAGTCTTTGCAAGTAGTAAAGGGTAGGTTATGCCCCTTTGTGAATTCGTCAGTCCTACCCACTCCCCACTGATTGGTTATTTGGGGGGTAGCTCGCATGGTCCGCCCAGGAGACTACCCTTATGGAGGACATATGCTCCCCACTCATGGGCCATTTGGTGGAAGTAGACCATCTGGTCCGTCCAGGAGGCTACCCTAGTAAGTGGAAGTACATCGCTTCATCTGTCCAGGATGATACCCTAATGAAGGAATATATGTTCCCCTTTTGATCGATAATCTCGTTCCACCCCGGACCATTTATTGGAGGGAACTCGTCTGGTCCGTCCAGAAGTACCCCCTAGTGAAAAGGACACATAAAAATATGAAGTGATCACCGTTCCCTACTAACAGAAAGCTTTAGCTCGAAACACGCTAAGGAAGAGAAGGAAAAATAAAAAGAAATCAGGCTAAGTCAGTAACCCCCTGATGAGCTCTTGACTTCACTAAAAATAAGAAACATTAGAAAAAGTTCGTAATAAGAAATATAAAATGACGGAAATTTGACAGTAAGACAGCCACAAGGTAGCTAGGTTACGCTGCCTACTCCTGCTCCAAACATGTCTGCCTCATTGCCCACCACGCCCAAATAACGGTCACATGAAATTGTTACAAATCAATAGGTACCTACCCCCATTCCGGAAGCTCCCGAAGTGCAACAGGTCCGCGGTTACGCCCATCCGGAAGGCGAGGCCTCGAGGCATGCGGGGCTCGCCTAGCCGCGGTCAGTAGGAGATGCTGTTGGGCAGAGGGCCCAAAGAATCATAAGGACCTCTCCTTCTCTCCTCTTCTGCTGCCCTGCAGGCCACGGGGGGGGGGCTGTCTTGCCTCAGCCTCCGACCACCCCCCCCTCTCTTTCTCTCACCTGATCCGGCCCGCAACGAAGGCCGAAGCCGAAGCAAGGACAGCGGCGCTTACAGGTAGTCCCGCCACATTTCAAATGCCTGGACAATTACAGGTAGTCCCGCCACATGTCGACGCCTGGACAATTGCAGGTAGTCCCGCCACATGTCAAAAGGGGGGGGGGCTGTCTTGCCTCAGCCACCGACCACCCCCCCCATCTTCAATAGCCAGCACGGCCAATATCGAAGTGGCGGAGCCGAGGAACGGCGCGGGGTCGCTGGAAGGGGGAGGTGACGCGAACGAGCCTCCCCCACCTCCCTCCAGGTGGAGGCTTCCAGCGACACCCCAACGCTCTTTGCTTAAAGAGGGTCCACATCGAAAAGCGGTCTTTTGCCCAGGACGGGCACGCACCCCATGCCTTCTCTCCTCAACGTTGAAGATTCTATGAGAGCCGGGGGGCACCCCGATCCCTCCGCATGGGCGCCCCCGCCCCCCTCACTGGGAACAGCGACATCGGTGCACTCCTGCCGGCACCAGCCTCAGTTTGGAAATGGCTAAAATGCAGCCACGGCACAGACTTGTTCAGTTCCGGAGGAACACCAGAATGACCCGGTAGGAAAATTGTTGCCGCCCTCCCCACTCTTTGACTGTTGTTAGACTGTTACCACATTGTGCAAAACTTTTTGAACTACCAACGGAAGGTTCTGGTCCAACCACGAGTCATTGGAGACATTCTGACTGTGCTGGAACTCGCCTGACCCCACCCAAAATGGCGCCGACACAAAATGAGACTTTTTAAATAAACCTTGTTGCACCCTGATTGCGCAGCCTTTTGTCCCGAGATATATATGCAGTTTTTGGATAATGAAAGTAGATATGAAGGATATTGAGTATGTGTTTGGGCAATGAACTGACTTAGGGTGGGTACTGATTATGATTTGGAAAATGAATTGGTGTAATTTAGATAATGAATGAGCATTGGATAATGAATTTATGAATCAATTAAAACTGAATTCTTGACATGCATCATGCTTGCTCTGTAGGGAAGTTTGATACGATTTTATTGCACTGCTGCACTTTATGCAATGAACTGCCACCAACTTCGTTCTTCTTACGTACAGTTCCAATCTGCTCCGTGGCCGGTCCACTGGGTTATAGGCCTGTATTTATACATCAACCCTCTTTATTAAAAGTATTTTGAAAAAGAAAGCATGGTTGTAGCAGTTGCATTAATGAGTTTTGGATGTTTTACTACGATGAGCGAAGAATAAGTATGATGAAAGCTGAAGGTTAAAAAGGACCAGATATTTAGCAACTGCATTATGTGTCGCAGGCAGCTGGAAAAATGCTTTAGACGCACTTAAATCGACACCACAGAAATGCCACCTGACCGCTACCCTTGCACCCAACAAGAGGGGTTGCAACCAAGTAACTCATGTAGGAACGCAGATCATTAATGGTTATATATCTGACATTACTGGTACCTCTGGGCTTAAACGCCGAGATGGTAAAGAAATGCAGTACGTGGAGATAGGTCGAGTATGTGGTAGGTAAAAACATTTTCGGATTTATGCGCGCTGATGTGTTTTGAATGCCGCACCCCCCCCACCCCTTCTTTCTCCTCCCTTCTGCAGGTCACGTCAGAACGTCGGCTGAAGTATGGGAGAGCGATGATCGAACCACCGACGAAAAAGGAAGGAAGGAATATGTACATAGTCCTTATGACGATAAGTTTTTTAAAGACGTAGACTTAAACATGACTGTTCCTCCTTAGAACATAGAGACTGGGAGGATGGACTGACATAAAAATTTGACGGGTACTGTATGACGAAAATTGACTCGAAATGACACTTTAGATAATGTAACTAGACGTTTGACTAGGTAGGGAAAGGACAGAGGAAAATGTGTAGGTAAGGGTTACCACGGCACCACCCGTCTGGGAAGTTAGAAATGTTGCTGATGTTCAAAATGCACTGCCCCCTTTTTCATACTCTTATAGATATAGCCAAGCTGTCCGACTGCTCTCCCTATCAAATGCTTGCCGCTGCCCCAGCCTGAAGAACTTCCCACCGAAGGAAGAAACTGAAAATGGTTTAAGATCCAACAATGGGTAAATAGCGCGACCAGGTTAATTTCTGATCGACTAACTGAGGTGTAAGTATTGGCAATTGAGAACGCTCGCAGAGATAACAAGCGAGAAGGAAAAGGAGGGAAGGGTAGAAAGAGCTAAGCACGTAGATAAATAGGATAGTAAAGATACGTAGGATATAATATGGATTTTGTTGGCCAACTATTGTTTTCTGTTTTGTCGTGAATGTCTTATATATATAATACATGTACTGTCTTCCTTCGTCTGAGTTTATGTGTGTGTACTGTAGGGATTTACATCTTCCGTCTGTTTCCGTCTCTCCGTTACCTGACCCCCTGTTGTTCTGTGTTGTGAGCGCACTAAATGACCTATTGTCGTACACGTCTCACTCTCTCTCTCTCTTTCCCCCCGCTTTCCTCTCTCTCTCTCTATCTCTCTAACTCTCTCTATCTCTCTCTCTACATGTCATACGTGTACCAAATGGCTCGTTTGGATTGCGGACGACTCCCACTCTCTGAGAGTCTCCCTGTTTCCATCTCCCTTTATGGTAAAATAGTGCCTCACTGGCACTAGTCCGATTGGATACTTATTGAACGCGAAGGTGTTCAGCGAAATTGACCGAAATAAAAATGATTATAACTCGCCATATTACTACCTCTCCTTTCCGCAAAATTATGAACTTGAATTGGCTGAGAAGGAAAGGACAGGTAAGACGACTAAGGTCCCCCAATCCAGCCTTTTATAGGGGAACTGTATGTCAGTGGCACCTTATTTCTGTTCATTAGAGACAAACGCCAACGTCTAGATTGACCCCCAATGCCCAGATTGCCCCACCCCCTTTTGCACCCAAGCGCGAACACCCGAAGCATCCCCGCCCCATTTGATAGACCCCAGCTGCTGTCCCGGATATGAACATGATGACCATGAGTAACTGTCGTCCCTCGAGGAAAAAGTGTTTTGCCTGACTCTTGATGATAGCACCCCTGCCCTGTTTGAAAAGGTTAGCCAGCCTTGAAGGGAAATGTTCCGAAATGTTGAATATGGATATGAAATGCACAGTTGATGGGAATCTTATGTACACGATGAATAAACTTGGCATGGCCTCAATAAGAATGCCGACATATGCAGTGCTTGGTAATAGACCTCTGACTGTGACCGATGAGCGTATCTCCCAAGTATGTAGGATTGAGGGAGGAATTCACATGCGTAGATATCTTCTTCTGCCAGTACTCTAACAACTTGTTTTGTACCTATTCAAAGCTTCACGATCACCGAAGGAGAAGGGTCGAACGTGACGTACAGCCCGGCTGCAGATCTTGAGACACGTGTGACCTCGACCAAAGGTGGAGCTGCAGAGCAACAAGATACGGGACGAGACAGCAATTTCAACGTGGAAAATGAGAAATGACGGGCTGCCCTGAAGCCCTCCGCCTGCTAACCCACGTGTGCCTGAAGTCTCCGTCCCCCTTCTTTGGGCCCGACTGATGGGCCTGCCTGCTTGTTATCCTTTGCTCCCTTGGTCCCTTTTGTGTGTCCCAGGAACTCTGACCCAACTCCGCTCTCTCTCTCCTATCGACTATTTTGAACCACACACCCTCTTTTCCACGTGACTTATTGCCAAAAGGAAGAACTGCATTCAGATGGGAATAGGGTGTTGCCACGGAAATATAGGTGCCGAGCATAAGGCGCCGCCAAACGGATTGTTTAGGGAACAGGACTGTGGTCTAACAGCAGAGGACTGACTGCACCATGCAACGCGTAAGGATAAGACCCGAGCTGGACCTATAGCTCCACCGCCGGTGCTCAACAGCGCCAACGAAAGTACACGGACTAGAGCCTACCAGTGATGGCTCATTACTAAAAAGACACTGTGACGAAGAGATCTTGTGTATTGAACTGAATTCCGCCCTCAACTACTTGGTCAAGATGTTCATTGGTCACATTTTTAAGTCAGAAACATTTATGCTATGTAGTGCTTTGAAAATGATAGGAACTCGACAAAATGCAATCTCCTATGTGCCGCATTCTGCCAAACACATCAACTGTCCATGATTATTTGCCATATGCTAATATTGACAATGCTAATTCTATGACTGCGCCTGTTTATATGTACCATCATCGATTACGAAAATGAACTTTTGCTATGTAAAAAGGGGCGACTGTAGAAAATTAGAAATATTGATGTACATAAGCAACGTTCATTTCCCTTTTCTCACTCCTCTCCCTGCGCGTACCATGAATACCATAAAGCATTAACTACATCCCACTGCCAGCAAAGGCCTGTACCCATGTGTACATGACAGCCATTTTAGCCACCCTGGCCTTTTGCCCGCCTAAGATTAGAATCACCGGCTTCCCTTCTGCGTGTATTCGAAATCTCTCTCTCGTGCATAAACCATGAAACCCTCTCCCTTTGCGCGACCCTGCCCCAAAAGGCAGCCCTTCTGCTTGACCCACGCAAACCCCTCATTCCCTCTTGAAGGGGCATCCTTCGCCTTAGCAGACATAGCCCTCCCCAGCTGCACCTGACTGCCCCCGCTCCCTCATGTACGGGTCATAAGATCTCTCTCTCTCTCTGTGCGGCTCTGTCCCTGTGCACACCCTGGCTCCCCCTTCCCCTTCTCCCTCACACGGGCAAGTCATAAACCTTCTCCTGCAAGACCCTGTCCTTGGGAGTCATGGCCGCGCCTGACCAACACCTCCTTTCCCTCCATGAATGCCCCTCTGTTGACAAGCACTCCCTCCGCGCTCGATTGTCCACGCGGCATGAATACCACTCCTTTGATGACCCCTTCCCCCGAGTCCGACTGACCACACATGTCCGAGGCCATCGCCTAAGCCAGAGGATACCATTTACTGCACTTTATTGTATGAAGTCACTCCTCTTCAAAGGACTCACTATTGATCCTGGGCACCCCACCCCCTGGGCTATGATCAGGCGCACACATCCAAACAGTTGACGGAACACTCAGCTGCGTGATTGCCCCCCCCCTTTATCAGCAGGTCAAGGGTCCCTATTGTGAACGCATATGGGGTAGGATTGACACGAGGATTATGGGGATGTCTTTTCTTTGTCTCACAACATCGTGATTGTAATACCAAGTGTTTTGTAAAGTATAAAAGACAGAGTCTCAGCTCACTTGTTAGAGCACCTCCTGAAAGACACTGTGTTTCGTGTCCGAAATGACTGGCTCTCCTCATGAGAAATAAACTCTGTTCTCTTGATTCCTGCTTCCAGCGCCCGTCTCTTCATTTGGTAATTATTCAGAATGGAAACTAAGAGGCGTCTTGCGCCAGCAGCCTGGCCATCGATAGCAATATGGGCTCATGTTTTACATAGAAATGCATCTATTGTGTGTTTTGACATATATGTTGTGTGTGTGTGTGTACATATGAATATTTTTTCTTTTCAGAAACATCTGGACTGCTGATATTAATCTTCCATAGGTTTAGATTGTAAGGTGGTGCGCTAAAATGCATTTAATACAGTGCATTCACCAGGGATTAAAGAGAATGAATCATATTGCTGTTTAATGCTTTCTTTATAAATTATGACCAGTTGACGTTTATTGCTTAAAATTACATGTATTTGTTATTGTGCTACATATAAGAGTACCACAGGATACACTTTGATACATTAATAAAGATTTCATTTATTGGATTATATGTAAGTTGTAGAAATAATATGCATTTAAGGAGAAATGTTAAGTTAGCACGATTGTGGGCCTTAATCCTGCAGTTGAGACAAATAATTTACGTGAAAGTTGTTTTTCTGTATGTTTTGCTCTCCTGCAGGAGCAGACCAAAGCCATTCATTAGTTAATGAAAAGCTCATTGTATTTCAGAGATAGAGAGTTGAGGAAGAGCTGAGAAGGTCAAATGATTTTAATGAAGAGCAAAGGGGGTGCGACCAATTGTTACTATCATACAGAATTTGAGTGACCAAGGACGCTTTGGAAGCGGAGAATGGATTATGGGAATAGTGTTCATGGTGCCAAGCTATTTTCTGGAACCTGGAACATATATTATGATGTGTATGAGGTTATGTTGTCTCAAATGTTCTTTGTGCATTTTAATTAGTGACTCCACCTTGGGTTTAGTCAGATTCCCTTTAGATTTGGAGAGGTACAGACCTCTCTTCGCAGCTCTGATTGTGTGGCTTTATGCTATACATGGTTCTTTACTTATAGAACTTCTACATAAGTTCTGATGGTGACACCTTTCTTGCTACCTTGCTTCAATGGGTTCCCCCTATCCTTAGGTTAGTGTAGGGTTTAGTAGAAGCTGCAAATATGTTCCATGTATGGGGAGAAGGATCAAAACCATTTGACAAGTCATCAAATTATTATTTTCCTTATTTTCGGTATGGCGGCTACTGAAATCATTATATGTTCTTTGCTGTTGAGGACCAATATTGTAAGACGCTTTCTTCAGCCTTTGGTTATTTTATACTTTTAAACTATGTTTTTGAGATTGATATATATCAGTCTGGGTTTGAGTTTGTAATAAACCTTTTTGGCTTCAAGTTATTGATTCAGACTTTTATTGTGTGGTCTTCATGATCACACTGTTCTTTGAGATTTAAATTGTTGTTAACCCCTCTTCCACTCAGGCTACCACAAAGATCTATTGACCAGAGGTTTAATAAAGCTTTTTGACTTCAGGTCACTGATTGAGACTTTTATTGTGTGGTCCTAACGATTACACTGTACTGTGATATTTAAATCGTTGTTAACCCCTCTTCCTCTTAGGCTACCACAAAAGTATATTGACCAGAGTTGTATTGGAGGAAACGGCCTGAGCATTCTCACCATATTCTAATGAAGGTGTATTTTTGGTGAAATGAACATCTGAATAAATGAGCTGACCAACACCTATGCACAAACAATTACAGAGCGCATTGACAATCACAGCTTTACTCAATTTGTGAACAGACATACACATAAAATCTAGGACCTTGACTTGATAGTGGCAGTAATTCTGAGCCAACTCAGTACTGACAACCACCCTCTCGTATACGCACACTGCATCCTCATCAACTTCAAAACCACTGATGAAGGAGAAATTAGGCTCTCCTCACTCAAAGGAGCAATATTTTCACTTATGGTCAGATACCTGCTCACAATTCCACCCAGAATCTTTCATCACAAACTCCCAGCTTCACAGCACCAATACAGGTCTCTCCAGACGAGAGGCAAGTGATCTTTTTAAGAGCCATCACCAGCCCTCTGACCCTGGTGTCTCTTTGAAAACCCAAGAAATCAAAACCAACCACAGTAACAGTAAATCAATGTTGTTAAAAGACATCAGACAGTGGGGAACAATTTCAAAAAGGTACTGGGGAAGAAGTCCAAAATGCCCAATGACACTACTTCATGTTACTTTCACTACTGGGGCTCTAAATGTTCAAGTCTCTGGGCCAAGAGGCTCTTCTTCCAGTCATTTGTGAATAAAACTGAAATAATCTTGAAAGAACAAATCAGAATCTGCACGAAACTGGTGATTCCTCTCTCTAAACCGCTTTGCCAGCCCTGTTACGTTCTCTCTTCGATGGTCTAAACTACATGCTTGAAAATAATTTCTGTACCCAAACAACTCTTTCCACTGAATGCCATTTTGCTCATCAATTTCTGGAAAATTCCTAAGCAACAGTAAACAGATAATCTGAACCCAACTCTTAAATAAAAGAGGTATTACTAGAAAATGTATTCAATAACTATCCCTTCTCAAGTTTCCCATGCATTGGAAAGATGGAAAGACATTGGAAATCATAGTCACTTGCAAGATCTTAAGACACTTAAAATTTCACTTCATTCTCAGTGAATTCCAGTCTGGCTTCTAATTGTTTCAAAGAACAAACAACGCCCTTCTAAATATTAGAAGGAATTACTCACTAGCAGAAATTAAGAAAAAAACCATGTGCACGATATGACTGATCTATCCACCCTGGTTAACCCTTTAAGATCCTTGCTGTCGAAGGCCCTTGTGGTTGCAAAGATTTGCATCCTGAGAGGATAAGGGAGACTGACCATGGATTGAGTCTCTGGGCCGGTACTCATGGTCAGGAACAGCCCTCCTTGCTCCACCCCTCACACTGTGCTCCAACCTCCCGCCCCTCATTCTACCCCCTTCCACGACTGATGCACTCGGATAGGCAAATGTGTACATCTTTCTAAGGGACTGACCCTGGCGCATTGCCGTGCCTCTATCATATCATAACACATATCATGTTTTAAACATATTCTCATTTGCTACACTACTGGCCCCTCACCACAGTTTTTTTGCGTCTGAGGTTTTAACTGTTTGATTACCACACTTCTCTTGGTATGTCATCACATCATGCTATGTTGTTTGTATACAGGGCATGATGTTATTGTAGTGCTGCTCATTGCAATCACCAGCGGTGGCAGCTGCTTATGAGACAATGCCTCCTCTAGCAGACTTATGTATGAGTTCAGGCCCGGGGTCTGGGGTAAGTATGGGCGGAAAATCCGTTACGCTCGCGTATTTTGTGGATTTTCGGTAAATTCGCAATCCGCGAGATTTGCGAATTTCCCGCAAAATCCGCAAATTCGCACGCAGCGGATTTTTTTTTTCTTGGTGATACAATTTTGCGGCGCACGGCGTTTACTTCCCGTCATTCATCGTTTGCCGAGTTATTTTTCTTGATATTTTGCGAGTGCTGCGCCATTTTGGATCTTGCTGCGGGATCCCGCGGGAATTTGGCAAGCGCGATTACATAATCGCGGCTTGCCAACTTTTACAGCGAGAGTTTGTCAACGCGAGTACGCCGTGATCACGTATCGCGGTACTTCGCAATTGCGAGCTTTGAGATGCGGCGAGCAGCAACAATCTCGCACACGCGAAAATATAAAATTTGCAATTCTGCACAAGAAATCCACCAGCAAGCAGCATAAACCTTCTTGAAATGATGATTTTTATCTGAATAACTCCTTAGGTTGACATTTGCCTGCACTTTTTTTGCGAGGAGTCCATTTTGGGGAGGGGGGGGGTGGGAGGAAGGAAGTGCCCCACAGTCTTCAACTTCCTGTTCCTGTCCAGCAGGCTCCTCCCAGTGCTTTGTCCATCTCCTGGTCACTTTTCATTTGGATCTGGAGCTGGAAGGATTACTTTTTGTGGATGCTGCTGGATATTTGGATTTGAGGCCTTTTTGACTTTCTTTGGATCACTTTTGGATTAGAAATTTCACAAGTAAGTTTGTTTGGGGCATTACAGTTGCTGCAACTACAATTTTGAAATTTTCGAATTTTTGGGCTGTTTTGGGGCCTTTTGCCCAGGGGTACTCAGTGGTGGGTGCACTGAGTCTTTCTGTGGGGTGTTTTGAATTTAAACATCATGGAGGGGCTGGATGGCTTGGGATTGTGCTGATTTTTCTGTGATTTTCGTTTTTTTGGCCTGTTGTGGCCTTTTCACCCGGGGTAGTGAGTGGTGCATGTGCCTAGTCTCTCTGTGGGTTGTCTTGAATTTTTCTGTGATTTTCATTTTTTGGGCCTGTTGTGGATGGACAGGCCATGTGGTTGGGGGCCATTTTGAGTGCTGCTACAGGCCCTGGCCATGTGCTGTGATGGAGGGGGCCATTTTGAATGCATGCAGTGTTCTCAGGCCTGCACCCATTTTGCCTAGCTTTCATCCATTATGCCCAGGGCCCAGGGGTAGTGAGTGGTGCATGTGCCTAGACTTTCTGTGGGTTGTCTTGAAGTTAAACATCATGGAGGGGCTGGATCATGGCATGGGATTGTGCTGATTTTTCTGTGATTTTCGTTTTTTGGGCCTGTTGTGGATGGACAGGCCATGTGGTTGGGGGCCATTTTGAGTACTGCTACAGGCCCTGGCCATGTGCTGTGATGGAGGGGGCCATTTTGAATGCATGCAGTGTTCTCAGGCCTGCACCCATTTTTCCTAGCTTTCATCCATTATGCCCAGGGCCCAGGGGTAGTGAGTGGTGCATGTGCCTAGTCTTTCTGTGGGTTGTCTTGAATTTAAACATCATGGAGGGGCTGGATCATGGCATGGGATTGTGCTGATTTTTCTGTGATTTTCGTTTTTTGGGCCTGTTCTTGTGGCCTTTTCACCAGGGGTAGTGGCTAGTGAGTGTTGCATGTGCCTAGTTTTCTGTGGGGTGTCTTGAATTTAAGCATCATGGAGGGCATGGGATTGTGCTGATTTTTCTGTTTTTTTCGATTTTTTTGGGGTGTATAACTGAACTGATGTTCCTCTGTCTTCCATTGCTTTTAGGTGCACAAGACTCAAGAGAACCTCCAGTGCCAGGAAGAAGTCCTACAGCGGTGTGCGTGTGCAGCATAACGTCACGCGACGTCACGTCTGGCCTCAGACAACTCTACAATTCGTGCAACTGCGGCCTGCTGTCTGACCTGCTCTGAAGAAGATGGCCCCAAAAAAAGGTCTCCGTAGCTCCTCTAGCAAGAAAGTTGCTAGTAAGGAGCAGAAGAAGCAAGTTACCAAGGAGGCTGGTGTGCCGGCTGCCGCGTTTTTTGGGAGCAAAAAAAAAAGTACGCCTGCAGCAGCAGCAGGATCTGCTGGGGACCAAGCTGGGAGCAGCACCCCCGCTACATTGGGTTCAGTGCCTCCACCACCTCGCCAACTTAAGTCAAAGCCCTTGAGTGCTTCAGAGGCAGTCAGTGTACTTCTCCAATCACCATCGACCAGTGATGTTGGCTCATCGCAAGAAAGTAGCAGCAATGTCCCTGAATCAACACAGGTTGTTGTAACTCATCTGACAAGTGTTGAACAACCACAGCCGCAACAACAACACCATGTGCAAGTACAAGCCCAAGTACATGTGGAAGGAGAGGCAGCGCAAGGAGATGCGCAAGCAGAGGTGCATGGAGGGTCACAAGTGCCCACAATAGTTGTTCCTCCCGAAGTAGGGGCACATCAGGAAATCGACAAACAAGCCGAGGTATCATTGGAAGCCACTCCTCCTGATGATCATTCATTGTCTTCCACATCCCTAGCAAGGAAAAGATCAAGGTTGGTGTCTACATCTTCTTCAAGCCCACCTCCTTCTGATGAAACGGATCCCAATTGGGAACCAGCACCACTGCCGTCTGAGAGTGAGGCACACCATGATCTGACAAAGGTACCTAAGCGTAAAAGGAAGGTCGTCGAAAAACTCATAGCTATGGAGTGTGATGAGGCTCAACAAGAAGTGACGGATACTGCTGCTGGTGAAGCCTCTCACGATGACGACGAGCCAGTCATCATAAAGGTCACTGCAGCCCCAGCGGGCATGCAGCAAAGAGACATTTTGACCCTATCCTGAGAAGCTGCTGAGCGTGATGATGATGTCGACGAGGAGGCAATGGAAATGGAAACACAACAATCATTAGATTTGGAGTTAACTAGTACACCAACACCTACCGCTTCCATATTTCTTTCTCGCAAGAAGGGACCCCCATCCACCTCGACCTCAATTAGTGGTGGTGAAAGTGCAAAACGTACTGAAGTTCGGCAATCCACATCCTCCACTTCATCTGGCATTAGCAGCAGGACCACCACCACCAGTATCGCCGCCTCCTCCGGCCCCCAAAGACATTTCAAGTCCGCAGTTTGGGACTTCTTTAGTGTTTGCCAAAAAAAGGAAAACGTAGCCATTTGTAGCATTTGTAAGCTTTGAGTTAGTCGTGGTAAGTTTGGTTCCAACTATGGTACCGGAGGCCAGAGAGGCCATCTTGAGAGACAGCACGCTGTCAAATGGTTTGCGCACCTACAGGTGATCAAGGAAGCCCGAATTGCACGTAATGAAAACGTTGATGTTTCATCTGATGATGACAAGGAGGAAGAAGACGTGTCAAACACTTCACTTACACCCAGTACCCCTGTCAGCAGCACACCCCATGTGAGCCACACTAAGAGTGTGGGAGAGAGTGAGACACCAATGCAAAAAAGTTCATCAGCGAGCGTAACTGGGTCGAAGATATCATCATCATCATCCCGTAAATCCTTGGTCCAGGGCAACATTAAAAAGATGTTGTTTACAGAAGCGCAATATGAACGCAACCACCCACTGACGCGTCTGTATAACACTAAGCTGGCTAAAATGCTAGCTCTGGACCTTCTCCCTTTTTCTTTTGTAGAAGGGGTTGGTTTTCTAGAATTAGTGGCAGCGCTCTGCCCTAAATGGAAGGTTCCTAGCTGGTTCTATTTTGCCCGAGTTGCGGTTCCAGCACTACATGAAGATGTTCTGGAGGTGATTGGGGCAGCTTTGCAGAAGAGTGCTGTTCACACTATACATCTGACAACAGACATGTGGACCAGTGGCGCAGGCGCTGATTACATGTGCATCACTGCACACTGGGTCTCTTTTTCAGGGGCTAAAGCAAAGCTAAACGCAGGTGTTGACCTGGACATTGTTTTTAAAGCTGCTCGGAAACATGCAACACTAGCCATGTTTGGTTTGGAGAAACGTCACACAGCACAAAACATTTTGGATGTCTTCAACACAAAGGTCCTTGACTGGCTGTCCCCAAAAAAACGCCAGGTTGGTTATGTTTCCACGGACAATGGCTCCAATATAGTTAAGGCCATGCAGCTGGGTGACTATTTCAGAGTGCCGTGTTTGGCGCACTGTATAAACCTGGTTGTCAAAAAATTCTTGGGTGATAAAGACAGTCCAGCGTACAGAGTAGTGGAGACCTGCCAAAAAATGTGCAACCATTTCAGCCATTCTTTTAAGGCCCGGAAGCATCTGAGGAGCCTGCTATATGAACGTCAAATGCCAGTGAAAGCACTCATCCAGGAGGTGGTAACACGTTGGAACTCAACCTTCTACATGCTTGAGCGTCTGTATGAGCAGTATACGGTACTCGATCACTATTTCTTAACACAGGGTACAGCTCAGAAGGAGGACCTGAGGATGGGTGCGGTGCAATGGAACATAGTTAAAAGCCTGACACGCATGCTTCGTCCTTTTGAGTTCTTCACGCGTGCAGTCAGCAAGGAGGACTGTAATTTGGGAAAAGCTATCCCATTGTTGTACATGCTGGAGCACCAACTGAAGGAGGTGTGTTCTGTGTTTGAAAAAGATGAAAAAAAACAAGACCCTTTTGTTCTGGCTGAGAAATTATTAGAGCACCTACAAGGTGATGAACGTCTTAAAATGATCCACTGAAACCAGCATTACATTTGTGCTACTATTCTGGATCCACGCTACAAAAAGGCGCTGGCAGGCCAAGCATTCTTTCCTTTTGCTAATGAAGATGTTACAAAGTACAAACAGTGGATAGCCTCCTCAGCCAAGAGGTTTGAAAGAGAACGGCAGCAAATTGAAGGAAAAGGCAGTACATCAGCATCAGCAGGCCATCCCCAGTCACAACAATCCACTTCTGCACCTGTGGCTGCGGCACAAGTGACCTCTCAGCCGTTAAAGAGACCGGCAACCGGATCATCTGCACCACCAGACACAACAGTAACATTGGAGGCTGAAGAGGATTGGCTAGCTCGGCTTGGGTTTGGTTCTCAAAAGGTCACAGCAACAGCTAAGCAAAGTGGAGGAACCTTGGAGGAGAACCTTGATTCGATGGTCAAGGACTATCTGAATGACTCAACAGAGGTCTATGTTAATGCTGACCCATTGGCGTATTGGCATGGGAAAAAAGAATTGTGGCCACAGCTCACCAACCTGGCTTTAAACTACTTGTCTTGCCCACTCGCCAGCGTGTCTTCTGAGCGTGTTTTCAGTGCTGCTGTTGGCATTGTAACTCCCAAACGGAGCCGCCTCTCGCCCAAAAATGTGGAGAGGTTAACAATGATCAAGATGAATCAGCACCTCATACCACCAGATTTCAGAGTACGAGAAAGCGCGCCGGATGAAGACGAGGTGGACAGCAACATAGATGAGGGAATTTCTTCTCTGTCAGGTGAGACTGACCTCACCCTGCCTGAATTCGCAGAGTATGATGACGAAGCCTTATTCTTATTCACGGACCGTGATAACGAGCCCTGAAAATGAGACAACGAATCAATAACTTTCTTTTTCGTCCCCTTATTCACTTTTATTCCTGTGTGTCTGTCTTTCTTTGTTGTGCACAGTTAATATAATTCAAACTTTAATCAGATAATCACAAAAACAAGCCCATCAGCAGAACTGTCTTCACTTGTTTGCTAATTGATTTGAAGGTGCCGCAGTCTGCATTCCTCGGGTTCACAAGTTCAGAAGAACATGCTCCTCTATCCTCCTCCTCCAGACTCCTATTTCCATCAAAGCAGAGGGCTGGTTTACGCCCAATGAAGAAAGACTCAGCACTTGTGGGGGTGTTGTTCTACCTCTTTGCAGGTGAGTTGACGGCTCTGGGGCCATTGCTGGGAATCTCTAATACCGGATAAAAGTGGTTTGGACCAAATCCGAGGCGGAAACTTTTTTGTGTTTTTGCTGACTTGCTTGCCTTTGAGGTGCTCTTAGGGGGGGTTCCGTCTGTTTGTGGGTGAGTTTCGGGGTCTGTCAGCACTGCTGGGACACTCTAATCTTGATTGCATTTGCTTTTCAGGAAATCCGTGGTGGAAAACCGGACTTATGGCCTAGCTAAGCAGCGCGTTTGGACCGAAGGCCGAGAAATATTGTGAATAGGAGATGTTGCTTTTGGCCTGTTTGGGGGTGTTATGCTTTTTGGCGGGTGGGTTGGCGGGTCTTGGGCCATTCCTGGGAAGGTCTAATACCGGGTAGAAGTGGTTGGGACAAAATCCACGCCGATAATTTTTTTTGCTCTTTCTGACATTTTGCTCAATGTAGCGTTTTCGGGGGCCTGTTTGGGGGGCTTCCTGGTGTTTGTGGGTGGGTTTCGGGGTCTGGGAGCACTGCTGGCTAAGGATACTTTACTTTGCAAGAGGTTTGAAGCAAATCCATGGTGGCAGAGGGGAGTTAGGGCCTAGCTGCAGAGCGCGAGCGGAGTGATTTGGGAAATTTGGGAAAAAATGACTAAGTCCCCATTTTTGTACTTTTGCTCTTTGGCTGTTTGGGGGTCTTCTACTCGTTTTCTCCTGGGTTGACGGCTCTGGGGCCATTGCTGGGAAGCTCTAATACCGAATAAAAGTGGTTTGGACCAAATCCGAGGCGGTAATATTTTTGTGTTTTTGCTGACTTGCTTGCCTTTGAGGTGCTCTTAGGGGGGGTTCCGTCTGTTTGTGGGTGAGTTTCGGGGTCTGTCAGCACTGCTGGGACACTCTAATCTTGATTGCATTTGCTTTTCAGGAAATCCGTGGTGGCAAACCGGACTTATGGCCTAGCTACGCAGCGCGTTTGGACCGAAGGCCGAGAAATATTGTAAGTAGGAGATGTTGCTTTTGGCCTGTTTGGGGGTGTTATGCTTTTTGGCGGGTGGGTTGGCGGGTCTTGGGCCATTCCTGGGAAGGTCTAATACCGGGTAGAAGTGGTTGGGACAAAACCCACGCCGAAAAGCCTTTTGGCACTTTTTGTAACTTAGGGTTCGATAGGGTTAGCCCTAGCAGCAGGATTGCATGTGTTTCGGGGTGTTCTACATTTTTGCAACTGAGTTCTGGGGTCTTAGAGCACTCGTGAGAATGTGTAATTTTGGTTGCAAGTCATTTGAAGAAAATCCATGGTAGGAAAGGGGGGATTTGGCATAGTTAAAGAAAGCCTTTGCCACTATTCTTAACTTAGTGTTCGTTAGGGTTAGCAGTATTTCGATTGCATGTGTTTGGGTGGGGGGGTTTTCGAGTCTTGGAGCGATGCTGGCTATGGATACTTTTGCTTGGTTGCTTGCAAGTGGTTTGAATGCAATCCACGGTGGGTAAAGGGGTATTTGGGCCTACTTTTACTTTCAAAGTACGTTTTGTCACCAGTTTTCTGCTAGGCCTCGTTTTTTGCGATTTGATTGGGGGTCTTCTACAATTTTGCGACTGGCTTTAGTAAGGGTCTGGGTGGGAGCACTGCTGGGAAGATCTAATTTTGTTCTAAAACACAGTTTACAGTACACCTAGCTTGAGGGGAAAGATCCGCTACATTAATTTGCCCATACTTATTTATCCTTCAAAAGGTGACTCAGACAGAGTACGCACTGTCAAAAATATTGTACTGTCTACTAGGAAAATCAAAGTGTGACTTTTTGCACTCCACAGCCTACATACCTTATATTTATTTATCAGTGGTGTTGTAATATTATATCACTTCCTGTTTTTCGTTGAATAATTACAGGCCGGGTTTCAGTCTGTGCAATGGGGAAAAAAGGATGGAGTCAGGCTTCACATTAGCGAGCCGCAATTCAGCATCCGCCAGGCAGGCAGTGGACAGGGTGTCTTCTGGTCACCAACATTGATGGACGAAGCGTCAGATGGAATGGAGGAGTGCCGCTAATAAGAGGATTTTTTTCTGCATGCAACTTACTTACCAAATTCAACAGGACAACTACAACAACATACAGATACAGTATCCATTGTGTTTTTCTATGACTGTGACTGCATTTCTTTGATCTCTCTCTGCTTCTAAATTGATCCCTTAACACATCACTTAGTCCACTCCACTATCACATCTGTACTGCACATAGTCATTTGTAAGTGCTCCTACGTAATTCGCAAGTCGCAGCACGCCCCAGCCCGTAGAGGACTGGGATGGCCCCAATGATGAAGCATGTCACCAAGGGGCAACCCTGGTGAGTGAGGGGACACCTAGAAAAAGAGCAATTTCTCCTTTTCTATCTACTACACCTTCCAGACCAACCCCATTGAGTGTTGTGAATGGATTTATAGTGACCAGCAAGGCTCTCAGGTATCTGGCAACAGAGACCTTATGTTGAATATAGTTATCAATAATTCCACACACGCCCTGTACTGTCGCATTCTTTCTTCCACAGTTGTCGATAGTACTACTTACTTTTCACTGACATGCATGCAGTAGTGCATGCACTTTCAAAGATTGATGGATAGGTTTGTACCCAAAGATTTGTTTATGTTCAATTGTTTGTCCATGCTGTGCTTTTTTTACAGGGTGTCTTCTGGTGGTGACCAACATCGATGGACGAAGCGTCAGCTGCAATGGAGGAGTGCCGCTAATAAGAGGATTTTTTTTCTGCATGCAACTTACTTACCAAATTCAACAGGACAACTACAACAACATACAGATACAGTATCCATTGTGTTTTTCTAGGACTGTGACTGCATTTCTTGGATCTCTCTCTGCTTCTAAATTGATCCTTTAACACATCACTTAGTCCACTCCACTATCACATCTGCACCACACATAGTCATTTGTAAGTGCTCCTACGTAATTCGCAAGTCGCAGCACGCCCCAGCCCATAGAGGACTGGGATGGCCCCAATGATGAAGCATGTCACCAAGGGGCAACCCTGGTGAGTGAGGGGACACCTAGAAAAAGAGCAATTTCTCCTTTTCTATCTACTACACCTTCCAGACCAACCCCATTGAGTGTTGTGAATGGATTTATAGTGACCAGCAAGGCTCTCAGGTATCTGGCAACAGAGACCTTATCTTGAATATAGTTATCAATATTTCCACACACGCCCTGTACTGTCGCATTCTTTCTTCCACAGTTGTCGAAAGTACTACTGACTTTTCACTGACATGCATGCAGTAGTGCATGCACTTTCAAAGATTGATGGATAGGTTTGTACCCAAAGATTTGTTTATGTTCACAATTGTTTGTCCATGCTGTGCTATTTTTTCTTGTCTCACAAAACCTTTCCCAAAAACCCCCGTACCCATCCATTTTTCAAACCCTAACCCTCTTCCCCCGGGCTGTGTGGTTTTGATTGATGTGTGACTAAATTACTGCAATAAATCCACACACTTGCTGGGGAGGATAAGGTGATACCAACAGGCTGGTGAAGAAATCCGAGGATATATTCTTACTCTGCTTGACAAAGACCCATGGCTAATGTCAAAGAACTTCAACCGAATTAGTAGTTATACTTTACCATTTGTTAGGCTACAATGTGGCACTGTTCTAGTGTACTGTCACCTGCTTCATTTTCTTTTTTTTCATAGGCATGCAACTGCCACTGTGTCACACCACTAGTACCACCGCTATGAGGAAAGGTTATCCGCCCAAGATTGCCAACCTTATTCGCTGTTTCCCGTGGAGCCAGCCCTGGGCCTAGCCCTACTTTCAAACAGAAATTACAGGTAAGATAGGCGTTTGGTTGGAGGTAATATAATGGAGTATTAGGAGAGACGAGAGATTGACGGTAGTACTACTAAAGTCCCAGGACTATTCAGGAAAACAAACTTACTGTTAAACCCCCACCCACCAGACTCAAAAGCTGTAAAAAACAGGTATGGTCAGATAAAGTTTCAAAAATTATATTTTTATAGCCCTAACAAAATAATCTCCCGCAAGACCCTCCCTAACCCCAACGATTGTCCTTCAAAAGTCCCCAAAAAACCCAACTCCCAATTCCCACCCCCCAAAAATCTCTAAAAAAGGGGCAAGGGACACTATGGCAGGGTGCTGTTGGCTTTAGCAGCCAGGGCATCATGCTCCTTGCGGAGGGTGGCAAGTTCGAAGCGGAGGCCCTCCACCAAGTTCTTATAGTTCAGGACCTCCTGCTCCAGGTAGGACAGTCTGAGGGATAAGCGGCGCCGGTGTGCCTTGCAAATCCTGTGGGGGGCAGCTGCTGTCTTTGCTGCTCGGCGTTGGCGTTTGGCTTTGGTAGCCCGGCTCCATACCGCTGGAGCACTGCGCTGGCTGGCAGCCCGCACGGAGGAGGATGCAGCTGTCCCCGTGGACGTTGTTGTTGTACCAGACTGAGTCTCCTCCTCCTCCAGGGCCACCAGCCGCCGATATTCAGCGACAGTGGCATCCAGCCTCCATTGCCGGGCCATTCGAGCCAGCTCCTTCCTCCTTGATGGTGTCTTGGCTTTGGAAGGAGCAACTACATGAAGAAAGAAAGACATAGTCTGTAACCAATGCTCCTTAAGATTAACACAAAATGATTGAGCAGAAAGTTGTCACAGTACAAGTAGCAAATTGAAAGCACAGTACATAACTATTGAGGACAGTATCTATGTAACCTCCGACTTCTTCATCCTTGCTCTAACATTAGTGGGAGTTTAAGGAACAAATTCTACAAGCACTATGGACTTCCATTACAGTCGACTATGACAGTACACCAGTCTTATTCTTCTTCTTCTCTCTTGTTTAGGAAAATTGGTACGTTATCTTATGCAAGCCGGCATAATGCCAGCGCAGTGAACTTGCACCCGAGAAAAACAGACGCACACCATGGTGAGTGAGACAGACTTGCGTTACTGTACCGGTCCAGTACATGCAGGTGGTGAAGCTCTTACTTTTCTATTACGGGTGGCACTGAGAATACTCTGTTAAAAGGGCTACTGCTTAATTAATTTAGCTTTCACTCTACAGTGCAAATGAGTATTAGAAAAGGAAAATAAAGAAGCTAAATAATCTGATTATCTATCACTTCACATGGGATGTATTTGATGACATATGGGATGACTTTAGGTGCTTTGCTTATTATTGAGTGAACAGTGATACCCCCACACATGAATGACGTACTACTACTAAACTAAAGTTATTAAGAGAGGTAGGGAGTGTCCACCGTAATAACCGGATATATGCTGTGCTTGCAGTTGCAATACAAACTACTGCTACTATTCATGGTAGTATTTGGACAAAATTACAACTTCTTTTCCTTGCCTTTCCTACACTGGAACGGACGTGCGGGTGCGGTGTTACATGCTCTTCAAAGCACCACTTAGTTCATCCAGTGACCGTCTACTCTCTCTAGATACACACATGCTATCTAAGAGTCAGATAGTACCATGAATGATCCAGGCATCCATCCATTCAAAGTATATGCACACATACAGTTTCTGTTTCACCCACCCAAGCTGTTCTCCTTACACCCATCCTTGCTTCATCCTTCAACCAGCCATGCACCATACCATATTCTTTCCTTCCCAGCCACCTCGGGGACCAAGCAAACACATATCATTCTTCTTTGCCAGTCATCATTACATTTCTCGTCCTTCCACACTTACTTACACCCTTCTTTCGCTTTTCGTTCATCCCTTCCATCAAGTTCACCTCAGATCTGATTGGGATTCTACTCGCCAAAAACTTCACAGCTAAGTCGAAGTACATTTAGAAGAGGCTACTACCTGGTTTATTTATAATACACCCGTGCAGAAAGCACACTCTGCAGTCTTCAATCTCAAATGAGTAAGGAATGTATAGCTTACCTCTGCCCGCCACCACCGTGTTATCCCCCACAGATTTGTCCGGCACTTCCACCGCCTCCTCCCCAGAGTTGTCCTCGTCCAATGCCACCACCACCTCGACGCTGGCCCCGCCTCCAGATGTTCCACCTACAAAGTACATTTAATAATGTTAGAATACACCACTCACTACTATATAATATTTGGTCTAGGAGGAAGAAAGAAATGTGAAAAAAACAGTATACAATTTAATAATTTGTGACTGTCTACTGTAAAGTAAAAATGTCCCTTTTTCCAGGGAAGGCTCTTGTCTTGCTGCACTTTTTGGCACAACTGATGAATGCTTGCTTTTTATTTTTAACACGCACCACTTTTTCTCCTAACAGACAGAAGCTTGACTTCTAAGAACACTAGCAGGATCAAGTTCAAACCAGGTGAGAGCTCGGCTCGACCACAAGAAATTTGTCCAATTAATCGTCAGCACTAAGCACTTTTCCATTTCCAGTTAAACGTTTACTTTTATGACAAACTTGATTTCAATAAATGTGTTTACTTTTAATAAAGCTTTTAAACTCAAATAGACTCTGTGGTTTTTGGTCCTCCAGACTAGAGTGGATGAGCTAAAGGTTTTGGAATTTTTGCAAGCATAAGTCCGTGCCTCTGCCATCGGTGACTTTGGGAGCTAAATGACTCTGCCACACTATCTAGTCAGTAAGGAGATTGGGGGTTCAACTACAAAGTCTGTTATCACTGAGGTATGTGGAAAGTCTAACAGCACCTATTATAATTGATAAGCTAAGCAATGCACTATTTAGTGTCCATAGTTCTGTTTGTGCAGATTTGTCCCTGCAACAGTAGTAGAATGGATTGTCCTCCTATCCAAACCAAAAGTAAAGTAATATCTTATTCTTTCTTGGTGGTCATTCACCTTTTTATTGTTGGCAATTGTCGAAGCATAAACATTTAGAATACTTGAAAAGACATTATGGACAATCCCAGAGGACTGCACTCAGTGCATAGAGCTATTGCTGACTAGAATGGGAGTCCAATGGAAATGCCAAATGTGCAATCTTAGTTAGCTAAACAGACAGACTAATAATAATAATCTAGTAATACCACACGGAGTCATAGTCGAGGCAGGATAAGAATTTAGATCCTGTCTACAAGAAGATCAAAGACGATTTAGAAAAAATCGAATGAGGAACGCTAAGAAAAAATAAGTACTCTATATTAAAATTAAAACTTACTGGGGCCAGCAAAGGAGCCCTCGCCTGCCCGGTCCTGGCCTGCATCGTCAACAGCACCCTCCTCCTCCTCCTGTGTCCTCCTCTTGCCCCTGGGGGAAGCTGATGTACAACATGAAAGAAAGAAAAACAGAAAACATGGATGATATTTGTCAACCAAATCAAACATTTCAAAAGAACTAACAAAAATTTTTGCGAAATAGCAAATAGACAACTACTCCACGGGATATATTATTGACCAATCTCATGTGGTCGACTACGTTATTACTTTAGTATTGCTTGATTTGCGGACCGTCGAATTGGAAATTACCTTATGTAACTCACTAAACAAAGTACTAAAAAGGTTTGCCTAGGATTGGCAGGCAGCAGTCCGCAGCACGCGAAGTGACAGCCAAAGTCCATCGTGATTGAAGATCAGCGACAACACTAAAGTTTCCTACTACATTAACCAGTCATTAAAATACTCAAACTATCAATCCACCACCACTATTTCTTCTTATCACCATGTGTACAAAGGAAGGACTGGACTTGAGTCTGTAGGGGCTGATTTAGAAGCCCCTTGCGGCTCTTTTGCTCCATTGTTGCGTGACTTTTGTGATGCAGCGGCAGCACAAAAGAGGCGCAATGGTGCGGCGTATATTAACAACGTGACGCATATGGGAGATGCATCACGTTGTAAAGCCCTGCGCCAATAGGGGGCGTTCCGGCGCAAGGGAGGGCGTTCCTGCGCAGGAACGCATCCTAAAAGTGGCTGAGGGAAATCTAAAAGATTTCAATCAGTCACTTTGAGGACATTGATGCGTGACTCAAAGCCTGCGCCTGCTTGAAGCAGACGTACGGCTTGACGCAGCATTGGGGAGATAGGGCACCCCAGAGCATTGATGGAGCTGCAACATTGTTGCGACGCAACTCCAGCAATGCGCCGCCTTTACAGCACAGATGCGTAACGCTTTGGTGACGTTTTGGGCCCATGGTGACCGCATTGTAAATACGGCGCACCATGGGTGATGGTGGCGTGACGCACAATTACTGGCGCATCCCTGCTACTTTGCAGGGATGCGCCGGTAATTAAAAATCTGAACCTTAGTGTGTAGCATTACGCAGTTCTTTAAACTACACTCATACATAATTTCACAGGCCAATGAAATGAACACAAAATCTAAAACAAATAAGCATAGTAGCAAGTGCAACACTACTGAGAAGAAGGAGAGCAGTGTACCTGAAATGCACAGAAGATTAGATTTTGAAATATAATTTACCTACAATGTAATGAGCAGCATTATTGCTCTTGGTAAAAAACAAAAATTTGCAATATAATAACACAGCAGGAGAAAACATAGTAGTAAAGAAATAGCTACTACTACTCACCAAGCCCGGGGATCTCAAGGCCAAGGAGGTCGAGCAGATCTCGCTCACGGGTCAGGACATCCGTCCAGCGGTGGGTGGCCTGGTTGTAGGTGCGCCAGACCCGAGAGTGGTGGTAAATGGCCTGGCACACCTTCTCCCACCACTTCCGGCGCTCCCGGACCCCGTACCCGCCACTGATCTTGCCGCCTCCCATGATGGTTCTGGGGAGGCGGCGCTGAACATAAAAAATGAGTTGACCCACCTCCTCCGGGGTAAAGATCTCCCTGGGTACGACCTCCTCCCCCCTCATACGCCCACACGGGAGCCGGACACGGGGTGCGGGGCCCTTCCCCTTCTCGGGATGCTTCCCGGCTCCCTTCACCATGGTCTGGGCGGAAAGGAATAAAGAAAATAGAATAGGGAAGAGAAGAAAAGAAAAGAGTTTAAAAAAGTAGTTTAAAATTAACCAAAAGTAGCAGTAAACACAAAAATATAGGGCTAGAAAAATAGAGGGATAGATAATAAGTAAAATAGATTAAAAAAAACTTCAAACAAGCAAAGGATGGCAGAGATTTAGAGAGGATACAAAGACCATGCCCAGAACCATAGCAATGAATGAGAAACAAGATGGCCGCGCTCGTTCACGACCGCGCGGGTAAGTTCGCGCGAGATTTTCCTTACGAACACGCGCAAAACTGTACTGGCAAGCCGCACACTTTGCGAGATTACACTTCGCGCCCGATAACGGAAATACGTCAGGCAAACAAGATGGCCGCGCCCTTGAACGACCGCGAGGGTAACTTCGCGCCTTGCGCTACGAGTGGCTCGCAAAAACGCACAAAACCTTGCGAACTAACACGCCGCAAAAAACAAATTGCATATTCGCACGAATTCGCGGCTTCCGAATCCGATCTCGCGAGTGTTTGCGCCCCGCAAATCCCGCGAAATTGCAGTAAAACGTGTTTTGCAAAACTGAAAGCACTCGGCAGGTGCAAGAGTTCAAACTCATCATTAGTAACAATTCCCTGTAGTGCTTCCTGACTGGGGCCCCACCAGAATTCAGTTGCTAGTTGCAACAATTGTATGACCCTGCTCTGACCCTCACAGCAGGCTCATAGAATAGCTACAAGTAGGCCACAAAGGTCCTGGAAAAAAAAATGCACTGCAACAGAAAGCAAATTACAGATAAGGAAGCAGGTGCCAGACTGGAATTTTAAAACAGAGACACATTAATAAACTAACCCCAAATTAATTCATGTCAGTTGAAGCAGGGCTGGTGTGCTTGCTTTTCCCCCCCCCATAATCTACAGTGATGATGAACCAGAGGGTGGCATTGATGTAACAGAGGGTTGCAGTGGTGAAACAGAGGGTGCTGGGAACCTGTGATGATGAACCAGACGTAGAAACAACATAATCGCGTCCGTTGCGAGCCGAAATGTAAGCTCGCAATTGCGAACTGGTACAAAACCCTCGCGAACTGGCAGAAATCCTTGCGAACACACAAAAAAAAATCCGCAAATTCGCTAGAATTCGCGGATTTTGCCTATTGCGAGTTCGCAAATCCGCAAAATTCGCGAACGCGAGATTCACAAAATTCGCCCATACTTAGTCTGGGGCTCCGTGTAGTTCGAGCCCTGTGGTTTTCGACCACTGTTCTTTTTTTTTTTTTTTTAATATTTTTATTCAGTTTTTCTCCCCCCCACAATTTTTCTGTTAAGTCCAGTACATTTTTTACCATTACAATTTTTTTTTACCCTCGTACAGATTTGTTTTTACAGAGTTATACAAATGACAAAGTAAAAATAGAATAAGCATAAAGAGGATAGAACAAATCAAGCACTAATGTAGCCCATACAAATTTCACAAATAAGAGAAAGCAAAGAAGCATACTTTTAGTTCTTTCTGCTCTTCCATTGATCAATGGGAAGCCAGATCCTACCCCCCAAGGCCCTTGCCCTTCTACCTTTTCTATCATATATGGCTCTCTCTAAATTGTATGTGGAAAGTAGTCTTGCTATCCAGATCTGAAACGTCGGTGCTGATTTCTCCTTCCAGGCTTTTGCAACAATTATCCTAAGTACTGCTGTAACCATAAACAGAAATTCTGGATGCATAATATTGTCTCCTATACTTGTACCTAATATTATCAGTTCATCAGTTAATTTAGTTTTTAATCCCAACGATTTTTCCAAAAACTCCTCTATTGCCAATTTTAAAGTATACAGTTGCGGGCATTGTGAAAACATGTGAGTAATGTTAGCACCTGTTGAATTGCAGCGTGGGCAAGTTATTCCAGTGCTTCCCCCCCCATTGGGCAATTCTAGCAGGTGTATGATATAATGAATAGACTGTTTTGTAATGTTGGGTTTGTAGTGTGGCTGAACACAAGATGGTTCGGCCAAAGTCTAATGAGGCTTGCAGGGCTTCAGGATGAGCTCTCACTTGTTCCACCCATTTGTTGCCATATTTCTCTCTGTCGTCTGTTTTGTATACCTGTAGCTCTGCATACAACTGCCTAATTGAGCACAATAGACTACTTTCCAGATAATCCATTATCCTACAGCTTGTCATTCCTCCTACTCCCCCCTGTTTTGTATGAAAGTAACTCCTCACTTGTAAGTATTTAAAGAAACTATTCCCAGCTATTTTAAATCTATATTGTATATCTTGGAACAGTAAGAACCCTCCTTTTATATCCAATAAGTCTCCCAGTTTCTTAATCCCGCTTCCGTCCCACTCTTTCATGACTGCATCCCTAAAAATCTCTGCTGGGAGATCATCATTCATGTAGAGCCTCAGATATCTGTTATATCTTCCCAGTCCCAATTTTTTCTTAATTGCCCTCCAAACTTTGTATATTGCGCTCAGAGTCTTAAACCTTGTGTGTTTAAAGTAGGCATAGTCCACAGTTGTTACTAAGGCATTCTCTGCCGCCTTTCCCAAGAGTGCTTCATAGACGTTCGCTGGGCATGCTCTCTCATCCTGCTGATCGCTTCCTCCTAATAGCCCTTTAGAGTATTGTAGAGCTGTCGCCCAATAGTAAGTTTTAAAATCAGGTGCCCCCCAGCCTCCCCTCTCTCTTGATAATGTCAAAAAACGGTATGCCCTATGTGTCGTCCCCTGTGCCCAGATTAATTTATTCACTGTTGATTCTATTCTGTTGAACCATATGCCTTCAAAGTATAGGGGAATTGCTCTGATCAAATATAAGAATTTTGGAAAAGTAACCATTTTAATAAAATTGATGCGACCCATAAGTGTCAAGTGTAAATTATTAACCCTCTCCATGTTTCTTTTGACCTTTCCTAACAATGGTTCCATATTAATCTCCACTAGTTTCTCTAGATCCGCAGTCACCCTGACTCCCAAATACCTTGTTTCTGGAACTACTCTTGTGTCTGCAAATGTTGTGTATCTATTCTGTACTACTTGTGTCTTTCCTCTGTGTATTAGGTACCCTGACACCACGCCGAATTTCCTTGCCTCCTGTTCTATTTCAATCAGTGATCCCTCTGGTGTCGGTGTTATAACAGCCACATCGTCTGCATAAGCGAATAATTTGTAGTCCTTCTCATGCAGTGTGACTGGAGGGATCTTAATATTTTGTGTAAGTCTTCTTAAAAACGGATCCAAGTATATTGCAAACAATAGAGGTGAAGCTGGGCATCCCTGCCTAGTCCCTCGTCTAATCTGTACCGCATTTGAATAGGATTTATTAATTCTTATCCTAGCATTGGGATGTTTATAAAGTGCCTGAATTGCAGTTAGGTATCCTCTACCTATACCTGCCCACTCCATGGCCTTCCATAAGAATGCCCAGGAGACCCTGTCAAAAGCCTTCTCGGCATCCAGGAAAATAGCCGCGACAGGATCTCCTGAAACCTCTGCTGCGTCTAAGATGGTGATCAGCTGTCTAGTATGTTGGGTAGTCCCGTTGCCGGGTATGAAGCCATGTTGTGTTGGAGAGACCACTCTTTCTATTACCTTACTCAGTCTATTAGCCAGTGATTTGGAGAATATCTTTGCATCGGCATTTAGCAATGTAATCGGCCTATAGGAGCCTGGTTCTGTTGGAGGTTTGTCTTTTTTCAAGATCACTATTATATCCGCACCTGTCCAGGATTGAGGGACTATTCTGCCCCCCTGTGCCAAACAACAAATTGCCCAGATATCCTTAGCTAACACATCCCAAAAGGTTTTATAGAATTCTATGGGTATCTGGTCTTGTCCAGTTGTTTGCCGGATGGTAGACTAAATGCTGCATCTCTTATCTCCTGGACTGTTAATTGCGCATCTAGCTTGTCCCTCTCTTCTGTACTCAACCCATCCTGTGGCCCTTGTAGGAGATATTCCATACTTTCTGCCTCTATATTTCCGTTGTTTATATCTTGTTCATATAGAACCTCGTAGAACCTTCTAAATACCTCCTGTACCTCCTCCACTTTGTTGACAATTGCCCCGGTACTATCCTTGATTTCTTTTATCTCTCCTGCTGCTAGCGTTTGTCTAGTCCTAACTGCGAGTAAGTGACCGACCCTCTCATTAAATTCGTAGCATTTCTCTTTTTTTGCTAAATAATTCCTTGCTGTTTTCTGCGCTAGTGTAACACCAGTTTCTGCCTTCTGTACTTCCAAAGCCACCAGGATCTGTTCGATGGATTCTTGTCTGCCTATTGCATCCACTAGCATCTTTTCTAATCCCACCAAAGTTCTGATCTCCTCTTCCACCTTCTCCTTTTCCTTTTTGCTTCTTACCAGAGTGTAACTTAGTGTCTCTCCCCTCACTCCTGCTTTAAAACTATCCCACACCATGTCTGCTGAAGCTGAATACCTATTCATGTCCCAAAATTGGGTTATCCATTCTTGCATTCTTGTAATATACTCCTCCTCTTTCAACAGCCCTCGCTCAAATGTCCATGTCGAACTTATCCTTTCCGTCTTTTGGGGCACTGATAAGCTTAAGACCAGCGGGTTGTGGTCTGACATTATTCTGGGGAGACATTCTATTCTAGCTCTGCTTACAAGTGAACTAGATATAAAGAAATAATCCAATCTGGCTATTGTTTTATGTGGAGCTGAATAGAAAGTACTACCTGTACCTAAAGGGTTAAATTCCGCCCACGTATCTACCAACGCATTATGTTGAACAAAGTTTTGTACAGCTTTAAATACCTTCTTTTTCCTCCTTTTCGACCACTGTTCTTTGGACCGCGGATATTCATTGTTCCTAACCGGAGCTCACTTCTGTTTAGGTGTCCAGGCTGTATTCCTCCTGTATTGTAATTTTCCTTTCCCTCCTCTTTTCAATAAAGAATTCTAACACAAAAAAGTTAATTGGCACTACTTGCCTCTAGGTAGCTGGAAATGTAGTAGGAAGCAAAATAGGTATTGCCATGGCTTGCATCACTTCACTTCAACATGTATGAACCAACCAAGTAAGGGTCTGTCTTTTCTCTTCAAGATTCCCTAAATTCCTTCTGGAATGTTTAAAGGATCACCTCTCTTACTCAAGAGAACAATCACTGATGGCCGATTCCTATCGTCCAATCACCCTGCTGAATGCTGACTATAAACTCTTTATGAGTATTTTGGCAGGGAGATTGGCAAAATTGGACCCAGGCTTGATTTTCACTGACCAGAAGGGCTTTATGGTTGGGAGAGTCATTCAGGAACAATCTCAACTACTTATTGGCTTTATCGACCTTGCCGAAATTAGAGGGGATCCCCTGGCAGTAGTGGCCTTGGATATATCTTTGGGCGGTGTTGGAGGTCATGGGTATGGGTCCAATCTTTATTCAGACTTTAAAGAAATGTTATACTGGGGCCTCGGCGAAGATCCTGCTAACCGGTTCCCTGACTCCAAGTTTTGCAATTCAGAGAGGGACGAGACAGGGGTGTCCCCTTTCTCCCCTTTTGTTCAATATATATATTGAGCCCCTTGCACAGGCGATTAGGTTGGATAACATCATAAGCCCTTTTAAATCGCAAAACTACCAGTGTAAAATTGCTCTATAAGCGGACCATGTTATAATTTATACTGCTGACCCCGATATTTCCATTCCGCGACTTGAAACCTTGTTGTTGGAGTTTGGCTCGATCTCAGGTTATCTCGCCAACTCGGCTAAAACCGAGGTCATGCGTGGAATACAGTGTATAGCCAAGGCCTGATTGGCACAGAATTTAGGTATTTAGGAATTAAAATAGTGAGGGATTTTAATAAAATCCCCATGATAAACCTAAACAAAAAAGAAAAAGACATTGACTTTCTCTTTGCCAAGTGGAAAACCTCTCTTTGACGATCTATGGGAGGGTCAACTTGGTAAAGATGAAGGTATTACCTAAATTTACTTTTCTTTTTAGTTCAGTGCCTCTTATTTTTCCACTGAAAATCATTAGTAAAATCCAGGGTAAAATTGGCAGTTTTATTTGGGGTCAGAAAAGTGCTAGGTTATCCTGGAAAAAACTAAGAAGGAAACTTTTGAAAGGGGGCTTGGCACTTCCTGACATTAGTTTGTACTTACTGTCAATTCAATTTAAGGCCATAAGGATGCTGTTAGTTACTCCAGAGGAAACCTCACGGGGTAGACTTTTGGGCGAACTGGCCGTAGTGAAGGGGGGCACCGGGCAAGTGGGGTTTTTATACAAATTCGGGACACCCAGATTTTTTAAGCGCCCTAGTTGATTTGGCACAAATTAAGACATATCTGGGGTATAGGTTATTTCTCCCCCTTTGCACTGATCTGGGACTCCCCGGGGACACCTCCCTGTCTGGGTGATAGCTTGGCAATCCCGATTAAGAGAGCATGACTGGAGAGGTAGTCTGATCTGGTGGATTCAGAGGAGATTCTCCCCTGGGAGACACTGTTAGATAAGTTCAGCCCCTCTTTCTCCAGGTTTAAGTACCTCCAATTAAAATCATGGCATGAGGCGGAAGCTCGAGAAACAGTAGGCAATTGGGATCTTGAGCAGCTATTCCAAGATGTCCGCCCAAGGAAGAAATAAATATCTTTTTGGTACTTAAACCTATTAAAAGCAGAAGATCACGGGGTCCCCCCCAGTCATCGGTTTGGATCTCTTCCTCACTTGCCCACAATGTCGAAAGCTTTTTCGATACCTCCCACAAGTTATTGCATACGTTTATAAAGCCTGCTAGGCTAAAGAAAAAACACTTTTCTGTATTGAATAGGCTTAACTACACACCGGCCAAAAAGTATCCAAATTTGCACCTGTTCCTGCACCAGTATGCCCGAGATGATCCTTTAGGAAGGCAGACGATATTCAAATGTTCTTCGAATGTGTGGAATTAGCTTTATTTTGGAAATATGTGGGCGATTCTTTGATATCCATGTTGCAAATGCAGTTAGAGATCGATCTTCATCTGGTGATTTTCGGTATAAATAGCAACGTAAAAAGCTTGATGTCACACCCCCATATGGGCCAGCTTCTTTATCTTGTGATCTTGGCAAGAAGGGAGATCTGCATCAAATGGAAAGATCTGGTTCCCACAACTAGAAAAAGCTGGTTGAAAGCGGCATTGCGCATGGCTAGTCTAGCCCATGAGGGTGTATCGGATCCTCAAGATAACATCTGGTCCCCCCTGTTAATTTGGGCCCGCTGCTGCACTTATTAACTTGATAAGCCATTAAAACGTCCTGGTTTTATGGTCCGTCCTATGATTACACCAGTCCTCGAGATCGAGAGGAAGGCCATTGTGGGCCAAACTAATGCAGTGAGTCGAGGGGCGTCCAGCTAAGCATAAGTCGACTTATAAAAACTGCCAGAGTCTTTGGTGAGATAAGGACAAAAAAAGCACAAACACTGCACACTTTCCCTGTTTGCCACAGTTAACTTTCAGGGAAAATACAAGTATGGTGTAAGGAAATGCCTAGTTTTTGTATGATCAACTTCAAGATTTTGGACTGATGCTGCTGGTTTTTTGACTGCTAACCAGACATCAGTACAAGTGTATGTTTAATTGGGTAATACCTAATTGGCATAGGTTAATATACTTATAAGACCTAGTATTTGGTGCCAGGAGTACCCAGGGTCTTTAAGTTAAAGTATCCTCCATGGACTGCAGCAGTTATTTTGCCACCACAAGTGTGACAAAGTAAAAACATGTCTCTCACTCTAGACAGGTAGAGCAGTTTTGAACTGCTAACTCGATGTTGCCATTTAAACCAATGACAAAGCCTAGGCCTTACATTTTAATATACATAAGTCATCTCTAAACTAGGCTTGTCGAGCCCTAAGGCTGAGTGTTGTATGTAAAAAAGTAGGACATGTGTTTTTATATGTCCTGACATTAAAAATTATATGTTGCGCCTAACAAAAAATGAATGTGTCCTCATGTAATGCAACTGGTGCTATGTAAAGCACTCTGATACACAATTCGGGTAAAGTTTGGGCTATATAAAACTCTGTTAAAAAAAAATATAAAACCCCCAAATTGCTATTTTTACTCTGGAAAGGCTAGTAGCCCCATTGGCATGTATAGGGTTACACGCTGGCAACTCAGCTGTGCTAACTTCTGATTTGGACTACTAACGTTTTTGATATTTCAATGCCCTAGTCACATTTAATGTAACCTTTGCATAAAATACAACTTTAGAAAGTTGCCACTCAGTTGCCCAAGTTTTCCAGAGGCCATTTACAGTTGGCAGCCACAAGATAGCTGTCTGTCCTTGTGGGAAGATGGGGGAACATAATAGAGGCCTGCGGTTGGAAGAGGTGTGACCTCTCTCTGGCAGGGAGCCAAACAGTGTGCGAGCCCAAAAGGGGAAGGCTGCTACTTTCTTCTGGTAGACAGTTTGGCATTGAGGAAAGAGAGAGGGAAACAGTTGGCAACCAATTTTCCCATGGACATGTAACCCTCAGATAGCCACACCTCTAGGGTGAGCTATCTGCTCCACACACCAAGAGAAGGTTTCAGCCTTCTTCAGAGTGGGAAAAATATTGCACTCTGTGATAGACAAAGGCCACACTTTGCAGGAAGCCTTCATCAGGTTTGGTGGCGCATTGGCCACTAGTCAGAGTATCCCCGAGGGCAAGTTGTGGGTATAAATGGGGCACCCTTGGCACCAAGACCTGAGATCACGCCTGCTTTGGAGAGAGGAGCGATGAAGAACTGCCCTACTGTTCTTTGGACCTGGCAAAAAGAAGCAGCACCAAAGACTGAACTGCACCTTCTGATCCTTGGGCCAGCAAAGAGAGGACTGCGCCTGTGGTGCCCTACTTGAAGAAAAAAGTCCCCGAGCCCCTGAAAGAAGAAGTGAACTTCAAGGGTCAGTTGGCTGACTTCCTGTTACAGTTCCAGGGCCACAAAAGGTGAAGAAACCTGCCTTGGTGAGTTGGTAGCCTCAATCGCTTGATCATCAATGACTGCTGAAGCACAGCCTGAGTGACTGAGTCCCACAGCTCAAAAGTTCTACTCGAGTCTGACGTATCAGAGTGCAGTTTGTTGACCAAGATGGACACTATTACTGGAGAACAGTAGACCGGTGGCTACTGGTTTTAGTCTGGGTTCACCCAGGTTTCGAAGGACTTAGGACTCTGTGGCCAAAGTTGTCAAACTGTGTTTGTGGACTGAGGGGTGGCTCCAGAAAGACCCTCATCCACCAGATCAGTGCCCACAGCATCCTTCAGCATCTTTAGCATCACGTATCAACTACATCAGTACCACTCTATTTATGTAAATGGCAGTTCACCCATAGACCCTGGAACGGGCTGGAGACTGCTTTGACCGCAAGGTAACTTCTCTGCTAAGCCTTTCTTGCCCCCTTGACTTCCCCCTGGCCAGAGTTGGTCACCCATACCGGGCCAGAATACCCCGAGCACAACTTTATAAAAGTTTTCAAAGTAACCACTAACCACTTTAGTTACCAATGCATGTCTGGATTTTGAGTAAAAAGCAGTGTTGAAAAATGTCCGTCTCTGAAGGATCACCCCCAAACTTACTTCTACCCTTTTACTGACCTGCTTTTTGTTGGTTTTCAGACTTTGGGCACTTTACTGCAGCTGACCAGTGCTAAAGTGCAGGTGCTCTCTTCTCTAAACATGGCATCATTGGTTTCCACCTGTTTGGCATATATGATTTACTTGTAAGTCCCTTGTAAAGTGGTATACCAAATTCCGAGGGCCTGTAAATTAAATGCTACTAGTGGGCCTGCAGCACTGATTGTGCCACCCACAGAAGTAGCCTTTCAAACCTGTCTGTGGCCTGCCACTGCAGTGCTTGTGTGTGCAGTTTACTGCCACTTTGACTTGTCATTTAAAACTGTTCGCCAGGTTTGAAACTCCCCTTCTATTACACATAAGCCATCCCATAAGTAGGCCCTAGGTAGCCCCAAGGGCAGGGTGCTGTGTAAATGAAAAGTAGGGCATGTATTTCGCATGCCCTGGTAGTGGCAAACCGCCTATTTTGTTTGGTACTACTGTGAGGCCTACTCATCTCATAGGGTAGCATTGGGAATTCCTTTAAAGCCTTTAAGTTATAATTCCTGATCAGAGAGGAGTAGCTTTTTCAAATGTCATGTTTGAAATGGTATGATACATCCTCCTTACTGGTAAAGTTGGATTTGACATTACTATTTTAGAAATGCCACTTTTAGAAATTGCAAATTTTTCTGTGCTTATACGTATACGTGACAGCTACACTTGCATTCCCTCCAGACGGCCACAACACAGGAAGGATAGGTGTGTCTTTTTACCCATCGACAACATCTGCATTCTGATGGCTTTGCCTGGGCAGGATGGAAGGGAGAGGCTATGATTTCACTTGAATAGGCAGGTTTCTGTCCCACACTGGGACTGTTTACCCCCACAGATAGCATTGCAGACAAGACTGGGTTGAAAGGGATACTCCTGCACTTCAGAGAGCTGCTTTGAAGTCACCCCCACATCAGAACCAATTTTAGGTATAAGTACTGGGTCTCTGACCTCCTACAACCAAACACTACTGGACTTTTAACCGAAAATTGACAGGCCGCAGAAATAAAATTGGCGCAGTGCATCAAAACCACTGCTTTCCCTCCAGAGATCGCTGCATCCGACAGCATATTGCTGCCGCTGCAGCTTGGTGAGATAGGTGAAATCCCTCGATTGCATGGCAGAATCCAGCACATCGCTCAACTCCTCTCAACTCTGGCACCCGTCGTTGTAACTGATACATTGCCTTCACTATGTGGAGAAGATCAATGAGACGAGCACCTGCAGACCTCGACATTGACACATCTTGCTGTTTGGTTCCTGGAAAGGTACTTTGTTCATCGAGGCCTGTGTGAGTCCTGTAACTGGCTGGCATTACATCACGGTCGGCACAAACTTTGACTCTGCCCCGGCCCAGCACGACCTAAAGTAACCTTTTTTGCCCTACTTGCTTCTAAGAGCTTTACTGCATTTATTCCTTTAAAATTCCACATCTCAACTTCTATATATTGGATTTTTGTCCTTTTGGTCTCGTTTTGTTCAGAATTTGATCAAATGTGTGTGGAGTCATTTTGTGGTGTATTCATTGTGTTTGTGTGTGGGTGTATGTGTTTTGCACAAATACTGTACACATTGCTTATTTAAATAAGCCTGACTGCTCTGTGCCAAGGGTGAGCACATGCTATCTTTTAGTGTGTTTCTAGCTTACACTGACTAGGATGGTGGTTTCTGCCTGGCCTGGGTGCATAACTCAGTCAACCAGGAATCCCATTTTTAACAAGCAGTAATTTACGAATTACTTAATAATTTACACGGGGTCAGACTTCCTTTGTGATGTGTTTCTTTCCTATTTAATTGTTGTGATATTTCTAAATGCTTTGCACGTGTTCCTTTGTTAAAGCCTGACTGCTTAAAGAAAAGCGACTCAAAGTTGAGCTAAGGTTTTACAAATCAGCCTGACTGGATCCAAGAAGGATTAGTAAGTTTATTAAACAGTGAAGCTTCACAGCCACACCATAAACGTCCTTCCTCAAATATGGGCGTTGCTGTTTCACCATATGTATGATGCCCTAAAACTGTAAAACACACACAAAATGTTTTGTTGTCATGTCTCGTAAAAATAGATGGTGGTGATTGCGTGGACAAAAAATACAAAACAAATATTGTTAATTGATGTTATCACTCCTGTTTATATACTGGAAATCTAATTTAGAGAATAATAAAATATAGTAATGTTATTACACATTGACCATTATCTCCATAGTTAGCAGAGCAAAGACATTTTTCTGAAAAGTATCTCTCTATGGAAGCTCTCTAGAGACGAATTCTGAGTTATGGGTGTGTTTCTCCAAGTTGTATATATGATTGTGGAAAGGTTGAAAATTGTTACGTTCATTATGTTCTGCTTTCTCTGGTACTACTTTTTATTATGATGCTACTAGATTAGGTCCTATATAAAACTGCAACACCAGCCAGTGTTTGTTTCACTCTCTGTATTCTGATGACCTTTTCCCAACAAACTGCAAGAAAAACTACATGAACACAAATGCTTCCTCACAACTTTGGCCTCTACTACCCATACCAGCGTGAAGTGCTCATCAATGTACGGTCTACATTTACTATGCTATTTGTATCATGACTGGGTACTCCCATCACCAAGAGTTTTGGAAATACTCCTCTTATGACAAACAATTGGTCCACAATGCAAAGAATATAAATACCTGACAATCGCACAAGTAACCATAGCTAGGCCCCATAGGAACTTCACAGCAGTAGGTCTGTACTGGATCGAACCATAGACTGTCTTATTGCTTTCCAGTCATGATCAGTTCTATTAATTATCTAATAACACTAATGTTTCCACTCCACACAAACCGCAAGCTCCAATTTTTTTGTCTTCATGACACAAACTTTTAGTTTTAATATTCCTATCATGTCCTTACTAACACAACACAATGACTCCTACCCAAAAGGATAGCACAACCCAACAACCTTTTCCAATCCTCACACCTGTCAATAAAGTAAAGTCCTCTTCCCTACTCCACTTCCTCTGCAGTCGTAGATCAGCAATGACACAACACATTTAGATGGCTAAGTCCATTGCTAATCATGACATAAACATACTTGATCTCAAAAAGACTTTAGGCCAGCTACAGTAATCATTTTAACGGTCATAAACATTCCAATTCAGAGTTTGCATCTGTTAAAAAGCTTATTCTTATGTAATAATCCCTTTTAGGAGTCAGAATTTTATTTTCCCAACTACTAATAAAGGATTTAGAGTGGATACCGATTTTTGGTATCTGGAAGGGGTGTGTTGTAAGTGTCTCATACGAATATCAAATCTGTATCTAATGTATCAATGTTTTGCGACCGAAATCTGTTTGCAAAACATTGATAATATACTGACATCACAAAGGAAGTGGTGACCGATTCACAAAAAAATTTGAAAAATAAATATATAAACAAAACCATTTTTTTAAATGCAGTCCTGTTCTCCTTAAGGAAAATGGTCTCTATTTAAAAGCAATCATAGGCATGGTAGTCCAATATGCTGACCTCAGTAGGAGGCCAACCCTGTAGTGGCCTCCAATCATAGTGAGTCGCAATTTGCAACCTACCTCGTTGTTTTAGGACCCACTACCAATAGGCTTTTTAAAAACCACCCTATTAACACAGGTTGGTTCTTTAAAAATCTTTACTGGTCTCAAAAATACTGGTTGAAATTTCAAACCAAATATTTAAACATCTGGCCTGTGGTTTATTGAGGCATCCCAAACTAATATGGATCTCTTCCTCCATCCAGTCTACTCCATCTTGAGAAAAAAATAACCTGTTCTGTAAACTAAATCATGCAGAAATCTACTTGGTTTGAATTTACTTGATTGAGATGCATTTTAGGGGCTCTGGTCTGGAACCCAACCCTGGTACCCAACCATGGGCCCCTGTGACAGGATGCAGAAGGGGGTGCGCTGTCACCCCCCTTCAATTCACAGTTGGTGGGCTTGCCTCCTCTCCTCATGCTCCTGTGTGGGGGAAGCGGGTGGCCACTACCAAATCAAACACCCTCTCCACAGGAGTGGGAAGGGAAGAAGAGCTTCCAGCTCCTGTGGCAGCAAGGAGGATGCTGCTCCGGTGGGTTGGGATCCCTGCTCTGCCCTTAACAAATGGAAGAATGTGAGGTGCCCGGGTGGGGCCGGCCATCTCCAAAAAATGAAAGAGGAAAAGAAAAACAAAGACGTGCAGGCTCCCAGCACAGTGGGAGACCCACTTCTGAAATAGTCAGTGCTTTATTTGTTTTTTAAAGCACTCTTAACCCCTTCGGTGCTCATGACGAGCTCAGCTCGTCATGAGGTACACTGCTCGTGTGCTCATGACGTGCTAAGCTCGTCATGACCACACCCATTTCCATTATGGCCCAGCACAGGAGAGGAATATCGATAGCAGCGATGGTGTTAAGGCTGGAGCCCCTTCTCTACAGCTGGGAGTGGAGCGCTTACTAGGGACTCGCTATATGACTGCATTTTATGGAGCCTGTAGATATATAAAACAAACTCATGGGACGCAAACTTGATCGAGGCAACAGGCCTCTTTTATTTAAAGTGATGCCCCCCTATATGGTGATGAACTATTTGGTACAGGTGGGTGAAATGACTGGAGGTACAGTGGTTGATGGTAGAAAAAGTAGTTTATTGGATAAACAACCCCAGGAGCATTCAAGGACCAACTTCACTGGAAACTGTGCATCTATGGTCTGCTCCCTGGATTCCACACTCTGGAATCCAGTGAGCACAGTGGCCATGAGACAATGACATCATAGCTAAGATACAACACATCTCCCTTTCTATAAAATAACAAAATTGACAACCAAAATAAGAACAAGAATAAAACTAAAAGAAAACAGATATAAATTAATACAAAGTGGATTTCACAATAATACTCACAAGCAAAATCCAATCAAGGGCAAATGTAATCCTTCATCCAAACTGGTTTACACTTAGGCCTAGTAGACAAGGACACAGAAATGGGTACATCATCTCTTCTCTCAACAGATGTTTTTGGAGACTTGTCTACCGGACCACCCATTTGTTTGCATTCTAGATCATTACATCTAGTGATACTTCTCACATTCCATTGTTTACCATCATCCAATTTCACCAAATTACCCTTTACAAGAATAATTTGTTTAGGTCTAGACCATTTAGAGGAACCGGGTTTCCGATTACCCATTAATTGAGATCGAACCCAGTCACCAACCTTAAACGTTTTAGCATTACAACTGATCTTAGAATTGTGATTTTGAATATATTTGTTCTGATATTGTTGAACTTTAAGTGCCAGGTTCTTACCATCAATCACTTTAGAGACATTCCTAGACATCCACACAGGTTTGACCTTAGAACCAGCTACGCGCCCTTTTAATAAGGAAAACGGAGATACACCCGTAGCTGTGTGAGGAGTATTTCTATAGCACCACAACATCTCCTTGACAGCTTCCCTACAGTCATCATTATTGTTGCTGGCAAGTTGGATGCATTCCTTCAACACTCGGTTGAATCGTTCTATCAAACCATTTTCTCTTGGATTGTACACAGAGGTGGTAATGTGTTTTACGCCAAATTTTTTGAGATAGACAGAAAACTCCTCAGCTATAAATTGTGGACCATTGTCTGATAAAATAGCACTTGGATACCCTTCTCTACGGAAAATACCTTCGCAAAATTCAATAATATTGGAGGCCTTAATATCCCTCACAAAAACAACTTCAGGCCATTTAGAGTGAAAGTCCATCAAAACAATTGCAAACTTATTTTCAATCCCTTTGACCTGAAACGGACCGCAAATATCAATGGCAACTTTATCCCAAGGCCTTACAGGAAAAGGAGTTGCTGAAATAGTAGTTTCTTGGGATTTGTGAGACTTGTCACTAGACATGCATGCCAAGCAATTCCTAACACACCTGTCTATATCCTTGTCCATTCCAGCCCACCAAAAATCATTCCTAGCTCTCTTCTTCATGCTAGTCATTCCACTGTGTCCTTCATGTAATAAATTCAATATTTTGTTACGCAGAACTGCAGGTACGACCAATCTATCACCCCTCCTAAGAATGCCATCATAAAAAGATAATTCCGGCCAAACCATCTTATAATCGGCCAAAATAGACTTGTCCAAGGATGACAAATCTACACCAACATGTAAGTTGTTAATGATTTGTTGTAATAAAGTATCATCAGCCACAGCTTGAACCCATTCTTGTTCACTAATTGCACTATAACAAGATTCTTCGATACTGGCAACTAACCACTCATCGTTATCCTCAGATGTATCATCCTTGTCACACGGTAAAGGAAGACGTGATAAACAGTCTGCATTTATATTTTTATGTCCGGGAACATAATTGATTTGAAAATTATATCCCTGTAATCTATATAGCCATTTTGCTATCCTAGGAGTGGCTCTAGAAGCACCTTTCGTTGTGAATATGTCAATAAGGGGTCGGTGATCTGTTCTTAATTCAAAAGAAGTTCCCCAAATAAAAGTTTTGAAATGGTCTACACCCCACCAACATGCTAAAGCCTCCTTTTCAATTACTGAATATGAAGGTTCAGCACCCTTAAGTGTGCGAGACGCAAATGCAATAATTCGTTCAGCACCATTGTGCTTTTGCATAAGAACAGCACCTAAACCATAAGCACTGGAGTCCACAACAATTATAGAGACATGATCAGGATCGTAAGGTTTAAGAGCCACAGCTTTAGTGATATCTTTCTTGATGTTTTCAAAAGCCTGTTGACACAGAGTTGACCAAGCAAAGGAAGCACCTTTTTTCATTAGCAATCTTAAATTATACACTTTGTCAGCAAAGTTTGGGACAAATTTAGAGTAGTACTCTGCAAGTCCCAAAAATGATCGTAATTGATCTTTATTAATGGGATGAGGTGCATTTTCAATGGCTTCCAATAGTTTAATTTTAGGTTTAACCCCTTCATTGGAAATGGTATGACCAAGATAATCAATTTCTTTCACTCCAAACTTGCATTTTTCACCACATACAGTTAAACCAGCATCTTGTAATTTCTGTAGTACATTGTGTACTGCTTGGTCGTGAGAGAGTATGTCTTTCCCCCAAATAAGAACATCGTCTTGAAAAATTCTTACATTCAATTCACCCTTCAAAATGCTGCACATGACTCTCTGAAACACTGAGGATGCAGATGCCAAACCAAATGGCATTCTGAGATATTGAAAAGCACCCTCCGGTGTAATGAACGATGTTAAATGTTTAGAGTCAGAATGTAATTTGATTTGGTGGTATGCATTCGACAAATCAATTGATGAAAAAAACATAGCATCTTTAATGCTTGAAATTATTTCATTGATGCGTGGCAAGGGATATCTATTGATCCAAATATTTTTATTTAGATCCCTAAGGTCCACACACATCCTAATTTTTCCATTGGGTTTGCGAGCCAAAACGATGGGACTAAGCCAATTAGAAGCTTCAATAGGTTCAATTACCTTGACATCACACAATCTATTTAATTCTTCCTTTAAAGGAATCCGTAGGGCAAATGGTACGTTCCTTACCTTATGAACAGATGGAACATTGTCAGCTTTTAAAATGATCTTGTGTTCAAATTTAGTTAAACATCCTAACTCATTACTAAACAATTTAGGAAAAATAGATTCCCATTTTGAAGATGAGTTTCCATCAGTTAACAATACATGTTCTAGATAATCATTGGCTAGAACCACCTGGTCAGGATGATTAGGATTTAATACTAACCCCATTTTCTTAAGATCTTTCCAACTTAATAGAGCACGTCCCTGTTCTACAACATAAACTTTGGTTGAACACGATCTCCCTTTAAATGTTACTTTGGCATTGAAATAACCTATAACAGGTAATCTAACACCACAATAACCTTTAGGTCGTGCATCAGAAGTTATTAAGGTGTATTTGTTTCCATTTTCCCACATATTTCTATCAATGATAGTGTACGGCGAACATGAATCCGCCCAAAGCATCATGTACACATCATTTATTAACACCTCACATTTAGGCGGACAATAATCCTCAGAAATATCATTAATAAAATCATCCTGCAACATCATCACTTCAATATCATTGTCATTGCCATTAAGTTCTTCTTCATCACTATCAATATGAGATTCCACTAGATTAACAGAACGTTTCCAATTACTGTAATCTCCGGTTCTACACCATTTGGCGAAATGACCAATCTTTTTGCATTTAATGCACGTAACTTTACTGGCAGGACATTTATTGAAATCTGCAGTATGTTTTTGACTACCACATCTATAACATACTCTTTTAGTAAAACTAGATTTATTTCTAGAAACATTTTGCTTAACTTCTTTGTTATCACTTTTGTAATCAGATTTTTTATAACCAGTGGATACAGCATTAACATTACTAGATTCATCTTTAGAACCTAATTCTTTAACATAATGGGAAGTATTCTCCATTTTCCTAGCAGTGTCAAGAGTTTTTTGAAGAGATGGATTTTTGAGTTCAAGTAGACGCTCTTGAATTTTGATGTTTTTAACTCTATTTATAAATTGATCTCTTATTATTTCTTCGTGTAAATCTTTGAACTTACACGTAATGGCCAAGGTTCTTAAACATGCCACATATTGTTGCACATTTTCATTAGGTAATTGTGCTCTAGAGAAAAATTTGTGTCTTTCAACCACAATACTAGTTTTTTTCCCATAATTTTCTTCTAATGCTTTTAAAGCATCAGAATAAACATCAATAGCTGTGTCATTAGAACTGGTTTCACTAGTTTCACTTGTTTCATCATTGTCAATAACTGTCGAGACAACACGATTTATTACAGGCAAAGTTTTCAAAACTTTTCTGCCTTCGACACCCAAATTGTGTTTAAGTAATGCTAATTTTCTAGAAGGTAAAAATACATCACCACCTATGGCTTCTAAATAGGTCTCAAAAGATTCTGACCAATCTTCCCAATTCATGGAAGGCGGACCTGGAGACTGTAAAAACTTAGGAGGAACAACTACAGAAGATGAGACATCCATAATGACTAAAAGAATTATAAATGTTAGAGTAACACTTTGTATATAAAATAAAATAATAAAGTAAAATAAATGACGTAGTCACCGTTGTCAGAGTAGTCTGTAAATAAATAAACTAAAATAATTAATGTAGTCACCGTTGTCAATAGTTGATGTTTGTAGTTCATAAACAAATAAACTAAAATAATTAATGTAGTCACCGTTGTCAAAAGTTGAGTATGCTTTTAAAGTTGACTGCTTAAAGCTAATTTCATAAAGTGTGCCTTGTTGTTTAAAATTTATTTCATAGTGATGCTTGAAGAAAAAATGTGCGTTAATTGTCTGCTGAGATGGTTTCAATAATGTTCATTTATCATTTGCGCGTTCATTTTGTTAATAGCGCATTAATTTTATGCTGAAAAATAGTTCTATTAATAATGATTTGTCACTTGCGGTATTTGTGGAATATCCGACACTATTTTCCGTGTTGGTAAATAAAAACAGCAAGTTTCAATAATACTTGCCGTGTTCAGGAAGATCCGACGGAAGAAATAGCATCGGTTGCCATGGATATTTCAAGATGGCCGTCACGTAACGTGGAGAACGTCAAACGTGATGACACGGTGAAACATTGAACGCGATGACGCGGTGAAACGTTGAGCGCAATGCTTGTAGACAGTGACGCGGTGGCAGAAAGGAACAGCAATGCACGCGAAGGCGATGTCGATCAGAGAAGCATCTTTCAAAACATTAACGATGTAAGTCCAAATGTTGGCATTTTTCGAATGTAACGCACTGAGAGTTCATTAAGCTTAAAAATGGCACAAAAACAAAGTGAATCAGAAATTATTTTTTTTTGTGATATAAACGAATTTAAAATCACAATGTAGCGTGATGTAGTAATACGCAAAATAGTTCATAAAAATTAGCTTTAGAGGAATATATTAAGTAGATTCCCCAAAAAATTTTAAGTATCAAGAAAAATAGTCTATGTATTTTTTTTTTTTTTTAAATAGTAGATGATTATCAGGTACCTTGAAACTTTTTAAGAAATGTTCAGGCTTCCTGGGGTTGTGAGAAAAATCTTCAGATTGTCGTATTCTTCAGTCTCAGTCAGATTTTCTTCATTTCTTTCTTCACATGTATCCCATCCTCGTGGCCACTGAAATGACTGGAGGTACAGTGGTTGATGGTAGAAAAAGTAGTTTATTGGATAAACAACCCCAGGAGCATTCAAGGACCAACTTCACTGGAAACTGTGCATCTATGGTCTGCTCCCTGGATTCCACACTCTGGAATCCAGTGAGCACAGTGGCCATGAGACAATGACATCATAGCTAAGATACAACAGTGGGGAGTGGGGGTACTGTGAATTTGGGGGCCATGATCCTTTAGGGGTCTATTTATTTATTTATTTATTTATATATTTAGAGTTTTGTATAGCGCGAACAAGATCCGTGGGTATCAGAGCGCTTAACATCGAGGAAGGTTATACATTTCCAATTCGGTATCAATATACAACAGATAAATAAGATATAACAGAGACTATGACTATAGAGAATGTCTAACTATATATATTCCAAACACATGTGCAATTGGTAAAAAGAAGTGATAGAGACCATGATCAGTCGCTAAGTTGAGGTAGAGGTTATATAGATTATATAGTTTGGCGGATATAGCCGAGGCTTGTGTGTGGGGTCAGTCTCCTGTCAGCGATAATGTTCATGTGGAGGCCACCCTTCCGTTAATGAAACAGTTCATACCAACGATCTATCGGCTTCCCTATGCGAGGTATTTACTCATCATTAGGCTTTTCATTTCACGTTTAAACTGTACAATATTATGAATCTTCCTAATGCTAGGGGGGAGTGAATTCCAGACTCTGGGGGCAGCTCCAGAGAATGCTCGGTCATAAGTCTTTTTCTTTCGGAAGAAGGCTGGTCTCAGCAGCAGTTCCATGGCGCTTCTCCCTGGTCTGTTTCCTCCCGATAGCTTAATTTTCTTGGCTAGGTATCCTGGGGTGTTATGGTGCACCGCTTTGTGAGTAATACATGCTATCTTCATTTGAACTCGAGCCTCATAAGGTAGCCAGTTTAGTGCTTTTAGGTGAGGCGATATATGATCAAATTTCCTAGATCCAGTGATGAGTCTTGCCGCAGCGTTGAGACAGGCTTTTAGTGGTGCTGTGGAAGTTTTAGGTAGGCCAGTTAAGGTAGAGCATCCATATTCGATCCTGGATATTACTAGGGATTGTATAGCTAGTTTTAGATCTGCTTCTGAGATGAAAGGTTTTAGTTTTCTTAGGTAGTTCAGATGGAAGCGGGCACTTTTTGCCATTGAATCAATGTGGGCTTTCATGTCGAGTTTCTCATCTAATGTGATTCCTAGTGATTTGGCAGAGTTGACTAGGGTAGGTGTGCAGTTTAGCGCAGTCACCAATTTGGTCCATTCCTTTATTTCTGGGTGGCTCCTTGGAGGTGAGATTAGCAAGAATTCGGTTTTCTGGGCATTTAATTTCAGATGATTCGAAGTTAACCATTGTACAGTCATCCTTAGTGTTTCATTGATTAGATCTATGTCTTCAAGGGAGGCGATCTTTAGGTATATTTGCGTGTCATCGGCATACATGTGGTAGGATATCTTTGAATTCCGAAGAATGTCTGTGAGGGGTTCGACATACAGGTTGAATAGATCTGGGGATAGTGTTGAGCCTTGCGGGACCCCAATTGCGTTGGGACATGGGGCGGAGATTGCTTGGTTAACCATGAATCGTTGAGATCTGTTACTTAGGAAAGAGTTGAACCAACTCAGGACGTTTCCGGATAATCCCATCCTGTCCTGTAGCCTGATCAGAAGTGCCTCGTGATTTACCGTGTCGAACGCAGAAGACAGGTCAAGGAGAATCAATAAGCAAGCTTGATTTTGGTCTAGTGCTTGTAGTGCGTCATCAGCAATGTGCAGGATCGCTGTTTCTGTGCTGTGTCCTGTTCTGAATCCTGATTGGCATTCGTCTAGTAGGGAGAACTTAGTGATGTGTTGCTTCAATTGGTTCTGCACGCATTTCTCAATTAGTTTGGCCAGTAGAGGGATGTTAGTTACTGGTCTATAGTTATTGGGATCTGATGCATTCGCTGTCGGTTTTTTGATTATTGGAACTACTTGTCCTGTTTTTAGGCAATCAGGGAGGATCCGTTGTGTAAGTGAAGCGTTTATTATTTTGGTCCAGATTGGAACCACTATGTGGATTATTTCTCCTACACATTTTGAAGGCAAAGGGTCATGATAGTGGTTATTCGGTCTGATTTCGGACAGCGTTTTTGCGATCTTGTCATGGTCATATAGTTCAAATGTGTCCCAGTTTGCTCTATTTTTTGACTCACTTTTTGCCTTACTCTCTGTTATCATGCCGGTCTCGCTCGTCGGTCGAGGTTGGGTTGGGAGGATATTTGCGGCCATTGCGAGCTCTACCTCTAGCGCTTTGGTCTTCTCTAAGAAAAATATAGAGAATTCCTCGCAGCTTAGTGGAGTTTTTGCGTTCTCTTGTGTCGATTTGGCTTGTTTATCGGATTGCTGCTTTAGGATCTCGAAAAGTTTTCTTGGTCTGTTTTTGGCATTGTCAAGTTCTGCTCTTATAAATTCTTTTTTGGAATTGATTACCTTTTTGTTATAATCCTTTCTGATTTTTCTGAGGGCTTTCAGCTCTGGTGATGAAGGGTGTTGTCTCCATTTTCTTTCGGCAGTTCTCAACTTGCGCCTGTCTTCATTCAGAGACTCACTGAACCATGGATTCTTTGGCTTATCTGTGGTCCTTTTCAATTTTAGTGGCATAGTTTCATTAACGATATTTCCAATTGAGGTTAAGTAGTGATCAGTCAGTTCGTTTACATTCTGCAAGTCACTGGGTGGCTTGAGGCCTCTCTCGCATCTTTCAGCCAATAGCTCAATGTTCACTTCTCTTGTATCTCGGATCAATTTTTTGGTCCTGTGGGATTGCACCGTCCTACCCTTTTTCACTGAGGGGATCACGAAAGTTATGGCGTGGTGGTCAGACCAATCACAAGGGTCTATAGCACGGATTGATGACTCTTTGTTTCTTGAAATAATCCAATCTAAGGTCGCTCCTTGCACGTGGGTAGGTTGGGTGCATGCTTGTGTGAGGTTTAGTTCGGAGAGGAACTCTTTAACCAAATTGACCAGTTTGTCCTTGCCGTCGTCCCAGTGTAAAATGTCCCAGGTCAAATGTGATTTCAATGTCATATAAGGTATTTTCAATCTGTCATTTGTATATGTCTGTAAATGAATGGATAGTATTTAGTAGTGTGTGCAATAAATATACTTTTTCTATTCTAAAGAAAAAGCCCTAATAGGACAATGAGTTATTGAGTGTTGCTCTTGCCTGCCTGAAAATTATGGTTACAAGCCCACACCACTTTCCCTGAGTAGGCCTTAGACTGCTCTGCTTCGCTACCCTGAGAGAGAAAGGCACTAAAATGGGGTGCTCGGTTCCCAGCCAGGCAAAATTGTGGACCTAATACTTGTGCAGGCCTCACATCCTGCACAACTAATAACCAACATTTCTACAGGCTCCATGTGAGAAAGGGCAATATTAGTTTGGGTGGATTGTAGTTCACCGTAATTAATATTGTCACTAATCCTGTTAGGTCCAGTAAAAGTTTCAGTAACTTGAACTTGAGTGCAACCCCTGGTAGGTATGGCACAGAGCAGACAGGCTTAACTTAAGAAAATTTGTAAGGCATTTATTAGTACCAAAACAGTTAAACAATCAAATACATTACACAATAAAAATCTCACTCCAAATTGTAAAAATATAGAATATTTTAATGAACAAAGTGACACCGAAACAAAATAAATCCTAATAAGCTGAAGCAGAGATATGATATTTTAAAGTTTGGAAATAATGTTAGCACTAAAAAGCACAAAGTGCTAGCCACAGCAACTTGTCATGCCAGACATCGACAAAGTCATAGTTAAGGTCAACTGCGATGTAGCATGGGTCGGATACGAGACCGAGGTAGGTGCGTGTGAAGGGTTACCTTTTGACTCCGAAATTTTTCCGGAGAAAAGGTGGTGGTCAACGAGTTCTCTGTGGGAAAAGCTGCCAGCTGGATCTGAGGTGGTGTTTGATGACGGTGGGTTGCTAAAGAGCACGATCTCACAGTCATCAGAGAAGGTGGCCGAAGTCTGGCAACCGTGCCCCGGAAGGTCTTAAGATTGATTGACTTTAACTCTATGTTGCTCTCGGTGAAGCTTTACACATTCGAACTTAGACACTTTTCTGGAAGTCGGATCTCCTTCAGTGGGACAGACTAGTAAATTAAATCTGACCAGCGATACGACATCAATGGCCTTGGATTGATGGTAGTCTTTGTCTCTACACTGGCAAAAAGTTGCTAAGTTCCAGCTTTTGCTGTTTGGGCAGGAGGAGTACATTCTGACACTTATCTAAGGGCTTCAGACCTAAGGGATACCACTTAGGGTTCAGGACTCACATCAGTAGAAGCCACCAGCAGGGTCATGGCAGATCCAGTTAGAGCTAGTCAGCTGGGCTCTTCAGGAAAGTGACCTTCTACTAGCTTTTGTGTCCCTGTAGGTGATCAGGTCAGCAAACTGACCCTTGGAGTGCACTTCTAAGTCCTGGGTACAAGTGGTAGCAGGTCCACCCCTTTTGCAGCATGTCTTATGTGTTCTATTGTAAACTATCCCACAGTGTGCTCTCTACCTAACACCAACCTGGTGCAACCTTGCGGCTAAGATAATGGTTGAATCCTCCTTTGTAGTCACTTCAAACCAGTTCTGGGGTAGCTCCCTCTCCCACTGAGTTTGGACACAGGCTGGCTATGTGAACAAAAGGGAGACAGGCTTAGGTGTGAGTTGCATATGCCAGTGACAGGCTTCCTTTTAAGCTCAGGAAGGGGCTGGCACAGCACCCAGTTCATCCTCCTCAGGCATAATAACATGTCTCCCATGTTTTTGTCTACTGTCTGGGAGCAATATACATTTTACCACAGGGGAGCCATCAAAAAGTCAGGTGACACTCAACACTGCCAGAAAGAAAAGACACATTTAGCTCATGCAGAAAGATGACAACTTTCCAAAAGTTAAACCAACAAGGGTGGCTGGGCCCATTGGGAGAGAGGGTAGGCAGGGCCACAATACTGTGAATAAAAAGATTTGCCTATGCCTCTAAATTGTGAATTAAGCAGTGAATGATTATGGATAAACAACACTTTATTAGTTTATCCAGACAAAGACTTATGTCGTTGAGTCAATACTTAGTTAAACAGTTTTTCATTTTACAAAAACAGACATTGAATCGCCATCAACTTCATTTCTAGCCATATGTGATTCAAAAAACAATTTGTGCATATATACAGTACAAGGGATCAAGTGAAAAACATTTAAAGAAGAAAAAACATTTAGTCATACGTATACAGTTTATGCATGGACACAATAAATCAGAAACAAAGTGAGAAAACCTAATCAACAATTCACGATAAAAAATCACAAATGTGGGGGGGAGAGGGAGGAAATATTTTTCAGAGATCAACTCCCAACTCATGAATTGAATTCATTCTCTAGTTCTCTAGTATTCAAAACAAGAGAGAGAGAGCCCATTTTATACATGACTGACATGGACCACTAATGTGACTTGACATTAGTGGTCCATGTCAGTCATGTATAAAATGGGCTCTCTCTCTCTTTTTTTGAATACTAGAGAACTAGAGAATGAATTCAATTCATGAGTTGGGAGTTGATCTCTGAAAAATATTTCCTCCCTCTCCCCCCCACATTTGTGATTTTTTATCGTGAATTGTTGATTAGGTTTTCTCACTTTGTTTCTGATTTATTGTGTCCATGCATAAACTGTATACGTATGACTAAATGTTTTTTCTTCTTTAAATGTTTTTCACTTGATCCCTTGTACTGTATATATGCACAAATTGTTTTTTGAATCACATATGGCTAGAAATGAAGTTGATGGCGATTCAATGTCTGTTTTTGTAAAATGAAAAACTGTTTAACTAAGTATTGACTCAACGACATAAGTCGTTGTCTGGATAAACTAATAAAGTGTTGTTTATCCATAATCATTCACTGCTTAATTCACAACTTAGAGGCATAGGCAAAACTTTCCAAAAGTGCCATTTTTGGAATAGTAATATAAAATCTGACTTGACCATTAGGTTGGATTTCAAATTACTGTTAAAATGAATTCTTGAATACTTTTTCTAGCTATTCCTAAACTGAGGTTATACAATATATGGTGGGGGCGTGGCCTGCAGCCGAAGATGGTGGACGTGTAGCCCGAGGGCTCCGTCCGTAATCCTTTCATATTAGCGAAATATCCTGCTTCCCCCGCTGCAACCCACCTCATACTTGCACCGGAGGTCCCAGAGGGTGTAATCCTAGAAGCGGAGCGGTGCTTCTCCTGTCCGCCCGCTCTGCTGAAGCTCAACGCGGCTGTCCCGGCAGCGGCCTACTGCGTGTGGTGAAGCCCCGGGCTCGAGTGGATGTTCTCCCCGGCCTCCCCATAGCCTCTGGCGCGGTAAGAACGGACTCCGCGCCGGACCACTGAGACGGACACCGGCGACGGATATTGCCTGTGAGGGGGTGTCCTGATCGTGCGGTGACCCAGCGGCCCCCGCCTAAGCTACAGGGCCCTGCACGACCATCCTGCTGGACGCACTGCGTAGCGGGCCGAGGCTCTTTCCACCCAACTGCCCGTCCTCATTCACGCGGTGGGCAAGACGCCCGTCCCCTGCTGCGCAGCCCGGGACTGTAAGGCGGACAACGCCGAACAATAGCTACAAGCGCCGCTTGCTCCGGCCCCTCCCCCGACACTGCAGGCCTCATTGGCAGTCCTTTGGCGCCATCTTGTTGCTGGGGCCCGGCCGGGAGGAGCTCCTCTGGCCCATATGTTGGTCGATTGTGAAACCGTGACTAAGATCCCACGAGGTGCAACGCCCTGCGGAGGGTGGAGTGCCCGGCGATGAGCAAGGGACAGTGGGCTACAGGATCTGGCTAACGGGGCGACCGGCCACGAGTGACGACAGGAGAGTAGGGCCCCCACCCTGCGGGCCTACTAAAACACACTGTCCCAGACAACGAAAGTGCACCTGCGTTGGGGCGATTCATCAGACACTGGCTGCGGGCCGCATTACCTCCCTCATCTGTGCTGCGGGGAGCTATAGTCGACTCTGCACACAGGGCCTCCCTGGGTAAGCCGCCAATACTGACACTGACGGCGAGGACAGGGATTCTACTCGCTCCCTGCCGGCCCTAGGCCTGTGCTGCTCCCACCCTTGGACTCCACTACCTGACCCTGAGGCGGACGCAGCCCGGCGCCCGGAGTAGATACGGGAGAAGGAGACGGCGACCTGCTGTGCCCGTCCGGCGCCACCCTGCTAACAAGAGCCATGGGCAAGCCAAGGGGCAAGACACATGGACAGGGTGCTACGACGGACCTGCAGTCCACAGGCTCCGAGGACCCTCTGGCCTCCTCCAACATGGACATCATCCCGCCGACTGGGAAAAGGTCCCAGGACGCAAAATTGGACCTTATCCTTAATGAGATACGAGCGACTCGAGAGGCCCTGGAATCGCGTATTGACAACATGGCGACTGGCCTATCATTACTAAAGGCGGACCATAACAAATTGGCGGAACGAGTGGCGGAGCAGAAGCTAGCACTGAATGACCTAGTGCCACAGCAAACGGAGCATTCCACGAGACTGGAGGGAGTGGAGAAACAGCTTAAACATCTCTGGGATAAAGTAGATGAGGCAGAAGGACGTGCGCGCCGCAACAACGTTCGCATCTTAGGCATTCCGGAGAGAAGCGAGGGGAGGAACCCCACCCAATTCGTGGAGGACTGGCTACGGAAGCTAGTGGGCCAAGAAGATCTCACTGCACTGTACAGCGTGGAGAGGGCTCATCGGATGCCTCCTAGGCCCCCCAAACCAGGGGCGCCCCCTCGTCCCCTGATCGCGCGCCTCCTTCACTTCAGGGACCGAGACACTGTATTGCGTGCGGCCAGGGAAAAAGCACCGATACGATTTGAGGATAAAAACATTTCAGTCTATCCTGATTTCACGCCCACTGTGCAGCGCGCCAGGTCCACCTTCATGGGTGTCAAACGCAAGTTAAGGGACAGAAATATGAAGTACGCGCTGCTGTTCCCAGCTCGGCTCAAAATCCTGCACGACAACAGATCCCACTTCTTCGACTCACCAGAGGAGGTGGAGGAATGGATGGAGGTCACCCTGACACCGCCGACCTCACAGGACCCATTCGGGGAGCACCGGGGGGACGGCAGCAACGGGCGCGGAGATTCACCGGACAGACGACACGACATCCCAGGCCCTGGACTCCACTCATCCCATGGGCCACCTGAGAAGACGCACCCTCCTGATGCTCGAGGGACGAGCAACCCATCGACATCTCGCCGGCAGCAGCTCACGGAGGAGGCACTAGCAGCACACGACGCCCAAGCACTTCACGACAGGCACTCCACAACCACTGACACCCATACAGAGGTGTCTGGCTCAATGGACAGCTTGCCGCTGTTCCCGAAAATTACAGCCCAAATGGCAGAGGAGTTCTGACTTGCTGGAAATTGATCCCCTCCGGGTGGTAATGTATACTTGAACTTTCCCCCCCCCCCTCCCCCTTCTTTTGCTAGTGGTGGGTTGCATGGGGAACCCACTTTGTTGAGGACTACCGAGCCTATGCAGACCGTTCAATGACAGTTGACAGAGGCCTGTCACCCCCCGATCTGCACACGGACTCCAATGACTTGTGCCCACGTTGGGCACCACAGTTTGGATCCCGGGCACGTTGGCTTGGGGACCTTTTTGTTAAGGGGTTATTTGTTTCCACGACACACTCACCTTATCTCAACGCAAAACTGACATGGGACCCAGGGAGTTTCACTGAGTCGCAGCACATGATTGGATATGGGGCCCCTTAATAATTACCAAATGTGCACCTGGAACGTGCGTGGCATGGGAGCAGTCCAGAAACGCCATAGAATTTTGGCCCAGCTCAACCGCAGGGGAACCCAGATTGCATGCCTACAAGAGACACATTTGAACGCCTCTGAAGCTGTGAAACTGCGCAAAAAATGGAGGGGACAATTATTTGCTACCTCTTATTCTGCATTTTCAAGGGGGGCGGCGATCTGGTTCCGTGGCTCTGTCCCCTTTCAGATGCTAGAGCATAAAATTGATAAAGAGGGCAGATATGTATTTGTGCGGGGGATGTTGGACGGGGATGCTGTTGTATTTGGATGTGTTTACTCGCCGAACTCTAATCAATCGGAGTTCTTGTTGACGGTGAACGGGGTGCTGACGGGGTGGGCTGATCATCAATGGTTTATTGGGGGTGATTTTAATGCTGTGCTTGATGTTACATTGGATAGGTCACATCCCCCTTTACAGGCAACTGAGAACAGGAAACAAGCGGATGCTCTTAATCGATGGGCTGAGGGCTGGGACCTGACTGATGTATGGCGCAGTACACATTCACAGGAGAGGGAATATACCTTTTTCTCCCCACCACACCAGCTTCATACTAGAATTGACCACATTTTCTGTTCCCGCTCCGTAGCGGATACAATTGTTAAGGCCCAACACATGGGGAAAACTCTGTCAGACCATAGCTCTGTAGAACTTACATGGCAGTGGGGCAGGCGGCTGGCCCCCATCCCTACTTGGAGACTGTCCCCAGATCTTCTTGAAGACTCAGTGTTCAGGGCCTCCCTGTCCGACGCTATAGGAACATATTTCTCCATAAACATGCACACCGCCAGCACCCGTCAAGTGGAGTGGGACGCATTTAAGGTCTGTCTTAGGGGGGCGTCCATGGCCGCTGGAATGAGCAGGAAAAGGGAGATTATTAATCAATTGAAGGAGGTGGAGGGCTCCCTGGCTTCCCTAGAAAGTGAGGCTGCCGGCACACATGCGCCCTTCACACCACTACAGGAGGCTCACATTCGACACGCAGAGCTATTGGAAGACCTGAGGCTCCTAGACTATAGGGAATATACGAACAGGCAGCATGCACAGGCAGATAGAGCTGGCCCCCTCCTAGCCCGCCTATTAAGGGACTCCCCAGTGAGCCACCCCATTCTGAGAATCTTGGACCAAGCAGGAAATCCAGTCACCACACAGGTCGGGATCAACACTGCGTTCAGGGAATACTACACAGCACTGTACAGTCCCCCACAGCCCCTTCCAGAGGTCGCATTCGAGGCCTTCACGAGGGACTTAGCCCTGCCTCGGCTTACAGAGGGGCAGATCAAAGACCTTAAGCGCACCATCACCATAGCTGAAATCAGACAGGCAATACGCGCCCTCCCTAAGGGCAAGACCCCTGGGACGGACGGCCTACCGGCCGACTTTTATGCAACATACATAGACCTACTGGCCCCACGGTTACACGCTATCTACTTGGAAGCGCTGCGAACAACCACCCTACCGCAGTCGTCTATGCAGGCGTTGATCACGTCTCTTTTAAAGCCTAATAAAGAAGGGCTTCAGATGGCTGACTATAGACCCCTGTCCCTTCTCAATACTGACTCCAAGATATTAAGCAAGGTGCTGGCATCTAGGCTCGTGCAATATGTACCTCAACTAGTCCATCCTGATCAATGTGGATTTGTCCCGGGCCGCAATACAGCCATGAACCTCAGGCGGCTAGCCCAGCTCATGCTCGGTGATCGAGGGGGCACGAGCTCTGAAGGTTGCATCTCACTGGACTTGAAACAAGCATTTGACTCCCTTAGATGGGATTACATGTTTGACACATTGTCGAAATTTGGGATACCCCCCGAATTCCTCGCTTGGGTCAGGTTGCTGTATACCGATCCCACTGCTAGAGTGCGCACCTCAGGTCATATATCAGTTCCTATAGCTATTGCACGGGGCACCAGACAGGGCTGCCCACTTTCCCCCCTCCTATTTGTCCTTGCCCTTGAGCCAATGCTCTGTAGGCTCCGCCACATGGCCCCCCGGTTTGGCATTCTGCGGCATGGGACGGCACATATAGTGTCCGCTTATGCGGATGATATCATCTTATATTTCCGAGACTTGAGGAGCGACCTGAGCCCAGTTGCCCAGGTTTTTGAGGCCTTTAGGTCGATCTCAGGCCTGACCATAAGCGAGTCCAAATCATATGGCTTCACATTTGCAGCCGCTGGTCTGACCACTCCATTGCCCTTCGCCCCCCACGAGTTCCAGATAGCTGAAACCACCTTCAGATATCTGGGGATGCAGATTTACAGGGAAGCAGGTCAGATGATCGACGGTAACCTTGGGAGGGCCATCAGAGCACTGAAGTCTCAGATACAATTTTGGCTCACACTGCCACTCTCTATACCCGGAAGAGTGGCGATATCCAAGATGGTGATGCTCCCCCGCCTTCTCTACCACTTCACTAACTTGCCACACCTGATCCCGGCAGCTACCTTTAAGGCCCTAGACACTTTACTCACCGAACTTGTATGGGGGCACGGCCGCAGGCGTGTAGGTCTGTCCAAGCTGCAGCTCCCCTCTGAAGCCGGTGGCATGGGGTTGCCTGATTTTAGGGCCTACAACTATGCGTGTCAACTGCAATGGCTGGCCTTCTGGGTGGCGGGTCGCAATCTTCAGGAGATTAACATGACGGACAGGGATCATGCATTGGGGAGAATACACACGTTACTTTTGCCCAATTCAATTGTACCTAGGGATGTCCCACCTCTCCTCAAACTGGCGATAACATACTGGCGGAAGGCGTTAAAGTACACATCCCCTGAGTCATCTTATGCCCCCTCGATCCCGCTATTGGGTATCCCACTGGCTACGGGGACTCTGTCGGCGGACTCGCTGGAGCATTGGCATGACGCCGGAGTGTCGCACGTGGGTGACCTGTTCGCGGAAGAGCGCCTACTGTCCTTTGCAGACTTTAGAACTACCCATGGAGTCCCGGGAGGCGCCTTCCTACTACACTCTGGCCTTCGCCACTATTTCACGCATAAGTGGTCCCCTAGGGGCCTGGAGCCAGCTACGAATCCTCTCATCACCATGCTCTATCTGATGGGCACGGGCGCACACCTTACTAAGTGGCTTACTGCTAGTATTAAGAAGGGGAGGGCTTTCGATCTGTCGCCACTCCGGGCAGCATGGGAGGCAGACATTGGTAGGCCCCTGAGAGATAAGGAGTGGGAACGTATCCTTCAGTTCCCCAAAAAAGTAGCTAGGAACCCCAAGTTCAAGTTTATTCAGTCGATGCTTCTACACAGAGCCTACCTGACCCCACGCCGCATACATATGATGTTTCCTGATGCAAACAGTAATTGCCCCCGATGTGACACCGAGGACGCAACACTAATCCACATGCTCTGGCGATGCCCCAAACTAGGATACTACTGGACCACGGTCCATGCTTCGCTACAGGACGCGGGTGCTTTGACCCGATCCCCAACATTGGAATGCATGTTACTGGGGTTGGGGCACTCACAGCGCACTAGAACCGTGGCGACACGTTTCGCGGATCTGGCCCTGTTGCTGGCGAAACGTGCCATCACTATGAGGTGGAAATCAGCTAGGCCTCCTGACCCGGAGTTGTGGAGGGCGGAAGTGGTGAGATGGGGTAAGGCAGAGGGAGTGGCACTACAGAGGGAGGAATACAGGGGTCTGAGGAAAAAGCCAATTTCACTGGACTGGTATACCATATTAGGTATGTTTGAAACTGGGGGAGACGGGGAAGACGAGGATACAAGTGCCTCTTCGATTGCACGATAAATGTGTCATTGGTCGGACTGACATGCACGGTCACTAACCGTGGTGCGCTGCGAAGAAATGAGGGGGGACCCCCCATTTTATATTTTATATTTTATATTTTATATTCTATATTTTCTGTATTGGTCTAGTCCCATCTAAGTGGACAGTCGAATAGAGACATATGTTGTGATTCCCTGAGTGCCCCGGTCTACTGATTAATCGATTATATGTTGTTGTGTGAGTGTCGAAGGGATCTGTTGAGGGTGGGGGGAGGGATGATTTTTGATAGGGGTTTGAATAAACTGTGACGGTTAATGTCACCAACAAAATGAAAACTTAAGATAACTATACAATTATATGTTCTAAGCAACCTTTTTATGTGTATTACTCTGTATCCCTCCGGGATTGAAAGTATTTGTAACTGCTTTACCTACTATGCTAATAAACAGATTTTCAAAAAAAAAAAAAATAAAAAAAAATAAATACAATATATGGTGTTAATATTTTGCCCAGTGCTTTTCTATGGGAGAGCCAACCTTACCACAACGAAAAAACAACTTTAGTGGTATTTTACTGCCAGGGCATGTAAAACATAAGTATACGTACCCTCCTTTTTAAATACAACTCACTCTGTCTGATGGGCATGTAGGGCCTACTTTTGAGGTGACTTATACGTATTAAAAAGGAAGGTTTAGGCCTACAAGAGATTTCATTTGGCAAGTTGAATTGTCAGTTTTAAAAATGCCTTACCAGACTGCTGGGGATGGACTGGAGACATGCTTTGCACGGTCATTTAGAAGTGGCACAAATTATGCTGCAGTTCACTAATGGCATTTTCCTTTATGGCCCTTTATCCCATGTACTAGGGACATATTATAAAGTTAAATCTACCAACCAGCAGTGCAGCCAGTTTCAACATATTTGAGGGAGTGAGAGCACATGCACTGGGGCCTGGTTAGCAGTACCCAAGTGCATAGAATAAAAAAACAGAAGTATCAGTCAAGAAACAAAACCGGAGTGACCATGACCATATAAAAAGAAAAATATTTCTACACTTCATTTTTGTTCTTAATATTTCTAAGAATTGAATATACCAGGTATATGGCATTCTCTATGCATTTGAACAAATCTCATTTAATAGCCGGTCAAATGAGTTTAATTCTGGGTATGAGAAACCAAGATATTTGGCTAAAGTGCGATTTATCTGCAAGAGGTCACATTCCCGTCCCGTTCTTCTTCCCTTGTGGTTTTTAACACGCTCACCCGCCCACTACGATGCAGCCATGACTCCATGTCCAACATTATCTATGACTTTACGCCCGAAAAGCAAAAAAAAGATCTAACTCAAGAAGTCAGCTAAGTAGTTCACAAATTTGTAAAGAAAGGGGCCCCTGAATCTAGGTTAAAAAGCCAGGACAGGGAAATACAAGTTTTTTGAAAGAATCACTTGGCAAAGTGGATCACAACATCACATAGGCAGGTATCTCAATCATTCAATTTTTCTTAAGCATGTTCCACATGTTTTAGATAGCCATATATATATATATATATATGTATTATTTTCACCACAAGACAACCTTACATCAAAAATGTATTTTTCTTTTTCTTTTTTAGATACTTATGTTAAAAAAATCTTGTTTCATGATATATACTTTAGTTAATTATTCATAAAACCAATACACTTTTTTCTTTTACAGACAGATTTCTGTTCTGCTCATTGACATTTTTCTTTGTGTGTGTAAAATAAACTGGTTGTCTTCATGTACAAACGTTTAGATGCATACAATGACTAATACATTCTCAAATGTTATTAATCCCATCAAATCTCTCTTGATGTTAATACATATTCATTTCATTCCCTAAAAGTGATGAAAACTGGCGGTATGTAATTTGATGAAAGCTGGCGGATTGTTACGCGTGTTTCGGCTTGCGCCATTATTTATATTAAGATTATCAGTTATTTAAAGGATAGTGTAATTTGGGAGACAGTGCTTTTGGTTGACTGTACCATTCAGAAAAGATAATAGATTAATATATAGTGAACACCCATGTGGTAGAAATTAATGAATCTACAAAATAAAAATATATTTTTGATATAAGGTTGTCTTGTGGTGAAAATAATGTATATATATATGGTTATCTAAAACATGTGGAACATGCTTAAGAAAAATGGAATGATTGAAATACGCACCTATGTGATGTTGTGATCCACTTTGCCAAGTGATTCTTTAAAAAAAAGCTAAGTAGTTTACTGCAGAGTTCAATGAGAAAAGAAATAAAGTAAGGGAGAGTACACATTACACCAATGCCATTTTCATTATTCTTCCTCTTTTTTGAATTTCATTTGGTGAACAGAATTGTCATTTCTAAATTGTTTGATTTCCTCAGGGCTAGTGTGGTAGCTCCTTTGAGGTCTTAAACTGTGCCAAGAATTACAACAGTGACTGATTATTTCAGTTTAGGAGTTCTGGTAAAACAGACCCTATCACGCTGAAAGTTTTGAATTTCAAAATAAAACCCTTGCCGGTACCTATTTAATATATATAGTTTCCATAGCTGACATACTTAAATCAGGCAGTTTGGTAGGGAGGGTACTCCGTCACAGATGCAAACTCTTACTTACTTACTTTGTGAACTTGCTAGGCGCAAACGAATCATCCCCAAAGAGATCTCTCGGCACAGTAGGGGAAAGATATGGAGGACACGACCATCTAAAACAGCCATGTCTTTAAAAGTTTTTTTAACCTTGGTAGCTCAATGCAAGCCCTGATGTTTGCTGGCAGTTTATTCCAGTGTCTCGGGGCCAGGTGACAAAAGGCTCTACCGCCCTTTCTTGCCCTCTGTATCTTCTGAATACACAGGAGGTTGGCATTACTGGATCTTAATTGTCGTGCCGGTTGATACCGCCTGAGTTTCTGAGGTACACAGGTCCTTTACCCTGTAAAGATTTAAAAACAACAACGAGCATCTCAAAGATAGCACGTTTCTTCACCAGAAGCCAGTGTAGCTGATTCAACAAGGGTGATTCAGAAAAGGGGGTGGTGATGAACAGAGTGTCTGAATTAAGCAGACCACTCTTACCCAGTCCAAAGATCAGGGCTTGATCCATCACCGTTATTTATCTCACTGCACCATCCCAGCTCAGAACCTGGCTATATGCAAATCAGTCTGTCCCTTGCCCAGTGCATCATGGGAACAGGGCAGACTAAACTACCAAGCCAATTCTTCACCAGGAAGGAGACAAGCTACCAGGGACCGGTTTCTGACATTTCGGCCGTCTTCGGCCCGGCTTGCTTGAATCCTGATGGTGCAGTGAGAAAGGGACTCATGTCTGAGTATACCCTGCCACACCTATAGTGGCCAAAAACGATTCAGAAAAGGGGGTGGTGATGAACAGAGTGTCTGAATTAAGCAGACCACTCTTACCCAGTCCAAAGATCAGGGCTTGATCCATCACCGTTATTTATCTCACTGCACCATCCCAGCTCAGAATCTGGCTATATGCAAATCAGTCTGTCCCTGGCCCAGTGCATCATGGGAACAGGGCAGACTAAACTACCAAGCCAATTATTCACCAGAAAGGAGACAAGCTACCAGGGACCGGTTTCTGGCATTTCAGCCGTCTTCGGCCCGCCTTGCTTGAATCCTGATGGTGCAGTGAGAAAGGGACTCATGTCTGAGTATACCCTGCCACACCTATAGTGGCCAAAAACGATTCAGAAAAGGGGGTGGTGATGAACAGAGTGTCTGAATTAAGCAGACCACTCTTACCCAGTCCAAAGATCAGGGCTTGATCCATCACCGTTATTTATCTCACTGCACCATCCCAGCTCAGAACCTGGCTATATGCAAATCAGTCTATCCCTGGCCAAGTGCATCATGGGAACAGGGCAGACTAAACTACCAAGCCAATTCTTCTCCAGAAAGGAGACAAGCTATCAGGGACCGGTCTCTGGCATTTCAGCTGTCTTCGGCCCGGCTTGCTTGAATCCTGATGGTGCAGTGAGAAAGGGACTCATGTCTGAGTATACCCTGCCACACCTATAGTGGCCAAAAACGATTCAGAAAAGGGGGTGGTGATGAACAGAGTGTCTGAATTAAGCAGACCACTCTTACCCAGTCCAAAGATCAGGGCTTTATCCATCACCGTTATTTATCTCACTGCACCATCCCAGCTCAGAACCTGGCTATATGCAAATCAGTCTGTCCCTGGCCCAGTGCATCATGGGAACAGGGCAGACTAAACTACCAAGCCAATTCTTCACCAGAAAGGAGACAAGCTACCAGGGACCGGTTTCTGGCACCCTAAGCGTGGAAGGGTATACTCAGATGTGAGTCCCTTTGCTCATTGCACCATCAGGATTCAAGCAAGCCGGGCCGTCGACGGCTGAAATGCCAGAAACCGGTCCCTGGAAGCTTGTTTCCTTCCCAGTGTAAGAATTGGCTTGGTAGTTTGGTTTGCCCTGTTCCCATCATGCACTGGGACAGGAACAGACTAATTTGCATATAGTCAGGTTCTGAGCTGGGATGGTGCAGTGAGCTAAAAAACGGTGTTGGATCTAGCCCTGATCCCTTGACTGGGTGAGAGTATTCTGCTTAATTCAGAGACTCTGTCCATCACCACCCCTTGTTGTTAAATATTTTTTCCACCCTAAGCGTGGAAGGGTATACTCAGATGTGAGTCCCTTGCTCATTGCACCATCAGGATTCAAGCAAGCCGGGCCGACGACGGCTGAAATGCCAGAAACCGGTCCGCGGAAGCTTGTTTCCTTCCCAGTGTAAGAATTGGCTTGGTAGTTTGGTTTGCCCTGTTCCCATCATGCACTGGGACAGGAACAGACTAATTTGCATATAGCCAGGTTCTGAGCTGGGATGGTGCAGTGAGCTAAAAAAAACGGTGTTGGATCTAGCCCTGATCTCTTGACTGGGTGAGAGTATTCTGCTTAATTCAGAGACTCTGTCCATCACCACCCCTTGTTGTTAAATATTTTGTCCACCCTAAGCGTGGAAGGGTATACTCCCAGAATTGAGCCTCCCCCAGTGCTCCCTGGTTCTCGGATGAACTCAAAAAACAGAAACAATTAAATAAACAAAGAGAAAGACTTTGGCGGAAGCGCTATGACCCAGAAAGTAAATCATTATATAAAGACTCACTTGCCCGGTACAAACAGATGATCGCAGAGGTGAAAAGAGCCTATTATGCCGCACATATTGAGACTGCCAAAAACTCGTGCAAAGAGTTATTCGACATCACTAAACGCTTGTCGGGTGGCACGCACAACCTCACACCACCTCCCTCACAACATCTTTGCGACGCCTTATCTGATTTTTTCTTCAAAAAAGTTAACGACATCTATCAGGCTTTTTCTCTAAACACGGACTCTACACCACTATCCTTGTCCTCCACCTCACGGGATAACACACTGACCCGCTTTGTCGAGCTCACTATGGATCAGACAAGGAGTATTATTTCAAGAATCAAATCAGGTTCTGCATTAGACCTGTGTCCGCTCAAAGTTCTTATGCCAGTTATGGACACGTTGATACCGGTTATTACTCATGTTTACAACACTATGTTTAGCTCCGGAATTTTCCCGGCTTCTCTGAAACATACGTTGGTCAAACCCCTCTTAAAGAAAGCTAATTTGAATAAAGATGACCTGAAAAACTATCGTCCGATAGCCAGTCTTCCTTTCCTGGCTAAGGTAATAGAAAAAGCCATGAATCAGCAACTGTCGGAATTTGTGGAGCAGCACCAGTTGCTCGACAACACCCAGTTCGGATTCCGCAAATGTCATGGCACGGAAACTGCCCTTCTAAAGGCTGCGGATGACATCAGAGCCATACGAGACCAGGGGGGGACAGCACTCCTGGTACTGCTGGATCTTTCGGCGGCCTTCGACACGGTCGACCACAAGATCTTAGTCGACCGTGTCGAACGACTGGGGGTCCAGAAAACTGCTCTGGACCTGCTTGTATCGTTTCTGGCCAATAGATCACAAGCAGTATCTCTAGGACCCTACCAATCATCGAAGGTGTCTCTGCCGTGTGGGGTCCCTCAAGGCTCATCCCTGAGTCCGACACTATTTAATATCTACGTGTCGGACCTTGCAAATGTCATCAAAGCATTTGGGATGAGCCTGACCTCCTACGCCGATGACACCCAATTGGTACTGGCTATCAAAGGGGACGAGGAGGAAGTGGCCAATCGATTCACGAGAGGAATTACGGCAATAGGTGACTGGATGGCCACGAATTGTCTGAAACTCAATTCAGAAAAAACTGAAGTGGTCATCTTCGGTCACCTCTCCCCGGGCTAGTCACCTGTCTGGTGGCCACCATCTTTCGGTCCCCCGCCGAGTCCAGCTAGCAAAGTGAGAAATCTAGGCGTCATCTTCGATGCTGGCCTCAATTTTATGGCACATGCGAATAAAACTGCGGCTTCAGCTCATATGAAATTGAGAATGATTAGGAAAATACTACCTTTCCTACCGAACACGGCCGGGAAAACACTGGTCAGCTCACTAGTCCTGTCCTCCTTGGACTATTGTAACGCTCTATTATTAAATGCCCAAGTCCGAGTGACAAATAAGATGCAGTCAATCCAAAATGCAGCCGCACGAATGCTGGCTGGGATCCCCAAGTTCGCACCAGTTACAAACATCATTAGGGATCTCCATTGGCTCCCGATACGCAGCCGTATCAAATTCAAATCGCTGTGTATTGTTTACAAGTCACTCAATAATCAAGGTCCCCACTTTCTCAAACAGAATCTTCTCCATCATGTCCCAACCCGATCTCTTCGTTCCTCTATTCAGAACCTCTTGGCTGTGCCTCGCACTAGAACAGTCACCTGGGGCGACAGGCGTTTCCTGGTTGCCGCCCCTAGACTCTGGAACACCCTTCCTGCACATATCCGAGCAAGTCCCTCCCTGTTCACATTCCGCAAACAGCTAAAGACGTGGTTATTTGACCAATAGCCTTGTATATCTTCTTTACCCCAGTTGCTGATCCATCCCTTAATTAGCGCCGAGACGCCCACGGGTATTCGCCGCGCTCTACAAATGTCAATAAATAAATAGATAAATAAATACTCAGATGTGAGTCCCTTGCTCATTGCACCATCAGGATTCAAGCAAGCCGGGCCGACGACGGCTGAAATGCCAGAAACCGGTCCCCGGAAGCTTGTTTCCTTCCCAGTGTAAGAATTGGCTTGGTAGTTTGGTTTGCCCTGTTCCCATCATGCACTGGGACAGGAACAGACTAATTTGCATATAGCCAGGCTCTGAGCTGGGATGGTGCAGTGAGCTAAAAAACGGTGTTGGATCTAGCCCTGATCTCTTGACTGGGTGAGAGTATTCTGCCTAATTCAGAGACTCTGTCCATCGCCACCCCTCGTTGTTATATATTTTGTCCACCCTAAGCGTGGAAGGGTATACTCAGATGTGAGTCCCTTGCTCATTGCACCATCAGGATTCAAGCAAGCCGGGCCGACGACGGCTGAAATGCCAGAAACCGGTCCCCGGAAGCTTATTTCCTTCCCAGTGTAAGAATTGGCTTGGTAGTTTGGTTTGCCCTGTTCCCATCATGCACTGGGACAGGAACAGACTAATTTGCATATAGCCAGGTTCTGAGCTCGGATGGTGCAGTGAGCTAAAAAACGGTGTTGGATCTAGACCTGATCTCTTGACTGGGTGAGAGTATTCTGCTTAATTCAGAGACTCTGTCCATCACCACCCCTTGTTGTTAAATAATTTGTCCACCCTAAGCGTGGAAGGGTATACTCAGATGTGAGTCCCTTGCTCATTGCACCATCAGGATTCAAGCAAGCCGGGCCGACGACGGCTGAAATGCCAGAAACCGGTCCCCGGAAGCTTGTTTCCTTCCCAGTGTAAGAATTGGCTTGGTAGTTTGGTTTGCCCTGTTCCCATCATGCACTGGGACAGGAACAGACTAATTTGCATATAGCCAGGGTCTGAGCTGGGATGGTGCAGTGAGCTAAAAAACGGTGTTGGATATAGCCCTGATCTCTTGACTGGGTGAGAGTATTCTGCTTAATTCAGAGACTCTGTCCATCACCACCCCTTGTTGTTAAATATTTTGTCCACCCTAAGCGTGGAAGGGTATACTCAGATGTGAGTCCCTTGCTCATTGCACCATCAGGATTCAAGCAAGCCGGGCCGACGACGGCTGAAATGCCAGAAACCGGTCCCGGAAGCTTGTTTCCTTCCCAGTGTAAGAATTGGCTTGGTAGTTTGGTTTGCCCTGTTCCCATCATGCACTGGGACAGGAACAGACTAATTTGCATATAGCCAGGTTCTGAGCTGGGATGGTGCAGTGAGCTAAAAAATGGTGTTGGATCTAGCCCTGATCTCTTGACTGGGTGAGAGTATTCTGCTTAATTCAGAGACTCTGTCCATCACCACCCCTTGTTGTTAAATATTTTGTCCACCCTAAGCGTGGAAGGGTATACTCAGATGTGAGTCCCTTGCTCATTGCACCATCAGGATTCAAGCAAGCCGGGCCGACAACGGCTGAAATGCCAGAAACCGGTCCCTGGAAGCTTGTTTCCTTCCCAGTGTAAGAATTGGCTTGGTAGTTTGGTTTGCCCTGTTCCCATCATGCACTGGGACAGGAACAGACTAATTTGCATATAGCCAGGTTCTGAGCTGGGATGGTGCAGTGAGCTAAAAACTGGTGTTGGATCTAGCCCTGATCTCTTGACTGGGTGAGAGTATTCTGCTTATTTCAGAGACTCTGTCCATCACCACCCCTTGTTGTTAAATATTTTGTCCACCCTAAGCGTGGAAGGGTATACTCAGATGTGAGTCCCTTGCTCATTGCACCATCAGGATTCAAGCAAGCCGGGCCGACGACGGCTGAAATGCCAGAAACCGGTCCCCGGAAGCTTGTCTCCTTCCCAGTGTAAGAATTGGCTTGGTAGTTTGGGTTGCCCTGTTCCCATCATGCACTGGGACAGGAACAGACTAATTTGCATATAGCCAGGTTCTGAGCTGGGATGATGCAGTGAGCTAAAAAACGGTGTTGGATCTAGCCCTGATCTCTTGACTGGGTGAGAGTATTCTGCTTAATTCAGAGACTCTGTCCATCACCACCCCTTGTTGTTAAATATTTTGTCCACCCTAAGCGTGGAAGGGTATACTCAGATGTGAGTCCCTTGCTCATTGCACCATCAGGATTCAAGCAAGCCGGGCCGACGACGGCTGAAATGCCAGAAACCGGTCCCCGGAAGCTTGTTTCCTTCCCAGTGTAAGAATTGGCTTGGTAGTTTAGTTTGCCCTGTTCCCATCATGCACTGGGACAGGAACAGACTAATTTGCATATAGCCAGGTTCTGAGCTGGGATGGTGCAGTGAGCTAAAAAACGGTGTTGGATCTAGCCCTGATCTCTTGACTGGGTGAGAGTATTCTGCTTAATTCAGAGACTCTGTCCATCACTACCCCTTGTTGTTAAATATTTTGTCCACCCTAAGCGTGGAAGGGTATACTCAGATGTGAGTCCCTTGCTCATTGCACCATCAGGATTCAAGCAAGCCGGGCCGACGATGGCTGAAATGCCAGAAACTGGTCCCCAGAAGCTTGTTTCCTTCCCAGTGTAAGAATTGGCTTGGTAGTTTGGTTTGCCCTGTTCCCATCATGCACTGGGACAGGAACAGACTAATTTGCATATAGCCAGGTTCTGAGCTGGGATGGTGCAGTGAGCTAAAAAACGGTGTTGGATCTAGCCCTGATCTCTTGACTGGGTGAGAGTATTCTGCTTAATTCAGAGACTCTGTCCATCACCACCCCTTGTTGATTCAACAAGGGGGCAGATGGGGTCCGTGCCGGCTTGTTTAGGGCTAGACGGGCTGCGGTGTTCTGCACCACCTGTAGACACATTAATAGGTCCTCCCTGGCCCCCACCAGCAGCGAGTTGCCATAGTCCAGCCGACTCACCACGAGTGACTGGAGAAGAGTTTTCCTTGCCGATAGAGGGATCCAGGGAAAAAAAATTCTTAGTATCCTCATTCTGCCAAAACACATGCCGGATACTATCTTGACCTGTTCCTCTATGGATAATTCATCATCTATCCTAACACCCAGATTCCTGGCCCATCTCCTGGGTGGCGGAGCCTCCCCGAGCTTGGGTGGCCACCACTCAGGGGACCAAATTGTCTTCGCCTTTCCAAAAACTAGAATTTCAGTTTTTGAGGAATTAAGTTGTAAGAAATTCCTCCTCATCCAGACAGCGATACTGGACATGCAGCTTTTAAATTTCCGTTGGGTTGACATGATATCTTCCTCAATGGGAACGATTAGCTGTGTGTCATCCGCATAAGAGATGGTTTCGAACCCATAGCTTCTGATGATGTCTGCCAAAGGTGTCACATAGGCATTGAACAGGGTCGGGCTCAGTACTGAGCCGTGCGGGACACCCCTATCTACCCATATTGTCTGAGATACAAATTACCCAAACTGGATACTCTGTGTACGTCCCGATAAAAAGCTGGGGATCCACTCAAGAGCTTTACCCCTCACCCCGATCCCCCTCAATCTGTCAGCAGCCGATGTGAGATGGTGTCAAAAGCTGCTGACAGATCGAGGAGGACGAGGATCAATGGAATCCCTCTGTCTAGTGTCATTCTGATGGTGTCCGTCACTCCCAGCAGTGCAACCTCCGTGCTATGAGATGCACGGAAGCCAGACTGAGAGGGATCTAAGAGGTGGTTTTATCCCAGATAATGGGACAGCTATTGATTTACCAGAGTTTCCAGAACCTTCGCACAACAGGGGTGGAGTGAAATAGGTCTATTGTTCTGCAGCTCAGACGGGTCTGCCGTCGCCTTCTTTAGGAGAGGCTTGACCCACGCTCTTTTCCACTAATTTGGAAATATAGCTGTCTCCAACGAGATGTTATAAATATTAGAGAGTGCATCAGCTAGGATAGGTCTGAGTATTGACATCACTGCCGGTGGTACAGGGTCAGATGACGAGCCCGACTTTACCTGGCTTAGTAGGGCTCCTACTTGCTCTCTGGTTGTGGGAACGAAGGAATCCAGCCTACAGGGACTTTAATCATCATTTAGAGATGCCTTCCAACTCGGACTCAGCCAGTCTGATTGCCATAATGGATTCTCTTGGACTGTCTCTTAGAACTACTGGCCCTACCAATACTGCAAGCCACACCTTGGATGCCATTTTTTCCAATATACCGGATTTGGTTACTGAGTCCCCACAGGCACTTGGTTGGACTGACCATATGGCACTGAGTTTTTCAGTGCTGTCTGCCCATTCACTTCAGCGGGGACAGGTCAGATGAGTTTCCGAAGACCTTGGTCGAGAGTAACCGTCTCCGCTTTTAGCCAAGCCTATAGAGATCCCCTGCTTAATCTGGATGTGGACCCTAATTTGGCCTGGGAAAGATTGGAGGGAGCAATTCAGGCAGCTTTAGACACCATAGCTCCACTGAAAAGAGCTACTACCCAGAAGAGGGCAGCTCCGGCCCCCTGGTACTCTGACACACTTAGGAAGGAGAAGTCCAAGTGTAGAGTTTTGGACAGAAAATGGAGGAAGTCAAAGAGGGAGCAAGATGAACGGCTATATCGGAAAGCGACTACCTAAACAGCTGTAATACAGCAAGGAGGACACATCTGGGTGCACGCATCACTGAGGCCAAGAACTCATCCAGAGAACTGTATAAGATACTGAAGGAATTTACCAACCCGAAGGCGAAAATGTGGCACCCCCTCCCACACAGGAACTATGCGAGGACCTAGCTAGGCACTTTACCAATAAGATCAACCTGATCTATCAGTCCTTCGATACAGCTAGGGCGGAACAAGGAGAGGGAGACGCTCCTAAAGAATCCCGTCCGGCAAACTCTAATTCAGGCCCTAAGTTTGGTACCAACCCAATCATCTTTTCAACATAGTTTTACGGTCACCAATCACCTTGACTGTCTCTCTTGTTAACCATTCCACCAAGTGCATTGGATAGGCTGAGGGCTTTGTGGAAACAGTGATAAACACAAAATCCAGTCAAGCGCTCTTCCTCTTCATCCTGTCCATTATCAGAGTGGGAAAAATATTGCACTCTGTGATAGACAAAGGCCACACTTTGCAGGAAGCCTTCATCAGGTTTGGTGGCGCATTGGCCACTAGTCATAGTATCCCCGAGTTCAAGTTGTGGGTATAAATGGGGCACCCTTGGCACCGAGACCTGAGATCACGCCTGCTTTGGAGAGAGGAGCGATGAAGAACTGCCCTCCTGTTCTTTGGACCTGGCAAAAAGAAGCAGCACCAAAGACTGAACTGCACCTTCTGATCCTTGGGCCAGCAAAGAGAGGACTGCGCCTGTGGTGCCCTAATTGAAGAAAAAAGTCCCCGAACCCCTGAAAGAAGAAGTGAACTTCAAGGGTCAGTTGGCTGACTTCCTGTTACAGTTCCAGGGCCACAAAAGGTGAAGAAACCTGCCTTGGTGAGTTGGTAGCCTCAATCGCTTGATCATCAATGACTGCTGAAGCACAGCCTGAGTGACTGAGTCCCACAGCTCAAAAGTTCTACTCGAGTCTGACGTATCAGAGTGCAGTTTGTTGACCAAGATGGACACTATTACTGAAGAACAGTAGACCGGTGGCTACTGGTTTTAGTCTGGGTTCACCCAGGTTTCGAAGGACTTAGGACTCTGTGGCCAAAGTTGTCAAACTGTGTTTGTGGACTGAGGGGTGGCTCCAGAAAGACCCTCATCCACCAGATCAGTGCCCACAGCATACTTCAGCATCTTTAGCATCACATATCAACTACATCAGTACCACTCTATTTATGTAAATGGCAGTTCACCCATAGACCCTGGAACGGGCTGGAGACTGCTTTGACTGCAAGGTAACTTCTCTGCTAAGCCTTTCTTGCCCCCTTGACTTCCCCCTGGCCAGAGTTGGTCACCCATACCGGGCCAGAATACCCCGAGCACAACTTTATAAAAGTTTTCAAAGTAACCACTAACCACTTTAGTTACCAATGCATGTCTGGATTTTGAGTAAAAAGCAGTGTTGAAAAATGTCCGTCTCTGAAGGATCACCCCCAAACTTACTCCTACTCTTTTACTGACCTGCTTTTTGTTGGTTTTAAGACTTTGGGCACTTTACTGCAGCTGACCAGTGCTAAAGTGCAGGTGCTCTCTTCTCTAAACATGGCATCATTGGTTTCTACCTGTTTGGCATATATGATTTACTTGTAAGTCCCTTGTAAAGTGGTATACCAAATTCCGAGGGCCTGTAAATTAAATGCTACTAGTGGGCCTGCAGCACTGATTGTGCCACCCACAAAAGTAGCCTTTCAAACCTGTCTGTGGCCTGCCACTGCAGTGCTTGTGTGTGCAGTTTACTGCCACTTTGACTTGTCATTTAAAACTGTTCGCCAGGTTTGAAACTCCCCTTCTATTACACATAAGCCATCCCATAAGTAGGCCCTATGTAGCCCCAAGGGCAGGGTGCTGTGTAAATGAAAAGTAGGGCATGTACTTCGCATGCCCTGGTAGTGGCAAACCGCCTATTTTGTTTGGTACTACTGTGAGGCCTACTCATCTCATAGGGTAGCATTGGGAATTCCTTTAAAGCCTTTAAGTTATAATTCCTGATCAGAGAGGAGTAGCTTTTTCAAATGTCATGTTTGAAATGGTATGATACATCCTCCTTACTGGTAAAGTTGGATTTGACATTACTATTTTAGAAATGCCACTTTTAGAAATTGCAAATTTTTCTGTGCTTATACGTATACGTGACAGCTACACTTGCATTCCCTCCAGACGGCCACAACACAGGAAGGATAGGTGTGTCTTTTTACCCATCGACAACATCTGCATTCTGATGGCTTTGCCTGGGCAGGATGGAAGGGAGAGGCTATGATTTCACTTGAATAGGCAGGTTTCTGTCCCACACTGGGACTGTTTACCCCCACAGATAGCATTGCAGACAAGACTGGGTTGAAAGGGATACTCCTGCACTTCAGAGAGCTGCTTTGAAGTCACCCCCACATCAGAACCAATTTTAGGTATAAGTACTGGGTCTCTGACCTCCTACAACCAAACACTACTGGACTTTTAACCGAAAATTGACAGGCCGCAGAAATAAAATTGGCGCAGTGCATCAAAACCACTGCTTTCCCTCCAGAGATCGCTGCATCCGACAGCATATTGCTGCCGCTGCAGCTTGGTGAGATAGGTGAAATCCCTCGATTGCATGGCAGAATCCAGCACATCGCTCAACTCCTCTCAACTCTGGCACCCGTCGTTGTAACTGATACATTGCCTTCACTACGTGGAGAAGATCAATGAGACCAGCACCTGCAGACCTCGACATTGACACATCTTGCTGTTTGGTTCCAGGAAAGGTACTTTGTTCATCGAGTCCTGTGTGAGTCCTGTAACTGGCTGGCATTACATCACGGTCGGCACGAACTTTGACTCTGCCCCGGCCCAGCACGACCTAAAGTAACCTTTTTTGCCCTACTTGCTTCCAAGAGCTTTACTGCATTTATTCCTTTAAAATTCCACATCTCAACTTCTATATATTGGATTTTTGTCCTTTTGATCTCGTTTTGTTCAGAATTTGATCAAATGTGTGTGGAGTCATTTTGTGGTGTATTCATTGTGTTTGTGTGTGGGTATATGTGTTTTGCACAAATACTGTACACATTGCTTATTTAAATAAGCCTGACTGCTCTGTGCCAAGGGTGAGCACTTGCTATCTTTTAGTGTGTTTCTAGCTTACACTGACTAGGATGGTGGTTTCTGCCTGGCCTGGGTGCATAACTCAGTCAACCAGGAATCCCATTTTTAACAAGCAGTAATTTACGAATTACTTAATAATTTACACGGGGTAAGACTTCCTTTGTGATGTGTTTCTTTCCTATTTAATTGTTGTGATATTTCTAAATGCTTTGCACTTGTTCCTTTGTTAAAGCCTGACTGCTTAAAGAAAAGCGACTCAAAGTTGAGCTAAGGTTTTACAAATCAGCCTGACTGGATCCAAGAAGGATTAGTAAGTTTATTAAACAGTGAAGCTTCACAGCCACACCATAAACTTCCTTCCTCAAATATGGGCTTTGCTGTTTCACCATATGTATGATGCCCTAAAACTGTAAAACACACACAAAATGTTTTGTTGTCATGTCTCGTAAAAATAGATGGTGGTGATTGCGTGGACAAAAAATACAAAACAAATATTGTCAATTGATGTTATCACTCCTGTTTATATACTGGAAATCTAATTTAGAAAATAATAAAATATAGTAATATTATTACACATTGACCATTATCTCCATAGTTAGCAGAGCAAAGACATTTTTCTGAAAAGTATCTCTCTATGGAAGCTCTCTAGAGACGAATTCTGAGTTATGGGTGTGTTTCTCCAAGTTGTATATATGATTGTGGAAAGGTTGAAAATTGTTACGTTCATTATGTTCTGCTTTCTCTGGTACTACTTTTTATTATGATGCTACTAGATTAGGTCCTATATAAAACTGCAACACCAGCCAGTGTTTGTTTCACTCTCTGTATTCTGATGACCTTTTCCCAACAAACTGCAAGAAAAACTACATGAACACAAATGCTTCCTCACAACTTTGGCCTCTACTACCCATACCAGCGTGAAGTGCTCATCAATGTACGGTCTACATTTACTATGCTATTTGTATCATGACTGGGTACTCCCATCACCAAGAGTTTTGGAAATACTCCTCTTATGACAAACAATTGGTCCACAATGCAAAGAATATAAATACCTGACAATCGCACAAGTAACCAATGCTAGGCCCCATAGGAACTTCACAGCAGTAGGTCTGTACTGGATCGAACCATAGACTGTCTTATTGCTTTCCAGTCATGATCAGTTCTATTAATTATCTAATAACACTAATGTTTCCACTCCACACAAACCGCAAGCTCCAATTTTTTTGTCTTCATGACACAAACTTTTAGTTTTAATATTCCTATCATGTCCTTACTAACACAACACAATGACTCCTACCCAAAAGGATAGCACAACCCAACAACCTTTTCCAATCTTCACACCTGTCAATAAAGTAAAGTCCTCTTCCCTACTCCACTTCCTCTGCAGTCGTAGATCAGCAATGACACAACAAATTTAGATGGCTAAGTCCATTGCTAATCATGACATAAACATACTTGATCTCAAAAAGACTTTAGGCCAGCTACAGTAATCATTTTAACGGTCACAAACATTCCAATTCAGAGTTTGCATCTGTTAAAAAGCTTATTCTTATGTAATAATCCCTTTTAGGAGTCAGAATTTTATTTTCCCAACTACTAATAAAGGATTTAGAGTGGATACCGCTTTTTTGGTATCTGGAAGGGGTGTGTTGTAAGTGTCTCATACGAATATCAAATCTGTATCTAATGTATCAATGTTTTGCGACCGAAATCTGTTTGCAAAACATTGATAATATACTGACATCACAAAGGAAGTGGTGACCGATTCACAAAAAAATTTGAAAAATAAATATATAAACAAAACCATTTTTTTAAATGCAGTCCCGTTCTCCTTAAGGAAAATGGTCTCTATTTAAAAGCAATCATAGGCATGGTAGTCCAATATGCTGACCTCAGTAGGAGGCCAACCCTGTAGTGGCCTCCAATCATAGTGAGTCGCAATTTGCAACCTACCTCGTTAATATTCACAAGGTAGATTGTTTTAGGACCCACTACCAATAGGCTTTTTAAAAACCACCCTATTAACACAGGTTGGTTCTTTAAAAATCTTTACTGGTCTCAAAAATACTGGTTGAAATTTCAAACCAAATATTTAAACATCTGGCCTGTGGTTCATTGAGGCATCCCAAACTAATATGGATCTCTTCCTCCATCCAGTCTACTCCATCTTGAGAGAAAAATAACCTGTTCTATAAACTAAATCATGCAGAAATCTACTTGGTTTGAATTTACTTGATTGAGATGCATTTTAGGGGCTCTGGTCTGGAACCCAACCCTGGTACCCAACCATGGGCCCCTGTGACAGGATGCAGAAGGGGGTGCGCTGTCACCCCCCTTCAATTCACAGTTGGTGGGCTTGCCTCCTCTCCTCATGCCCCTGTGTGGGGGGAGCGGGTGGCCACTACCAAATCAAACACCCTCTCCACAGGAGCGGGAAGGGAAGAAGAGCTTCCAGCTCCTGTGGCAGCAAGGAGGATGCTGCTCCGGTGGGTTGGGATCCCTGCTCTGCCCTTAACAAATGGAAGAATGTGGGGTGCCCGGGTGGGGCCGGCCATGTCCAAAAAATGAAAGAGGAAAAGAAAAACAAAGACGTGCAGGCTCTCAGCACAGTGGGAGACCCACTGCTGAAATAGTCAGTGAAATAGTCAGTGCTTTATTTGTTTTTTAAAGCACTCTTAACCCCTTCGGTGCTCATGACGAGCTCACTGCTCGTGTGCTCGTGTGCTCGTCATGACCACACCCGTTTCCATTATGGCACAGGAGAGGAATATCGATAGCAGCGATGGTGTTAAGGCTGGAGCCTCTTCTCTACAGCTGGGAGTGGAGCGCTTACTAGGGACTCGCTATATGACTGCATTTTATGGAGCCTGTAGATATATAAAACAAAGTCATGGAACGCAAACTTGATCGAGGCAACAGGCCTCTTTTATTTAAAGTGATGCCCCCCTATATGGTGATGAACTATTTGGTACAGGTGGGGAGTGGGGGTACTGTGAATTTGGGGGCCATGATCCTTTAGGGGTCAAATGTGATTTCAATGTCATCTAAGGTATTTTCAATCTGTCATTTGTATATGTCTGTAAATGAATGGATAGTATTTAGTAGTGTGTGCAATAAATATACTTTTTCTATTCTAAAGAAAAAGCCCTAATAGGACAATGAGTTATTGAGTGTTGCTCTTGCCTGCCTGAAAATTATGGTTACAAGCCCACACCACTTTCCCTGAGTAGGCCTTAGGCTGCTCTGCTTCGCTACCCTGAGAGAGAAAGGCACTAAAATGGGGTGCTCGGTTCCCAGCCAGGCAAACTTGTGGACCTAATACTTGCGCAGGCCTCACATCCTGCACAACTAATAACCAACATTTCTACAGGCTCCATGTGAGAAAGGGCAATATTAGTTTGGGTGGATTGTAGTTCACCGTAATTAATATTGTCACTAATCCTGTTAGGTCCAGTAAAAGTTTCAGTAACTTGAACTTGAGTGCAACCCCTGGTAGGTATGGCACAGAGCAGACAGGCTTAACTTAAGAAAATTTGTAAGGCATTTAATAGTACCAAAACAGTTAAACAATCAAATACATTACACAATAAAAATCTCACTCCAAATTGTAAAAATATAGAATATTTTAATGAACAAAGTGACACCGAAACAAAATAAATCCTAAAAAGCTGAAGCAGAGATATGATATTTTAAAGTTTGGAAATAATGTTAGCACTAAAAAGCACAAAGTGCTAGCCACAGCAACTTGTCATGCCAGACATGGACAAAGTCATAGTTAAGGTCAACTGCGATGTAGCATGGGTCGGATATGAGACCGAGGTAGGTGCGTGTGAAGGGTTACCTTTTGACTCCGAAATTCTTCAGGAGAAAAGGTGGTCGTCAACGAGTTCTCTGTGGGAAAAGCTGCCAGCTGGATCTGAGGTGGTGTTTGATGACGGTGGGTTGCTAAAGAGCACGATCTCACAGTCATCAGAGAAGGTGGCCGAAGTCTGGCAACCGTGCACCGGAAGGTCTTAAGATTGATTGACTTTAACTCTATTTCGCTCTCGGTGAAGCTTTACACATTCGAACTTAGACACTTTTCTGGAAGTCGGATCTCCTTCAGTGGGACAGACCAGTAAGTTAAATCTGACCAGCGATACGACATCAATGGCCTTGGATTGATGGTAGTCTTTGTCTCTTGCCAGGTATTTAATGAATACACTGGCAAAAAGTTGCTAAGTTCCAGCTTTTGCTGTTTGGGCAGGAGGAGTACATTCTGACACTTATCTAAGGGCTTCAGACCTAAGGGATACCACTTAGGGTTCAGGACTCACATCAGTAGAAGCCACCAGCAGGGTCATGGCAGATCCAGTTAGAGCTAGACAGCTGGGCTCTTCAGGAAAGTGACCTTCTACTAGCTTTTGTGTCCCTGTAGGTGATCAGGTCAGCAAACTGACCCTTGGAGTGCACTTCTAAGTCCTGGGTACAAGTGGTAGCAGGTCCACCCCTTTTGCAGCATGTCTTATGTGTTCTATTGTAAACTATCCCACAGTGTGCTCTCTACCTAACACCAACCTGGTGCAACCTTGCGGCTAAGATAATGGTTGAATCCTCCTTTGTAGTCACTTCAAACCAGTTCTGGGGTAGCTCCCTCTCCCACTGAGTTTGGACACAGGCTGGCTATGTGAACAAAAGGGAGACAGGCTTAGGTGTGAGTTGCATATGCCAGTGACAGGCTTCCTTTTAAGCTCAGGAAGGGGCTGGCACAGCACCCAGTTCATCCTCCTCAGGCATAATAACATGTCTCCCATGTTTTTGTCTACTGTCTGGGAGCAATATACATTTTACCACAGGGGAGCTATCAAAAAGTCAGGTGACACTCAACACTGCCAGAAAGAAAAGACACATTTAGCTCATGCAGAAAGATGACAACTTTCCAAAAGTGCCATTTTTGGAATAGTAATATATAATCTGACTTGACCATTAGGTTGGATTTCAAATTACTGTTAAAATGAATTATTGAATACTTTTTCTAGCTATTCCCAAACTGAGGTTATACAATATATGGTGTTAATATTTCGCCCGGTGCTTTTCTATGGGAGAGCCAACCTTACCACAACGAAAAAACAACTTTAGAGGTATTTTACTGCCAGGGCATGTAAAACATAAGTATACGTACCCTCCTTTTTAAATACAACTCACTCTGTCTGATGGGCATGTAGGGCCTACTTTTGAGGTGACTTATACGTATTAAAAAGGAAGGTTTAGGCCTACAAGAGATTTCATTTGGCAAGTTGAATTGTCAGTTTTAAAAATGCCTTACCAGACTGCTGGGGATGGACTGGAGACATGCTTTGCACGGTCATTTAGAAGTGGCACAAATTATGCTGCAGTTCACTAATGGCATTTTCCTTTATGGCCCTTTATCCCATGTACTAGGGACATATTATAAAGTTAAATCTACCAACCAGCAGTGCAGCCAGTTTCAACATATTTGAGGGAGTGAGAGCACATGCACTGGGGCCTGGTTAGCAGTACCCAAGTGCATAGAATAAAAAAACAGAAGTATCAGTCAAGAAACAAAACCGGAGTGACCATGACCATATAAAAAGAAAAATATTTCTACACTTCATTTTTGTTCTTAATATTTCTAAGAATTGAACATACCAGGTATATGGCACCTCCAAATGGCATTCTCTATGCATTTGAACAAATCTCATTTAATAGCCGGTCAAATGAGTTTCATTCTGGGTATGAGAAACCAAGATATTTGGCTAAAGTGCGATTTATCTGCAAGAGGTCACATTCCCGTCCCGTTCTTCTTCCCTTGTGGTTTTTAACACGCTCACCCGCCCACTACGATGCAGCCATGACTCCATGTTCAACATTATCTATGACTTTACGCCCGAAAAGCAAAAAAAGATCTAACTCAAGAAGTCAGCTAAGTAGTTCACAAATTTGTAAAGAAAGGTGCCCCTGAATCTAGGTTAAAAAGCCAGGACAGGGAAATACAAGTTTTTTTAAAGAATCACTTGGCAAAGTGGATCACAACATCACATAGGAAGGTATCTCAATCATTCAATTTTTCTTAAGCATGTTCCACATGTTTTAGATAACCATACATATATATATGTATTATTTTCACCACAAGACAACCTTACATCAAAAATGTATTTTTATTTTTATTTTTTAGATACTTATGTTAAAAAAATCTTGTTTCATGATTTATACTTTAGTTAATTATTCATAAAACCAATACACTTTTTTCTTTTACAGACAGATTTCTGTTCTGCTCATTGACATTTTTCTTTGTGTGTGTAAAATAAACTGGTTGTCTTCATGTACAAACGTTTAGATGCATACAATGACTAATACATTCTCAAATGTTATTAATCCCAACAAATCTCTCTTGATGTTAATACATATTCATTTCATTCCCTAAAAGTGATGAAAACTGGCGGTATGTAATTTGATGAAATCTGGCGGATTGTTACGCGTGTTTCGGCTTGCGCCATTATTTATATTAAGATTATCAGTGATTTAAAGGATAGTGTAATTTGGGAGACAGTGCTTTTGGTTGACTGTACCATTCAGAAAAGATAATAGATTAATATATAGTGAACACCCATGTGGTAGAAATTAATGAATCTACAAAATAAAAATATATATTTTGATATAAGGTTGTCTTGTGGTGAAAATAATGTATATATATATGGTTATCTAAAACATGTGGAACATGCTTAAGAAAAATTGAATGATTGAGATACGTACCTATGTGATGTTGTGATCCACTTTGCCAAGTGATTCTTTAAAAAAATTGTCTTTTCCTGTCCTGGCTTCTTAACCTAGATTCAGGGGCCCCTTTTTTACAAATTTGTTGTCTCGCAGCCTGTCTGTGAGGGGTGTTATTTATATATAACTTTTGTAGTAATCTAGTTTGGCAGTACACATTAGGTTAAAAATAGACGGATTGGTTTTGGTTGGCGCTGCACTATTAGGTATCTGTATGAATGATAAATATACTTAATACTTCTTACTTTTTTCACTTTAATCTGCGAAAATGTTTATCTAAAATCTATTGATCTAATTTCATCTTTCTTGCATTCCATCTAATGCTATCATTAGAATTGCCACAGTCTAGAATTTAACATTTTTGTTTTTGTTAATTAAGAAAAAACAATGGCAAATATACAAACCTTTGGGTTCACAGATGAACAGTTTGCCAATATGGTAGGCAGCTCATCCAGTTTTGGAAATCAAACAGCAAGTAGCGAAAATAAAAATGAGGACATAACAACATTATTGTCCCTAAGAAAAAAGGTGAAGCATGATAGCAACCTATCTCGGGTGAAGGTTTTCAGAACCTCTATATCATTATGATATCAGGGTCTACCTGTGCACATATTGTTTTCATTAATTTCTACCACAAGGGTGTTCACTATATATTAATCTATTATCTTTTCTGAATGGTAGAGTCAACCAAAAGCACTAAGTCTCCCAAATTACACTATCCTTTACATAACTGGTAATCTTTATGTAAATAATGTGATCAAGTAGGCACTTTAATGTTCCATTAGATGATTTAAAATCTGTCTTCAAGAGAATCAATGTTAAAAATCTTTTTTTATTGTTTTCCTTTAAAGACTTTTGAGACAGAGTCCTGAGGAAGGCGCAAGCCGAAACACGCGTAACAATCCGCCAGCTTTCATCAAATTACAAACCGCCAGTTTTCATCACTTTAAGGGAATTACATGAATATGTATAAACATCAAGAGAGATTTGTTGGGATTAACAACATTTGAGAATGTGTTAGCCAATGTATGCATCTAAATGTTTGTACACAAAGACAACCGGTTTATTTTACACACACAAAGAAAAATGTCAATGAGCAGAGCATAAATCTGTCTGTAAATGAAAAAAGTGTATTGGTTTTAGGAATAATTAACTAAAGTATATATCATGAAACAATTTTCTTTTAACATAAACATCTAAAAATGAAAAATATATATTTTGTTTATATAAGGTTGTCTTATGGTGAAAATAATATATATATATATATATATATATATATATATATATATATATATATGGAAGAAAAGGTTGCCACCTAGGTGGGAATGCACTTACAGGTAGGAATTAATGCCAGCGCAAGGGCGCGAGCTGCGAACAGAGTCCCTTTCCTGCCAGACGCGTTTCGGGCCAACGCCCTCTTCAGTGGCAGCACATGTGACATGACGGCAGCTGCAGGCACCAGTAAATACCCTCAGTGATTATGCACAGGTGTAAAACCTGAAGCAATGCTTTCTGGGACTGGTGGTTCGATAAAACCCAAGTGGGTCGCCGCCGCCATTCGCATGCAAAAAATGTTTTAAAGGGATTGCCAATGTCCCCGCAAGCACCCCGCAAGTAAAGGCACCTCCTGTACCACAAAAAGCTACCCAAATGAGGCAGCCGTGGACCCGCAGTTTGTCCGCGGATGTGCAAACCCGCGACCGTGGCCGGCCGCTAACAAATGGAAGAAAAGGTTGCCACCTAGGTGGGAATGCACTTACAGGTAGGAATTAATGCCAGCGCAAGGGCGCGAGCTGCGAACAGAGTCCCTATCCTGCCAGACGCATTTCGGGCCAACGCCCTCTTCAGTGGCAGCACATGTGACATGACGGCAGCTGCAGGCACCAGTAAATACCCTCAGTGATTATGCACAGGTGTAAAACCTGAAGCAATGCTTTCTGGGACTGGTGGTTCGATAAAACCCAAGTGGGTCGCCGCCGCCATTCGCATGCAAAAAATTTTTTAAAGGGATTGCCAATGTCCCCGCAAGCACCCCGCAAGTAAAGGCACCTCCTGTACCACAAAAAGCTACCCAAATGAGGCAGCCGTGGACCCGCAGTTTGTCCGCGGATGTGCAAACCCGCGACCGTGGCCGGCCGCTAACAAATGGAAGAAAAGGTTGCCACCTAGGTGGGAATGCACTTACAGGTAGGAATTAATGCCAGCGCAAGGGCGCGAGCTGCGAACAGAGTCCCTTTCCTGCCAGACGCGTTTCGGGCCAACGCCCTCTTCAGTGGCAGCACATGTGACATGACGGCAGCTGCAGGCACCAGTAAATACCCTCAGTGATTATGCACAGGTGTAAAACCTGAAGCAATGCTTTCTGGGACTGGTGGTTCGATAAAACCCAAGTGGGTCGCCGCCGCCATTCGCATGCAAAAAAAGTTTTAAAGGGATTGCCAATGTCCCCGCAAGCACCCCGCAAGTAAAGGCACCTCCTGTACCACAAAAAGCTACCCAAATGAGGCAGCCGTGGACCCGCAGTTTGTCCGTGGATGTGCAAATCCGCGACCGTGGCCGGCCGCTAACAAATGGAAGAAAAGGTTGCCACCTAGGTGGGAATGCACTTACAGGTAGGAATTAATGCCAGCGCAAGGGCGCGAGCTGCGAACAGAGTCCCTTTCCTGCCAGATGCGTTTCGGGCCAACGCCCTCTTCAGTGGCAGCACATGTGACATGACGGCAGCTGCAGGCACCAGTAAATACCCTCAGTGATTATGCACAGGTGTAAACCCTGAAGCAATGCTTTCTGGGACTAGTGGTTCGATAAAACCCAAGTGGGTCGCCGCCGCCATTCGCATGCAAACATTTTTTTAAAGGGATTGCCAATGTCCCCGCAAGCACCCCGCAAGTAAAGGCACCTCCTGTACCACAAAAAGCTACCCAAATGAGGCAGCCGTGGACCCGCAGTTTGTCCGCGGATGTGCAAACCCGCGACCGTGGCCGGCCGCTAACAAATGGAAGAAAAGGTTGCCACCTAGGTGGGAATGCACTTACAGGTAGGAATTAATGCCAGCGCAAGGGCGCGAGCTGCGAACAGAGTCCCTTTCCTGCCAGACGCGTTTCGGGCCAACGCCCTCTTCAGTGGCAGCACATGTGACATGACGGCAGCTGCAGGCACCAGTAAATACCCTCAGTGATTATGCACAGGTGTAAAACCTGAAGCAATGCTTTCTGGGACTGGTGGTTCGATAAAACCCAAGTGGGTCGCCGCCGCCATTCGCATGCAAAAAAAGTTTTAAAGGGATTGCCAATGTCCCCGCAAGCACCCCGCAAGTAAAGGCACCTCCTGTACCACAAAAAGCTACCCAAATGAGGCAGCCGTGGACCCGCAGTTTGTCCGCGGATGTGCAAACCCGCGACCGTGGCCGGCCGCTAACAAATGGAAGAAAAGGTTGCCACCTAGGTGGGAATGCACTTACAGGTAGGAATTAATGCCAGCGCAAGGGCGCGAGCTGCGAACAGAGTCCCTTTCCTGCCAGACGCGTTTCGGGCCAACGCCCTCTTCAGTGGCAGCACATGTGACATGACGGCAGCTGCAGGCACCAGTAAATACCCTCAGTGATTATGCACAGGTGTAAAACCTGAAGCAATGCTTTCTGGGACTGGTGGTTCGATAAAACCCAAGTGGGTCGCCGCCGCCATTCGCATGCGAAAAAAGTTTTAAAGGGATTGCCAATGTCCCCGCAAGCACCCCGCAAGTAAAGGCACCTCCTGTACCACAAAAAGCTACCCAAATGAGGCAGCCGTGGACCCGCAGTTTGTCCGCGGATGTGCAAACCCGCGACCGTGGCCGGCCGCTAACAAATGGAAGAAAAGGTTGCCACCTAGGTGGGAATGCACTTACAGGTAGGAATTAATGCCAGCGCAAGGGCGCGAGCTGCGAACAGAGTCCCTTTCCTGCCAGACGCGTTTCGGGCCAACGCCCTCTTCAGTGGCAGCACATGTGACATGACGGCAGCTGCAGGCACCAGTAAATACCCTCAGTGATTATGCACAGGTGTAAAACCTGAAGCAATGCTTTCTGGGACTGGTGGTTTACTTGCGGGGTGCTTGCGGGGACATTGGCAATCCCTTTAAAACTTTTTTTGCATGTGAATGGCGGCGGCGACCCACTTGGGTTTTATCGAACCACCAGTCCCAGAAAGCATTGCTTCAGGTTTTACACCTGTGCATAATCACTGAGGGTATTTACTGGTGCCTGCAGCTGCCGTCATGTCACATGTGCTGCCACTGAAGAGGGCGTTGGCCCGAAACGCGTCTGGCAGGAAAGGGACTCTGTTCGCAGCTCGCGCCCTTGCACTGGCATTAATTCCTACCTGTAAGTGCATTCCCACCTAGGTGGCAACCTTTTCTTCCATTTGTTAGCGGCCGGCCACGGTCGCGGGTTTGCACATCCGCGGACAAACTGCGGGTCCACGGCTGCCTCATTTGGGCAGCTTTTTGTGGTACAGGAGGTGCCTTTACTTGTGGGGTGCTTGCGGGGACATTGGCAATCCCTTTAAAACTTTTTTTGCATGTGAATGGCGGCGGCAACCCACTTGGGTTTTATCGAACCACCAGTCCCAGAAAGCATTGCTTCAGGTTTTACACCTGTGCATAATCACTGAGGGTATTTACTGGTGCCTGCAGCTGCCGTCATGTCACATGTGCTGCCACTGAAGAGGGCGTTGGCCCGAAACGCGTCTGGCAGGAAAGGGACTCTGTTCGCAGCTCGCGCCCTTGCGCTGGCATTAATTCCTACCTGTAAGAGCATTCCCACCTAGGTGGCAACCTTTTCTTCCATTTGTTAGCGGCCGGCCACGGTCGCGGGTTTGCACATCCGCGGACAAACTGCGGGTCCACGGCTGCCTCATTTGGGCAGCTTTTTGTGGTACAGGAGGTGCCTTTACTTGCGGGGTGCTTGCGGGGACATTGGCAATCCCTTTAAAACTTTTTTTGCATGTGAATGGCGGCGGCGACCCACTTGGGTTTTATCGAACCACCAGTCCCAGAAAGCATTGCTTCAGGTTTTACACCTGTGCATAATCACTGAGGGTATTTACTGGTGCCTGCAGCTGCCGTCATGTCACATGTGCTGCCACTGAAGAGGGCGTTGGCCCGAAACGCGTCTGGCAGGAAAGGGACTCTGTTCGCAGCTCGCGCCCTTGCGCTGGCATTAATTCCTACCTGTAAGTGCATTCCCACCTAGGTGGCAACCTTTTCTTCCATTTGTTAGCGGCCGGCCACGGTCGCGGGTTTGCACATCCGCGGACAAACTGCGGGTCCACGGCTGCCTCATTTGGGCAACTTTTTGTGGTACAGGAGGTGCCTTTACTTGCGGGGTGCTTGCGGGGACATTGGCAATCCCTTTAAAACTTTTTTTGCATGTGAATGGCGGCGGCGACTAGGTGTGGGCGGAAAATCCGTTACGCTCGCGGATTTTGCGGATTTTTGGGAAATTCGCAATCCGCGAGATTTGCGAATTTCTTCCGCAAATTCGCACGCAGCGGATTTTTTTGGCGGCGCGCGGCGTTGGTGATACAATTTTTGCGGCGCGCGGCGTTTATCATCGTTTGCCGAGTTGTTTTTTTCGATAGTTTGCGAGTGCTGCGCCATTTTGGATCTTGCTGTGTGATCCCGCGGGAATTGGCGAGCGCGATTACGTCATCGCGGCTTGCCAGCGATAGTTTGTCAACGCGAGTACGGCGAGATCACGTCTCGCGGTACTTCGCAATTGCGAGATTTGAGATGCGGCGAGCGAAAATATAAATTTGCAATTCTGCACAAGAAATCCACCAGCAAGCAGCATAAACCTTCTAGAAATGATGATTTTTATGTGAATAACTCCTTAGTTTGACATTTGCCTGCACTTTTTTAGCGAGGAGTCCATTTTGGGGAGGGGGGCAGGGGGGTGGGAGGAAGGAAGTGCCCCACAGTCTTCAACTTCCTGTTCCTGTTCAGCAGGCTCCTCCCAGTGCTTTGTCCATCTCCTGGTCACTTTTCATTTGGATCTGGAGCTGGAAGGATTACTTTTTGTGGATGCTGCTGGATCTTTGGATTTGAGGCCTTTTTGACTTTCTTTGGATCACTGTTGGATTAGAAATTTTACAAGTAAGTTTGTTTGGGGCATTACAGTTGCTGCAACTAAAATTTTGGAATTTTCGATTTTTGGGCTGTTTTGGGGCCTTTTGCCCAGGGGTACTCAGTGGTGGGTGGACTGAGTCTTTCTGTGGGTTGTCTTGAACTTAAACATCATGGAGGCCATAGATGAATTGGGATTGTGCTGATTTTTCTGTGTTTTTCGATTTTTGACCTGTTGTTGGGGCCTTGACCAGGGGTAGTGAGTGGTGCATGGGCCTAGTCTTTCTGTGGGCTGTCTTGAACTTAAACATCATGGAGGGCATAGATGGAATGGGATTGTGCTGATTTTTCTGTGTTTTTCGATTTTTGACCTGTTGTTGGGGCCTTGACCAGGGGTAGTGAGTGGTGCATGGGCCTAGTCTTTCTGTGGGGTGTCTTGAATTTAAACATCATGGAGGGCATGGATGGAATGGGATTGTGCTGATTTTGCAGTGTTTTTCGATTTTTGGGGGTGTTCATGGGGAGGGACATGCCATGTGGCTGGTGGCCATTTTGAGTGCAGCTACAGGCACTGGCCATGTGCTGGCAGGCAAGTGGCCATTTTGAATGCAGGCTTTGTTGTTAGGCCTCCAACCATTTTGCCTACTTTTCAACCTTTATTTATGCCCAGGGGTAGTGAGTCTTGCATGGGCCTAGTCTTTCTGTGGGTTGTCTTGAATTTAAACATCATGGAGGCCATGGATGGAATGGGATTGTGCAGATTTTTCAGTGATTTTCGTTTTTTGGGCCTGTACTTGTGGCCTTTTCACCAGGGGTATTTGAGTCTAGCATGGGCCTAGTCTTTCTGTGGGCTGTCTTGAATTTAAACATCATGGAGGCCATGGATGGAATGGGATTGTGCTGATTTTGCAGTGTTTTTCGATTTTTGGGGGTGTTCATGTGGAGGGACATGCCATGTGGCTGGTGGCCATTTTGAGTGCAGCTACAGGCACTGGCCATGTGCTGGCAGGCAAGTGGCCATTTTGAATGCAGGCTTTGTTGTTAGGCCTCCAACCATTTTGCCTACTTTTCAACCTTTATTTATGCCCAGGGGTAGTGAGTCTTGCATGGGCCTAGTCTTTCTGTGGGTTGTCTTGAATTTAAACATCATGGAGGCCATGGATGGAATGGGATTGTGCTGATTTTGCAGTGTTTTTCGATTTTTGGGGGTGTTCATGGGGAGGGACATGCCATGTGGCTGGTGGCCATTTTGAGTGCAGCTACAGGCACTGGCCATGTGCTGGCAGGCAAGTGGCCATTTTGAATGCAGGCTTTGTTGTTAGGCCTCCAACCATTTTGCCTACTTTTCAACCTTTATTTATGCCCAGGGGTAGTGAGTCTTGCATGGGCCTAGTCTTTCTGTGGGTTGTCTTGAATTTAAACATCATGGAGGCCATGGATGGAATGGGATTGTGCAGATTTTTCAGTGATTTTCGTTTTTTGGGCCTGTACTTGTGGCCTTTTCACCAGGGGTATTTGAGTCTAGCATGGGCCTAGTCTTTCTGTGGGCTGTCTTGAATTTAAACATCATGGAGGCCATGGATGGAATGGGATTGTGCTGATTTTGCATTTTTTTTTGATTTTTGGGGGTGTTCATGGGGAGGGACATGCCATGTGGCTGGTGGCCATTTTGAGTGCAGCTACAGGCACTGGCCATGTGCTGGCAGGCAAGTGGCCATTTTGAATGCAGGCTTTGTTGTTAGGCCTCCAACCATTTTGCCTACTTTTCAACCTTTATTTATGCCCAGGGGTAGTGAGTCATGCATGGGCCTAGTCTTTCTGTGGGTTGTCTTGAATTTAAACATCATGGAGGCCATGGATGGAATGGGATTGTGCTGATTTTGCAGTGTTTTTCGATTTTTGGGGGTGTTCATGGGGAGGGACATGCCATGTGGCTGGTGGCCATTTTGAGTGCAGCTACAGGCACTGGCCATGTGCTGGCAGGCAAGTGGCCATTTTGAATGCAGGCTTTGTTGTTAGGCCTCCAACCATTTTGCCTACTTTTCAACCTTTATTTATGCCCAGGGGTAGTGAGTCTTGCATGGGCCTAGTCTTTCTGTGGGTTGTCTTGAATTTAAACATCATGGAGGCCATGGATGGAATGGGATTGTGCAGATTTTCAGTGATTTTCGTTTTTTGGGCCTGTACTTGTGGCCTTTTCACCAGGGGTATTTGAGTCTAGCATGGGCCTAGTCTTTCTGTGGGCTGTCTTGAATTTAAACATCATGGAGGCCATGGATGGAATGGGATTGTGCTGATTTTGCAGTGTTTTTCGATTTTTGGGGGTGTTCATGGGGAGGGACATTATCAGAAAAACATGAAAAGGGGAGTTCCCAATCATAAAGGAGGAATAATTCCAAAATAAGCAGGAAGAGCCCAGAGGAAAGCTGAATATGAAAATATTTATTTTTATTAGCATAGAAAAATATATTAGTTCTGGAAAATTAATACATGGTTAACTTCTTTTTCATAATTTTATTCCCTTATTTTGGATTTGTTTTTTAAAAAAGGACATACATAGAGATAAATAATAACAGCCTAAGGACACAAAGGGGCATTAAAAAATTGACACAAGTTTCATTCACTCTTCCAGTCAAACCCAAACCTATCCACACGATCACAGTCACACAACACCCAAGAACAGCGCCGACGCGCGTTTCGGAAAAATGCCAGTACAGATTTCCTTCATCAGGGCGCACAAATAAAGATTATATGGATTTGCGAGGTCTTTCAAGATCCAGTAACCCAATCCTTGAAGGGTGTCCTAATAACAATCATGGCTGGAGAAAATCATCATGAGGCCTGTCTACAGGAGGATCCCTTAAGAATGAACCAAAGGAGAGACGACAGGTCGAATTAGTCCTTAATAGTGGTGAAGGGGATCGTCACTATCTGGGTACAGGTCTGAAATAAATCAGCGTGATAGCAGAGTCAGAGGGCAGCTCAAGGGCTAGAATACACGACAATTAGCAAAACGGAGGCAGCCTCCGGGCGTAAAGTAGACTGCTAATACGGAAGATAATGAGGAGCTCCACTTCAAGGCGGCATGCAGAGTCAGCAGCCTGGAAACAGACGGTCGTCCTCCTAAATAAATAAACGGGCAGCAATGTCCCTCGGCTGCGCGAGCCGGATACCGACATGGGGAGGGACATGCCATGTGGCTGGTGGCTGGTGGCCATTTTGAGTGCAGCTACAGGCACTGGCCATGTGCTGGCAGGCAAGTGGCCATTTTGAATGTAGGCTTTGTTGTTAGGCCTCCAACCATTTTGCCTACTTTTCAACCTTTATTTATGCCCAGGGGTAGTGAGTCTTGCATGGGCCTAGTCTTTCTGTGGGTTGTCTTGAATTTAAACATTATGGAGGGCATGGATGGATTGGGATTGTGCTGATTTTGCAGTGTTTTTCGATTTTTTTTGTGCTCTATAATTGAACTGATGTTCCTCTGTCTTCCATTTTTTTTAGGTGCACAAGACTCAAGAGAACCACCAGTGCCAGGAAGAAGTCCTGCAGCGGTGTGTGTGTGCAGCATAACGTCACGCGACGTCACGTCTGGCCTCAGACAACTCTACAATTCGTGCAACTGCGGCCTGCTGTCTGACCTGCTCTGAAGAAGATGGCCCCGCCCCCAAAGAAAGTTCTCCGTAGCTCCTCTAGCAAGAAAGTTGCTAGTAAGGAGCAGAAGAAGCAAGTTACCAAGGAGGCTGGTGTGCCACCCGCCACTTTTTTTGGGAGCAAAAAAAAAAGTACGCCTGCAGCAGCAGGATCTGCTGGGGACCAAGCTGGGAGCAGCACCCCTGCTCCATTGGGTTCAGTGCCTCCACCACCACGCCAACTTAAGTCAAAGCCCTTGAGTGCTTCAGAGGCAGTCAGTGTACTTCTCCAATCACCATCGACCAGTGATGTTGGCTCATCGCAAGAAAGTAGCAGCAATGTCCCTGAATCAACACAGGTTGTTGTAACTCATCTGACAAGTGTTGAACAACCACAGCCGCAACAACAACACCATGTGCAAGTACACGCCCAAGTACATGTGGAAGGAGAGGCAGCAAAAGGAGATGCGCAAGCAAAGGTGCATGGAGGTTCACAAGTGCCCACAATAGTTGTTCCTCCCGAAGTAGGGGCACATTTGGAAATCGACAATGAAGCCGAGGTATCATTGGAAGCCACTCCTCCTGATGATCATTCATTGTCTTCCACATCCCTAGCAAGGAAAAGATCAAGGGGGGTGTCTACATCTTCTTCAAGCCCACCTCGTTCTGATGCAAGTGATCTGTCTTGGGAACCACAACTGCGGTCTGACAGTGAGGCACACCATGATCTGACACCGGTACCTAAGCGTAAAAGGAAGGTCGTCCAAAAACTCAAACCTATGGAGTGTGATGAGGCTCAACAAGAAGTGACAGATACTGCTGGTGATGAAGCCTCTCACGATGACGACGAGCCAGTCATCACAAAGGTCACTGCAGCCCCACCGGGCATGCAGCAAAGAGACATTTTGACCCTATCCCGAGAAGCTGCTGAGCGTGATGATGATGTCGGCGAGGAGGCAATGGAAATGGAATCATTAGATTTGGAGTTAAGTAGTACACCAAAACCTACCGCTTCCATATTTCTTCCTCGCAAGAAGGTACCCACCTCGTCCTCGACCTCAATTCGTGGTGGTGAAAGTGCAAAACGTACTGAAGTTCGGCAATCCACATCCTCCACTTCATCTGGCATTAGCAGCAGGACCACCACCACCAGTATCGCCGCCTCCTCCGGCCCCCGAAGACATTTCAAGTCTCCAGTTTGGGACTTCTTTAGTGTTTGCCCAAAAAATGAAAACGTAGCCATTTGTAGCATTTGTAAGCTTCGAGTTAGTCGTGGTAAGTTGGGTTCCAACTATGGTACCGGAGGCCAGAGAGGTCATCTTAGGAGAACGCACGATGTCCAATGGTTTGCGCACCTACACACGATCAAGGAAGCCGCAATTGCACGCAATGAAAACGTTGTTTTTTCATCTGGTGATGACGAGGAGGTAGAAGACGATTCAAACACTTCACTTACATCCAGTTCCCCTGTCAGCAGCACACCCCATGGGAGCCACACTAAGAGTGTGGGAGAGAGTGAGACATCAATGCGGAAAAGTTCATCAGCGAGCGTAACTGGGTCGAAGAGATCATCATCATCCCGTAAATCCTTGGTCCAGGGCAACATTAAAAAGATGTTGTTTACAGAAGCGCAATATGAACGCAACCACCCAATGACCCGTCTGTATAACACTAAGCTGGCTAAAATGCTAGCTCTGGACCTTCTCCCTTTTTCTTTTGTAGAAGGGGTTGGTTTTCTAGAATTAGTGACAGCGCTCTGCCCTAAATGGAAGGTTCCTAGCCGGTTCTATTTTGCCCGAGTTGCGGTTCCAGCACTACATGAAGATGTTCTGAAGGTGATTGGGGCAGCTTTGCAGAAGAGTGCTGTTCACACTATACATCTGACAACAGACATGTGGACCAGTGGCGCAGGCGCTGATTACATGTGCATCACTGCACACTGGGTCTCTTTTTCAGGGGCTAAAGCAAAGCTAAACTCAGGTGTTGACACTAACATTGTTTTTAAAGGTGCTCGGAAACATGCAACACTAGCCATGTTTGGTTTGGAGAAACGTCACACAGCAGAAAACATTTTGGATGTCTTTAACACAAAGGTCCTTAACTGTCTGTCCCCACTAAAACGCAAGGTTGGTTATGTTTCCACGGACAATGGCGCCAATATAGTTAAGGCCATGAGGGACGGTTACTATTTCAGAGTGCCGTGTTTGGCGCACTGTATAAACCTGGTTGTCCAAAAATTCTTGGGTAATAAAGGCAGTGCAGCGTACAGTGTATTGGAGACCTGCCGAAAAATGTGCAAGCATTTCAGGCATTCTTTTAAGGCCCGGAAGCAGCTGAGGAGCCTGCTATATCAACGTCAAATGCCAGTGAAAGCACTCATCCAGGAGGTGGTAACACGTTGGAACTCAACCTTCTACATGCTTGAGCGTCTGTATGAGCAGTATACGGAACTCGATCAATATTTCTTGAAAGAGGGTATAGAGGAGCTGAGGATGGGTGGGCCGCAATGGAACATAGTTGAAAGCCTGACACGCATGCTTCGTCCTTTTGAGTTCTTCACGCGTGCAGTCAGCAAGGAGGACTCTAATTTGGGAAAAGCTATCCCATTGTTGTACATGCTGGAGGACCAACTGAAGGAGGTGTGTTCTGTGTTTGGAAAAGATGACAAAAACCAAGACTCTTTGCTTCTGGCTGAGCAATTATTAGAGCTCCTACAAGGTGATGAACGTCTTAAAAAGATCCACTCAGAACAGCATTACATTTGTGCTACTATTCTGGATCCACGCTACAAAAAGGCGCTGGCAGGCCAAGCATTCTTTCCTTTTGATGATGAACATGTTCCAAAGTACAAACGTTGGCTAGCCTTGTCAGCCAAGAAGTTTGAAACAGAACGGCTGGAAATTGAAGGAAATGGCAGTACATCAGCAGGCCATCCCCAGTCAAAACAATCCACTTCTGCACCTGTGGCTGTGGCACAAGTGACCTCTCAGCCGTTAAAGACACCGGCAACCGGATCATCTGCACGAAAGACAACAGAAACATTGGAGGCTGAAGAGGATTGGCTAGCTCTGCGTGGGTTTGGTTCTCAAAAGGTCAGAGGCACAGCAAGAGCTAAGCAAAGTAGAGGAACCTTGGATGAGGACCTTGAGTCGATGGTGAAGGACTATCTGAATGACTCAACAGAGGTCTATGTTAATTCTGACCCATTGGCGTATTGGCATGGGAAAAAAGAATTGTGGCCACAGCTCACCAACCTGGCTTTAAACTACTTGTCTTGCCCACTCGCAAGCGTGTCTTCTGAACGGGTTTTCAGTGCGGCTGGTGGGATTGTAACTCCCAAACGGAGCCGCCTCTCGCCCAAAAATGTGGAGAGGTTAACAATGATCAAGATGAATCAGCACCTCATACCACCAGATTTCAGAGTACGAGAGAGCGTGCCGGATGAAGAGGAGGTGGCCAGCAACATAGATGAGGGAATTTCTACTCTGTCAGGTGACACTGAGCTCACCCTGCCTGAATTCGCAGAGTATGATGACGAAGCCTTATTCTTATTCCTGGACCGTGATACCGACTTCGAGCCCTGAAAATGAGACAACGAATCAATAACTTTCTTTTTCATCCTTATTCACTTTTATTCCTGTGTGTCTGTCTTTCTTTGTTGTGCACAGTTAATATAATTCAAACTTTAATCAGATAATCACAAAAACAAGCCCATCAGCAGAACTGTCTTCACTTGTTTGCTAATTTATTTGAAGGTGCCGCAGTCTGCATTCCTCAGGTTCACAAGTTCAGAAGAACATGCTCCTCTATCCTCCTCCTCCAGACTCCTATTTCCATCAAAGCAGAGGGCTGGTTTACGCCCAATGAAGAAAGACTCAGCACTTGTGGGGGTGTTGTTCTACCTCTTTGCAGGTGAGTTGACGGGTCTGGGGCCATTGCTGGGAAGCACTAAAAGTGGTTTGGACCAAATCCGAGGCGGAAAATTTTTTGTGTTTTTGATGACTTGCTTGCCTTTGAGGTGCTCTTAGGGGGGGTTCCGTCTGTTTGTGGGTGAGTTTCGTGGTCTGGGAGCATTGCTGGGACACTCTAATCTTGATTGCATTTGCTTTTCAGGAAATCCGTCGTGCCAACCCCGACTTATGGCCTAGCTACGCAGCGCGTTTGGACCGAAGGCCCAGAAATATTGCAAGTATGAGATTTTGCTTTTGGCCTGTTTGGGGGTGTTATGCTTCTTGGCGGGTGGGTTGCCGGGTCTTGGGGCATTCCTGGGAAGGTCTAATACCGGGTAGAAGTGGTTGGGACAAAATCCAGGCCGATTTTTTTTTTGGCTATTTCTGACATTTTGCTCTATGTAGCGTTTTCGGGGGTCCTGTTTGGGGGGCTTCCTGGTGTTTGTGGGTGAGTTTCGTGGTCTGGGAGCACTGCTGGGACACTCTAATCTTGATTGCATTTGCTTTTCAGGAAATCCGTCGTGGCAACCCCGACTTATGGCCTAGCTACGCAGTGCGTTTGGACCGAAGGCCCAGAAATATTGCAAGTATGAGATTTTGCTTTTGGCCTGTTTGGGGGTGTTATGCTTCTTGGCGGGTGGGTTGACGGGTCTTGGGGCATTCCTGGGAAGGTCTAATACCTGGTAGAAGTGGTTGGGACAAAATCCAGGCCAATTTTTTTTTTGGCTATTTCTGACATTTTGCTCTATGTAGCGTTTTCGGGGGCCTGTTTGGGGGGCTTCCTGGTGTTTGTGGGTGAGTTTCGTGGTCTGGGAGCACTGCTGGGACACTCTAATCTTGATTGCATTTGCTTTTCAGGAAATCCGTCGTGCCAACCCCGACTTATGGCCTAGCTACGCAGCGCGTTTGGACCGAAGGCCCAGAAATATTGCAAGTATGAGATTTAGCTTTTGGCCTGTTTGGGGGTGTTATGCTTCTTGGCGGGTGGGTTGCCGGGTCTTGGGGCATTCCTGGGAAGGTCTAATACCGGGTAGAAGTGGTTGGGACAAAATCAAGGCCGATTTTTTTTTGGGCTATTTCTGACATTTTGCTCTATGTAGCGTTTTCGGGGGTCCTGTTTGGGGGGCTTCCTGGTGTTTGTGGGTGAGTTTCGTGGACTGGGAGCACTGCTGGGACACTCTAATCTTGATTGCATTTGCTTTTCAGGAAATCCGTCGTGGCAACCCCGACTTATGGCCTAGCTACGCAGTGCGTTTGGACCGAAGGCCCAGAAATATTGCAAGTATGAGATTTTGCTTTTGGCCTGTTTGGGGGTGTTATGCTTCTTGGCGGGTGGGTTGACGGGTCTTGGGGCATTCCTGGGAAGGTCTAATACCGGGTAGAAGTGGTTGGGACAAAATCCAGGCCGATTTTTTTTTTGGCTATTTCTGACATTTTGCTCTATGTAGCGTTTTCGGGGGCCTGTTTGGGGGGCTTCCTGGTGTTTGTGGGTGAGTTTCGTGGTCTGGGAGCACTGCTGGGACACTCTAATCTTGATTGCATTTGCTTTTCAGGAAATCCGTCGTGCCAACCCCGACTTATGGCCTAGCTACGCAGCGCGTTTGGACCGAAGGCCCAGAAATATTGCAAGTATGAGATTTTGCTTTTGGCCTGTTTGGGGGTGTTATGCTTCTTGGTGGGTGGGTTGCCGGGTCTTGGGGCATTCCTGGGAAGGTCTAATACCGGGTAGAAATGGTTGGGACAAAATCCAGGCCGATTTTTTTTTTGGCTATTTCTGACATTTTGCTCTATGTAGCGTTTTCGGGGGCCTGTTTGGGGGGCTTCCTGGTGTTTGTGGGTGAGTTTCGTGGTCTGGGAGCACTGCTGGCTATATATACTTTACTTTGCAAGAGGTTTGAAGCAAATCCATGGTGGCAGAGGGGACTTAGGGCCTAGCTGCAGAGCGCGCACGGAGTGATTTGGGAAATTTGTGAAAAATTGACTAAGTCCCCATTTTTGTACTTTTGCTCTTTGGCTGTTTGCGGGTCTTCTACTCGTTTTCTCCTGGGTTGACGGCTCTGGGGCCATTGCTGGGAAGCTCTAATACCGGATAAAAGTGTTTTGGACCAAATCCCAGGCGGAATTTTTTTTGTGTTTTTGATGACTTGCTTGCCTTTGAGGTGCTCTTAGGGGGGGTTCCGTCTGTTTGTGGGTGAGTTTCGATGGTCTGGGAGCATTGCTGGGACACTCTAATCTTGATTGCATTTGCTTTTCAGGAAATCCGTCGTGCCAACCCCGACTTATGGCCTAGCTATGCAGCGCGTTTGGACCGAAGGCCCAGAAATATTGCAAGTATGAGATTTTGCTTTTGGCCTGTTTGGGGGTGTTATGCTTCTTGGCGGGTGGGTTGCCGGGTCTTGGGGCATTCCTGGGAAGGTCTAATACCGGGTAGAAGTGGTTGGGACAAAATCCAGGCCGATTTTTTTTTTGGCTATTTCTGACATTTTGCTCTATGTAGCGTTTTCGGGGGCCTGTTTGGGGGGCTTCCTGGTGTTTGTGGGTGAGTTTCGTGGTCTGGGAGCACTGCTGGCTATATATACTTTACTTTGCAAGAGGTTTGAAGCAAATCCATGGTGGCAGAGGGGACTTAGGGCCTAGCTGCAGAGCGCGCGCGGAGTGATTTGGGAAATTTGTGAAAAATTGACTAAGTCCCCATTTTTGTACTTTTGCTCTTTGGCTGTTTGGGGGTCTTCTACTCGTTTTCTCCTGGGTTGACGGCTCTGGGGCCATTGCTGGGAAGCTCTAATACCGGATAAAAGTGTTTTGGACCAAATCCCAGGCGGAATTTTTTTTGTGTTTTTGATGACTTGCTTGCCTTTGAGGTGCTCTTAGGGGGGGTTCCGTCTGTTTGTGGGTGAGTTTCGTGGTCTGGGAGCATTGCTGGGACACTCTAATCTTGATTGCATTTGCTTTTCAGGAAATCCGTCGTGCCAACCCCGACTTATGGCCTAGCTACGCAGCGCGTTTGGACCGAAGGCCCAGAAATATTGCAAGTATGAGATTTTGCTTTTGGCCTGTTTGGGGGTGTTATGCTTCTTGGCGGGTGGGTTGCCGGGTCTTGGGGCATTCCTGGGAAGGTCTAATACCGGGTAGAAGTGGTTGGGACAAAATCCAGGCCGATTTTTTTTTGGGCTATTTCTGACATTTTGCTCTATGTAGCGTTTTCGGGGGCCTGTTTGGGGGGCTTCCTGGTGTTTGTGGGTGAGTTTCGTGGTCTGGGAGCACTGCTGGCTATATATACTTTACTTTGCAAGAGGTTTGAAGCAAATCCATGGTGGCAGAGGGGACTTAGGGCCTAGCTGCAGAGCGCGCGCGGAGTGATTTGGGAAATTTGTGAAAAATTTACTAAGTCCCCATTTTTGTACTTTTGCTCTTTGGCTGTTTGGGGGTCTTCTACTCGTTTTCTCCTGGGTTGACGGCTCTGGGGCCATTGCTGGGAAGCTCTAATACCGGATAAAAGTGTTTTGGACCAAATCCCAGGCGGAATTTTTTTTGTGTTTTTGATGACTTGCTTGCCTTTGAGGTGCTCTTAGGGGGGGTTCCGTCTGTTTGTGGGTGAGTTTCGTGGTCTGGGAGCATTGCTGGGACACTCTAATCTTGATTGCATTTGCTTTTCAGGAAATCCGTCGTGCCAACCCCGACTTATGGCCTAGCTACGCAGCGCGTTTGGACCGAAGGCCCAGAAATATTGCAAGTATGAGATTTTGCTTTTGGCCTGTTTGGGGGTGTTATGCTTCTTGGCGGGTGGGTTGCCGGGTCTTGGGGCATTCCTGGGAAGGTCTAATACCGGGTAGAAGTGGTTGGGACAAAATCCGCGCGGAAAAGCCTTTAGTTTTGGCACTTTTTGTAACTTAGGGTTCGTTAGGGTTAGCCCTAGCAGCAGGATTGCATGTGTTTCGGGGTGTTCTAGATTTTTCCAACTGAGTTCTGGGGTCTTAGAGCACTCGTGAGAATGTGTACTTTTGGTTGCAAGTCATTTGAAGAAAATCCATGGTGGGAAAGGGGGGATTTGGCATAGATAAAGAAAGCCTTTGCCACTATTCTTAACTTAGGGTTCGTTATGGTTAGCAGTATTTCTATTGCATGTGTTTGAGTGGGGGGGATTTCGAGTCTTGGAGCGATGCTGGCTATGGCTACTTTTGCTTGGTTGCTTGCAAGTGGTTTGAATGCAATCCACGGTGGGTAATGGGTAATTAGGAAGGGGGTACTTCGGCCTACTTTTACTTTCAAAGTAAGTTTTGTCACCAGTTTTCGGCTAGGCCTCGTTTTTTGAGATTTGATTGGGGGTCTTCTACATTTTTGCGACTGGCTTTAGTAAGGGTCTGGGTGGGAGCACTGCTAGGAAGATCTAATTTTGTTCTAAAACACAGTTTACAGTACACCTAGCTTGAGGGGCAAGATCCGCTACATTAATTTGCCCATACTTATTTATCCTTCAAAAGGTGACTCAGAGTACGCACTTTCAAAAATATTGTACTGTCTACTAGGAAAATCAAATTGTGACTTTTTGCACTCCACAGCCTACATACCTTATATTTATTTATCAGTGGTGTTGTAATATTATATCACTTCCTGTTTTTCGTTGAATAATTACAGGCCGGGTTTCAGTCTCTGCAATGGGGAAAAAAGGATGGAGTCAGGCTTCACAGTAGCGAGCCACAATTCAGCATCAGGCAGGCAGTGGACAGGGTGTCTTCTGGTGACCAACATCGATGGACGAAGCGTCGGCTGCAATGGAGGAGTGCCGCTAATAGGAGGATTTTTATTCTGCAGGCAACTTACTTACCACTTCCAACAGGACCACTGCAACCACATAGATACAGTATCCCTTGCCTTTTTCTCTGACTTTGACTGCATTTCTTGGCTCTCTCTCGGCTTCTACATTGATCCCTTAACACATCACTTAGTCCACTCCACTATCACATCTGCACCACACATAGTCATTTGTAAGTGCTCCTACGTAATTCGCAAGTCGCAGCACGCCCCAGGCCGTAGAGGACTGGGATGGCCCCAATGATGAAGCATGTCACCAAGGGGCAACCCTGGTGAGTGAGGGGACACCTAGAAAAAAAGCAATTTCTCCTTTTCTATCTTCTATACCTTCCAGACCAACCCCACTGAGTGTTGTTGTGAATGGATTTATAGTGACCAGCAAGGCTCTCGGGTATCTGGCTACAGAGACCTTATGTTGAATATCGTTATCAATAATTTACACATAGGCCCTTTACTGTTGCATTCTTTCTTCCACAGTTGTCGAATGTACTACTTACTTTTCACTGACATGCATGCAGTAGTGCATGCACTTTCAAAGATTGATGGATAGGTTTGTACCCAAAGAATTGTTTATGTTCAATTGTTTGTCTATGCTGTGCTTTTTTTTACAGGGTGTCTTCTGGTGACCAACATCGATGGACGAAGCGTCGGCTGCAATGGAGGAGTGCCGCTAATAGGAGGATTTTTTTTCTGCAGGCAACTTACTTACCACTTCCAACAGGACCACTACAACCACATAGATACAGTATCCCTTGTCTTTTTCTCTGACTGTGACTGCATTTCTTGGCTCTCTCTAGGCTTCTAAATTGATCCCTTAACACATCACTTAGTCCACTCCACTATCACATCTGCACCACACATAGTCATTTGTAAGTGCTCCTACGTAATTCGCAAGTCGCAGCACGCCCCAGGCCGTAGAGGACTGGGATGGCCCCAATGATGAAGCATGTCACCAAGGGGCAACCCTGGTGAGTGAGGGGACACCTAGAAAAAAAGCAATTTCTCCTTTTCTATCTACTATACCTTCTGTCAGGTTACGCAGCCCCTAAGCGCCTACCGTACTATGAAACTACATTTCCCATGAGTAGGCGGGAGACTTGCAGGAAGTTTATCTGGGGAACAGACGCGCTTCCTGTTGCGCGTTATTCTGGTTTCTGTTCTGCACCGGCATGAGAGCGGACGCTCTGCATGCTTTTCTATCGTGTCTCCTGTGGACTATCACCTTCCCCCCCCCCCTGAGGCTCAGTGGGGAGCGCTTCCGTGTTCTGTCCTTGGCGGTAGACGGACTTCACGCGTCTTCAGGTAAAGCCGCTCTAAACTCTTCGGCCGCCCGTGCGGTCAGCTGATTACTGCCTGAACGGATTGTTAAGGGAGGTTCTGTGACTGTTTTCTAACAGAATTCTACCTTTGCTGAATTCCTGTTTGGTTGAATTGTGTGTGGCGGAGCACAGTGGCGGTCTATACCACGTGTTAGCGTTCACATCGGGGATCGTTTTTGTACTATTAAAACGGAGCGCGGTAGTAAGGACAACTACGCGTCTCCGTTGTATAACTGTGTATTTCAAAGGACCTCCATAACTGGGCATGTAGTGAGGTAACTACAGGCTACCCCAGTTCTCTTTGTGTAGTGCACCGTGGGGTGTGTTGTTGGCAGAATTCAGTGGTGGTCGCAACTACGTTTTTCTGTTTGACCTTCACCAAAGATTCTCTACTGGGTCATTACTTAGAGAGCGCAGTGTTGTAGTTCTTGCTTCCTACACACTACCGTTTCCCTCTTCCTTTTTGTTGGACCATACATCTTTGCTTTGACTATTTGGAACCCCCTTTGTACATTGAGTCCTCTACCATGTTTGTGGTATGTTGTGAGTAGTGGGTTTGATGTCTTAGTATAACGCGAGTGTGTTTGGTGCGACAGGAGTGTGTTCGTTAACTATATGTTTATGTGTTTCTTAGGCCTTCCTCACAGATTGTGGCAGAAGGGCTATAGTATTTCCTATCCAAGGTCATGTTTTCTTGGTGCTCAGGTACTTGTCTACTTCCTTGGTTATTTAGTGAGACTATATGAGAGTAGCCTTGTATGTTAGGACAGCACTTCACTGATGCCTGTCTTGTCTTCTGTTACAGGTATCCTTTCCCTGCTGACCCTACCTTTACCCATCCCACATTTTTTATTTTAGTTTGTTATTTTTCTCCCCCGCCTAATGGCTCAAACACCCTGTGTTTACACTTCTGGGTGTTGGTGACATTTGGAGGTGGAACCATATTTGCATCGACTGGATCACGGGGAGTAAACCTGACACCTTCCAGACCAACCCCATTGAGTGTTGTTGTGAATGGATTTATAGTGAACAGCAAGGCTCTCGGGTATCTGGCTACAGAGACCTTATGTTGAATATCGTTATCAATAATTCCACACAGGCCCTGTACTGTCGCATTCTTTCTTTCCACAGTTGTCGAATGTACTACTTACTTTTCACTGACATGCATGCAGTAGTGCATGCACTTTCAAAGATTGATGGATAGGTTTGTACCCAAAGATTTGTTTATGTTCACAATTGTTTGTCTATGCTGTGCTATTTTTTCTTGTCTCCCAAAACCTTTCCCAAAAACCCCGTACCCATCCATTTTTCAAACCCTAACCCTCTTCCCCCGGGCTGTGTGGTTTTGATTGATGTGTGACTAAATTATTATTACAGCAATAAATCCACACACTTGCTGGGGAGGATAAGGTGATAGCAACAGGCTGGTGAAGAAATCCGAGGATATATTCTTACTCTGCTTGACAAAGAACCATTGCTAATGTGAAAGAACTTCAACCGAATTAGTAGTTATACTTTACCATTTGTTAGGCTACAATGTGGCACTGCTCTACTGTACTTCTGTCACCTGCTATATTCTCAGTTGTACCGTTGAATTGCTCAGGAGGACAAACCAGATTTCATTTTCTTTTTTTTCATAGGCATGCAACTGCCACTGTGTCACACCACTAGTACCACCGCTATGAGGAAATTTTATCCGACCAAGATTGCCAACCTTATTCGGTGTTTCCCGTGGAGCCAGCCCTGGGTCTAGCCCTACTTTCAAACACAAATTACAGGTAAGATAAGCGTTTGGTGGTTTGGGGGTATAATGGAGTATTAGTACGAGAGACGAGAGACTGAAGGTAGTACTACTAAAGTCCTAGGACTCTTGGATTCACTTCACTTAGTCTGTGAGAGGCACTTAGTGTTGAAAACATTTGGGCATTTACACTTAAAGGAAGAAAATGGAACTAAACTTTCAGGAAAACAGTCAACGTTAAACCCCCACCCACCAGGCAAGCAGTAAAAAACAGGTATGCTCAGATAAAGTTTGAAAAAGTATATTTATATCCCTAACAAAATAATCTCCCGCAAGACCCTCCCTAACCCCAACGATTGTCCTTCAAAAGTCCCCAAAAACCCAACTCCCAATTCCCACCCCCCAAAAGTCTCTAAAAAAGGGGCAAGGGACACTATGGGTGGATGCTGTTAACTTTTTGGGCCAGGGCATCATGCTCCTCGCGGAGCAAGGCGAGCTCCTGCTGAAGGCGGGACACCATCAGGGTAGTGCGGCGCAGGCGTGCCTTCACTGCCTTGCAGGTGCAATGCCTGTGAGAGGCAGCTGTTGGCCTTGCTGCTCGGCGGTGGCGTTTGCCTTTGGCAGCCCGGCTCAGTCTGGGTGGACCACTGTGCTGGGTGGCAGCCCGTGGGGCCACGGAGGCCGATGCAGACGACGTTGTTGTTGTTGTCGACTGCACACTTTCCTCGTCCTCCAGGGCCACCAGCCGCCGATATTCCGCAACAGTGGCCTCGATCCTCCGTTGCCGGGCCGCTCTAGCCAGCTCCTTCCTCCTTGTTCGTTTGGAAGGAGCATCTATATGAAGAAAGAAAGACATAGTCTGTAACCAATGCTCTTTAAGATTAACTCAATCATTCAGCAGAAATTTGTGTTGCAGTACAACTAGCAACTTGCAAGCGCATTACATAACTATTGAGGCCAGTATCTATCTAACCTCACACTTCTTCATCCTTGCTCTAACATTAGTGGGAGTTTAAGGAACAAATTCTACGAGCACTGTGGACTTCCATTGGAGTCTACTATGAAAGTACACCAGTCTTATTCTTCTTCTTATCTCTTGTTTTGGAAAATTGGTACGTTATTTTCTGCAAGCCGGCATAATGCCAGCGCAGTAAACTTGCACCCGAGAAAAAGAGACGCACGCCATGAGGAGTGACCTAGACTTGCGTTGCGTTACTGTACCCGTCCAGTACATGCAGGTGGTGAAGCTCTTACTTTTCTATTACGGGTGGCACTGAGAATACTCTGTTACAACTCAAGGGCTACTGCTTAATTAATTTAACTTTCACCCTACAGTGGAAATGAGTACTAGAAATGGAAAATTGAAGAAGATAAATAATCTGATTATCTATCACTTCACATGGGATGTTTTTGCTTATATATGGGATGACTTTAGGTGCTTTGCTTTTTATTGAGTGACCAGTGATACATCCACACATGAATGACTGAGTACTACTAAACTTATTAAGAGAGGTAGGGAGTGGCCACCATAATAACCGGATCTATGCAGTGCTTGCAATACAAACTACTGCTACTATTTATGGTAGTATTTGGACAAAATTAAAAGTTCTTTTCCTTGCCTTTCCTACACTGGAACAGACGTGCGGGTGCAGTGTTACATGCTCTTCAAAGTTACACTTAGTTCATCCACTGACCGTCTACTCTCTCTAGATCATGGGTACTCACAAACTTTCTCTCAGGGGCTACATTTACAGTGTAGTTTGGGGCCGAGGGCCGCACTGGTGGGGGCGGAGTCAGAGGGGGCGGGGCTAAAGCAAAACGATAACTTGTGACCATGAGGTTGCACACAGGTCCCTGCAGCAGATGCCCTCATCCACTGAGCCACCAGACCCAGCATTTACATACATCTCTCTCCCTCCTGCTCTCCCTCCTGCCCTCCCTCCATCTCTCTCTCCCTCCTGCCCTCCCTCTCCCTCCCCCTCTGTCATCTCACTGTGTGTGTGTCTATCTGTGTCAGCCTTCAGCCCGGGTTGAGACCGCTTCCTCAACGCGCACACACAGACAACAACACCAAAGTACTTAACAGGTCTTTAAAAGACCTTTAACATATTATTGAGGCTTTGTTTGTTGTAGCGCCCCTGCTTCTCCACCCTGACAATCACTGCTTGCCCGGCCCCACAGAGCAGAAGCTTTGTTCTATTTCACCTCTTTGTGGCCTTGCATCTCCACTCTGCTCTGTGGGGGCCGGGGGAGCAGTGATTGTCAGAGTGGAGATGCAGGGGCGCTAACAGGTGAAATACAAAAAAGCCTCTGCTCTGTGGGGGCCGGGGGAGCAGTGATTGTCTGCAAGGTCTGCGCACCACCAAGGAAGGCTTGCCGGGCCACCACCCGTACTATGAGTACCCCTGCTCTAGATACACATATGCTATCTAAGAGTCAGATAGTAGCATGATCCAGGTATATGGACACATACAGTTTCTGTGTCACCCACCCAGGCTGTTGTCCTTCCACCCATCATTGCTTCATCATTCACCCAGCCATGCATCTCATATTCTTGCCTTCCCAGCTAGTCTTCAATCTCAATAAGTAAGGAATATATAAGAGCTTACCTCTGGCCGCCACCACCACCGTCTCAACTCTCACAGCCGCCGCCTCCTCCCCTGAAGAATCGCCCTCCGCCTCCGTGTCGAGCACCACCACCTCCACACTGGCCCCGCCACCAGATGTTCCACCTACAAAGTACATTTAAGAATGTTAGAATAAAGCACTCACTAGTCTTTGGTCTAGGAATGAAGACATGTGAAAACAATGTAATTTGTGACTGTCTACGTTAAAGTTAAAAAAAATGTCCCTTTTTCCAGGGAAGGTTGTCTTGCTGCACTTTTTGGCACAACTGATGAAGGCTGTTTTTTAACACGCACCATTTTTCTCCACACAGACAGAAGATGGACTTCTAACAACAAGATCAAGTTGAAACCAGGTGAGAGCTCGGCTCGACCACAAGAAATGTCTTCAATTAATCGTCAGCACTAACCACTTTTCCATTATCAGTTAAACGTTTAGTTTTATTATGACTTCATTTTAATAAATGTGTTTACTTTTAATAAAGCTTTTAAACTTAAATACAATCTGTGTTTTTTGGTCCAGACTAGAGTGACTGAGCGAAAGGTTTTGCAATTTTTGCAAGCATGAGTCCAGATAGAACACTTCAAAAGACATTATGGACAATCCCAGAGGACTGCACTAAGTTGATAGAGCTATTGCTGACTAGAATCATGGGAGTTTCGCCAACCGTGCAATCTTAGTTAGCTACACAGACAGACTAATAAGAATAATCTAGTAATACCACAGGGAGTCATAGTAGAGGCAGGATAAGAATTTAGATACAGTCTACAAGAAGAGCAAAGACAATTTTGAAAAAAGTCAAATGAGGAACGCTAGGAAAAATAGGTACTAGTCTAAAATGAAAACTTACTGGGGCCAGCAGAGGAGCCCTCGCCTGCCCGATCCTGGCCCTGTTGAACAGCATCCGCCGCCTGCTGCTCCTGTGTCCTCCTCTCGCCCCTGGGGGGAGCTGACGTACAACATGAAAGAAAGAACAGAAAACATGGATGATTGTTGCTTGTCAATGTCAACCAAATCAAACATTTCAAAAGAACAATAACAAAATATTTCCGCGAAATTATATTGATTATGGTTACTTTTCATTTATTTGCGGACCTGTGACTTCGAAAGTCTCGTAACTCACTAAACAAAGTACTGAAACGTTCACCTAGGACTGGCAGGCAGCAGTCCGCAGGCAAGACGCAAAGTGACAGACAAACTCCATTGTGATTTCAGTCAGATCAGTGACAACACTAACAGTTGCCTGCTACATTACCAGTCATTTAAATAGTCAAACTATCAATCCACCGCCACTATTTTTCTTATTGTCAGGGGTACAAAGGAAGGGGCAGATTTAAGCCCTTGCGGCTCTTTTGCGCCGTTCTTGCGTGACTTTTGTGACGCAGCAGCTAAACAAAAAAGGGCGCCATGGTGCGGCGTATAATATTATAACAACGTGACGCATTTGGGAGATGCATCCCGTTATAAAGCCCTGCGCCATCAGGGGGCGTTTCGGCGCAAGGGAGGGCATTCCTGCGCTGGAACACATCCTAATAGTGGCTGAGGGAAATCTACAAAATATCAATCAGTCACCTTTAGGACAATGATGCGTCACACAAACCCTGCACCTGCTTGAAGCAGACGTACGGCTTGACCCAGCATTGGGGAGATAGGGTACCCCAGAGCATTGATGGAGCTGCGCCATCGTTGCGACGCAACTCCAGCAGTAAAGCTTCGGTGACGTTTTGGGCCCATGGTGCGCCGCATTGCAAATACGGCGCACCATGTTTGGTGGTGGTAGCGGGCCGCACAATTAATGGCGCATCCCTGCTACTTTGCAGGAATGCGACGGTAATTGCAATTCTGCCCCTTAGGGGCATACTTACTTACGCGTTCTGGCGAATCTCCAGAGATGCGCCAGATCAAATGCGTCACGCAAAACTACCCTTGCGACACGGCAGATGTGCCTCATTTACAATGCGGCGCGCCCTGGCGCAAGGGTAGGCACTTGCGTGAAGCATCTCGTCACGTAAGAGCGGCGCATCGCTGGAGTCACGTCGCCAACGCAATGCAACTCCAGTAATGCTCAGGGCCACCCAATAATTAACATGCTGTGTCAGTCCTTTCGCCTGCTTCGAGCAGACATAAGGAATTGAATTGACGTAGCAGCGTCGCAGAAGTGCCTGCGTTAAATCTTGTAGATTTCACGCAGGCAATTTTGCGAGGCGCACAGCCGCTGGACCGCCCACCCTGCATACTAGGAACGCACCCATTGTGGTGCAGGCCCATGGCTTTATAACGTGACGCATCTCCCTAGATGCGTCATGCTGTAAATGACTCGCAGGGATGCGGCACGTTTACGCCGCTGTTGCGTCACGCAAGGCAACGTAAACGTGGCGCAAGGGGCTTGTAAATGTAATCTGCCCCCTAGTGTCTAGCATTACACAGTTCTGTAAAGTACACTCATACATAATAGTTACTCAGGCCAATGAGACCACGAAATAGAAAACAAATAAGCATAGTAGCAACGCCACTGAGAAGGAGAGCAGTGCACCTGAAATGCACAGAAGATTTTGAAATATAATTTAACTACAATGTAATCGTCATCAGCGGCATTATTGACTTGCTCCATGTAAAAAACAAATATTTGCAATACAACAACACAGAGCAGGAGAAAACATCATAGTAGTGAGTGATTAAATGGCTACTACTACTCACCAAGCCCGGGGATCTCCAAGCCGAGCTGGTCCAGCAGGTCGCGCTCGCGGTCCAGGAGGTCCGTCCAGCGATGGGTGCCCTGGCTGTAGGTGCGCTGGACCCCGTAGAGGTGGGATATGGCCCAGCACACCTTCTCCCACCGCTTCCGGCGCTCCCGCATGTTGTAGCCGCCGGCCGCGATCCTGCCGCCTCCCCCGATGGTCCTGGGCAGGCGGCGCTGGACGAAGTAGACCAGCGCGCCCACTTCCTCCGGGCTGAATATCTCCCGTCGCGTCACCTGCACCCCCCTCAATCTCCCGCATGCTGTCCTGCCACTGGGTCCAGCACTACTCCCCGCCGCCGCTGCGGCCCTCAAGTGCCTGGGCAGCTTCACGGCGCCTGGCTTGACCATGGTCTGGGCAGGTAAGGTAGGAAGAAGTAGAAAATTAAGAAAGAATAGGATAGGGAAGAAGAAAAGAAAAGAGTTTAAAAAAGTAGTTTAAAAGTAAAGAAAAATAGCAGAAAAGACAAAAATATACAGCTAGGAAAAGAGAGGGATAGATAAGAAGCAAAATCGTAAAAAAAAAACTGAAAACAAGCAAAGGATGGCAAAGATACCAAGAGGATTAAACACCATGCCCAGACACAGGAAATGAATGAAAAACAAGATGGCCGGTGCCCGTTCACGAGCGCGAAAGTAAGTTCGCGCGAAATTTTCCTCGCGATCTCGTGCGAACCTCTAGATTTCCCGCGCGATCTCGTGCGAACCTCTACTCGCAATGCGCTTACTGCGTGAGATTATACATAGCGGGCGGAAACGGAAATACGTCACGCAAACAAAATGGCCGCGCCCGTACTCGACCTTGGGGTAAATTCGCGTGTTGCGCTGCAAGCGGCTCGCGAATACTGCAAAAAAACTCGCGAAACAACAAGCCGCAAAAAAATAAAATGCTCATTCGCACGAATTGGCGGCTTCCGCGGTCGGTTTCGCACGACGCCGCGCCCCGCGAATAGCGCGAAAAAAACCGAAAAACGATTTCAGCAAAAGCAAAAGCAATGAGCAGGTGCAAAAGGTCAACCTCATGATTTGTAACGATTCTTTGTAGTGCTTCCTGAGGGGGCCCTCCAGAATTCGGTTGCCTGCTTGCAACTATTGTGTGACCCTGCTCTGACCTTAACTGTATGCCACAAAGGTCCTGATTTACAGCTAAAGGAGCAGACAAGCAGGTGCCAGGCTGGAACTTTAAATTCTTTCAGTGACACATTAATTAGCCCCTAATTCATTATTGTCAGTTGGGGCAGGGCAGGTGTTGTTAATAAACTAACCCCAAATTAATTCATGTCAGTTCAAGCAGGGCAGGTGGGCTTGCTTTTCCCCCCCATCTTCTACAGTGATGATGAACCAGAGGGTGGCATTGATGTAACAGAGGGTGGCATGGGTCAAAGAGAGGGTGCCAGTGGTAAAACAGAGGGTGCTGGGAGGCTGTGATGATGAACCAGACGTAGAAACAACATAGTCGCGACCGTTGCGAGCCGACAAGTAAGTTCGCAATTGCGAACTAGTACCAAATCCTCGCGAACTGGCAGAAACAATTGCGAACACACAAAAAAAAAAAATCCGCAAATTCGCGGGAATCCGCGGATTTTGCGGATTGCGAGTTCGCAAATCCGCAAAATTCGCGAACGCGAGATCCGCAAAATTCGCCCATGCTTACGTAGGTGTGGGCGGAAAATCCGTTACGCTCGCGGATTTTGCGGATTTTTGGGAAATTCGCAATCCGCGAGATTTGCGAATTTCCCGCAAAATCCGCAAATTCGCACGCAGCGGATTTTTTTGGCGGCGCGCGGCGTTGGTGATACAATTTTTGCGGCGCGCGGCATTTATCATCGTTTGCCGAGTTGTTTTTTTCGATAGTTTGCGAGTGCTGCGCCATTTTGGATCTTGCTGTGTGATCCCGCGGGAATTGGCGAGCGCGATTACGTCATCGCGGCTTGCCAGCGATAGTTTGTCAACGCGAGTACGGCGAGATCACGTCTCGCGGTACTTCGCAATTGCGAGATTTGAGATGCGGCGAGCGAAAATATAAATTTGCAATTCTGCACAAGAAATCCACCAGCAAGCAGCATAAACCTTCTAGAAATGATGATTTTTATGTGAATAACTCCTTAGTTTGACATTTGCCTGCACTTTTTTAGCGAGGAGTCCATTTTGGGGAGGGGGGCAGGGGGGTGGGAGGAAGGAAGTGCCCCACAGTCTTCAACTTCCTGTTCCTGTTCAGCAGGCTCCTCCCAGTGCTTTGTCCATCTCCTGGTCACTTTTCATTTGGATCTGGAGCTGGAAGGATTACTTTTTGTGGATGCTGCTGGATCTTTGGATTTGAGGCCTTTTTGACTTTCTTTGGATCACTGTTGGATTAGAAATTTTACAAGTAAGTTTGTTTGGGGCATTACAGTTGCTGCAACTAAAATTTTGGAATTTTCGATTTTTGGGCTGTTTTGGGGCCTTTTGCCCAGGGGTACTCAGTGGTGGGTGGACTGAGTCTTTCTGTGGGTTGTCTTGAACTTAAACATCATGGAGGCCATAGATGAATTGGGATTGTGCTGATTTTTCTGTGTTTTTCGATTTTTGACCTGTTGTTGGGGCCTTGACCAGGGGTAGTGAGTGGTGCATGGGCCTAGTCTTTCTGTGGGCTGTCTTGAACTTAAACATCATGGAGGGCATAGATGGAATGGGATTGTGCTGATTTTTCTGTGTTTTTCGATTTTTGACCTGTTGTTGGGGCCTTGACCAGGGGTAGTGAGTGGTGCATGGGCCTAGTCTTTCTGTGGGGTGTCTTGAATTTAAACATCATGGAGGACATGGATGGAATGGGATTGTGCAGATTTTTCAGTGATTTTCGTTTTTTGGGCCTGTACTTGTGGCCTTTTCACCAGGGGTATTTGAGTCCTGCATGGGCCTAGTCTTTCTGTGGGCTGTCTTGAATTTAAACATCATGGAGGCCATGGATGGAATGGGATTGTGCTGATTTTGCAGTGTTTTTCGATTTTTGGGGGTGTTCATGGGGAGGGACATGCCATGTGGCTGGTGGCCATTTTGAGTGCAGCTACAGGCACTGGCCATGTGCTGGCAGGCAAGTGGCCATTTTGAATGCAGGCTTTGTTGTTAGGCCTCCAACCATTTTGCCTACTTTTCAACCTTTATTTATGCCCAGGGGTAGTGAGTCTTGCATGGGCCTAGTCTTTCTGTGGGTTGTCTTGAATTTAAACATCATGGAGGCCATGGATGGAATGGGATTGTGCTGATTTTGCAGTGTTTTTCGATTTTTGGGGGTGTTCATGGGAGGGACATGCCATGTGGCTGGTGGCCATTTTGAGTGCAGCTACAGGCACTGGCCATGTGCTGGCAGGCAAGTGGCCATTTTGAATGCAGGCTTTGTTGTTAGGCCTCCAACCATTTTGCCTACTTTTCAACCTTTATTTATGCCCAGGGGTAGTGAGTCTTGCATGGGCCTAGTCTTTCTGTGGGTTGTCTTGAATTTAAACATCATGGAGGCCATGGATGGAATGGGATTGTGCAGATTTTCAGTGATTTTCGTTTTTTGGGCCTGTACTTGTGGCCTTTTCACCAGGGGTATTTGAGTCTAGCATGGGCCTAGTCTTTCTGTGGGCTGTCTTGAATTTAAACATCATGGAGGCCATGGATGGAATGGGATTGTGCTGATTTTGCAGTGTTTTTCGATTTTTGGGGGTGTTCATGGGGAGGGACATGCCATGTGGCTGGAGGCCATTTTGAGTGCAGCTACAGGCACTGGCCATGTGCTGGCAGGCAAGTGGCCATTTTGAATGCAGGCTTTGTTGTTAGGCCTCCAACCATTTTGCCTACTTTTCAACCTTTATTTATGCCCAGGGGTAGTGAGTCTTGCATGGGCCTAGTCTTTCTGTGGGTTGTCTTGAATTTAAACATCATGGAGGCCATGGATGGAATGGGATTGTGCTGATTTTGCAGTGTTTTTCGATTTTTGGGGGTGTTCATGGGGAGGGACATGCCATGTGGCTGGTGGCCATTTTGAGTGCAGCTACAGGCACTGGCCATGTGCTGGCAGGCAAGTGGCCATTTTGAATGCAGGCTTTGTTGTTAGGCCTCCAACCATTTTGCCTACTTTTCAACCTTTATTTATGCCCAGGGGTAGTGAGTCTTGCATGGGCCTAGTCTTTCTGTGGGTTGTCTTGAATTTAAACATCATGGAGGCCATGGATGGAATGGGATTGTGCAGATTTTCAGTGATTTTCGTTTTTTGGGCCTGTACTTGTGGCCTTTTCACCAGGGGTATTTGAGTCTAGCATGGGCCTAGTCTTTCTGTGGGCTGTCTTGAATTTAAACATCATGGAGGCCATGGATAGAATGGGATTGTGCTGATTTTGCAGTGTTTTTCGATTTTTGGGGGTGTTCATGGGGAGGGACATGCCATGTGGCTGGTGGCCATTTTGAGTGCAGCTACAGGCACTGGCCATGTGCTGGCAGGCAAGTGGCCATTTTGAATGCAGGCTTTGTTGTTAGGCCTCCAACCATTTTGCCTACTTTTCAACCTTTATTTATGCCCAGGGGTAGTGAGTCTTGCATGGGCCTAGTCTTTCTGTGGGTTGTCTTGAATTTAAACATTATGGAGGGCATGGATGGATTGGGATTGTGCTGATTTTGCAGTGTTTTTCGATTTTTTTGTGCTCTATAACTGAACTGATGTTCCTCTGTCTTCCATTTTTTTTAGGTGCACAAGACTCAAGAGAACCACCAGTGCCAGGAAGAAGTCCTGCAGCGGTGTGTGTGTGCAGCATAACGTCACGCGACGTCACGTCTGGCCTCAGACAACTCTACAATTCGTGCAACTGCGGCCTGCTGTCTGACCTGCTCTGAAGAAGATGGCCCCGCCCCCAAAGAAAGTTCTCCGTAGCTCCTCTAGCAAGAAAGTTGCTAGTAAGGAGCAGAAGAAGCAAGTTACCAAGGAGGCTGGTGTGCCACCCGCCACTTTTTTTGGGAGCAAAAAAAAAAGTACGCCTGCAGCAGCAGGATCTGCTGGGGACCAAGCTGGGAGCAGCACCCCTGCTCCATTGGGTTCAGTGCCTCCACCACCACGCCAACTTAAGTCAAAGCCCTTGAGTGCTTCAGAGGCAGTCAGTGTACTTCTCCAATCACCATCGACCAGTGATGTTGGCTCATCGCAAGAAAGTAGCAGCAATGTCCCTGAATCAACACAGGTTGTTGTAACTCATCTGACAAGTGTTGAACAACCACAGCCGCAACAACAACACCATGTGCAAGTACACGCCCAAGTACATGTGGAAGGAGAGGCAGCAAAAGGAGATGCGCAAGCAAAGGTGCATGGAGGTTCACAAGTGCCCACAATAGTTGTTCCTCCCGAAGTAGGGGCACATTTGGAAATCGACAATGAAGCCGAGGTATCATTGGAAGCCACTCCTCCTGATGATCATTCATTGTCTTCCACATCCCTAGCAAGGAAAAGATCAAGGGGGGTGTCTACATCTTCTTCAAGCCCACCTCGTTCTGATGCAAGTGATCTGTCTTGGGAACCACAACTGCGGTCTGACAGTGAGGCACACCATGATCTGACACCGGTACCTAAGCGTAAAAGGAAGGTCGTCCAAAAACTCAAACCTATGGAGTGTGATGAGGCTCAACAAGAAGTGACAGATACTGCTGGTGATGAAGCCTCTCACGATGACGACGAGCCAGTCATCACAAAGGTCACTGCAGCCCCACCGGGCATGCAGCAAAGAGACATTTTGACCCTATCCCGAGAAGCTGCTGAGCGTGATGATGATGTCGGCGAGGAGGCAATGGAAATGGAATCATTAGATTTGGAGTTAAGTAGTACACCAAAACCTACCGCTTCCATATTTCTTCCTCGCAAGAAGGTACCCACCTCGTCCTCGACCTCAATTCGTGGTGGTGAAAGTGCAAAACGTACTGAAGTTCGGCAATCCACATCCTCCACTTCATCTGGCATTAGCAGCAGGACCACCACCACCAGTATCGCCGCCTCCTCCGGCCCCCGAAGACATTTCAAGTCTCCAGTTTGGGACTTCTTTAGTGTTTGCCCAAAAAATGAAAACGTAGCCATTTGTAGCATTTGTAAGCTTCGAGTTAGTCGTGGTAAGTTGGGTTCCAACTATGGTACCGGAGGCCAGAGAGGTCATCTTAGGAGAACGCACGATGTCCAATGGTTTGCGCACCTACACACGATCAAGGAAGCCGCAATTGCACGCAATGAAAACGTTGTTTTTTCATCTGGTGATGACGAGGAGGTAGAAGACGATTCAAACACTTCACTTACACCCAGTTCCCCTGTCAGCAGCACACCCCATGGGAGCCACACTAAGAGTGTGGGAGAGAGTGAGACATCAATGCGGAAAAGTTCATCAGCGAGCGTAACTGGGTCGAAGAGATCATCATCATCCCGTAAATCCTTGGTCCAGGGCAACATTAAAAAGATGTTGTTTACAGAAGCGCAATATGAACGCAACCACCCAATGACCCGTCTGTATAACACTAAGCTGGCTAAAATGCTAGCTCTGGACCTTCTCCCTTTTTTTTCTTTTGTAGAAGGGGTTGGTTTTCTAGAATTAGTGACAGCGCTCTGCCCTAAATGGAAGGTTCCTAGCCGGTTCTATTTTGCCCGAGTTGCGGTTCCAGCACTACATGAAGATGTTCTGAAGGTGATTGGGGCAGCTTTGCAGAAGAGTGCTGTTCACACTATACATCTGACAACAGACATGTGAACCAGTGGCGCAGGCGCTGATTACATGTGCATCACTGCACACTGGGTCTCTTTTTCAGGGGCTAAAGCAAAGCTAAACTCAGGTGTTGACACTAACATTGTTTTTAAAGGTGCTCGGAAACATGCAACACTAGCCATGTTTGGTTTGGAGAAACGTCACACAGCAGAAAACATTTTGGATGTCTTTAACACAAAGGTCCTTAACTGTCTGTCCCCACTAAAACGCAAGGTTGGTTATGTTTCCACGGACAATGGCGCCAATATAGTTAAGGCCATGAGGGACGGTTACTATTTCAGAGTGCCGTGTTTGGCGCACTGTATAAACCTGGTTGTCCAAAAATTCTTGGGTAATAAAGGCAGTGCAGCGTACAGTGTATTGGAGACCTGCCGAAAAATGTGCAAGCATTTCAGGCATTCTTTTAAGGCCCGGAAGCAGCTGAGGAGCCTGCTATATCAACGTCAAATGCCAGTGAAAGCACTCATCCAGGAGGTGGTAACACGTTGGAACTCAACCTTCTACATGCTTGAGCGTCTGTATGAGCAGTATACGGGACTCGATCAATATTTCTTTAAAGAGGGTATAGAGGAGCTGAGGATGGGTGGGCCGCAATGGAACATAGTTGAAAGCCTGACACGCATGCTTCGTCCTTTTGAGTTCTTCACGCGTGCAGTCAGCAAGGAGGACTCTAATTTGGGAAAAGCTATCCCATTGTTGTACATGCTGGAGGACCAACTGAAGGAGGTGTGTTCTGTGTTTGGAAAAGATGACAAAAACCAAGACTCTTTGCTTCTGGCTGAGCAATTATTAGAGCTCCTACAAGGTGATGAACGTCTTAAAAAGATCCACTCAGAACAGCATTACATTTGTGCTACTATTCTGGATCCACGCTACAAAAAGGCGCTGGCAGGCCAAGCATTCTTTCCTTTTGATGATGAACATGTTCCAAAGTACAAACGTTGGCTAGCCTTGTCAGCCAAGAAGTTTGAAACAGAACGGCTGGAAATTGAAGGAAATGGCAGTACATCAGCAGGCCATCCCCAGTCAAAACAATCCACTTCTGCACCTGTGGCTGTGGCACAAGTGACCTCTCAGCCGTTAAAGACACCGGCAACCGGATCATCTGCACGAAAGACAACAGAAACATTGGAGGCTGAAGAGGATTGGCTAGCTCTGCGTGGGCTTGGTTCTCAAAAGGTCAGAGGCACAGCAAGAGCTAAGCAAAGTGGAGGAACCTTGGATGAGGACCTTGAGTCGATGGTGAAGGACTATCTGAATGACTCAACAGAGGTCTATGTTAATTCTGACCCATTGGCGTATTGGCATGGGAAAAAAGAATTGTGGCCACAGCTCACCAACCTGGCTTTAAACTACTTGTCTTGCCCACTCGCAAGCGTGTCTTCTGAACGGGTTTTCAGTGCGGCTGGTGGGATTGTAACTCCCAAACGGAGCCGCCTCTCGCCCAAAAATGTGGAGAGGTTAACAATGATCAAGATGAATCAGCACCTCATACCACCAGATTTCAGAGTACGAGAGAGCGTGCCGGATGAAGAGGAGGTGGCCAGCAACATAGATGAGGGAATTTCTACTCTGTCAGGTGACACTGAGCTCACCCTGCCTGAATTCGCAGAGTATGATGACGAAGCCTTATTCGTATTCCTGGACCGTGATACCGACTTCGAGCCCTGAAAATGAGACAACGAATCAATAACTTTCTTTTGCATCCTTATTCACTTTTATTCCTGTGTGTCTGTCTTTCTTTGTTGTGCACAGTTAATATAATTCAATATTTAATCAGATAATCACAAAAACAAGCCCATCAGCAGAACTGTCTTCACTTGTTTGCTAATTTATTTGAAGGTGCCGCAGTCTGCATTCCTCAGGTTCACAAGTTCAGAAGAACATGCTCCTCTATCCTCCTCCTCCAGACTCCTATTTCCATCAAAGCAGAGGGCTGGTTTACGCCCAATGAAGAAAGACTCAGCACTTGTGGGGGTGTTGTTCTACCTCTTTGCAGGTGAGTTGACGGGTCTGGGGCCATTGCTGGGAAGCACTAAAAGTGGTTTGGACCAAATCCGAGGCGGAAATTTTTTTGTGTTTTTGATGACTTGCTTGCCTTTGAGGTGCTCTTAGGGGGGGTTCCGTCTGTTTGTGGGTGAGTTTCGTGGTCTGGGAGCATTGCTGGGACACTCTAATCTTGATTGCATTTGCTTTTCAGGAAATCCGTCGTGCCAACCCCGACTTATGGCCTAGCTACGCAGCGCGTTTGGACCGAAGGCCCAGAAATATTGCAAGTATGAGATTTTGCTTTTGGCCTGTTTCGGGGTGTTATGCTTCTTGGCGGGTGGGTTGCCGGGTCTTGGGGCATTCCTGGGAAGGTCTAATACCGGGTAGAAGTGGTTGGGACAAAATCCAGGCCGATTTTTTTTTTGGCTATTTCTGACATTTTGCTCTATGTAGCGTTTTCGGGGGTCCTGTTTGGGGGGCTTCCTGGTGTTTGTGGGTGAGTTTCGTGGTCTGGGAGCACTGCTGGGACACTCTAATCTTGATTGCATTTGCTTTTCAGGAAATCCGTCGTGCCAACCCCGACTTATGGCCTAGCTACGCAGCGCGTTTGGACCGAAGGCCCAGAAATATTGCAAGTATGAGATTTTGCTTTTGGCCTGTTTGGGGGTGTTATGCTTCTTGGCGGGTGGGTTGCCGGGTCTTGGGGCATTCCTGGGAAGGTCTAATACCGGGTAGAAGTGGTTGGGACAAAATCCAGGCCGATTTTTTTTTTGGCTATTTCTGACATTTTGCTCTATGTAGCGTTTTCGGGGGTCCTGTTTGGGGGCTTCCTGGTGTTTGTGGGTGAGTTTCGTGGTCTGGGAGCACTGCTGGGACACTCTAATCTTGATTGCATTTGCTTTTCAGGAAATCCGTCGTGGCAACCCCGACTTATGGCCTAGCTACGCAGTGCGTTTGGACCGAAGGCCCAGAAATATTGCAAGTATGAGATTTTGCTTTTGGCCTGTTTGGGGGTGTTATGCTTCTTGGCGGGTGGGTTGACGGGTCTTGGGGCATTCCTGGGAAGGTCTAATACCGGGTAGAAGTGGTTGGGACAAAATCCAGGCCGATTTTTTTTTTGGCTATTTCTGACATTTTGCTCTATGTAGCGTTTTCGGGGGCCTGTTTGGGGGGATTCCTGGTGTTTGTGGGTGAGTTTCGTGGTCTGGGAGCACTGCTGGGACACTCTAATCTTGATTGCATTTGCTTTTCAGGAAATCCGTCGTGCCAACCCCGACTTATGGCCTAGCTACGCAGCGCGTTTGGACCGAAGGCCCAGAAATATTGCAAGTATGAGATTTTGCTTTTGGCCTGTTTGGGGGTGTTATGCTTCTTGGCGGGTGGGTTGCCGGGTCTTGGGGCATTCCTGGGAAGGTCTAATACCGGGTAGAAGTGGTTGGGACAAAATCCAGGCCGATTTTTTTTTTGGCTATTTCTGACATTTTGCTCTATGTAGCGTTTTCGGGGGCTTGTTTGGGGGGCTTCCTGGTGTTTGTGGGTGAGTTTCGTGGTCTGGGAGCACTGCTGGCTATATATACTTTACTTTGCAAGAGGTTTGAAGCAAATCCATGGTGGCAGAGGGGACTTAGGGCCTAGCTGCAGAGCGCGCGCGGAGTGATTTGGGAAATCTGTGAAAAATTGACTAAGTCCCCATTTTTGTACTTTTGCTCTTTGGCTGTTTGGGGGTCTTCTACTCGTTTTCTCCTGGGTTGACGGCTCTGGGGCCATTGCTGGGAAGCTCTAATACCGGATAAAAGTGTTTTGGACCAAATCCCAGGCGGAATTTTTTTTGTGTTTTTGATGACTTGCTTGCCTTTGAGGTGCTCTTAGGGGGGGTTCCGTCTGTTTGTGGGTGAGTTTTGTGGTCTGGGAGCATTGCTGGGACACTCTAATCTTGATTGCATTTGCTTTTCAGGAAATCCGTTGTGCCAACCCCGACTTATGGCCTAGCTACGCAGCGCGTTTGGACCGAAGGCCCAGAAATATTGCAAGTATGAGATTTTGCTTTTGGCCTGTTTGGGGGTGTTATGCTTCTTGGCGGGTGGGTTGCCGGGTCTTGGGGCATTCCTGGGAAGGTCTAATACCGGGTAGAAGTGGTTGGGACAAAATCCAGGCCGATTTTTTTTTTGGCTATTTCTGACATTTTGCTCTATGTAGCGTTTTCGGGGGTCCTGTTTGGGGGGCTTCCTGGTGTTTGTGGGTGAGTTTCGTGGTCTGGGAGCACTGCTGGGACACTCTAATCTTGATTGCATTTGCTTTTCAGGAAATCCGTCGTGGCAACCCCGACTTATGGCCTAGCTACGCAGTGCGTTTGGACCGAAGGCCCAGAAATATTGCAAGTATGAGATTTTGCTTTTGGCCTGTTTGGGGGTGTTATGCTTCTTGGCGGGTGGGTTGACGGGTCTTAGGGCATTCCTGGGAAGGTCTAATACCGGGTAGAAGTGGTTGGGACAAAATCCAGGCCGATTTTTTTTTTGGCTATTTCTGACATTTTGCTCTATGTAGCGTTTTCGGGGGGCCTGTTTGGGGGGCTTCCTGGTGTTTGTGGGTGAGTTTCGTGGTCTGGGAGCACTGCTGGGACACTCTAATCTTGATTGCATTTGCTTTTCAGGAAATCCGTCGTGCCAACCCCGACTTATGGCCTAGCTACGCAGCGCGTTTGGACCGAAGGCCCAGAAATATTGCAAGTATGAGATTTTGCTTTTGGCCTGTTTGGGGGTGTTATGCTTCTTGGCGGGTGGGTTGCCGGGTCTTGGGGCATTCCTGGGAAGGTCTAATACCGGGTAGAAGTGGTTGGGACAAAATCCGCGCGGAAAAGCCTTTAGTTTTGGCACTTTTTGTAACTTAGGGTTCGTTAGGGTTAGCCCTAGCACCAGGATTGCATGTGTTTCGGGGTGTTCTAGATTTTTCCAACTGAGTTCTGGGGTCTTAGAGCACTCGTGAGAATGTGTACTTTTGGTTGCAAGTCATTTGAAGAAAATCCATGGTGGGAAAGGGGGGATTTGGCATAGTTAAAGAAAGCCTTTGCCACTATTCTTAACTTAGGGTTCGTTAGGGTTAGCAGTATTTCTATTGCATGTGTTTGAGTGGGGGGGATTTCGAGTCTTGGAGCGATGCTGGCCATGGCTACTTTTGCTTGGTTGCTTGCAAGTGGTTTGAATGCAATCCACGGTGGGTAATGGGTAATTAGGAAGGGGGTACTTCGGCCTACTTTTACTTTCAAAGTAAGTTTTGTCACCAGTTTTCGGCTAGGCCTCGTTTTTTGAGATTTGATTGGGGGTCTTCTACATTTTTGCGACTGGCTTTAGTAAGGGTCTGGGTGGGAGCACTGCTAGGAAGATCTAATTTTGTTCTAAAACACAGTTTACAGTACACCTAGCTTGAGGGGCAAGATCCGCTACATTAATTTGCCCATACTTATTTATCCTTCAAAAGGTGACTCAGAGTACGCACTTTCAAAAATATTGTACTGTCTACTAGGAAAATCAAATTGTGACTTTTTGCACTCCACAGCCTACATACCTTATATTTATTTATCAGTGGTGTTGTAATATTATATCACTTCCTGTTTTTCGTTGAATAATTACAGGCCGGGTTTCAGTCTCTGCAATGGGAAAAAAAGGATGGAGTCAGGCTTCACAGTAGCGAGCCACAATTCAGCATCAGGCAGGCAGTGGACAGGGTGTCTTCTGGTGACCAACATCGATGGACGAAGCGTTGGCTGCAATGGAGGAGTGCCGCTAATAGGAGGATTTTTTTTCTGCAGGCAACTTACTTACCACTTCCAACAGGACCACTACAACCACATAGATACAGTATCCCTTGCCTTTTTCTCTGACTGTGACTGCATTTCTTGGCTCTCTCTCGGCTTCTACATTGATCCCTTAACACATCACTTAGTCCACTCCACTATCACATCTGCACCACACATAGTCATTTGTAAGTGCTCCTACGTAATTCGCAAGTCGCAGCACGCCCCAGGCCGTAGAGGACTGGGATGGCCCCAATGATGAAGCATGTCACCAAGGGGCAACCCTGGTGAGTGAGGGGACACCTAGAAAAAAAGCAATTTCTCCTTTTCTATCTACTATACCTTCCAGACCAACCCCACTGAGTGTTGTTGTGAATGGATTTATAGTGACCAGCAAGGCTCTCGGGTATCTGGCTACAGAGACCTTATGTTGAATATCGTTATCAATAATTTACACATAGGCCCTTTACTGTTGCATTCTTTCTTCCACAGTTGTCGAATGTACTACTTACTTTTCACTGACATGCATGCAGTAGTGCATGCACTTTCAAAGATTGATGGATAGGTTTGTACCCAAAGAATTGTTTATGTTCAATTGTTTGTCTATGCTGTGCTTTTTTTTACAGGGTGTCTTCTGGTGACCAACATCGATGGACGAAGCGTCGGCTGCAATGGAGGAGTGCCGCTAATAGGAGGATTTTTTTTCTGCAGGCAACTTACTTACCACTTCCAACAGGACCACTACAACCACATAGATACAGTATCCCTTGCCTTTTTCTCTGACTGTGACTGCATTTCTTGGCTCTCTCTAGGCTTCTAAATTGATCCCTTAACACATCACTTAGTCCACTCCACTATCACATCTGCACCACACATAGTCATTTGTAAGTGCTCCTACGTAATTCGCAAGTCGCAGCACGCCCCAGGCCGTAGAGGACTGGGATGGCCCCAATGATGAAGCATGTCACCAAGGGGCAACCCTGGTGAGTGAGGGGACACCTAGAAAAAAAGCAATTTCTCCTTTTCTATCTACTATACCTTCTGTCAGGTTACGCAGCCCCTAAGCGCCTACCGTACTATGAAACTACATTTCCCATGAGTAGGCGGGAGACTTGCAGGAAGTTTATCTGGGGAACAGACGCGCTTCCTGTTGCGCGTTATTCTGGTTTCTGTTCTGCACCGGCATGAGAGCGGACGCTCTGCATGCTTTTCTATCGTGCCTCCTGTGGACTATCACCTCCCCCCGCCCCCCCCCCTGAGGCTCAGTGGGGAGCGCTTCCGTGTTCTGTCCTTGGCGGTAGACGGACTTCACGCGTCTTCAGGTAAAGCCGCTCTAAACTCTTCGGCCGCCCGTGCGGTCAGCTGATTACTGCCTGAACGGATTGTTAAGGGAGGTTCTGTGACTGTTTTCTAACAGAATTCTACCTTTGCTGAATTCCTGTTTGGTTGAATTGTGTGTGGCGGAGCACAGTGGCGGTCTATACCACGTGTTAGCGTTCACATCGGGGATCGTTTTTGTACTATTAAAACGGAGCGCGGTAGTAAGGACAACTACGCGTCTCCGTTGTATAACTGTGTATTTCAAAGGACCTCCATAACTGGGCATGTAGTGAGGTAACTACAGGCTACCCCAGTTCTCTTTGTGTAGTGCACCGTGGGGTGTGTTGTTGGCAGAATTCAGTGGTGGTCGCAACTACGTTTTTCTGTTTGACCTTCACCAAAGATTCTCTACTGGGTCATTACTTAGAGAGCGCAGTGTTGTAGTTCTTGCTTCCTACACACTACCGTTTCCCTCTTCCTTTTTGTTGGACCATACATCTTTGCTTTGACTATTTGGAACCCCCTTTGTACATTGAGTCCTCTACCATGTTTGTGGTATGTTGTGAGTAGTGGGTTTGATGTCTTAGTATAACGCGAGTGTGTTTGGTGCGACAGGAGTGTGTTCGTTAACTATATGTTTATGTGTTTCTTAGGCCTTCCTCACAGATTGTGACAGAAGGGCTATAGTATTTCCTATCCAAGGTCATGTTTTCTTGGTGCTCAGGTACTTGTCTACTTCCTTGGTTATTTAGTGAGACTATATGAGAGTAGCCTTGTATGTTAGGACAGCACTTCACTGATGCCTGTCTTGTCTTTTGTTACAGGTATCCTTTCCCTGCTGACCCTACCTTTACCCATCCCACATTTTTTATTTTAGTTTGTTATTTTTCTCCCCCGCCTAATGGCTCGAACACCCTGTGTTTACACTTCTGGGTGTTGGTGACATTTGGAGGTGGAACCATATTTGCATCGACTGGATCACGGGGAGTAAACCTGACACCTTCCAGACCAACCCCATTGAGTGTTGTTGTGAATGGATTTATAGTGACCAGCAAGGCTCTCGGGTATCTGGCTACAGAGACCTTATGTTGAATATCGTTATCAATAATTCCACACAGGCCCTGTACTGTCGCATTCTTTCTTTCCACAGTTGTCGAATGTACTACTTACTTTTCACTGACATGCATGCAGTAGTGCATGCACTTTCAAAGATTGATGGATAGGTTTGTACCCAAAGATTTGTTTATGTTCACAATTGTTTGTCTATGCTGTGCTATTTTTTCTTGTCTCCCAAAACCTTTCCCAAAAACCCCCGTACCCATCCATTTTTCAAACCCTAACCCTCTTCCCCCGGGCTGTGTGGTTTTGATTGATGTGTGACTAAATTATTATTACAGCAATAAATCCACACACTTGCTGGGGAGGATAAGGTGATAGCAACAGGCTGGTGAAGAAATCCGAGGATATATTCTTACTCTGCTTGACAAAGAACCATTGCTAATGTGAAAGAACTTCAACCGAATTAGTAGTTATACTTTACCATTTGTTAGGCTACAATGTGGCACTGCTCTACTGTACTTCTGTCACCTGCTATATTCTCAGTTGTACCGTTGAATTGCTCAGGAGGACAAACCAGATTTCATTTTCTTTTTTTTCATAGGCATGCAACTGCCACTGTGTCACACCACTAGTACCACCGCTATGAGGAAATTTTATCCGACCAAGATTGCCAACCTTATTCGGTGTTTCCCGTGGAGCCAGCCCTGGGTCTAGCCCTACTTTCAAACACAAATTACAGGTAAGATAAGCGTTTGGTGGTTTGGGGGTATAATGGAGTATTAGTACGAGAGACGAGAGACTGAAGGTAGTACTACTAAAGTCCTAGGACTCTTGGATTCACTTCACTTAGTCTGTGAGAGGCACTTAGTGTTGAAAACATTTGGGCATTTACACTTAAAGGAAGAAAATGGAACTAAACTTTCAGGAAAACAGTCAACATTAAACCCCCACCCACCAGGCAAGCAGTAAAAAACAGGTATGCTCAGATAAAGTTTGAAAAAGTATATTTATATCCCTAACAAAATAATCTCCCGCAAGACCCTCCCTAACCCCAACGATTGTCCTTCAAAAGTCCCCAAAAACCCAACTCCCAATTCCCACCCCCCAAAAGTCTCTAAAAAAGGGGCAAGGGACACTATGGGTGGATGCTGTTAACTTTTTGGGCCAGGGCATCATGCTCCTCGCGGAGCAAGGCGAGCTCCTGCTGAAGGCGGGACACCATCAGGGTAGTGCGGCGCAGGCGTGCCTTCACTGCCTTGCAGGTGCAATGCCTGTGAGAGGCAGCTGTTGGCCTTGCTGCTCGGCGGTGGCGTTTGCCTTTGGCAGCCCGGCTCAGTCTGGGTGGACCACTGTGCTGGGTGGCAGCCCGTGGGGCCACGGAGGCCGATGCAGACGACGTTGTTGTTGTTGTCGACTGCACACTTTCCTCGTCCTCCAGGGCCACCAGCCGCCGATATTCCGCAACAGTGGCCTCGATCCTCCGTTGCCGGGCCGCTCTAGCCAGCTCCTTCCTCCTTGTTTGTTTGGAAGGAGCATCTATATGAAGAAAGAAAGACATAGTCTGTAACCAATGCTCTTTAAGATTAACTCAATCATTCAGCAGAAATTTGTGTTGCAGTACAACTAGCAACTTGCAAGCGCATTACATAACTATTGAGGCCAGTATCTATCTAACCTCACACTTCTTCATCCTTGCTCTAACATTAGTGGGAGTTTAAGGAACAAATTCTACGAGCACTGTGGACTTCCATTGGAGTCGACTATGAAAGTACACCAGTCTTATTCTTCTTCTTATCTCTTGTTTTGGAAAATTGGTACGTTATTTTCTGCAAGCCGGCATAATGCCAGCGCAGTAAACTTTCACCCGAGAAAAAGAGACGCACGCCATGAGGAGTGACCTAGACTTGCGTTGCGTTACTGTACCCGTCCAGTACATGCAGGTGGTGAAGCTCTTACTTTTCTATTACGGGTGGCACTGAGAATACTCTGTTACAACTCAAGGGCTACTGCTTAATTAATTTAACTTCACCCTACAGTGGAAATGAGTACTAGAAATGGAAAATTGAAGAAGATAAATAATCTGATTATCTATCACTTCACATGGGATGTTTTTGCTTATATATGGGATGACTTTAGGTGCTTTGCTTTTTATTGAGTGACCAGTGATACATCCACACATGAATGACTGAGTACTACTAAACTTATTAAGAGAGGTAGGGAGTGGCCACCATAATAACCGGATCTATGCAGTGCTTGCAATACAAACTACTGCTACTATTTATGGTAGTATTTGGACAAAATTAAAAGTTCTTTTCCTTGCCTTTCCTACACTGGAACGGACGTGCGGGTGCAGTGTTACATGCTCTTCAAAGTTACACTTAGTTCATCCACTGACCGTCTACTCTCTCTAGATCATGGGTACTCACAAACTTTCTCTCAGGGGCTACATTTACAGTGTAGTTTGGGGCCGAGGGCCGCACTGGTGGGGGCGGGGCTAAAGCAAAACGATAACTTGTGACCATGAGGTTGCTCACAGGTCCCTGCAGCAGATGCCCTCATCCACTGAGCCACCAGACCCAGCATTTACATACATCTCTCTCCCTCCTGCTCTCCCTCCTGCCCTCCCTCCATCTCTCTCTCCCTCCTGCCCTCCCTCTCCCTCCCCCTCTGTCATCTCACTGTGTGTGTGTCTATCTGTGTCAGCCTTCAGCCCGGGTTGAGACCGCTTCCTCAACGCGCACACACAGACAACAACACCAAAGTACTTAACAGGTCTTTAAAAGACCATTAACATATTATTGAGGCTTTGTTTGTTGTAGCGCCCCTGCTTCTCCACCCTGACAATCACTGCTTGCCCGGCCCCACAGAGCAGAAGCTTTGTTCTATTTCACCTCTTTGTGGCCTTGCATCTCCACTCTGCTCTGTGGGGGCCGGGGGAGCAGTGATTGTCAGAGTGGAGATGCAGGGGCGCTAACAGGTGAAATACAAAAAAGCCTCTGCTCTGTGGGGGCCGGGGGAGCAGTGATTGTCTGCAAGGTCTGCGCACCACCAAGGAAGGCTTGCCGGGCCACCACCGGCCCGCGGGCCGTACTATGAGTACCCCTGCTCTAGATACACATATGCTATCTAAGAGTCAGATAGTAGCATGATCCAGGTATATGGACACATACAGTTTCTGTGTCACCCACCCAGGCTGTTGTCCTTCCACCCATCATTGCTTCATCATTCACCCAGCCATGCATCTCATATTCTTGCCTTCCCAGCTAGTCTTCAATCTCAATAAGTAAGGAATATATAAGAGCTTACCTCTGGCCGCCACCACCACCGTCTCAACTCTCACAGCCGCCGCCTCCTCCCCTGAAGAATCGCCCTCCGCCTCCGTGTCGAGCACCACCACCTCCACACTGGCCCCGCCACCAGATGTTCCACCTACAAAGTACATTTAAGAATGTTAGAATAAAGCACTCACTAGTCTTTGGTCTAGGAATGAAGACATGTGAAAACAATGTAATTTGTGACTGTCTACGTTAAAGTTAAAAAAAATGTCCCTTTTTCCAGGGAAGGTTGTCTTGCTGCACTTTTTGGCACAACTGATGAAGGCTGTTTTTTTAACACGCACCATTTTTCTCCACACAGACAGAAGATGGACTTCTAACAACAAGATCAAGTTGAAACCAGGTGAGAGCTCGGCTCGACCACAAGAAATGTCTTCAATTAATCGTCAGCACTAACCACTTTTCCATTATCAGTTAAACGTTTAGTTTTATTATGACTTCATTTTAATAAATGTGTTTACTTTTAATAAAGCTTTTAAACTTAAATACAATCTGTGTTTTTTGGTCCAGACTAGAGTGACTGAGCGAAAGGTTTTGCAATTTTTGCAAGCATGAGTCCAGATAGAACACTTCAAAAGACATTATGGACAATCCCAGAGGACTGCACTAAGTTGATAGAGCTATTGCTGACTAGAATCATGGGAGTTTCGCCAACCGTGCAATCTTAGTTAGCTACACAGACAGACTAATAAGAATAATCTAGTAATACCACAGGGAGTCATAGTAGAGGCAGGATAAGAATTTAGATACAGTCTACAAGAAGAGCAAAGACAATTTTGAAAAAAGTCAAATGAGGAACGCTAGGAAAAATAGGTACTAGTCTAAAATGAAAACTTACTGGGGCCAGCAGAGGAGCCCTCGCCTGCCCGATCCTGGCCCTGTTGAACAGCATCCGCCGCCTGCTGCTCCTGTGTCCTCCTCTCGCCCCTGGGGGGAGCTGACGTACAACATGAAAGAAAGAACAGAAAACATGGATGATTGTTGCTTGTCAATGTCAACCAAATCAAACATTTCAAAAGAACAATAACAAAATATTTCCGCGAAATTATATTGATTATGGTTACTTTTCATTTATTTGCGGACCTGTGACTTCGAAAGTCACGTAACTCACTAAACAAAGTACTGAAACGTTCACCTAGGACTGGCAGGCAGCAGTCCGCAGGCAAGACGCAAAGTGACAGACAAACTCCATTGTGATTTCAGTCAGATCAGTGACAACACTAACAGTTGCCTGCTACATTACCAGTCATTTAAATAGTCAAACTATCAATCCACCGCCACTATTTTTCTTATTGTCAGGGGTACAAAGGAAGGGGCAGATTTAAGCCCTTGCGGCTCTTTTGCGCCGTTCTTGCGTGACTTTTGTGACGCAGCAGCTAAACAAAAAAGGGCGCCATGGTGCGGCGTATAATATTATAACAACGTGACGCATTTGGGAGATGCATCCCGTTATAAAGCCCTGCGCCATCAGGGGGCGTTTCGGCGCAAGGGAGGGCATTCCTGCGCTGGAACACATCCTAATAGTGGCTGAGGGAAATCTACAAAATATCAATCAGTCACCTTTAGGACAATGATGCGTCACACAAACCCTGCACCTGCTTGAAGCAGACGTACGGCTTGACCCAGCATTGGGGAGATAGGGTACCCCAGAGCATTGATGGAGCTGCGCCATCGTTGCGACGCAACTCCAGCAGTAAAGCTTCGGTGACGTTTTGGGCCCATGGTGCGCCGCATTGCAAATACGGCGCACCATGTTTGGTGGTGGTAGCGGGCCGCACAATTAATGGCGCATCCCTGCTACTTTGCAGGAATGCGACGGTAATTGCAATTCTGCCCCTTAGGGGCATACTTACTTACGCGTTCTGGCGAATCTCCAGAGATGCGCCAGATCAAATGCGTCACGCAAAACTACCCTTGCGACACCGCAGATGTGCCTCATTTACAATGCGGCGCGCCCTGGCGCAAGGGTAGGCACTTGCGTGAAGCATCTCGTCACGTAAGAGCGGCGCATCGCTGGAGTCACGTCGCCAACGCAATGCAACTCCAGTAATGCTCAGGGCCACCCAATACTTAACATGCTGTGTCAGTCCTTTCGCCTGCTTCGAGCAGACATAAGGAATTGAATTGACGTAGCAGCGTCGCAGAAGTGCCTGCGTTAAATCTTGTAGATTTCACGCAGGCAATTTTGCGAGGCGCACAGCCGCTGGACCGCCCACCCTGCATACTAGGAATGCACCCATTGTGGTGCAGGCCCATGGCTTTATAACGTGACGCATCTCCCTAGATGCGTCATGCTGTAAATGACTCGCAGGGATGCGGCACGTTTACGCCGCTGTTGCGTCACGCAAGGCAACGTAAACGTGGCGCAAGGGGCTTGTAAATGTAATCTGCCCCCTAGTGTCTAGCATTACGCAGTTCTGTAAAGTACACTCATACATAATAGTTACTCAGGCCAATGAGACCACGAAATAGAAAACAAATAAGCATAGTAGCAACGCCACTGAGAAGGAGAGCAGTGCACCTGAAATGCACAGAAGATTTTGAAATATAATTTAACTACAATGTAATCGTCATCAGCGGCATTATTGGCTTGCTCCATGTAAAAAACAAATATTTGCAATACAACAACACAGAGCAGGAGAAAACATCATAGTAGTGAGTGATTAAATGGCTACTACTACTCACCAAGCCCGGGGATCTCCAAGCCGAGCTGGTCCAGCAGGTCGCGCTCGCGGTCCAGGAGGTCCGTCCAGCGATGGGTGACCTGGCTGTAGGTGCGCTGGACCCCGTAGAGGTGGGATATGGCCCAGCACACCTTCTCCCACCGCTTCCGGCGCTCCCGCATGTTGTAGCCGCCGGCCGCGATCCTGCCGCCTCCCGCGATGGTCCTGGGCAGGCGGCGCTGGACGAAGTAGACCAGCGCGCCCACTTCCTCCGGGCTGAATATCTCCCGTCGCGTCACCTGCTCCCCCCTCAATCTCCCGCATGCTGTCCTGCCACTGGGTCCAGCACTACTCCCCACCGCCGCTGCGGCCCTCAAGTGCCTGGGCAGCTTCACGGCGCCTGGCTTGACCATGGTCTGGGCAGGTAAGGTAGGAAGAAGTAGAAAATTAAGAAAGAATAGGATAGGGAAGAAGAAAAGAAAAGAGTTTAAAAAAGTAGTTTAAAAGTAAAGAAAAATAGCAGAAAAGACAAACATATACAGCTAGGAAAAGAGAGGGATAGATAAGAAGCAAAATCGTAAAAAAAAAACTGAAAACAAGCAAAGGATGGCAAAGATACCAAGAGGATTAAACACCATGCCCAGACACAGGAAATGAATGAAAAACAAGATGGCCGGTGCCCGTTCACGAGCGCGAAAGTAAGTTCGCGCGAGATTTTCCTCGCGATCTCGTGCGAACCTCTAGATTTCCCGCGCGATCTCGTGCGAACCTCTACTCGCAATGCGCTTACTGCGCGAGATTATACATAGCGGGCGGAAACGGAAATACGTCACGCAAACAAAATGGCCGCGCCCGTACTCGACCTTGGGGTAAATTCGCGTGTTGCGCTGCAAGCGGCTCGCGAATACTGCAAAAAAACTCGCGAAACAACAAGCCGCAAAAAAATAAAATGCTCATTCGCACGAATTGGCGGCTTCCGCGGTCGGTTTCGCACGACGCCGCGCCCCGCGAATAGCGCGAAAAAAACCGAAAAACGATTTCAGCAAAAGCAAAAGCAATGAGCAGGTGCAAAAGGTCAACCTCATGATTTGTAACGATTCTTTGTAGTGCTTCCTGAGGGGGCCCTCCAGAATTCGGTTGCCTGCTTGCAACTATTGTGTGACCCTGCTCTGACCTTAACTGTATGCCACAAAGGTCCTGATTTACAGCTAAAGGAGCAGACAAGCAGGTGCCAGGCTGGAACTTTAAATTCTTTCAGTGACACATTAATTAGCCCCTAATTCATTATTGTCAGTTGGGGCAGGGCAGGTGTTGTTAATAAACTAACCCCAAATTAATTCATGTCAGTTCAAGCAGGGCAGGTGGGCTTGCTTTTCCCCCCCATCTTCTACAGTGATGATGAACCAGAGGGTGGCATTGATGTAACAGAGGGTGGCATGGGTCAAAGAGAGGGTGCCAGTGGTAAAACAGAGGGTGCTGGGAGGCTGTGATGATGAACCAGACGTAGAAACAACATAGTCGCGACCGTTGCGAGCCGACAAGTAAGTTCGCAATTGCGAACTAGTACCAAATCCTCGCGAACTGGCAGAAACAATTGCGAACACACAAAAAAAAAATCTGCAAATTCGCGGGAATTCGCGGATTTTGCGGATTGCGAGTTCGCAAATCCGCAAAATTCGCGAACGCGAGATCCGCAAAATTCGCCCACTTGGGTTTTATCGAACCACCAGTCCCAGAAAGCATTGCTTCAGGTTTTACACCTGTGCATAATCACTGAGGGTATTTACTGGTGCCTGCAGCTGCCGTCATGTCACATGTGCTACCACTGAAGAGGGCGTTGGCCCGAAACGCGTCTGGCAGGAAAGGGACTCTGTTCGCAGCTCGCGCCCTTGCGCTGGCATTAATTCCTACCTGTAAGTGCATTCCCACCTAGGTGGCAACCTTTTCTTCCATTTGTTAGCGGCCGGCCACGGTCGCGGGTTTGCACATCCGCGGACAAACTGCGGGTCCACGGCTGCCTCATTTGGGCAGCTTTTTGTGGTACAGGAGGTGCCTTTACTTGCGGGGTGCTTGCGGGGACATTGGCAATCCCTTTAAAACTTTTTTTGCATGTGAATGGCGGCGGCGACCCACTTGGGTTTTATCGAACCACCAGTCCCAGAAAGCATTGCTTCAGGTTTTACACCTGTGCATAATCACTGAGGGTATTTACTGGTGCCTGCAGCTGCCGTCATGTCACATGTGCTGCCACTGAAGAGGGCGTTGGCCCGAAACGCGTTTGGCAGGAAAGGGACTCTGTTCGCAGCTCGCGCCCTTGCGCTGGCATTAATTCCTACCTGTAAGTGCATTCCCACCTAGGTGGCAACCTTTTCTTCCATTTGTTAGCGGCCGGCCACGGTCGCGGGTTTGCACATCCGCGGACAAACTGCGGGTCCATGGCTGCCTCATTTGGGCAGCTTTTTGTGGTACAGGAGGTGCCTTTACTTGCGGGGTGCTTGCGGGGACATTGGCAATCCCTTTAAAACTTTTTTTGCATGTGAATGGCGGCGGCGACCCACTTGGGTTTTATCGAACCACCAGTCCCAGAAAGCATTGCTTCAGGTTTTACACCTGTGCATAATCACTGAGGGTATTTACTGGTGCCTGCAGCTGCCGTCATGTCACATGTGCTGCCACTGAAGAGGGCGTTGGCCCGAAACGCGTCTGGCAGGAAAGGGACTCTGTTCGCAGCTCGCGCCCTTGCGCTGGCATTAATTCCTACCTGTAAGTGCATTCCCACCTAGGTGGCAACCTTTTCTTCCATATAAATATATATATATATATATATATATATATATATATATATATATATATATATATATATATATGGTTATCTAAAACATGTGGACAACAACGCACACAACTGCAAGGAACTCTTCAACATCGTGAAAGAGCTTTCCAACCCCAGCACAGGAAACAACGACATCACCCCATCGCAAGACCTCTGCAACTCCCTCGCTTCATACTTCCACAACAAGATCGCGGACATACACAACAGCTTCAACAACCAACCAACGCACACCATGACCGAACAACCACCCCCCACCACCACCCTCCACGCCTGGACCCCGATCAGCACCGAAGACACCTTCCGCACGATGAACTCCATCCACTCCGGATCACCGACCGACCCCTGCCCTCACCACGTCTTCAACAAGGCCGACGCTGTCATCGCACCCCACCTGCGAGACATCATCAACACATCCTTCGACACCGCCACCTTCCCCAAGAGCTGGAAGCACGCCGAACTCAGCGCTCTACTCAAGAAACCCACAGCGGACCCCACCGAACTCAAGAATTACCGCCCCATCTCGCTCCTCCCGTTTCCAGCCAAAGTCATCGAGAAGACCGTCAACAAGCAGATGGCCGCCTTCCTCGAGACGAACGGATCCCTCGACCCCTCACAGTCCGGCTTCCGAGCCAACCACAGCACCGAGACCGCCCTCATCGCCGCCACCGATGACATCCGAGCCCTGATGGACAATGGAGAAACAGCGGCCCTCATCCTCCTAGACCTCTCCGCGGGATTCGACTCGGTCTGCCACCGCACCCTAGTACGGCGCCTCAGCAACATCGGCATCCAGGACAAGGCGCTGGAATGGATCATCTCCTTCCTCGACGGAAGAACACAGAGAGTCCGCCTACCACCTTACAAGTCAGAGGCCTCCGAAGTCATCTGCGGCGTCCCCCAAGGATCATCTCTGAGCCCCACCCTCTTCAACGTCTACATGAGCCCCCTCGCGGCCATCGTACGCAAACACAACCTCAGCATAATCTCCTACGCCGACGACACCCAGCTGATCCTCTCCCTGACCAACGACCCCGCCGCCGCCAGAGCCAACCTGCACGAAGGGATGAAAGAGGTAGCCGAGTGGATGACGACCAGCCGCCTGAAACTGAACTCGGACAAGACGGAGGTCCTCATGCTGGGCTCCTCACCCTCCGCCTGGGACGACTCCTGGTGGCCTCCCGCCCTGGGCACCGCACCCAAACCAACAGACCATGCACGAAACCTGGGCGTCATCCTGGACTCCTCCCTCTCCATGACCAGGCAAGTCAACAACGTCTCCTCGGCGTGCTTCAACATCCTACGCATGCTACGGAAGATCTTCTGGTGAATCCCCACCGAGACCTGGAAGACCGTCACCCAGGCCCTCGTCACCAGCCGACTGGACTACGGCAACGCCCTCTACGCCGGTACCACCGCCAAGCTCCAGAAGAGACTCCAGCGGATCCAGAACGCCTCAGCCAGACTCATCCTCGACATCCCACGAACCAGCCACATCTCCGGACATCTGAGAGACCTTCACTGGCTCCCCGTCAACAAAAGAATCACCTTCCGCCTCCTCACCCACGCACACAAAGCCCTACATGACCAAGGCCCGAGCTACCTCAACAGCCGAGTCAACTTCTACGCTCCCAAACGCCACCTCCGATCAGCCAACCACGCCCTCGCCGCCGTCCCCCGCATCCGAAGAGCGACTACAGGCGGAAGGTCCTTCTCCTACCTGGCCGCCAAGACCTGGAACTCCCTCCCTCCCGACCTGCGCCTGACCCAAGACCACCTCTCCTTCAGGAAGAAGCTGAAGACCTGGCTGTTCGAGCAGGAGCGGCACCCCCCCCCCCCCCCCCCCCCCCAGCGCCTTGAGACCCTACGGGTATGTAGCGCGCTTTATAAGTGTCACTGATTGATTGATTGATTAAGAAAAATTGAATGATTGAGATACGTGCCTATATGATGTTGTGATCGACTTTACCAAGTGATTCTTTAAAAAAAAGCTAAGTAGTTTACTGCAGAGTTCAATGAGAAAATAAATAAAGTAAGGGAGAGTACACATTACACCAATGCCATTTTCATTCTTCTTCTTCTTTTTTGAATTTCATTTGGTGAACAGAATTTACATTTCTAAATTGTTTGATTTCCTCAGGGCTAGTGTGGTAGCTCCTTTGAGGTCTTAAACTGTGCCAAGAATTACAACAGTGACTGATTATTTCAGTTTAGGAGTTCTGGTAAAACAGACCCTATCACACTGAAAGTTTTGAATTTCAAAATAAAACCCTTGCCGGTACCTATTTAATATATATTGTTTCCATAGCTGACATACTTAAATCAGGCAGTTTGTTAGGGAGGGTACTCCGTCACAGATGCAAACTCTTACTTACTTACTTTGTGAACTTGCTAAGCGCAAACTAATCATCCCCAAAGAGATCTCTCGGCACAGTAGGGGAAAGATATGGAGGACACGACCATCTAAAACAGCCATGTCTTTAAAAGTTTTTTAACCTTGGTAGCTCAATGCAAGCCCTGATGTTTGCTGGCAGTTTATTCCAGTGTCTCGGGGCCAGGTGACAAAAGGCTCTACCGCCCTTTCTTGCCCTCTGTATCTTCTGAATACACAGGAGGTTGACATTACTGGATCTTAATTGTCGTGCCGGTTGATACCGCCTGAGTTTCTGAGGTACACAGGTCCTTTCCCCTGTAAAGATTTAAAAACAACAACGAGCATCTCAAAGATAGAACGTTTCTTCACCAGAAGCCAGTGTAGCTGATTCAACAAGGGGGCAGATGGGGTCCGTGCCGGCTTGTTTAGGGCTAGACGGGCTGCGGTGTTCTGCACCACCTGTAGACACATTAATAGGTCCTCCCTGGCCCCCACCAGCAGCGAGTTGCCATAGTCCAGCCGACTCACCACGAGTGACTGGAGAAGGGTTTTCCTTGCCGATAGAGGGATCCAGGAAAAAAAAATTCTTAGTATCCTCATTCTGCCAAAACACATGCCGGATACTATCTTGACCTGTTCCTCTATGGATAATTCATCATCTATCCTAACACCCAGATTCCTGGCCCATCTCCTGGGTGGCGGAGCCTCCCCGAGCTTGGGTGGCCACCACTCGGGGGACCAAATTGTCTTCGCCTTTCCAAAAACTAGAATTTCAGTTTTTGAGGAATTAAGTTGTAAGAAATTCCTCCTCATCCAGACAGCGATACTGGACATGCAGCTTTTAAATTTCCGTTGGGTTGACATAATATCTTCCTCAATGGGAACGATTAGCTGTGTGTCATCCGCATAAGAGATGGTTTCGAACCCATAGCTTCTGATGATGTCTGCCAAAGGTGTCACATAGGCATTGAACAGGGTCGGGCTCAGTACTGAGCCGTGCGGGACACCCCTATCTACCCATATTGTCTGAGATACAAATTACCCAAACGGGATACTCTGTGTACGCCCCGATAAAAAGCTGGGGATCCACTCAAGAGCTTTACCCCTCACCCCAATCCCCCTCAATCTGTCAGCAGCCGATGTGAGATGGTGTCAAAAGCTGCTGACAGATCGAGGAGGACGAGGATCACTGGAATCCCTCTGTCTAGTGTCATTCTGATGGTGTCCATCACTCCCAGCAGTGCAACCTCCGTGCTATGAGATGCACGGAAGCCAGACTGAGAGGGATCTAAGAGGTGGTTTTATTCCAGATAATGGGACAGCTATTGATTTACCAGAGTTTCCAGAACCTTCGCACAACAAGGGTGGAGTGAAATAGGTCTATTGTTCTGCAGCTCAGACGGGTCTGCCGTCGCCTTCTTTAGGAGAGGCTTGACCCACGCTCTTTTCCACTCATTTGGAAATATAGCTGTCTCCAACGAGATGTTATAAATATTAGAGAGTGCATCAGCTAGGATAGGGTTGAGTATTGACATCACTGCTGGTGGTACAGGGTCAGATGACGAGCCCGACTTTACCTGGCTTAGTAGGGCTCCTACTTGCTCTCTGGTTGTGGGAACGAAGGAATCCAGCCTACAGGGACTTTAATCATCATTTAGAGATGCCTTCCAACTCGGACTCAGCCAGTCTGATTGCCATAATGGATTCTCTTGGACTGTCTCTTAGAACTACTGGCCCTACAAATACTGCAAGCCACACCTTGGATGCCATTTTTTCCAATATACCGGATTTGGTTACTGAGTCCCCACAGGCACTTGGTTGGACTGACCATATGGCACTGAGTTTTTCAGTGCTATCTGCCTATTCACTTCAGCGGGGACAAGGTCAGATGAGTTTCCGAAGACCTTGGTCGAGAGTAACCGTCTCCGCTTTTAGCCAAGCCTATAGAGATCCCCTGCTTAATCTGGATGTGGACCCTAATTTGGCCTGGGAAAGATTGGAGGGAGCAATTCAGGCAGCTTTAGACACCATAGCTCCACTGAAAAGAGCTACTACCCAGAAGAGGGCAGCTCCGGCCCCCTGGTACTCTGACACACTTAGGAAGGAGAAGTCCAAGTGTAGAGTTTTGGACAGAAAATGGAGGAAGTCAAAGAGGGAGCAATATGAACTGCTATATCGGAAAGCGACTACCTAAACAGCTGTAATACAGCAAGGAGGACACATCTGGGTGCACGCATCACTGAGGCCAAGAACTCATCCAGAGAACTGTATAAGATACTGAAGGAATTTACCAACCCGAAGGCGAAAATGCGGCACCCCCTCCCACACAGGAACTATGCGAGGACCTAGCTAGGCACTTTACCAATAAGATCGACCTGATCTATCCGTCCTTCGATACAGCTAGGGCGGAACAAGGAGAGGGAGACGCTCCTAAAGAATCCCGGCCGGCAAACTCTAATTCAGGCCCTAAGTTTGGTACCAACCCAATCATCTTTTCAACATAGTTTTACGGTCACCAATCACCTTGACTGTCTCTCTTGTTAACCATTCCACCAAGTGCATTGGATAGGCTGAGGGCTTTGTGGAAACAGTGATAAACACAAAATCCAGTCAAGCGCTCTTCCTCTTCATCCTGTCCTTTATCCTACCAACACATGGAAGCCATTGTCCAGTTCTGAGACCCAGTTTCACAAACAATACTAAAACCTTATACCACCCAACACCTCCAGGCCAGTCATTGACAATGTGTGAGCCACCACATTAGCACCTAATAAACCAATTTAGTGTACTTCTTCATTCTGATGAAAGCAAATGCACTACAACATGTAAGATCTATGTTAAAAAAGTACATGATAATTATCAATGCTTAGTTTTTCATCTGGTAAGACTATGCCCTCATTTATGAGAAATTGGCATAGGACAGTGCTACAGGTCTTCTTGCTGTGCTGCCCTACGCCAATGTGAAAGGGCAGGAATGCACTGTATTTATGAAATACAGTGCATTCCTGTCCTTTCCCCCTTCGCTGGCTCACAAATTTCTGCCTAGTGCCAATGTAGGCGCCCTTGCCTCCGTTGCAGGCAGGGTTGTTTTTGTACAGGTAGGTGCACCTTCTTGCACAAAAACAATCCAAAGAGGTATTTTCCTCTTTCTATGAGTACTGCAGAATGCAGCACACATGGAAAGAGGAAAAACAAGGATAAATAAAAATATTTCTCCTCGTTACGCTTGCTCTGAGGAGACATAAGGTTTTGGCGGTGCCCCAGGTTTACGTGATTAAGTAAATCTGGGGCAGAGTCAAAATCCATGTATGGTGCGTGGGAAAACCCATCACAATGCCCAAGCAATGCCTCTTTTACACAGAGTAAGGCAAGGCAGTAACTTGAGCTCCTTTGACTTACTCCATATCTACGAGACCATGTAAAGCCATTCACAGTTGCTTTGTTTCGCCTTATAGATATGATTGAGAGGCTTGCGCTGGCGGAACGTTAAAGAAAGTGACGCCCCAGCAGTACAAACCTCTCATAAATAAGCTCTCATGTTTGTAAATTCCACTTTACTGTTTCTCTTTCCCACCAACTGGTTATTCTGAGACTCAATATAGAGTAGTATTTGGAGTCTGGAACATGATGTCAAGAGCAGGTCATGACAGTTGCTCTTTTATTCTGGAGGGCTCTACCCCAAGGAAAAGGTGATTCCTTTCTGCAGTCACTGTACCGACTGGGGATTAATTACAGCAGCATGTATGTGCCTTTGGAAATAAATCCCTGCTGATGGAGGAAAAAGCCACTGGCTTAAAACCTTCAAAAGATGGATCAAAAGCATAGACCAAGTTTAACAGCAACAGGAGAGTGGAACACGTGTGAATCAAAAAGAGTTCACGCTACCAGATACAACATGCAGCAGTGGTAGGAAAAATAACTAACTACCTGGGAAGAAGTGGTGAAGAGCATTGCAACGTAATGCTACATTGTATAAGAGGTCTTTATATAGTATGTACTAACCCAGAAGTGAAAACGGATCAGGATAACCAAATACCGCCATCTTGGAGTTGGAATCTATAATAAGTATTGCATGAGAGAAGCACCATCTTGGTTTGGGTATTACCATCCGTGCTCCAAGATGGGCTCACTCTGTGCCTCTACCTGGCGTTGTAGAAGAAGCAGAAATGCTGTGTCTCTATTTGGCACTTGCTGCCTGGCCAAACCATGGAGAAAGTGCAAACCCGCAAGAAGCCACAGATCACATTGGTGTCTGTATGGCAACAACCCTGGTCCCAGATAGGTTGTCTGCAGGCAGCGAGCCCCACAACCCACATATAGCTCTGCGCTCAAGCTTGGGTCTTGAGAAGAACAGGGGAAGAAGACTTCCAAATACTGCATGAGTTCCCTAATTGCTTAAAAGTTAGCCTGGTCCCACTCTCCCTAAAAAGTTCCAGTGCTAACCTGCGCAACTACATCTATTATCAGACCATAACCGCAAATGCTTTCTTGGACAAAATCAATGAAAGCTTTCTGGCTCCTAAACTAAAGGCATACACACAGGCAATATTTTACTAGTTAATTAACCAATCTGGGTTCAGGCCAGGCTAAAGTACAGAAACCACCATATTCCAAATCACTGTTAATGTTCACCACATCCAAGGTAAAGAAGAATCTTGTCTTCTGATCGCCCTTAAAATATTTGCAGTCTTTGATATGAATGACCATAGACTCCTCTGAGACAACAGAAAGAATCACCTGGGCATTGAGAGGCAAGTACTCAACTGGAACATCCCTTATCTGCACTACTGCTCTCAAAAAGTGAGGATCAAGGACTGCCTCCCTTGTCTTGTCCCACAATGTTGCACCAGTACATAGAGTTTTTATGGACCAATTGCATGACTCAGATATAGCTAACAACCAATGTTTTAATGACATGACATTGTACTTTAATAAATTCTCCAATACCTATATTTTCCTTTCTCATAAGTTATGTGGCAATTACAAACGTGGATGGCATAGGCCAATTTCAGACTAATTCCAGATAAAACTAAAGTTCTGGAGATCTCATCTCCTCAGTGCCCTTTAATTACCCGGTCCAATCCTGGTTGACTATCGCCATTACAGACCATCACTGATAGCACCAAATCCCTAGGATTCTGCTGGGTACAACATTACTTCTTCGATTGAAATATCATGGGCTAGAACGCTACACATCAGCTTTGGGTTCTAAAAGGAAATTCATTGCTGAGTCTGACTTCAACCTTATGGCTGAAGTGCTGGTATTGTTCAGAAAGGATTATTGGAAAGTCATCCTCACACCATTTCCACAGCTATACCTAAGGTCTAACTCCCTGCCGTCTAGGCAGCCTTCCATGCAGTAGTCCATTTCATTTCAGGCACTATGCTTTAACTAAATCCTGCTAGTTTTTCTAGTACTATGCTCTGATAAGATCATGCCAGCCTTTGTCTCCCTACAAAGGGACAAATGGATACCATTAATGTTAGATATATTTTAAAAACCTCTTGCTGGCTTTACAAAATGCTTCCTCACACTGAGTCTGCTCAGTCAACCTGAGAAGTTGACCATCTCTCTGTCCCAGCAAAGTCTGCTCATCACTGGTTTTAAAAATCAGTGGAGTTTGGCACTGTTCTTTTTAGCATGCATGTTCAAATTATAGAACTATCATCATTGGAGTACAACCTGACTGCCTCACATGAAGCTGAAAAAAGGCACCTAATATTCAGTCTTCAGCTCCCTGCCTCATGGGAGGTTTTATTGCATGATTCCGACATGTGTTTTGTTGAAACTAATGTGCTGCAGCTTTACCAGATCTTCTCAGTGCTGCCGTGCAATTTGTCGATCTTGTTCTACCGTCTCATCTATCTAAGTTATTAGACGATTTCCTAATGATTTTGTTACCAAGGCTAAAGGGAAATTAAAGTCATATAGATGCCACAAGGATGTGAATAAAACTACCATGAAAAACTGTGCAGCCTTCATGGTTCACACATGTACTCTTTTAACAACATCTTGATATACTCCGATTCTGACACAAACGCCTGAAAAGTATGTGTTTGCACAAATGAATTAATTCCAATTTTATGTAGACTTTTGAGGAGTTGTTATTTATCCACTAGCTGTTCATATGGATAAACAAAACATTCAGGTAGCTATAAATTGCCCAGCCCTAGGGTTGCATGAGATAATCACAGTTTTTGGGGGATCTGCCATATGTTACCATACATTTAAGAATCACTTTTCTTGCAATGTGTCTCAATCTAAAGGTGTTAGCTATAAAGGGTGTCATTTCTGTTATTTTCTGAGGCTAGTAAGGTTTTTGGGCACTGAGGTATTTTTGTTCATGAACATATGTCTATAGTGGAAGATACCTCCATTTACACCTGCCATTAATTTGCATAAGTATTTCAGGTGGGTAAAAACACATTTACCTCTACAGCCCTCTCCATCAGCGTGGACAAAATCTGCAGTATCAAATCCAACAGAATAGGGCATTCTAAGACATGGTTTACCTGTTAAGTTTGTAAATGTCCACTTATATAAATATATATATATAAAACCAGGAAATGGTCAGAAATGTATTGAAGCTAAACTTACTTTCTGTGTTGAGAAAGGGAATTATTATCCCCAGATTTGGTGAGGGAGTAGGGTCAGGGGATTCCTCCGGGGAAAAATGTTTGCCACTGAGAAAAAAAGGAAAAAAAGTAGATTTGCTCAATGGACCCTGTTTCCAGATATGTAGATTTTCACGCAGGTGGGACAGGAGATTGTGGAATATCTCGAATGACATTCACAATATTATCCCAGCTGTTCAGGTGCACTACTGGGAATGTCTGTGAATGGAAAAAGATACATAAAGCCATGGCCAGCATACTTGTATATTTTTCCATAAATTGGGCGTCATTGTTTACTGAAGTCCCTGCGTGTACTCATTGGAAATATCAAGTAATTAAGATGGAGGCCGCTGTAGCTGAGCCTTTGGGATTGTGCATTTGGTTTTGTTAGAAATTATTTGGAATCATCTATGAGTTGGAACCAAAACCAACAATTTTAGAGATGTCCTTTCTCTAGATGCGCAGTCCCTCTTTTTACATCACGAGCAGGCAGACATCCGTTTTGATTTATTAAAAGATTTATTAAGAAGTATGATGGGGCGACAAGCATTAACGTACCATTTGATGCTTTTCGAGAGGCAGAATGAGGACTTTCTGTCCTGTTTTTCTTCTAGAATACTCTTTGCCCCTCAGCTCAGTGCTTAGTTGGTGCAGGTGGTGACTTAGTGGAGAAGTGTGGCTCAATGATTGGAGCGGCAGACCCTCATGCAGAGGTCTAGCCCGGGACCAGGGTTCAATTCCCCGCCTCAGTGGGTCTTGGGCTCAAAAATTCCACGGACCTGATAATTCTCGCCTCGGTGCCTATTCCAATCATGGAGTCCCACTCTGCAACTCTGGGCAATAGCTTGCTTAATCTCCACAACGGCCCCCACAACGCTAAGGATGCCTGGCCTCCACCTTGGGGGTGCCCAGGAGTGGACGCCTCACAGGGAAAGCCAGGATGGGTTCCACAGCGGTATTCGTACAAGTTCCTTGAGACCCTTGCGGGTTAGTAGTGCGCTATACAAGAATCAATTTATTTATTTATTATTTGATGATGGGCACCGCTGGCTCGTGCAGAATGTTTCACCTGCACTTGAATTATGTAACTAAGGGCATCAATTTGGATGTGATGGCGGTCGGAAACATCCATTTTATAATGGTACCTTTTGCAGCGGGCGGAAAAGGCCCGCAGCATAATTTGCCATCGTGCGAATCGCTAAATTTGGCCCTTTGTGAATGCAAAATAGCCTTTCAATATGTATGAAAGGCTTTGGCAGTGCATTTTATGTAATCACAATTTTTTTGCGATTATCTAAAATTGGAACTCCAAATAGGTAAGCACATTTACCAAGCATTTCCTAAATGCAAACTGGGTATTTAGGACATGGTATTACCATTAACTCCACGTCAATGGTAACCATGTTCAATGTTTGAAAAAGCCCTCCAAAAAAAATGCAGTTTTTAAAGTGACTGTAGCGCACACATGCTCCTAGGGCATGTACGCGCTTTATGTCTCCACAACACATTTATTTCTTGCTGTGCTTCAGGCAGGACTTAGGCCCCCTGGCACCTTGTTTTTTCCATTTTTAAATTTGTGATTACCAATTAGGTATTGACAAACAATTCGCTCCTCTAGGCTTTTAGGCACATAGGAACAAATGGAGTAGCATTTCATTAGCGATTTCCTAATTGCGATTGCGACTCTATAGGAATTGCTATTAGGGAATCACTATTTCCTTACATAGCATTTTGCATTCTCTAAACAGCAATTACCTAAAATTTGCTATTTAAGGATTGCAAATTCGAACTTTGATACATGGGGCCCATAATTACTGCTATACTCACATAATCCTTGGTCGAAGTTTACTATATATTTGTGCGGGCACTTGTGCAGTGCATGGCAGCTCTTCATGGTGCAAAACGCAGCACCGATCAACTTTAACATGCAAAAACAATTTTTCGGTGAGTGCTGTGCCAAAATCGTGCTGCACAAAAAGTACTTGCACTGCAAAGCGAATAGCATAATAGGATAAGAACAACGCAAATGCCCATAGGTTTTCACGCAAAGCCAGATCTTCAAAAATAGCGTGGCTAGTTTTGTGTGAAATCCTAAGGTCAAATGAAACCAAAATCAAGCAGAATATCTTGTGAAATTCCGATGCATAAGATAAGTATTCACTGTTATCTTACACACTTTACACATCTTGCCCATGGCAAGTTGCCCTTGTGTTGATCTTTAGAAGATGTACTTAGAGCACATATTTCACTCAAGGCACTGCTGTGCCGGCTTTGCTCCACAGTGCAAAGCTTAGCATCATTGTAAATTTGTGCAGCTAAATTTGGTACTGCACTATTGGTTCCATTCATGTAACGTCGTGCTGCTGAGTTCCACTCAGCACCGCGAGGCACCAATGTTAGTTAATTTAGGACCAGTCACCCGAGGCCTTTTAAAATTTTTCTCTCCTCAGCTTATTTAGTGCCTGATTTATAGTTTGCTGGATGGAAACTCTGGCCTGATTTAGATCTCGGCGGAGAGGTCACTCCGTCACAACTGTGACTCGTCTGTCAAAATATAGATCCTATAGGATATAATAGGTTTTATATTTTGGCAGACAGGATATTCGTCACTGTCACTGTTGTGACAGAGTAACCCGTCTGCCGAGCTTTGAATCAGTCTCTCTGTCACAAATGCGACAGATATCCCATCTGCTGTATTACATGTGCCATCAGATATCATTTTTTTTTTTTGCAGAGTTTTTTATAGCGCGAACTAGACCCGAACCGAATCGGGTATCAGAGCGCTTTACATAGCACCAGTTACGTTACATTAGGACACACATTCATTTTTGTTAGGCACGGGGAGATTAAGTGATTTGCCCAGAATCACAGGAAGTTTGGCGTCATTACCGAGACTCGAATCCAGTTCCTCCAGGTCCGAGGTCGAGCGCCCTAGACGTTAGGCTTAGCTTGTTAGCTTGTAATACTGCGACTGGGATATCCAACACGTTTGAGACTGTATCCCATCCACCAAACTCTAAATCCAGCCCATATTCGACTGTGTGCTATAGATTTTGTTGATACATAACATTTAGAACCCCCATCAGCAATGCATCACTGTCCAAACCCACTTTCCAGGTCCTTGGCACACCATTCAATTTTGACAATTTAAGATTCAAGAAGGAGATCAAATATTCCAACCCCACGACTGAAACACATTGTTAAAAGCGGTGCATGCACATTGTATGCAACATCTTGAGACACCTTTTGGGTACCTCTTACATATAGGGTGTACATAATTAGTTTCTAACAGGTGTGCTTTGGGGCAACTTTGGTGTATGCACTTCCCAGTATTTAATTTGTGGCCGGTGGTTGCCTTGGGGCTCACCAGTATTTATTTTTGGGGACTGGCACTTATTTTTCCCCCATCTGACTTTGACCCAAAGCAAGAGAGAGAAAAACACACCAGGTGGAAAGAAGAAGGAAGAGAAAGACAGAAAAATTGTGAAAAATGGAGAAAGCAGGGAAGAGAATGTATCTGCAAGAGTTAACCAAAGGGGCAGGGAGTGTCTGGTTGTGGATAAAAGAGCCACAGGGTGGAATCAAGACTAAGGACCTTGCACGACTTTGGGCCCCAGCAAAACAATTACAAATTGAGCACGGGCATTTCTGACTATAGATAACTATCACGCGCTTAATGCAAGAATTCAGATGTTGATAGCATGGAATTTATCTTTTACGATTGGATGATCGTGTGGCAAGTGCATTTTTAACACAAAAGTTGGAAAAATAAAATTCCTTCTAACTACTACGAGCTACTTGTACAGAGAATTAAAAGCATCAGCAAGTAAGCCCTAGTAAATATTAACCCGTAGCTATAATTTTTAAAATCAACAGCAAACTCAGCTCTCACCCTAATTATGAAGTACTGTACCACAAGACGGTTATTATACAAATTACTGTGAGACCACACTGCTCCGTGCCAAACAAAGGAAATACCAGCATAAACAGGAAAGATGGCCGCCATTTTATGAGCTGCGCAACCACCTTCATACCCTCTAGTCTCGAGGCTGCAGACGCTCACCACATTCCAATGGAAATCACTTTTGATGAGGTTTTCCTCAAATAGACACGTTTAGCTTTCCCAGACGGCATCCACTTCACAAACAACAAGTCTCACAGTTGTATGAGAAAGGGTTCCTTTACTGGCACCCGCAGCCAAAAGCAAACCACAATCACAGACGTATGAGACATTGACCACATTAAAATGACCAGCAATGTTTCCTATACTGGTTCATATCTATAGGAGGTTTGTTAAGTAAATAGTGCTTCGAGGGCAGATGTTTCATGTGTGAACACCTTTTAGTAGAATACATGTTACTTCTCACTGGAAACCGCATCACTGCACTCCTCTGTACATCAGCTCTGGAGGTTTCAAACAAACATGGGCTGTAGTTACTACATGTGCTTTCACAGCATGGAATGGCGTTGGTTAAGATGAATTGTTAGCGTTTCCTGACTCTGAGAAATGCACAAACGTGTTTCACCAACGCTGACTGACTTTTTTTTTTTTTTACCTACTTAATGATTTTGTAGTACCTAGTGCGTCACCTCCAAGCCACTTCAGGCTGGTAGTGGGCAACCCGGGATAAGCATCCTTTGGAGGCCATTGTGGTAGGGCATATTGAGGACAAAATATTGAAAGGTCACAAAATAATGACCAGAATATCGGGGCAAAATGTTGAACAGGTAATTGCACAGAGAGAGGTAAGGATATACTATTCCTAACTCCACATATATATGCCATGAAGATCTCTCTCTCTATATATATATATATATTTTTTACATCGTTTTATATAGCTCGGGTATCAGAGTGCTATACATAGCACCAGTTGCGTTACATGAGGACACATTATTATTTTATTTTGATAGGCATGGGAGTTACGTGATTTGCCCAGAATCACCAGATGTTCAGTGTCATTGCCGAGACTCGAACCCGGTTCCCCAGATTCAAAGTCTGACAGCCCTAGCCATTAGGCCAAACTACAGGTTTCAGGGACGTTATAGTTAGTTGGGCATTGTACTTGTACAAAACCAGAGAAATTTGGCTGTTATAGTTATTTGAGCTAACTATACCTTGCGCAACCCGCAATGCACTGCTGATGACGTCATATATTACATCACTCTTGACATGGTCTGAATGGATGATTTACTGGGTGCGTGACTGACTGTGTAAGTGAGTGATTAAACGTGTCTTAGTGAATTCATGGGTGAATGACTAATCTGTGTGAATGTCTGCATCAGTCTGTCAGTTGGAGTGTAAGTGGTTGCATGGGTTGGTGTGTAGCTACATGAGTGTCTATATGGGTTAGGGATTGGCTGTCTGAGTACCTGTATGGGTGCCTGAATGTCTGTGTTGGTGGGTGGGGAGTGTGTGACTCCATGCATGGATGTGTGAGTGGGTGATTAACTGGGTGTATGGGCTCATGAGTGCTTTCGCAAGGGGCTGTATGGATGAGTGAGTGTGCATATGGCTGTGTTGGTGAGTGAATGGATGTCTCAGTGGTATATGTGTGAGTAACATAGTGTTTTTTATGAAGACCTTCACCCACCAACCTAGCGCCTTGACACCTTTGGGTAATAGTTTGCGCTCTATAAATCGCCTTTTCATTTAATTTCATTTAATTTCGTTGGTGGCATGCTTCATCTTCGGGTCCCACCCAAGGCGCCAAATGCACCTTGGGTGTGCTTCAATCCCTGACTGCAGCGGAGCGGGTATTTGTGTAGTGAGAGTGCAGTGAAGTGAATAAGTGTAAATTAAAAACTGTCCAATGGGTCCCATTTGGCTAGAGAATTTTAATAATAATGGGCCCTTGGCAGTGTTAACAACAGCAGCACGCATATATGAGGAGGTACGGTCTCCAATATCCTACGAGGTCTACATGTTTTAGCCATTCTGCTAAGTGTGCTGGCTTTCGTCAGGACCTATGTGTATGAGTGGTTTAGTGATGGTCAAGTGTAGCTTGTTAAACCAGTATGTGTTGCAAGCGCTAAAGTGCGTATATTGAGAGAGGAGATGTTCCTCTGGTAGCTCAAATCCTGTAGGGATAAAAAAAACGACAAACAAAAACCAAACAGATATAAACATTTAAGTGATAATAGCTTCTATCGTTCACACATGATAATGTGACTGGTTGAGAATTGTGTTCGTACACTATGCTGAATAATGAGCGGTTGTGAAACGGATTGTGAGGAAGTGGCTTCTCAATAATGCCGTAAGTTATGTGCATGTGCTACTGTGCCTTAGTAGATAATGTCAGACCTTCAATATGCTCATAGTATGAGTGACAAGGTAAAACCGGCAAAAGAGGAAAAAATGCAACATGAGTCCCGAGAGGGGCCGGACCTATTGTCACACACTATGTGTGCGTGAGGAAAAAGAAACAAGAATGGTTAAGAGAGAAGTTCCCAGTCAGCGTGTGGAACTGCATCCACCAGCTTGGAAAACGAGACCCCCAGAGCCCCACTTACTTCATCTAAGTCCCTGGCCCACACGCGGCCTGCTACCAGGATTCCGTCGATGTGAACCAGTAGTTGGGAGGCGGTTTAAGTACTGTTTTGTTCAGCCAGGTGCTGCGTATCAATGCAGGTGTGGCCATCATCATGATCAGCATCCACCTGCGCTGTAATCGCGACTAGCGTCCTCTTCGGATAGAGACCGAAGAAAGACTGTGTGGTCTACTCTTCAGTCAATGTCTGGAGGACTCCATGTGAATAAAGTTGTATTTAATAACATTAGGTTGGAATTAAATAATCATAATGCATCTGTAGCGCTGTTCTGGTCGGAACGAGGCCGGCAGTATGGCAGTCAGACCTACTGTCGGGTATTAAGAGTCCCTGTGTCAGACCTAGAATGGTGGTAACAGAGGCAAGTGTGTTCTGTCTGTAATAGATAAATCGAGAGGTTAAGAGCCATATGTATGTTTAAGGGGTGCTGTTGTGTGCAGTTAGGCGTGGAGAGGGTATGCTCACAAAGCCCCAGTACTTGGAATGGGCTGTCTGGGTGGTGCTATTGTGAGGGATACATGGTTACCCTTGTGTCATGTTGGTGTCCCAAAGATGGTACAGGATTATAAGGAGGCAATGTTAGTTTTACTCTTATCAGGGTACGGGAAAAAAACCAACTAACTCACTTTTAGGTTCCACACCTTCACCAGAAATGGTGTGACCAAGGTAATCAATAGAAATCCTCCTAAACTTGCACTTGTCCAATCTAACCGTGAGATTTAATTTGCCAAACCTTTGCAATACCCGTCTGAGCCTCAAATCATGTTCTTGCTCATCTTTTCCCAAAATTAGCACATCATCTTGATAAATGTTAACTCCTACCTGATCTTTAAGTACTTTTACCAACGCTCTCTGAAATACTGAGGTGGCTGACGCAAGACCAAACTATAGTCTTATGAATCTGTAGGTTTCGAGAGGTGTGATGAAAGACGTAAGATCTTTAGACTCCTCATCAAGCATAATCTGGTGATACACAGATTTCAGATCCACTGTAGAAAAAACCTTGGCTCACTTTAACAATATCAACATATCAGAAATCTTAGAAAGTGGATATCTGTCCACTACCGCCTGTTTATTAAGCTCTCTTAAGTCAATGCATAGACGTAGACTTTCATTGGTGTTCCTCGCGGCTATAACGGGTGCCAACCACTGATTTCCTTCAACTTCCTCTATAATTCCTTCCGCTCTGAGTTTCTCTAATTCTAATTTCATTTAATCTCTCATGGCAATGGGCACTCCCCGCGCCTTTCTAGACACAGGGACAACACCCTTAAATAATTGTATTTTGTGTACATAACCCCTAAGACAACCTAGTTCATTCCGAAATACATTGGGGAAGTCCTTTTTTTAACATAGAGGAGTACCACTCATCTGAATATTGTATAACTTTAACTTCATTCATATGGAAATTCTCCTTTAAGATAATGGGGGATCACTATTAGCATCAAGCATGAAACCTAAGTTTCTTTTTTTGTGAAACCAACTCAGAATACTATCACCCTTTTGAGACACATAGATTTCCCCAGAAACATATCTCACTTTGTATTCAATCAAACCCCAGAAATATCCTAAAAGTTTTATGGGTTCACCACCATAGGCACAAGGTCTGATGTCAGGTTTCATTATTTTCACATTGCCTTGGAGATTATCTATGTAGAACTGTTTAGAAACTATGGTTATCTTAGCTCCAGAGTCAAATAGAACTTTTGACATTGTCCCCTTCAACCATTACATCGTCTAGTGGACCTTTCTTACTGGAAGCAGTAACTTGAGAAACAATTTGTCCACAGTCAAAATCAGAACTATCACTATCACATTCATGGGAAACAACATTGACTTTCCCTTCGTGGATCTTTGTTTTACAGACTGCAGTGTAGGGTCCCACCTTCTTATACTTAGTACATGTAGATCTCAGTGCCGGGTACTTTTTATCATTGGCTACATGGCCTATGTTACCACATCTGTAGCACCTAGGTTGAAAACCACTTTTCTTTTCAGACTTACCATTACTACTTTTTCCAGAACCTTTTTCTTTAGAGGAACTTTTCACTACATGAAATGTATTATCTTTCGCCTCACTTTTGGTAATAACTTGCACACATTTTTGAGAATGTTCAATTTCCTTAGCTGTTATGATAACCTCATCCAGGGAGGGATCGTCTTTTTGCCATTGATCATCTGGTCCTTTTTTAACGTAACAGCCTAACATAAATTGATCCCTTATTCTCTCTTCTAATAACGCACCAAACTTACACGAATATCCTAACTTCCTCAATGCTGGGACATAGTTTTCAATGGACTCACCCTCATTTTGAGTCTTAAGGCCAAAATGGTAGCATTCTAGGATTGTGCTAACTTTAGGTAAGTAGTGTATCTAATTTCAACATACACATTCAAACTCATTTAAATTGCTATCATCAATTTCAGGTAAGTGATCAAACACTTTTTGTCCTTCTGGCCCTATACAATGCAAAGGAAGGGCTGTTTTCCTATCTGCACTGAGATTGGTCCCACATACTTTTGCATATCTTTCAACTACTTTCTTCCACTTCTGCCATTTTATTGGCGAATCTCCAGGCAAAGTTAAAAAGAAAGGTGGTTTTGTACCATTTTGCATGGTGAGATTCTTATTATGGAGTTAACCAACAGAAAGTTACAAACAAAATGTGGCTAGTGCAAAAGAAAATGCAAAGAGGAATATACTATACAAGAAATATTAATAAGTAATGTATTATCACATAGAGTTGCATATAAAGTTTGTTAAGAAATCTCAATAAAAAATGTAATTAACCAAGTTGAGAAAAATGTATAAAAGAGTAACACAAAAAAATACCCAAGTTGTAAAGGATATGCTTATCTGCAACACATTATGAGGATAAATGAGCAGAAGTACCTGAGAGTGAGAAGTGTCACACTTACATTAGTATGGATTAACCTAAAATTTCATCTTCATGAGGTAATAACTGTGGAGAAAAAAATAAAAAATGAATACAATCTCAGAAACCTTACCGGAAATTAACTGTTTTATTCTTGGATAATATGTGACGTCGCTCCAACAGCAAGACAAATGCTCAGTTCGTAAAAGAAAACAAGAAAAATAATCCTTTTTGTCAGACGAAAGAAACTAACTTCCTGAAACCCAAAATGGCTCCCACGTTCTCACGTATCATTGAACAATGTGAGTTCACAAGGTTAAAGTTCTTGAAGTCTTGAAGAGAGAACGCGCAGAAGCATCATGAAGATTAGGCAGATAGAATGTAGAGGGAATCCTCAAGGAGAATAACGCGATCCATTGTGCTTTGAACACGTGGGTTCCGATCCCATCCTCATCGCCAGTGTAAACTTAGTAACTTTCTTATTAATGAGGACTCCAGTTTAGATGAAAAAGTAAGTTTAATCCATAAGTAAAGGTCTCATCCATCCAGCGAGCTGCCTGAGTTCAACTGACTACACAACTACCAAAGAAATGCATCACCAGGTTCTATCACAAGGGTGCTGCTCAAATGAATACAAAGCATGTTCAAACTAAAATGATGTACAGACATTATGCACAATGTTACAACTCCATTATCTGCAATGGAGTGCTCCCAATTCCAATGTTCTAATTTAAGGTACTGCATAGTTTATACAAACTTTACTATATGTCATTCCATAAACATGCTTCAAAATGTATATAGAGATACAAACTCTTGCAATGTTTACTACATTAATAATGAGAAATAAAAGGTCCATTAAACCCCCAAAATTAGGTAAAGTATAAAATAAGTTAAGTACCATTGGGTTATCACTCCTGACAACAATTAGGCAATGTTCTGTATCTGTACAATGGTACATATATTTCAGTGACTGACCCAGAATTTTAGACTGCTAAAATGTAAACCTTCAATCAATCAAATGGAATTTGTAGAATGCTGCTTATCACCCACAAGAGTATCCAGGCGCTGGGGGTGCCTACTGTTCGGTGGAACCAGTCAAACATCCAGATCTTCAGATTCTTTCTGAATTCCTGCAGGGAGGGGGAGGTGGAAGGGGAAGCTGTTCCAGGTCTTGGTCGCTGGGTAGGAGAAAGAGAGTCTGCTGCTCTTACTTTGGCAGATACAGGGGGTGTGAGGGAGAGGGAGGAGGAGCACAGGTGTCTAGACGGCTGGTGGAAGTTCAAACGGTGGATAATGTAGGCTGGTCCCTAATTGTGCAGGGCCTTGTAGGCGTGAGTGAGCATCTTGATTTGGCACCTCGTGTGGACAAGGAGCCAGTGGAGTTTCCAGAGGTGTGGGGTGATGTGGGCCCATATGGGGTGATCGAGGATGAGTCTGGTAGCTGAGCTCTGTATGGGCTGTAATCTGTTCAGTAGGGATGTGGCGATTCCCACGTAAAGTGTGTTGCCATAGTCCAGGGAGCTGGTGACGAGGGCCTGGGTAACTTTTGCATCTGGCGCTGATTGGAAGCCACTTGAAGACTTTCCGGAGCATGTGGAGAGTGGGGAAGCAGGATGAGGATACAGAGTTGTTTTGGTTTTTCCTGGTGAACTCGCTGTCCAGTATGATGCCGAGGTTCCTGGAGTGTTCTATCAGTGTGGGTGAGGATCCCAGTTCAGCAGGCCACACTGTGTCATTCCACAGGGATGTGTTACTCCTGAAGATGAGTACCTCAGTTTTGTCAGTGTTAAGTTTGGGCAGTTGTTTTGCATACAGTGGGCGACAATGGTCATGCACAGGTGGAAGTTGGCCTTGGTGGTGGAGGGGTCTCCGGATAGAGAGAGGATAAGCTAGGTGTCATCTGCAAATGATATGATGTTCAGTCTATGGGTCCTGACAATGTTGGCCAAAGAGGTCATGTATTGAACAAATTAGGGCTAAGAGAAGACCCTTGGGGGTACCACAGATGATGTTCTTTGGTTCCGAGGTGTAGGGTGGAAGGCTGATGCTCTGGGTTCTTCCGGCGAGGAAGGAAGCAATCCACTTGAGGGCACCCCCTTAATTCCCTATCTGATGGAGCCTTTTTAGGTCTCAACTGCTCAGCGCGTGTGCTGTGCTTGAGAAATCTATTGTATCCAATATAAATCTCAAAAGGGGCTTACATCCAGCCCCTCTGATTTCCTTGCTGTTCATTGGTTACTGTGCTTGCCACTCACTTTCCCTCTGCTTCTATTAGCTGTAGCATACTGTTTCCTGCATTTACCAAAGTTTGTTACCGTGTTGTTCCTCATGTTCTCTTATCAGTTTCCCAGTGCCGGAGTACTATTCCTATCCGCTTTTGTGGAACTCACACAGCTTGAATTTAATATGGATGCCTGACACCAATGCACATATTTAGCAAGATACTTTGTTTAGCCCTTTTTTCATGCTTACGGCACCTTCATAATCATGCATGATAATCACCCCAACACACTCATTGAGTCAGTTTGAAATCACTAAGACGCAGCCACAGGTCTACGAAGTATTCTCTAGTTGCATGTACTGATAAATTGAAAAACCTATTCATGAGTAGTCTTGTGTGCGCGTACCCTAGAACCTTTCTATTTTGTTCTTTATTGTGATGTTCATGGCAGAAAAGCGCAAAAAGTAAATGACAGAACACTGGTCTAATTTTCACATTGACCAGCATGTTAATATTTCGCTCTAAGGGTCTCATTACGATGTCGATTGTAAAGACTCTGAATGGCATTCGGTTTGTCCGAATACCTCCCTGAACCGGTATTTCCGACCAACTCAGAACAATTTCTGACCGACCGATTACAATGATAGGTAACCGTTCGGTCCTTCCGTCTCGGTTTTGACCCAGCTTCGGAGGAACAGAGTCAGTTGGAGCCAACTCGTACAGCTCTATGGACTGTGTTTGCGACCGACAGATTACGATGTCGGATTCGGAAAGCCTTTCCGACACAAATCAGCTGCGCCGATATGACTTTGGGGGCCCAAAACAGGTCCCACTTCACCCGAAGGCCTCCGGTTGGGGTCCATGGGCGTACCAATGGGACCCCTCGTTGTAACCATGCACAGAGTGGCAGGTACCATGGAGTGCGCACCAGAGGGTGAATGGTTTTCCGACTCCCTGAAACATTACCCTAGTTGGTTGAAAACCATTCCAACACCGAATGCTTTCTGACCGACTTTGTAATGAGGCCCTATGTGTTTTTTACCCAAGCAACATCCCAAAAATGTTTTTCAGTAATTTAATTTCTCTTCGTGTTTAAACACAAATCTTATTTCTCCCCGGCGCGTCAGTCTGTCTTTTATCTTCATTTCAACTTCCTTGATTGGTCACGTTCATGTTTCAGATCAGAACGGTGTCTATGCACTGACATTCCTTGTGGCGGTTCGGAAATTTGTTTACATAGCACGAGCTCCACCAAGGTAATTTTAATAACCTGCCCCAAATGTAGCAACCTTTGGAGTAAATTGTTAAGTCTAGCATCGCCATTATTGTTATGTTATGTTATGTTATTTTAATTTATACAGTGCGCAGCTACTCAGAAGTGTCCCGGCGCTAACAGCAAAAAGGCAGAAGATGCACAATTACCAATTAAAACAGTAGGGTTTTTAAAGCTTTCCTAAACAGAAGAGGATCCTGAGTGGCTCTCAAGGCCAAGAACAGCGTATTCCAGGCCAGACAAGCTTTGCGGACAAAGGAGTTCCTCCCCAGTCGCTTGCGCTTAAACTCGGAGTCTGCATTGCTGCTTCTATTACAGTTTCGGCTTTCATTTATCACAGCTCATTAATATATTTCATCATCAATATTAGCAGCAACCTGAACAACATTGTACTTAGCAGTTGGTCATTTGAGGTAACAAACCTGCCATATGAGTACACTTTATCAATTTGCAGTTGTAACCTTTTTATTTCTTTCAAATTGGTATCTCCTTTTCATGTTTCATTGTACGGAGCCTGTCTTAATGAGGCACAGCTGTGTCGTTCACTTTGAATATTGTGGTTAGCACCAAGTGCATCAACACAAGAGTCATGTGATGGTTGTTTCCTGAGTGGAACCAGTACAGTGATTCAGAGGTTTTGCTTTGTTAAAGCACACACATACATCATGTTTTGAGAAGCCGTGGCCTTTTCTAAACAAGGTTTCCTGTTCACCTAAGGTTGTATTTCATGCACGTGAACAAATGCTCACCAACTTAAAACGTAATCTAAAAACTATATTATTAATTGCATTGGCAAAACCTAATGCATTTACTAATGCTTGATAAGAGGTTGAAGTGGAACACAGTGTTGAAGGCTGCTAAGGGGTCGAGAAGGATCAGGGTGGCTGTTTATCCCAGGTCTAGAAGAGTCCTGATGGCGGTGGTGGCTGTGATTAAGGCAGTTTCTGTGCTGCGGTTCCAGCGGAACCCAAATTGGGATGGGTCCAGGAGGTCGTTGTTCTCTAGGTAGTTTATGCATTGGTCGTTAATGGCCTTTTCAGGACTTTGGCAGTAAATGGATGCAGAAAGATGGGCTATTAATTCTAGAGACCTTTTGGGCCTGCAGATTGTTTTTTGAGGAGTGGTTTGACTTCCGCGTGTTTCTATTCCTCTGGGAAAATGGTAGAGGTGGTGGAAGCATTGCAGATGGTGGTGAATTCTTTGCTGATGGTATAGGGCCCCAGGTTGAACATGTGGTGGGTACAGGGGTCCCTGTGTGCTCCTGAGTGGATGGATTTCATGATGGCAGAGGAGGTCTGCGTGGTGAATGGGTCCCATGTTGTGACTCAGAGGTTCGGGTAGGAGTCGGTGAGGTTGAGGAGGCTGAGGATGATTGCGTCGATGGTGGAGATCTTGTTCTGAAAGAAGTCTGCTAGGGTGTCACATAGATCTTGGGAACGAGTAATGATGTTTATGGTTGCTGAGGAGTTGGAGAACTCCTTGACAATGCTGAGAAATTATTTGCTTTGGCTAGGGCTGGCTTCAAAGTGGACTGCCAAGGTGTTCCTTTTTGTGTCTTTCAGGCCCTGGTGGTATTTGTTGAGTTTCTGTTTGAAGGTGGCATGATCATTTGGCTTTTTGCTAGAATGTCAAATCCTTTCTGGACATTTGCAGTTGTATTTGGTGGTTTTTAGTTCCGGCTGGTGTGCTTGGTGGGTCTGCCTTCTTTGGTGGGTTTGATAGGGGTGATTTTGTCAGCACAGTTGGTAATCCAGGCGCTGACATTTTCAACAGCCTCTTCTACGTTGGAAGTGGTGTCCAGAAGGGAGGAGCTGAGGGTGTTAGTACATTGATTTCCAGGTATCTTGCTCCAGCTCCTGTGGGTGGTGCTCAGCAGATTTGTGGAGGCAGTGGGGGTCGATGTGATGGTGTAGTAGATGATTGAGTAATCTGACCAGGTAAGTTTGGTGGCCTGGCTGTACCTAACACTGTTGCTGGCTGTAAAGAAAGATGGGGTTGAACGTGTGCTCGGCGATGTGAGTGGGGTAGGTTACTAGTTGGGAGAGGCTGAAGTTGGGGTGGTTGAGGTGAAAGTTGACTTCTCTTAAGAAAATGAAGTTCTCAGAGTTGAAGGCCAGTGGGGCGATGAAGTCAAGAGTGGCCTTGCAGAAGTAGGTCTGCAGGTGAGGGTGTTCCTAGTGGTTGTCTTTCCTTCTGTGTTGAGTTGGAAGTTGAGGTGTTTTCCATGCTAGGGGTAGTGTCCTTAATGCCAGCTGTGTAGTGGACAGATTCATTTTGGTTTACTGCTATTCCGCCTCTGTGTTTGTTGATGCAGTCCCGTTGTATTATCCTGTAGCCATTGGGAGAGGCTCTGGTGCTGTCGGGTGCTGATGTCGGGTTGAGCCAAGACTCGGTGAGGAAAACGACATTGATGTGAGGGAGGTGATGGTGTCCCAGATCTTAGTGGCGTGTTTGTGGAGTGATAGGGGTGTCGATCAGGAGGCAGTGGAGTTGTCCCAGCTCAGTAGTGATCGGCGGAGGCCCATGAGCGGGAGTTCTAACATCACAGAACAAAAGACAGTGACTGCAGGAGAATGGTCCTACAATTGAGAGTGGCTGCAATTGTCGGTGAAAGGTCTTAGGTTCAAGGATAACATCTTGGCGCTGGTGTAGATGTGAGTGAGTGGAAATCCAGGGTTCCTGGTGCTGGGCGCAGTGCAGGAAATGACGGGCACAGGCAGGCTTGATTTTGCCATGCCTTCGGCTTGCTGGTGGCACAGCCATGCTGCAGCCTCCAGTGAGTGGGTTCCTGGGAGGGGCACTGGGCAGGGTCAACGGGAAGGGGAAGGAAGAGCAGTGCTGAGTGCAGGAAAAAAGAGCAGCAAAACAAAAATGGCTAGTTAAGGGAAAGAGATGTTAGTTGTCGGAGGAAATATGAGTAGTTAGGAAGGAAGCAAAACGAAAAAGCAAAATTATGGGAGAGAAAATGCAATTAACTGGAGGAAAAACGAGTAAGGTTGAAAAGGCAGTTTGGCAGAGGTGCTCAAGCTGGCACCAGCAGTGTGGAGCTGGCCTGAGGACCTGCTCAATTGGGTTGCACGGCACCTCCATTAAGTAGGTTCCTGGGAGGGGTGCTCGGTGGGGTCAACAAGAGGCGGGAAGAGGGTGGCACAGCAGCGCTGGGGGAGGAAAAAAACAAGCAGCAAAACAAAAAAGTGTAGTTAAGGGAAACAGATGCAATCAGTTTGAGGAAATATGAATAGTTAGGAAGGAGACAAAATGAAAAGGCATAGTTAAGGGAAAAAGGTGCGATTAGTTGGATGAAAAACGAGTAACTAGGAAGGAGGCAAAAAAGTGTAGTTAAGGGAGAAAAGATGAGAATATTAGGAGTAAAAACAAGCATTTATGGAGGTAGCAAAACTTGTGAAACAGTGGAAAAAAGCTTAGTTAAGGGAGCAAAGATGTGATAGTTGGAGGAGAAACGGAAAACGTGATACAGAGAATGCAGAGGATCTACCATACGAGGTTGACAAGGCGGTTCAGCTGAGGTGCTCGAAAGGAGCGCTCGAGATGGCAGCAGCAGTGGGTAGCTGGACCAGGGACCTGCTATTTGGGGTCACCCTAGGGTTTCCATTAAGTAGGTTTCTGGGAGGGGGAGTGGCACTGGGCATTGTCAACGAGAGGCAGGAAACTGAAGGAGGGAAAAACGAGAGACAAAATGAAAAAGTGCAATTAAGGGAGAAAAGATGTGATTAATTGGAGGGAAAATGAGTAGTCCTGGGTGGTAAAATCCACTTCGCCGTGTTTTTCCCTTGTTCGTGCTTTCAAAATGTGTTTTTGCTTAAGTGGTGGCGACTTACCGGGATCCCTGCGTTCGCTGACGAGTTTTCATATCCATTCGTGTGCGCCATGAGATTTTGGTAGCTGGCCGTGCGATCCTACAAAAGTGTGCGTTTGTGAACACATCGTTCGGTCGCGCCATTGGACATCTGGTCGAAGTTCGGTGACGCTCGCAATGCCGAATACGCAAAATTTGCAAACTGGAGAAGAATATCTCTCGAGCAGCATAAAACCTACTAAAAAATGATGATTTGGATAAAAAAAACTCCTCAGATTGACATTTGGCTGTACTTTTTTGTGCAAGGAGCCCTTTTTCATGTTTTACTTTTTTTTGGCGAGGAAGGAAGTGCCCCAGAGTCTCCAACATCCTGTTCCTGTCCAGCAGGCTCCTCCCAGTGCTTTGTCCATGTCCTGTTCACTTTTCATTTAGATTTGGAGCTGGGGGGATCACCCTTTGTGTCTGCTGCATATCATTGGATTTGAGGACTTTTGGATTTGATATTTTACAAGCAAGGTGGTATTGCTTGTATGATTGGAGCATGTCAGTTGCTGCAACTACAATTTTTGTACTTTTCATCATTTAAAAAAAACATTTATTGTGGGTAGCCAGTAGGCTCAGAGCAAGTCATGGGTGCATGAAACAACTGTTTCTGTTGTGTCTGTTGAATTTAAACATCATTTAGGACATGGATGGCATTGGATTGCATTGCAAAATGTGAATTTTTTGGGGTTTTTCAATTTTTTGGTGTGTGTTAAATAAATGCCTTTGTTGTGTGTGTGTGGTGTGGTTGTTGTGTAACTTGCACACCTAGTTTAGCCCTCCGGATTTTCGTTTTTGCATTAAAGCTGTGTTGTTTAGCATGCCTCCTTTGCCTGGCCATTATAGGCCTGTTTCAGTTCATTGTTTTCCAGGCCTCATGCTTGTTGTGTCTGTGAGTAACCATGTGGCTGGTGGCCATTTTGTGGTGGTAGTTTAGAAGTGTGCTACTTTTGCCATATAGGCATGCATGTTTTTCCTTTGTTCCTTTTGGCCTAGGCATCTAGTTGTTGTGGGCCTGGCCATGTGGATGGTGGCCATTTTCAAGCCAGGGAATGTGCTTTTGCCATAGGTCTGCATTGTCTATCTGCCCTTTGCTGTTGTTTTATGGCCTGGCCATGTGGCTGGTGGCCATTTTGAAGCCAAGCAGTGTACTTTTGCCGTAGGCCTGCAAGCTTGTGGCCTAGTCTGCCAATAGGCCTTTCATCCAGTAGGCCCAGAGCTAGTCATGTCTGCATGAAATGAAACAACTATTTCTGTTGTGTCTGTTGAATTTAAACATCATTTAGGGCATAGATGGCATTGGATTGAATTGCAAAATGTGTATTTTTGGGGGTATTTCTCTTTTTTGGTGTATGTTAAATAAATGCCTTTGTTGGATATGTGTGTGTGGTGTGGTTGTTGTGTAACTTGCACACCTTGTTTAGCCCTGTGGAATTTCGTTTTTCCATTAAAGCTGTCTTCTTTATCATACCTCCTTTGTCTGGCCATGTAGGCCTGCTTAAGTTCATTGTTTTTCAGGCCTCCTGCTTGTTGTGACTGTGAGTGACCATGTGGCTGGTGGCCATTTTGTGGTGGTGGTTTAGTAGTGTGCTGTTTTTGCCATATAGGCCTGCATATCTTTCCTTTGTTCCTCTTAGCTTACTGCTTCCATCCCCTTTGCCAGCTGCAGCTCCCGGAATGACATGATGAGCTAATTAATGCCAAACAGGTTCCACTTCCATTACATTTGTATTTTTGTTTTTGTTCTTCATTCCTATCTTTCCTGAGTGTATACAGTAAACCATGAAAACCCTTGTTGTCAAAGTCTCATAAATGGCTACACTGTTATGTTTTTGAAATAACTTAAACTGAGGTAATACAATGTAATAATATAACAATAACAAGTGTGACCACCACACACTAAGTTATATATTATATTTGTTTGTTTGTACTAGTAGTAATTGAACCACAACAACAAATGCAACATTTTACTGATGTTCTTCTCCAGGCTTATTTGCTTTTAGGTGCACAAAAAGACAGAGGAGAAGGTGTCATCATCACCCGTTGTACTGCCAAACAGAAGTCCTACTATGCACCATGTTACATTCACGTGTGACCACAGACATCTCTGCAACTTGTGCACCAGTGTCCTGATGACATCGGAAGGAAGAAGATGGCCCCAAAGAAAGGTAACAAGTCCCCCAGTACCAAGAAAGTTGCCAATAAGAAGAAGGAACAGAAGAAGGAAATGGCACTGCCACTTACCAAGACTGGTGTGCCGGCCAATATGTTGTTTGGGAAACAATAAATGACGCCTGCATCAGCGGTGTCTGGGGACCAACCTGGGAGCAGCACCTCCGCATCCGTGGGCCCACCCCACCAACCACGCGCCAAGCCCATGTGTGTCGCAGAGGTAGCCAGTCTACTTTCGCAAACGCCAACGAGCAGTGATGTTCAAATGTCATTATCGCAAAGCAGTACCCAATCAACGCAGGCTGAAACTCAGCAGAGAAGTGGGCAACAACAGCCAGAACAACAGTCGGAACAACAGCCGGAACAACTGCCGCAACAACAGCTGCAACAATAGCTGCAACAACAGCCGCAACAACTGCCACAACAATAGCGGCAACAACAGCCGCAACAACCTCCACAACAACAGCCCACAATAGTAGTTATTCCTCCCAAAGTAGGGGCAGTTCAGGAAATTGAGCTTCCTGCAGACGAAGAAGAGCAAGCCACTCTTTCAGAAGATCCATTGTCTTCTAGATCCCCAGCAAGGAATTGAGGGTTAGTCCATCAGCTTCTTCTTCAAGCCCCCCTTCTGATGATCTAGATGCCACTTGGAAGCCACCAGCTCAGTATGAGAGTGAGGCATGCCACAAGACAAGGCTAGGGAAAAGGAAGGTTCCAGAAAGCCTCCGAGTTATGGAGGTAGATGTAGAAGAGGGGGATGATGATGACAAGCCAGTCATCATGAATATCAATCAATCAATCAATCAATCAATCAATCAATCATTCATTTGTATAGCGCGCTACTCACCCAGTAGGGTCTCAATGCGCTGGGGGAGGGGTCCGTTACTGCTCGAAAAGCCAGGTCTTGAGATGTTTCCTGAAGGAGAGGTGGTCCTGGGTCAGCCGTAGGTGGATGGGGAGGGAGTTCCATGTCTTGGCCGCCAGGTAGGAGAAGGATCTTCCTCCAGCGGTGGCTCTGCAGATGCGTGGAATGGCGGCGAGGGCGAGGCTGGCCGATCGTAGCTGGCAGGTGGGTGTGTGGAAAGTGAGGCGGCTGTTGAGGTACTTTGGGCCCATGTCGTGGAGAGCCTTATGAGCGTGGGTGAGGAGTCTGAACGTGATCCTCATGTTGACAGGGAGCCAGTGCAGGTCTCTCAGGTGGGTCGATTTGTGGCTGTGGTGAGGGATGTCCAGGATGAGTCATGCGGAGGCGTTCTGTATTCGCTGGAGTCTTTTCTGTATTTTGGCAGTGGTTCCCGCGTAGAGGGTGTTCCCGTAGTCCAGACGGCTGGTGACGAGTGCCTGGGTGACTGTCTTCCTGGTTTCGGTGGGAATCCATCGGAAGATCTTACGGAGCATGTGCAGGGTGTTGAAGCACGATGACGATACGGCATTGACTTGTCTGGTCATCGAGAGGGAGGAGTCCAGGATGAAGCCCAGGTTTCGTGCGTGGTCCGTTGGCTTGGAGGTGGTGCCCCGGGCAGGGGGCCACCAGGAGTCATCCCAGGCGGAGGGCGATGATCCCAGGATGAGGACTTCCGTCTTGTCTGAGTTCAGTTTCAGGCGGCTGTTCTTCATCCACTCGGCGACGTCTTTCATCCCTTCGTGTAGGCTGGCTCTGGCGGTGGCGAGGTCGTTGGTGAGGGAAAGGATCAGCTGGGTGTAGTCGGCGTAGGAGAGGATGTTGAGGTTGTGTTGGCGTGCGATGGCTGCGAGGGGGCTCATGTAGGCGTTGAAGAGGGTGGGGCTGAGTGAGGATCCTTGTGGTACGCCGCAGATGACTTCGGTGGCTTCGGATCTGAACGGTGGGAGGCGGACTCTCTGGGTTCTTCCGGCGAGGAACGAGATGATCCACTCCAGAGCCTTTCCTTAGATTCTGATGTTGTTGAGGCGCTGTGCTAGGGTGTGGTGGCAGACAGTGTCGAACGCCCCAGATAGGTCCAGGAGGATGAGGGCTGCTGTTTCCCCGTTGTCGAGCAAGGATCTGATGTCGTCGGTGGCAGCGATGAGGGCGGTCTCTGTGCTGTGGTTGGCTCGGAAGCCAGACTGCAAAGGGTAGAGGGATCCGTTTGTCTCGAGGAAGGTGGCGAGCTGTCTGTTGACGGTCTTCTCGATGACTTTGGCAGGAAAAGGGAGGAGCGAGATGGGGTGGAAGTTCTTGAGGTTCGTGGGGTCCGCGGTGGATTTCTTCAGGAGGGCGCTGAGCTCGGCATGCTTCCAGCTCTCCGGGAAGGTGGCGGTGTTGAAATGAAGGAGATGTTGATGATGTCCCGGAGTTGGGGTGCGATGATGGAGTCTGCCTTGTTGAAGACGTGGCGGGGGCAGGGGTTGGTTGGTGATCCGGAGTGGATGGTGTTCATCGTGCGGGCGGTGTCTTCGGTGCTGATCGGGGTCCAGGTGCAGAGGGTGGTGGTGGGGGGCGTTGGTTCGGTGGTTCGGTGCGCGGTCTGTGCGCCGCAGCTGTTGTGTATGTCGGCAATTTTGCGGTGAAAGAAGATGGCGAGGGAGTTGCAGAGGTCTTGTGAGGGTGTGATGTCGTTGTTTCCGGCTTTGGGGTTGGAGAACTCTTTGACGATGCTGAAGAGTTCCTTGCTGTTGTGGGTGTTGCTGCCCAGTCGTTCTTTGAATGTTGCCCTTTTGGTGGTGCGGATCAGTTGGTGGTGTTTGCGGGTGGCGTTCTTGAGGGCAGTAATGTTTTCTGTGGTCTGGTCGTGGCGCCAGGCTTTTTCAAGGGTGCAGCAGTTTTTCTTGGATGATTTGAGTTCATCTGTGAACCATGAGGCTTTCTTGCTGCCGGGTCTGCTGGGAGGGTTCTTCAGTGGTGCAAGGTCGTCAACGCAGTTGGTGAGCCACTGTGTGAAGGTTCGGGCTGCTTCGTTGGGGTCCGTTGCGCTGGCGGGAGGGTTCAGGCTGAGGGAGGTGGTGAGCTGGTCGGCGGTGATCTTGCTCCAGCTCCTGCGAGGAACCTGTTGCGGGTGGTGGTGGGTCGTGGTTCTTCTGAAGCTGAAGTGGATGCAGCTGTGATCCGTCCAATGAAGTCCGGTGGAGTGGCTGAAGGAGATGTGCTTGCTGGAGCAGAAGATGGGGTCGAGCGTGTGGCCGGCATAGTGGGTGGGGGATTAACCAGTTGCTTGAGTCCGAGGTTGGCAAGGTTGTCCAGCAGGGTGGTGGTGTTGGTGTCGTTGTTTTTCTCCAGGTGGAAGTTGAGGTCCCCTAGGAGGATGTAGTCAGCGGAGGGGAGGGCGTGCGGGCTGATGAAGTCTGCGATATCTTCGCTGAATTGGGTGCGTGGTCCCGGGGGTCTGTAGATGAGGGTGCCTCTGAGGGTGGTCTTGGGGTCGGTGTGTATCTGGAAGTGGAGGTGCTTGGCGGCGGTGAAGGTGTCGTCGGAGTTGGTCGTGATGCGGATGGTGTTCGTGTGGACTATGGCGATGCCTCCTCCAGTCTGGTTGGCGCGGTCCATCTGGGTGATCTTGTATCCGTCCGGGATGGCTATGGCGATGTCGGGCGCTGAGGAGGTGTTCATCCAGGTTTCAGTGAGGAAGGCAACATCTGGTGATGTTGTGTCTAGCAGGTTCCAGAGTTCGACGGCGTGTCTGTGGACGGAGTGGGTGTTGAGCAGGATGCACTTAAAGTGGTTTTTGCTGGTGCCTGGTCTTTTGGGTGCGGTGCAGGTCTGGAGGCAGGTGAACTTGCATGCTTGGCAGGTGAAGGGTCCGAGGGTGCGTTTCGGGGTGGCTCGGTAGCAGGCGGGGTTCCAGTCGGGATTGAGTGCGTTGAGGGTGGCGGCGTCGTAGGTCCGTCGTGTGGACTGGCATCGACGAGGAGCAGGGGTCTTGGCGCTGGGCGCGGTCCAGTCGCGGACGGGCGCAGACGAGCTTGCCTTTGAAATTAAATGAAATGAAATTAAAATAAAATTTATAAAGCGCTACAGTTGCCCTCAGGCGTCCAGGCGCTGTGACAAAAACAGAATTGCCCTTAGGCGAACAACAGAGATTCTGGTTACTGGAACAAAAAAGTTTTACGTTGCTTCCGAAAACTGGTTAGGTTGGAATTGCTTCTCATGTGCAGAGGGAGGGTGTTCCATAGTCTTGATACATTATAAGAGGAGGATCGTCCTCCTGCTCTGGCTTTAAAGATTCTAGGAGTCTTAGCCACAGATGCAGACGAGGAACGAAGCGCCTTATTGGGCAGATAAGGGGAAATCAAAGAACAGTTGATTTCTGGTCCCATTTTCCAGAAGGCCTGATGAGCGATGCATAGAGATTTAAATGTTACTCTGACCTTGACAGGCAGCCAGTGCAACATTCTTAGCCCAGCTTCGGTGCGCCATCGGTGCGCCCACTGCGCGTGAATGCTGAGCGTACGCGTGGGCTCCGCCATAAATGGTGAAGTGGGGGGAGGGGCAGCTGGGAGGCGGGAGCCGGGCGGCGAATGGGAAGGGAGGGGAGGAACAGAAAGGAAAATGGGGCGGGGCCGCAGGGGAGCAGCGGCGGGGATCGGGGAGCGGGGGGGGGTGCGCTGGCGGGAGAAACAATCTCGAGGGACGGCGAGGGAGGGGATGGCACAATCAGGGAAACAAGCAATTCTGAGAGCAGGAGGCACAAAAGTACAGGAAGCAGCGACTCGGCAGTAGCGGCGAAGCCTGGGCGCACTCACGAGGAGCTGTGCGGTGTGAGCGGCGACAGGGTCAAAGGGCCAAACATCACTCCCGGCCCAGTGGAGATGGAGACCGACATTATTACCCTATCCCAAATTGCTGTGAGGGATGTGGCACGGATACCACCAAGACAGGTAACACCAACACCACCTCCAGCTTCCATATTTTCATTTGCAAAGGCCCGGCAGTGACCTACATCCAGCACAACCACCACTTCAGTAAGTAGTAGTGGTACTGCATGGAATCAAATTCCAGGCACACACTCCAGTTCCGGCATTGCAAGTGGCACCTCCAGCAGCGCAAGAAAGTTCACCTCCCCAGTTTGGAACTTCTTTTCCGTTAGCAGTATGGAGGAGAACGTTGCTATATGCTCAACTTTGTCGACATAGTTTTAGTCGGGGAAAGCTTGGTCAAACTATGTCACACATTGTAGCCATTCTTAAACCCCAGAAGCAGCTGAGGATCATTCAACGTGAGTATAGAATGCCAGTCAAAGCACTCATCCAGGAGGTGCCAACATGTTGGAACTCAACTTATTACATGCTTGAACGTCTGTGTGTGCAGTACAGACCAATCAATGAATATGGATTCAAAGAGGGGATGCAACTGAAAGCAATGACCCTTCAGATGAACCAATGGGGCCTAGGTAAATGCCTGATAGAGATGCTACTTCCTTTCGAGCTCTTCACATGTGAAGTCAGCAACGAGGACTGTGCTATGGGCCAAGCTATTCCATTGTTGCACATGCTAGAGCAACAGCTGAAGGAGGTGTCTGAAACGTACACAGGTGTGGAGGAAAAACTAAAAGCATATGAGTTGGTGGAGAGCTTATCCCGTCGCTTGGCTGAAAATACAAGGGTGCAAACTCGCATTGTTTCAAAAAAACATTACATTTGTGCCACAATTCTGGATCACAACACTGTACAAATCGGCACTGAGCAGTAAGACATTAATTCCTTTTTCAGAAGTGGATGTTGCTCAGTAAGAAACTTGGATAGCTGAGGCAGCCAGTAAATTGGAAAATGAACGGCTGGTAATTAAAGGCCTGCTACTCAAACCCACAACAAGTACTGCAGCAGGGCATCCGGCATCAAGTTCAACTTCAGAGCCTGAGGGCAGTGTGTTTGGCTCAGAGCTGTCACCAACGCTATCAACAACAGCAAGAACCGGATCACCACCAGCCACAGTAAAATGGGCATAGGATTGGTATTTACAGCAAGGGCTTGCTAGGTGCAGTGCTGATGCAAAAACAAAAGAGGCCCAGCAAAGTGGAGCACCCCTGAACATCGAGTGGATGGTCCAGGCCTATCTGGATGACCCAACAGAGGTCTGCATTGATCAAAACCCATTGCTGTATTGGTATGGGGATAGGGGCCAATGGTCAGTGCTCAGCAGTCTGGGGAAAACTATCTGGCTTGGTCTGTTGCTAGTGTCTCTTCTGAGCATGTTTTCAGTGCTGCTGGTGCCATTATAACAGTGAAAAGGATCAGTCTCTGACCCAAAAACGTGGAGAGGTTAACCATGATCAAAATGAATCAGCACTTTATACCACCGAATTACAAAATACGTGAATCAACACAGGAAGATGACGAGAGCGACTTAGGTGATGTAAGTAGTGTCTTAGATGATTACCTACTTCTGGTTGAACCACCAGAGTTTGAGGACAAGTTATACCTCCGTGACAAGTAGGGTTTGAACTTCTTATTTTAATTTTATTTGTGTGTGTCTCTGGCTTTCTGGTTCGAAACTTCGAATCACAACAAATCCATCGCCACCATCGTCTAGTCTTTTTATTGCCATATTGGATTGGCAGCTCTGGGCATTTAACTTATGTCCACTCCACTCCTCCGAGTCCTGCTCCATCCTCCTGACTCGCCCTAAATCCATTTCCCTCAAGCCAGATGATGATTGGAAGGAGACTACAGTACAAGAAAATGTTGCTTCGTTGAGTTCCTCCAAAAGAAGTGGAGCATGATGACTACTATCTATCCTCCTTTCGGAGATGAGAGAGACTGCCCCTTAACTTAAGATGAGAACAAGGAACAGGTAATGAGGCATGCATTGGATGCTGAGTCTGAGTGATTGGTGTTTGTGTTGTTGTTGTTTGTTGTGCATGAAGTGAATTCATTGTGTACTATTATTTAATATACACATTAAAAGTGACTCACGTCAATGATTCCCTTGTTGTTTAATAACAAAATTGTACTTCTACTGCAGGTCGATCCATTGCATCTTTGAATATGGAATCTGGACTCACTCTGTACACTGCAGACTGAGTTGGACAACACCATGATGATGACCACAGTGACTTAATATCTTCGCAGTCAGTCAGTAGGATCGAAGATGATTGAAGAATAACTCAGGGCATTTCATGAGTGGCATAAAAGGTAAACAAGTCAACAACAACCACAGCAGAGCTACATGTCTGTGTAGTGGTGGAGTCGAGTCACAAGTGTAGTAGTGGTGGTATGACCGACAGCTGTGCATACCATGAAAATACTGTGTATGTGACATGTGTGCTCTGTCTGGCTCAGTCAAAATCTAAGCTAAGCGGAGGTTGGGTGGGCGTCGTGGACCAGCTCTGTCCTGTTGCTCTTGTAGGCTAATGCTGGAAACAGACAACAGAGTCACCATGATTTAGCCATGCCGTTCTGAAAGTGTTTGCACTCCTCCATAATTTATGCTTTTTTTTCTCCTTGATTTTTAAATATCCCTTTTGTTTTTCCATCTACACTTACAAGCCGGTCTTTACCCTGTGTTAAACAGAGAAAAACAACTCACCTACCAATCCGCATCCGCCAGGCAGGCAGTGGCACCCAAGATTGACAGACGCAGCGTCCAAGGAAGGGAGGACCAAGAGGAATGATGAGATGCAACTCCCCAATTTGACCATGATAACATACAGTAACACTTTAGTATCAACATCCATCATCTTTTAAATAATTTGATAAACAATTTTTCTTCAAACATTACCACTGTGTGTTATTGTTTGCTCTCTGCTTATAATTGATCCCCACAGCTATTTTTTAATTTTCTTTGCTAGCTTTAAAAAGTATGCCCAGTACAACAGAAGTAAAAATGTATGCAATTTGGGTCTCCCTGAGGGCAGACAGGCATGGTAAATTGCATAATAATTAATAATATACTGCTGCCCTGTACTGTCTACTAGTCTAGTTAGTAAGTACTACTTATCATTAACCATTAAGTCATCATCATCATCATCATGCATGCATTTCGTTTCTCTCCCTTAACAGATTTATGAATATGATGGTCGTCTGCCAAGATTGTGTTTTGTTGTTTGTCCATGAGTATTGTTTTTCTTTGTCAAATCTTTCCCCAAACCCCCCTTCCAAACTAATCATCAGACCCTAACCATCTTCCCCCGGGCTGTGTGATTTATATTGAGGTGTGACTAAATTAAATTGACACCAATATTTGATCACACGCTTGCTGGGCGAGGATCTTCTTCTGCTTGCTCAGCCATGCTTAGTATATTTGCAATTTTGTGTCCAAAGGAACCTAATCCATCATAATTAATTGCCAGCATTGATTGTATTCACCAACCTCCTTTCACAGCACTAAAGGTTACGCTTGTGTCGAGTGACTAGTCGACACAACTACAGTTTGTAACTTGCTGCAGCCTCCTCCTCCGCCAGAGCCACCATCCTTCAATATTAATTTTGGATGGCCTCCAGGTTCAGGCACCGGGCCATGGCTGCCAACGCCTTCCTGTCCAGTTTAGATTTTGTTGGTTCGGAAGGAGTTGCATTATCAAGAAAAAAAAGAATATTGTTGTAACCAATATACTCTTAGCAAAACAGTAAGACAAATTAATTCTAAACATAGTGGCACAGTAGCACTAGCAAGCACAGTGACATGCATAACATTTGGGATATCTATCCTCCCACTTCCTCGGCCTCAAACATTTGTGCGAGTTTCAGGCATTATACTAGCACTATGGACTCACTCGAGTAGTGCATAAGTCTTCTTCTTCTCTCTTGTTTAGCTAAATAAAGTAACTTGGCTGTAGCCGGCATGCCAGCTCAGTCAGCTTGCGCCCGAGACACATACTTGTCTTGTGACGCAGACTCATATTAGTTTTATTTACTACTGTCTGCATGTGGGGAAGCTGACTACTACTACACATATATCTTATTTTTAGGTCTCGGCGTCAACGCGCGGAAGCGCGTCTCCGCCGAGATCTTTTGTCAGGGACTGTGCTTCCCAGGAGACAGCCTTGGCCACGCGCATTGCCTCTTCAAGGAGGCGATTTCCGCTGGCCACGCGCTCGCGAACGCGCTCAGCTGCTGTCTCCTGGGAAGCAGCAACACCACACGCGCATGCGCAGAAACAGCGACAGACACACGCACGAGCGCTCATGCACGCACGCACCCACACATACAGCGAACCCACCCCCGGCGTCGCATGCATACACACACACACACGTGCACCGAGCATCCCCCCCACCCCTCCGTTGTCGCACCCCCCCCCCCCACCCCTCCCCTCCGCCGTCGCACCCCGCCCCCCACCCCTCCCCTCCGCCGTCGCACACACACACGCAGACATACAGGCATTCTCTCCCCCCCGCCCCGCTCACCGGTCAAAGGCCCTCCGGACTTGTGCAGCCTCCGACCGCGGGGCTCTCCCTCGGTGCTCCTCCAGGCACTCCGTGGGCGCGGGCTTCACAAAACGGAAGTCCCGCCCCACGATAGGTTTCGTTTTGTCAGTCCCGCCCCACGATAGGTTTCGCATGCAGCTCGTCTGTCTGCTGGGCCGGTGTCGGCTCGGTTTGTATCCTCGTACTAAACACATTTTTTATGATAAATGTTTTACTTGCTGCAAAAGGGAAAGCTTGTTTGTTATTAGTGCACCCGTCAGCATTATGGAGCTAAACACATATTTTATCACATATTTTTACTTGCTGAAAAGGAGAATGTGTTTTGCAGTGCATTTATCAGACTCACGTCACGCCGCTTGCTGCGGGTCGGGGGCGCACCGGCTTTTGTTTTCCCAATCACGACCAAACTGGCAGTAATATTACTTTTTTTTTAAAATGGTAAAACAGTTGATTTTAAAAGTTTGTCGAGCGCAGCCATGGCCATTGCAGAGAGTGGAGTGCCGTGCTGGTTTAATGGACCGACAAGCAACACGCAATGCGGCTTTAAACATATATAATAACCACGGGCATATTGGTATCGGAGATTATATTTAGTTAGACTAAAGGGACAGGTGTAGTGAGTGCAGAGTAGTGAGTGCAGAGTAGTGAGTGCAGAGTGCTGAGTCCTGAGTGCAGAGTGCAGAGTGCTGAGTGCAGAGTAGTGAGTGCAGAGTAGTGAGTGCAGAGTGAGTGCAGAGTGGTAATGCAGAGTAGTGAGTAGTGAGTGCAGAGTGGTAATGCAGAGTAGTGAGTGCAGAGTAGTGAGTGCTGAGTAGTGAGTGCTGAGTAGTGAGTGCTGAGTAGTGAGTAGTGAGTGCAGAGTAGTGAGTGCAGAGTAGTGAGTGCAGAGTAGTGAGTGCAGAGTGAGTGCAGAGTGGTAATGCAGAGTAGTGAGTAGTGAGCGCAGAGTGGTAATGCAGAGTAGTGAGTGCAAAGTAGTGAGTGCAGAGTAGTGAGTGCAGAGTAGGGAGTGCAGAGTAGTGAGTGCTGAGTAGTGAGTGCTGAGTAGTGAGTAGTGAGTGCAGAGTAGTGAGTGCAGAGTAGTGAGTGCAGAGTGCTGAGTGCAGAGTAGTGAGTGCAGAGTAGTGAGTGCAGAGTAGTGAGTGCAGAGTAGTGAGTGCAGAGTAGTGAGTGCAGAGTAGTGAGTGCTGAGTGCAGAGTAGTGAGTGCAGAGTAGTGAGTGCAGAGTAGTGAGTGCAGAGTAGTGAGTGCAGAGTAGTGAGTGCTGAGTGCAGAGTAGTGAGTGCAGAGTAGTGAGTGCAGAGTAGTGAGTGCAGAGTAGTGAGTGCAGAGTAGTGAGTGCAGAGTAGTGAGTGCTGAGTGCAGAGTAGTGAGTGCAGAGTAGTGAGTGCTGAGTGCAGAGTAGTGAGTGCAGAGTAGTGAGTGCAGAGTAGTGAGTGCAGAGTAGTGAGTGCTGAGTGCAGAGTGCTGAGTGCAGAGTAGTGAGAGCAGAGTAGTGAGTGCAGAGTAGTGAGTGCTGAGTGCAGAGTAGTGAGTGCAGAGTAGTAAGTGCTGAGTGCAGAGTAGTGAGTGCTGAGTGCAGAGTAGTGAGTGCAGAGTAGTGAGTGCAGAGTAGTGAGTGCAGAGTAGTGAGTGCAGAGTAGTGAGTGCAGAGTAGTGAGTGCTGAGTGCAGAGTAGTGAGTGCAGAGTAGTGAGTGCAGAGTAGTGAGTGCAGAGTAGTGAGTGCAGAGTAGTGAGTGCAGAGTAGTGAGTGCTGAGTGCAGAGTAGTGAGTGCAGAGTGCTGAGTGCAGAGTAGTGAGTGCAGAGTAGTGAGTGCAGAGTAGTGAGTGCAGAGTAGTGAGTGCAGAGTAGTGAGTGCTGAGTGCAGAGTAGTGAGTGCAGAGTAGTGAGTGCAGAGTAGTGAGTGCAGAGTAGTGAGTGCTGAGTGCAGAGTAGTGAGTGCAGAGTAGTAAGTGCTGAGTGCAGAGTAGTGAGTGATGAGTGCAGAGTAGTGAGTGCAGAGTAGTGAGTGCAGAGTAGTGAGTGCAGAGTAGTGAGTGCAGAGTAGTGAGTGCTGAGTGCAGAGTAGTGAGTGCAGAGTAGTGAGTGCAGAGTAGTGAGTGCAGAGTAGTGAGTGCAGAGTAGTGAGTGCTGAGTGCAGAGTAGTGAGTGCAGAGTAGTGAGTGCAGAGTAGTGAGTGCAGAGTAGTGAGTGCAGAGTAGTGAGTGCAGAGTAGTGAGTGAAGAATCTTTTGATTTAAAGAAAAAAAATGTCATGAGCAATGCCAATAGCTCTACCTTTAATGATGCCGAGACCATTGCATTGCAAATGCTTGTTCTGTTATGGGTGGGACTGGCCATACTCTGTTACATCAAGGGCAACTGCTCAATTTCACATTCACCCTGCCCTGACTACTATACTACAACAACGATTCAGAAAAGGGGGTGGTGATGAACAGAGTGTCTGAATTAAGCAGACCACTCTTACCCAGTCCAAAGATCAGGGCTTGATCCATCACCGTTTTTTAGCTCACTGCACCATCCGAGCTCAGAACCTGGCTACATGCAAATTAGTCTGTCCCTGCCCCAGTGGGTTCTGAGCTGGATGGTGCAGTGAGCTAAAAAACGGTGATGGATCAAGCCCTGATCTGTTGACTGGGTACGAGTGTTCTGTTTAATTCAGATACTCTGTCCATCACCACCCCCTTTTCTGAATCGTTTTGTCCACCATAAGCGTGGAAGGGTATACTCAGATGTGAGTCCCTTGCTCACTGCACCATCAGGATTCAAGCAAGCCGGGCCGAAGACGGCTGTAATGCCAGAAACCGGTCCCCGGAAGCTTGTTTCCTTTCCAGTATAAGAATTGGCTTGGTAGTTTGGTCTGCCCTGTTCCCATGATGCACTGAGCCAGGGACAGACTAATTTGCATGTAGCCAGGTTCTGAGCTGGGATGGTGCAGTGAGCTAAAAAACGGTGATGGATCAAGCCCTGATCTGTTGACTGGGTACGAGTGTTCTGTTTAATTCATATACTCTGTCCATCACCATCCCCTTTCCTGAATCGTTTTGTCCACCATAAGCGTGGAAGGGTATACTCAGATGTGAGTCCCTTGCTCACTGCACCATCAGGATTCAAGCAAGCCGGGCCGAAGACGGCTGTAATGCCAGAAACCGGTCCCCGGAACTTGTTTCCTTTCCAGTATAAGAATTGGCTTGGTAGTTTGGTCTGCCCTGTTCCCATGATGCCCTGGGCAGGGGACAGACTAATTTGCATGTAGCCAGGTTCTGAGCTGGGATGGTGCAGTGAGCTAAAAAATGGTGATGGATCAAGCCCTGATCTGTTGACTGGGTACGAGTGTTCTGTTTAATTCAGATACTCTGTCCATCACCACCCCCTTTTCTGAATCGTTTTGTCCACCATAAGCGTGGAAGGGTATACTCAGATGTGAGTCCCTTGCTCACTGCACCATCAGGATTCAAGCAAGCCGGGCCGAAGACAGCTGTAATGCCAGAAACCGGTCCCCGGAAGCTTGTTACCTTTCCAGTATAAGAATTAGCTTGGTAGTTTGGTCTGCCCTGTTTCCATGATGCACTGGGCCAGGGACAGACTAATTTGCATGTAGCCAGGTTCTGAGCTGGGATGGTGCAGTGAGCTAAAAAACGGTGATGGATCAAGCCCTGATCTGTTGACTGGGTACGAGTGTTCTGTTTAATTCAGATACTCTGTCCATCACCACCCCCTTTTCTGAATCGTTTTGTCCACCATAAGCGTGGAAGGGTATACTCAGATGTGAGTCCCTTGCTCACGGATTCAAGCAAGCCAGGCTGAAGACGGCTGTAATGCCAGAAACCGGTCCCCGGAAGCTTGTTTCCTTTCCAGTATAAGAATTGGCTTGGTAGTTTGGTCTGCCCTGTTCCCATGATGCACTGGGCCAGGGACAGACTAATTTGCATGTAGCCAGGTTCTGAGCTGGCATGGTGCAGTGAGCTAAAAAATGGTGATGGATCAAGCCCTGACCTGTTGACTGGGTACGAGTGTTCTATTTAATTCAGATACTCTGTCCATCACCACCCCCTTTTCTGAATCACTATACTACAACAAGGCAGATGATATCTGGTCCAAATCATCATTGCTTATATATGGGACAACATCAGGTACTTTGTTTTGAATTTGATTGATTGTGAAACCATGCAGCCGATAGCCCACCCATGGCAGGCTGACACAGTCAAAAATAAATTAACATAGGTAGGGAGTGGGACTTGGAGTCGGAGGGAGGCCCTTGATAACATCATACATACAAAATATATATGCTGAGCTTGCAAACAATTGTGAGTCAAGCGACTATTCTGAAAATACAACCTCTATTCTCCTTGGCTTTGCTACTCTGGAGCGGTTACTTTTTCCTTTACATTCTCATCAAAGACTCTTCATCCAGTCTCCACCTATGCTATCTATGATGAATACCACCCAGGCATCCATCCATTCAAAGTAAACAAACATGTCTAAAATGCTTCTTAATATCTCAACAAACCTTAGTTTGTTTTACCAACAACATACATGTTTTTTAAACCATCATTCATGCGTTCTCCCTTCTTTGTTTGCCTTTGAGTTTGACCCATGAAACACCCCAGAGGATTCTTGCAATCCACCCACACAGTTTCACCCACCCAGACAGGCCTCTTTTATTTCACCTTCAGTTCCACCCATCCTTCAACCACCCCTGCATCTGATTCCTAACAACCACCTATGCTTTCATCCCAATCATCCTTCTCTGCCAGTCATATATATATTACATCTCGCCCGTCCTCCCTCCTTCCATCCTTCTTTCCCTTTTCATTCAACCCATCCATCAAGGTATTCTGATCTGACTGAGTCTTCTCCATAAAACGTTCACAGCTGAGTTAAAGTCAGATAGAAGAGGCCATTAGTTACTCAACCACTCCCGCTGTTAATGCTATTGCTCTAATGCTTAGTAAAGGGTGTCATCTTCAACCGTTGTTCACAACAACTTAGTCTCTCTCAACTTTCACAACACCCTTGCAGCGAGTGTGTTACTATTGTCAATAAGTAAGGAATATAAGTATAACTTACCACCGCCCGCCACTGCTGCTGGGTCACCCACCCCTGTGGCAGCTATCACATCCACTGCTCCCTCCTGGCTGGCGTCGCCTGCCCCACCACTGGCCCCATCACTGGTGATCGTGGTCAATATGCCTAGAAAAAACATTACACTTTTTTTAGATGCTATAAACACCACCTCTATTTTTCACTAGCAAGATTGAAAAAAAAGTAGAAATAGTAGCATGTCCTATCCTATCAAAAATAGTAAAATATCTGGTTGGGCATTTTGTTGGTGGTTATTGTCAAACAGCCTCTTAAGATTAAGAAGACTAGAAGAGGCCAACCCAAAGGACTGGACTCAGTGGCTAGAGCTATTGGTGAATCTGAGTTTTAATAAAACCTTTTAAATAAAGAGCAGCCAACTGGGCAAGCTTAGCTACAGACAAATAATAGTAGTTTTAGAGAGAGTCATAGGAGAGGCAGTTAGAGGCAGGGATAACAAGAATTTAGAAACAGATAATCTAGATCAAAGAAGATTTGGTAAAAAATAGAATTAGGAAACGGAAATGATAGTTCGTAAAAATAAGGTGCAGTAAAAGTTAGGGAAAATAATTATTAATATTAACAACAGGAAGACTTACTGGGGCCAGCAGCAGAGCCCTCAGTAGAGAAGCGGTCCTGGTCCTGGCGTTCTCCAGCTGCTCCCGCCGACTCCGTCTTCTTGCCCTTGGGTGCTGATCATGTAAGATATAGAAAGAGACAAATATTGATGATTGGTGTGAAACGAATAAAATAACGCTCCCCAAAAATGTTTGGGAAATAACAATTGCAATAAAATTGACCTATCTTATCTGATCAACTGGTAGTATCACAGAATTCACAAACCGTCAAATTATTATAGTTATGAACACTAATCCAGAGTTCCATTCTGATTCCAGAATATTATGCCTAAGTACCACCTGACCTAGCCCACCTATTCAGATGGCCCAATTGTTCAATAAGTCTGCATTTCCATTTATTTTAGTCCTCAAAAATGCATGGATGAGGACACATGCATACATTTTTGCATACACCTAATTGTTGGTTATTTGCTGCTGATGTCCTGCTAAGCCTATTACTCCCTCACTAAACAAACTACAAAAGGTTCTATTAAGGACTGGAGTAAGCAGCACTCAACAGCACATGACTTGATGGAGGATGCACCACACAGACCGCTTAAAAATTACCAACTAATACTAAATAACTAAACTACCTATCCACCACTATCTTAGTGACAGGAGGACAAAGGAAGTACTAGAGTCCCTCTAGCATTACCTAACTTAAGTTCTCTAAAGTAAACTCTTACACAATCAGCCCAAGCGAGCGTAAAGTTACAAAAAAGTAGGATTAGTAGCGGCGAGCACCTGTGCTAGAAGAATAACATTCATTAAAGAATTTTAAACTTAAGTTTACCTGCAATGTAAGCATCAGCATTCTTGCTATTCGGAAAAAATGATATTTGCAATAACAGTAACACAGTCTAGAGAAAGCACAATAGTATTAGCTTCTCACCAAGCCCCATGACCTCGACACCTAGCAGGTCCAGCAGGTCCTGCTCCCGGTCCAAGATGTCTTACCACCGGTGGATCAGCTGGTTATGGGTGCGCTGGACCTCAGGGCAGAGAAACACTGCCCGGCGCACCCTCGCCCACTGGCGGTGACGCTCCTGGGTAGCGTACCCGGAGCCAGGCCTGTCACCTAATAGCAAGGTCAAGGGGAGGTAGCGCTGCACAAAAAAAATAATGGTTGCCACCTCCTCCTCGCTGAAAAGGGACCGGGCCTGCACCCCTGCAGGCGCAGTCTGCTGCAAGGCAGGTGGCTCTTGGACATAGGCGCCTTGCCCTTGGAGCCGGTTCCCTTCCCCTTAGCCATAGTTCTGGGTTGGGCTGGGTGCAGAAAAAGAAAATTTAGCAGGGAAAAATACAGTTAGATTGGGGGGCGGAGCTTGCTGGCGTCCATGCTGGACGTGTGAGCGCTGAGCTCCTCGCCGAGGCCCCAGCAAAATCCTTCAAAATTATCCTCATAGTGCCTAAATCATCGTAGCTGCAGTGGTGCGCTCCCCTGCTCTGCCTGGAGCACCCAGACAGACCGGAATCGGGCTGCTCGGCGGCCGCGAGGAGAGCCCCGGAGGAGGCCGCTGACTGTGACGGACCAGGCCTGTAGCCGCGGATTCGCCTAAAGGAGAACCCCGGCGACGTCACTCTGCGTGCGGCCTGGGAGGCCCCGAGCGACCTGGAGGAAAGGGCCCGAGATCGGAGGGTGGAGAGTTCGATCCCCGTGCCTTCCGCTCTCCCTGCTGAGGACCACGGCGCTGGAGGCGACCTGTTTAGCGGCGGCCCGGGACCTTGGTGAGCGACTTCCAAGGGGCTGCTGTTGAGTGCCCGGGAACGCTCCTACCGGTAACCCCGCCTCGGCCCCCCCGCTCGCATCGCCTTACCTGCCCGACCCGGCCGTGTGAGGCCTTGGGCAGCCGATGTGATCCGCTGGGCGGTCGGTGCACTGCTCGCGCTGCTGAGTCTTCGGAGGACTGAGGCCTGGAAACGAGGCGCCGACGATCGGCGAGTTAGACTGCGGGGGCCCCGGGGGTCCCATGTGAAAACGCGGCGTGGGAGGGTGACCTTACCTCTCCTGCCAGGTCCACTGTTGAGATCCGCGCCCCTCCAGCACTGTCAAGGGTGAGTGCTTAACCAAACACAGAACTGTGGTGCTCTTTGAAGGTGACCTGCTGGCACACCCCCGAGCGCACGTTTACCGCCATCTTGCAGTCGGGTCTGGCCCTGAGGCGGCCATTTGCTATTACGCTTGAGGCCGACTAGTGCAGCGCTGCAGGACTATGCCTGGTGGGAAGGTCAAGGCCAACGCAGACGGCTGAGGAGGGCTCGGCTACCAGCTTTGAGGTACTTTGGCCAATGTTTGGGCACTGATAGGTTGTGAGACACCGAGAACACCTTGCCCGGGATACCGACTGAGTCCTCATCGAGTCACGCTGTGAGTGTGGGAGACACATCGCTTATGATCTGTGACGTGTTCGTTTGCAAGGTCCCGTGGGGTGCTACTATTTGCTGGTGGCGCGTGGTGCGAACCGTTGCATGGGCCCCCCGCTATCCTGGTATCGTGTGAGGATGGAGAACCGACGCCTGGGACTTGAGGTCCACGTGGGAGCCGTGAAGAACACTGGGCCGCTCCGACGGGCTGCAGACACCTGCGGTGAGGTTCGCTTACATGTCCACCAGACTAGCCATGGGCAAAAATGACAGGACACAACCTAAACTCACCTTTGAGCAGCGCCGAACCAAGGGGTCCGAAATGCCGGCTCCGGAAAGGTTCCCGAAGGGAGCAGCCTCGGAGGGTTCCATCAGCTCAGATAGCCGCAAAATGCTGGTCGCGATGGAGAAGGGGATACAAGACAGCATTGCATCGGTTGGGACTAAAATTGATGCCCTGTCCTATCGCATGGACCTCATGTCGGAACGGGTGGATAAACACGCTGAGCGCCTTGACATGGCGGAGCGACGATTGACTGAGGCGGAGGAAGCTCAATCGGAGTGGGACAAGGATCGTAAGCAATTTGTCAGGCTTTTGCAGGTGATCCAGTACAAATCGGAGGACTTGGAGGCGAGGTCGCGGAGATCCAACATTCGTATTACAGGTGTGGCGTAGACCACACAGACTGGCAAGATGGAGCTCTTTGTGGAGAAACTCTTGAAAGCCCTGCTCGGGGATGAGGTCTTTTCCCCGATGTTTATTGTGGAGAGGGCCCACCGCACACTGGGACCCAGACCGAAGCCGGGTGCGAACCCGAGGCCCATCATAGCGAAGCTCCTGAACTACCGGGATAGAGATACTGCACTTCGCTTGGCTAGAGACAAGGGTAAGCTGCAATATGAGGGGATGGACATCTCACTCTATCCGGACTTTACTGCAAAGGTCCAGGAGGAGAGGAGACAATGTGCACCATACAAAAAGCAGCTGCGCAAGCTAGGGTTGGACTATGCGATGCTATACCCAGCGAAGCTTCGAATTAACAGACAAGGGCATTCACATTTCCTCACTGATCCCAGGGAGCTGCAGAAATTCCCTGAAGGAGTGGTCCAAAGAACGCAGGAACAGCCAGAGGAGAGACCAGGGGGACCTTGATTCCTCATCGCTATTGGAGGAGCAGGATTGAGTACTTTACGCTTGTTCAGCCTGGTCACCGCTTTGCAGTGGTCAGCACACCGCCTCCGGGGGGATGCTGCTCAACGTCGTGATGTGCACGGTGCGACGATGGTGCTGTGCTTCCTCTGCATGGATTGAGTCTTGGCATTGCTTTGTGGATTTCCGACTAGGTGAGATCTTACTGGTTTGGCTTTGGGGTACAGGGAGCCGGGAGTGCTCCTTTTCTGGGGTGGTAGTATCATGACACAGTGCTTGTTATCTGTGTTGGGGGATTGAGTTGCTGTTGGAATTTTGAGGGGAGCGGCACTATTGGAGGCGGGGGGGAGCGACACTGTGCGTTTATCAGACTGATTTTGTGTTGGCACTGAACGTTGGCAAGGGGCATGGCGCTGGGGTGCAGTAGCAAAGCGGTTTTGGACTGTTCGATACCTGTTTTAGCTGGTGACGTCTGCCCCTGCGCTTTTAGCTTACAGGCTCTGGAGAGAATCATTTTGGGGACCGTATACGTTGGGTTACGGGGGTGTTGGGGAGTGGTAAAGAGATCTGATGTCATTGGGTGGGCTTGGGTTCCATCAGGCCAGGTTGGGGGAGGTCTGCTGTGGGTGGGGGGGGACAGAGTTGGGGATAGTGATGGTTATTTTGATTGTGGGACTTTGAACTCTATGCCAAGCAATGTGTTATCTGATGTTCACCCTCAGGAGAATGGTGCGGCTGCCTGCATCCTATTGTTTTTTCCGCCAGGATGACTGACGCTAGCAATGAGCATGCTACACGCAATTTACAGGAGCTGAACTTACTAACATGGAAGGTGAGAGGGCTAAATGATCACCGTAAATTACGTAGGGTCCTCAGTTACTTACACAGACATCGTGTTGACCTCGCCCTTCTGCAGGAAACGCACCTACCACTCACCAGTAGAATGCTACAGACCAGGGGATTGGGGGGTCACAGTGTAGCCGCAGGTTTCACGACTCACTCCCGGGGGGTACTCACTTGGGTCAACCCTTCCTCACAGTTAAAACTGGTCCCGCTAGTGTCAGACCCGGAGGGTCGGTTCGTTATCACCAGGTGTGTGGGCAAGGGTCACAACTGGGTGGTGGTCAATGTTTATGGGCCAAACTACGATAGTCCTGTCTTCTACACCACACTAGCTGCGCTTTGCAGAACGCATGCCCCCTCTAGAATGTTGTGGGGGGGACTTCAATTTTGTGTTTGACCCAGACCTGGACAGGTCGACGGGGCCTGTCTGGAGGCCTGTGGCCTCAGCCCTGCACATGGAAGCGGAAATGCTCAAACTAGACTTGGTGGACGTATGGAGAAGCAAGCACCCCACGAAAGGTGGCTTCACTCACTACTCTGCCTTCCATAACATTCACACTAGAATAGATTACTGGCTAGTGACACAGACCCTACTAGATGATATCAGGAGCTGTGAGGTACTGCCCCGCACCCTTTCTGATCACTCCCCTATATTGCTCCGCCTAGTGCTTCCGAACAAAACAATCCCCCCCTTCACCTGGAGGTTTCCCCCCTATTCCCTCCTGGATGATGCCTTTCGGGGTGAGCTTGCGGAAGACATCGATACGTTCTTTGAGAAAAACCTGGGGTCTGTTGACAGTTTTCAAACAGTGTGGGAGGCCTTCAAGGTCTTCATTCGGGGTATGGCGATGTCCAAACACTCGAGCGTGCTTAAATCGATAAGGCGGGACTTGAAACAACTTGAAGCTCGACTGTCGGTTCTAGAGAGGCGCCTACAGATTGGCCCCGATGCCGCGGACGAGGCTCAAATTAAACTCCTATTGTCCGAATATCATGCCCAGGCTGATAGAGAGGTACTACACATGGGCAAATACGCCACGGCACGTTCTTATGGGGAGTGGGAGCGGCCGGGTGCACTGCTAGCTAGAATGATGCAGAGTACCAGGAAGCCCCTAGTGGTGGATGAACTACACACGCCCGAGGGTGAGGTGATTACTGATGATGATGAGATCCTCCGAACGTTCAGACAGTACTATGCATACTTGTATAAATCCAGATCACTGCGAGTGGAGGCAGAGATTGACGACTACCTAGAGCATATCGCCATGCCTTTTTTGCCAGATTCGGACAGGGAATTCTTGATGTCCCCGATTCAGGAGGACGAGATTCTGGAAGCGCTGGCGAGCATGCGCTCCGGCAGCGCCCCAGGCGCAGATGGATTGAAGGTGGGCTTCTACAAGTCATTCAAGGACAAGTTGGTCCCACACCTGATCGCCCTGTTCGATGACATATGCGAGGAAGGCAGTATGCCCCAGTCCATGAGGGAAGCCCTTCTAATCACCATTTTAAAACCTGGGAAACCCCAGGAGGCCTGCAGCTCGTACAGGCCAATCTCCCTGATCAACGTTGACACTAAAATATTCGCTAAGGTTCTGGCCACGAGATTAGCTCTCCTGGTGCCGGATCTGGTAGCACCCGAACAAGCTGGCTTTGTCCCCAACAGAAACCTGACTTATAATATCCGAACGGTACTGGGAACGATGCAACATGTGCGCCAGGAGAACACGGCCCTAGCGGTTTTCCTGGACAAGTCAAAAGCCTTCGACTCAGTGGAATGTCCCTTCATGCTTAGGGTCCTCAGGAAACTGGGGTTGGGGGAGCCGTTCTTGCAGATGCTGGGGGCCCTATACTACCGGCCCACCGCGAGGCTGCGGTTGGAGGACAGGGTCACGGACCCATTTGATATCAGCAGAGGCACCAGACAGGGTTGTCCCCTCTCGCCTCTCCTGTACGCACTAGTAGCGGAACCTCTGGCGTGCGCGATCAGGGAATACCACAGCCTAGAAGGTATCAGTTTCCCAACGTATAAAATCGGCATATCAACGTATGCCGACGACACCCTTCTCTATGTTCGCGACCCGGAAGCGAACCTTACGGCCGTTTAGCGAGAGGTTGTGCGATTTGGCGCCCTCTCCGGGCTCAGGGTAAACTGGGACAAGTCCATCGCTTTCCCGCTGACCCCCACGACCCAGCCCTTTGCCATGGAGTACCCCCTGAAATGGACCACCGACTCGGTAAGATACCTGGGCATACATCTTCATACTGACCCAGATGTCCTGGTCCGGGAGAATTAAGGAGTAGCATATGCGAAACTGGTTGAGGACGTGGACGCATGGTGCAAGCTTCCGCTGTCCCTAATGGGCAGAATAGCCATCATGAAAATGGTGGTGCTGCCTAGGTTCCTCTTCCTCTTCAACAATTTACCGGTGGTGCTCTCAAAGGCGTTCTTTCAACAACTAACGCAAGTACTCATAAAGCTGGCGTGGGGGGGGCAAACAACCCAGAGTTAAATGGACGACACTACTGCTCCCTTATGAAATGGGGGGTCTGGGAGCCCCCGACATGGAAAGATATTACCGTATAGCGCAGGCAGCCCATTTGCACTCTTGGATCCATGGGAACCCCCGCATCCCTCATGTGACCTTGGAACGCTTGTTTGCGGACCCACTTCCCCTCCCGGCCACCATCTGCCTCCCGGTAGATCGAGCCGTCGGTCAACTAGACTCTCTTAAATCTACCAACCACTCATGGCACGCGCTAGCCCGGGCGCGAGACTGTAGCCTTCTATACTCGCCACAGATGCCGATCGATTGGGCCCTCTGGCTGGGCCTGCTACCGGAAAAAGGGGTCTCGGAGGCACTGCGTGCATTGGGAATCACTAAAATGGGAGACCTGTTTACCGAGGGAGTCGTTGGGTCCTGGGAGCAGCTCTTTGCCACGCATCCTAGTGATGAAGTCAGTGGTGTCCCTCTCACAGTGCGATTTCACTTGTTCTATACATGGTTTTAAAAAGAAATCAATGTATTTGGATACCGGTTCTAACACCGAGTCGCATCCGGACACTATGGGTCTCCCTGGTGGCACCCTGTCGTTCTTATGAATCTTGGGTAAGAAATAAAGTATTGGCATTCTTGGTGACTTTTTATTTAGAAATTCATGCTCCTTAGGTCCTAGATAGCCTTCGTCTAAGGCTCTCTGTGTGATTTTGGCTATTTTGTCCTGAATTGCAAAGACAGGATCTTCTTTAGACGGTCTGTACCAGTCCCTATTGTTCACATGCAGTTGTCCTTCAGTAAGGTACATGGGACGGGGCCATAAGACCACCGCACCACCCTTGTCCGCCTGCTTTATAACAATTGATGTGTCAGATTTTAGATCACCAATTGCCTTTTGGATTCCTTTACTGATGTTGTTTTTGACAAAACTGCTTTTCCTCTCAGGTTTGGTGAGGGAGGACAAGACCGCTTGTTCGAAAGCAATTATTTGTTTGGGAATATTTGTAGTCGGAGTGAACCTGGATTTAACCCTCAATCCAGTAATTTCCTGTGTTGACGTCATTTCGGCCCCTGCAAAATAGGCTTTCAGCCTGACTTTGCGACAGAAGTCAAGTGCCTCCAGTTTTAATTTTGTAAAATCTGTTCTTTTAGTTGGGACAAATTTGAGACCAAGGTCAAGAAGCATTTCCTCATCCCTATTTAGAATTTTATCAGAGAGATTTACAATGGTGGACGAATCTAGTTGTTGTAATTTTTGTTGCGAGTGCGCATTTGCCATGGTTGCTTGAAGCGCGGTCGTGTTTGACCGCCCCTGGCTAAAAAAGGAGTTGATCCTCTTCCTGCACCTCGTGTTTTGGAATTTGACTGTCTGGAGTCAGAGGAGTCGGATGAAGTGGTATCTGAGAATGTTATGAATTTATTTCTAGATCTTCCTTGGAATGTATTTAAGGCCCCTCTTGACTCGCCTGAGGTATAAAAGTCTTCTCTGAGGAAGGGATACACTTGTTCCAGTCGGAAGGATTTTGAATCTTTATCAAATTGAGCTGATTTAATATTCAGGGAGTAATCTTTGAATGATGCAATTTCTTTTTCTATTTTGTCTAGGAGTATCTTTGCATCACTAGTGGTTTGAGTGTCATTGATGTTTTTGATTAACTCTTCAATTTCCTTCTCTTCCTGACTGCAGATGCGTTGAGCTGTCTCGATGGTATGTACCATTAAATCTCTACTGCATTTGGTAAACAAACAATTTTCATTTCTTTTCACAAACAGTTCCCATGGACTAGAATCACACCGCCCTGATGAGAATCCTGCAAATAACGCAACAGGATTCGAAACGCGTCGGCATTTGACTTGACATTAGTGATCTATGTCAGTTATGTACAAAATGGGCTTTCTTTCTGAATACTAGATAATTAGAAAAATGAATTCAGTTCATGAGTAGGGAGTTGATCTTTGAAAATATTTCCTCCCTCTCCTCCTTACATTTGTGATTTTCTATTGTGAATTGTTGATTAGGTTTTCTCACTTTGTTTTTTGCATTATGTCCATGCATAAACTGTATATGTACGACTAAATGTTTTTTTCTCTAAATGTTTTGGCACTTAAACTTTGCACTGTATATATGCACAAATCGTTTTCTGAATCACATATGGCTAGAAATGAAGTTGATGGTGGTTCAATGTCTGTTTTTTGTATAATGAAAAATGTATTTTATTTATTTTATTTTTTATTTTAGCGATTTCTACAGCGCCTGGTGACCCAGAGGGTATCCCCGCGCTATGTAGCTTGGACCTAGTTAGAGGGGAGGGAGCCGAAGGGTGTTATTTGGGAAACAAATGGGTCTTGAGTTTTTTGCGGAACGCAAGGAAGTTGGATTCCATTCTGAGGGCCCGGGGGAGTGCGTTCCATCCTTTAGCCGCCTGAACGGAGAATTGACGGCCTCCTGTGCGGACTTTTTTGAATCTGGGAATGAGGACTAGATTCTCATTTTGAGATCGTAGCGATCTGGTGGCTATATAGGGAGTGATCAATTTGTTGAGGATCGCTGGGCCAGAACCGTTGTAAAGCTTGTGTGTGGTACACATGGCTTTAAAGTGCACCCTTTGGCGAACAGGGAGCCAATGCAGGGTTTTGAGGGCTGGCTTGGCGGATGTTCTGGAGGGGGTGTTGGTGATCATGCGTGCTGCCGCATTCTGTGTCCGCTGGAGTTTCGCGATGGTAGCCTCGGGGGCTCCCAAATAGACCAGATTGCTGTAGTCTAAACGAGACAGCACTAGGCCCTGGATAAGGAGCTTTCTGGACATAGGAGGGAGAAGGGGCAGGATTTTACGAGTGGTACGCATGAGCCCGAAACATGTGCCCGAGGTTTTGGTTGCCTGGGTCTTCATCGTAAGTTGTGGCTCTAGCCACACCCCGAGTGTCTTGATTTCAGATTTGGGGGGGGGGAATTTCACCGAACACATCGGGCCATATCGTGGGAGGGATAGTTGTCCATTGCTTACCGAGTAACATTACCTCCGTCTTAGTCCCATTCAATTTTAATGATGATTCGTTCATCCAATTGTGGATGTTTATGAGGCAGTTAGTCAGGTTTTCAGGATGGTCGGTCAGCTGGGCCAGGGAGACGACTAGTTGGGTGTCGTCGGCGTAACTCACCATTTTGATGTTAAATGGTGTTACCACGTCCTCGAGGGGGGCCATATGGACATTAAAAAGCGTGGGGCTAAGGGAAGAGCCCTGGGGGACGCCGCTAGTAAGTGGGAGGGTGGATGAGTGGTGGCTGTCATCCCAAACTTGAAAGGTGCGTCCTGTAAGATAGGATTCGATCCATTTGATCGCTGTCCCGGTAAGGCCTGCGTTTGCCAGTCTGCTCAGAAGGACACGGTGGTTGACCGTATCGAATGCTGCACTTAGATCCAGGAGGATCACTGCCACTGATCCTCCTGAATCTAGTAAGCCCCTTGCCTCTTCAATCACCGCGAGGAGTGCGGTGTCAGTTCCGTGGCCTGGGCGAAATCCGGTTTGGGATTGTCTGAGCAGTTTGTTCGTTTCAAGGAACTGGGATAATTGGAAATTTACTAGTTTCTCGGTGATTTTACTAATGCCAGGGAGTAGGGATATAGGCCTATAGTTGGACAGGTCCGATGGATCCAGCTGGGGTTTTTTTAAGAGTGCTTTAACCACAGCAATCTTCCAGCTGTCGGGGACGGTTCCATGGGAAAATGAACAGTTAATAAGGTCAGTAATGGTAGGAACAATTACTGAGGCTACTGTCTTGAGGAACCGGAACCAAGTATTGATTCAACGACAAAAAGTTATTGTCTGGGTAAACTAATAAAAGTATTGTTTATCCGTAATCATTCAGTGTTTAATTCACACACTTGGAGGCATAGGCAAATCTTTTGTATTCATGTTAGTGTGGCCCTGCCTACCCTCTCTCCCATTGGGCCCAACCACCATTGTTGGTCGACTTTATTCACATGGCATGGTACTGTCCGGGCGTCCATAAATCCTGGGTTGACTTTTTTCGGAACTTAGTACGATCCTGGGCTCGGAGCTGTCCCCTAGACAGGACCTCGCACTCCTGGGCTTCTCGAAGCCACTCCCGTTATCCCAGCGACGCCTGGTGGATATGGCCCTACTGATAGCCAGGAGAGTGGTGGCCATATGCTGGATGCAGGCCCGCTTCCCACAAAGAAGAGATGGGCTGGTGACTTACTTTATTGTTGCACGCAGTCCGAACACTACAGTGAGCTACTACCACCCAGGAGCAGGCCAAAAAATTTCTGGGGCTTATATCAGGCTTACATACAACAAAGCGAGGTGGATGATACGGACGGTGCAGAGGCGCAGGAGGCCCCGGAATCCCCGGAGGAACGGTAGGGACAGTGAACGTGGGGCTCTGGGCGGTCACTAGGGTTCCCCAGCGGTAGCTCCTGTAGTGTAGCTCCCACTCAACATGGGACCCAGATTGGGGCCACCGCAGTAGTGTTCTGTAGGTAGCTCGGTATGTACTGGCTGATGACGCACCATGGACACATCATTAGACACATAGTTGTTGACACTTGGGAGAGGGTGGGGGTTAGTTGGGGTAGGTTGTTTATTGCTTTCGTATACTCAAGAGATTTTCAGGTACACAAGCAAACAGGACACTGGTCACGCAACTCGCGAGCACTGGCACGACACATGTAAGTTGAGGACGACATGAGACCCCCACCACACACTGCGCCACTCGTGCTCTTGCATTGTTATGGTTCACCGCTGTTGGCTTAGTATACTTGCTGTACTGTTTGCCGCCGGGGCCCCGGGATGCCGGCTAAATGGCTGTGTCCAACGTACCCACACTACGGTGCTTAACAATATTGCTATGTTCAAATGTACGAGACATTGTGAGATGTGTAACATGTACCATGCAATATGTCGAATAAAGATCTTTGATAAAAAAAAAATACAGTTAGATTAAGAAGTAGAAGAGTAAAGAAGAAAGTAATATAAAACTGTAGAAAAGTAAAAAAATGCAGTAAAACTAGAAATAAAATGCAAAATATAGACTTAGGGACAGAGAGGGATAGATAATAAATAAAAAAAATCAGAAATACAGGGTAAAATATAAAGGTTTGGTAACTAAGCCCCAGAACCATGCAAAAGATAGGAAAACAAGATGGCCTCACCCATTGGCGACCGCGTGGTGAAGTTCACGCAATATTTCCCCCGGACGCGTCATCGCCATTGCCGAACGTCAAAAAACATCTCGCGAGCACAATGTGAGCATACTTGAGACAACGCAAGCATGCAGGAACAAGCAACTCTGCATGCTCGCGTAGTTACGCAACATTGTGGAGTTTTTGTACAACTTCGCGTAACCCGCTTAGCGCGGCTACGCAAACTTCACCCGGGGTTAAAAACAAGTAGATAGGAAGGAGACAACATGAGAAAGCTTAGTTATGAGAAAAAGGATACGAATAGTTGGAGGAAAAAATGAGTAGCTATGAAGGAGGCAAAATGAGAAGGGCAGTGGAGGGAGAAAGGATGCAATTAATTAGAGGAACAATGAGAAATTAGGGACGAGGCATAACGAAAATGTGTAGTTAAGGGAAAAGATGCGATTAGTTGGAGGAAAAACAAGTTGTTAGGAAAAAGGCAAAATATGAGAAACAGTGAAGAAAGCTCAGTAAAGGAAGAAAAGATGTGATTAGTTAGAGGAGAAACAGAAAACGTGTGATACAGACAATGCAGTTGATCAATCGTATGAAGTTGAAATGGTCGTTCTGCAGTGGTGCTCGAGCGGAGCTCTCGAGCTGGCAGCAGCAGTGGGGAGCTGGCCCGGGGAACTGCTCAATGGGGGTGTGCTGTGGTCTCCATTAGGTAGGTTTCTTGGGGAGGGGGCACTGGGCGAGGTTAACAAGAGGCAGAGAAAGAGAGGGAGAGCAGCGTTGAGGACAGGAAAAATGAGTGGCAAAATGAAAAAGCGTAGTTAAGGGAACAAGATCTGATTAGTTGGATGGAAAAACGAGTAGTTAGGAAGGAGGCCAAACTAAAAGCGTAGTTAGGGGAGAAAAGATGTGATTTATTGGAGGAATAACGAGTAATTAGGGAAGAAGTAAAACGTAAGAAACAGTGGAGAAAAGCACAGTTAGGATGTGTTTAGTAGGAGGAGAAACAGAAAACGTGTGATACAGAAAATGCAATGGATCAACATACGAGGTTGACAAGGCGGTTCAGCAGAGGTGCTCGAGCGGGGCACTCGAGCTGGCAGTAGCAGCGAGGAGCTGACCTGGGGACGTGCTCATTTGGGTTGTGCTGTGGCCTCCATTAAAGTAGATTCTTGGTAGGGGAGATTGGTGGAGTCAGTGTGAGGTGGGAAGCGGGAGGAAGAGCGGCAGAGAGAGCAAAAACAAGCGGCAGAACAAACAAGCATTTACAATGCAAGGGTTTCGCCTTTGGACAAGTTAGAGCTATTGGCATTGTAAATGACAACATTTGTATTTATGTGTTGGTTCAGAAAGCAGATAAATAAATGGCATTGTCATTTACATTGCCAATAGCTTAATCTCTCGCAAATGTGAGACCTATTGTACCCTACGGACGAGCTCAGCAGACAGCAATTACTACCACACACACACACCCAGAGCCACACACACACCCAGAGCCAGCCACACACACCCAGAGCCACACACACACACACACACACACACACACCCAGAGCCACACACGCACACACACCCAGAGCCACACACACACACCCAGAGCCACACACACACACCCAGAGCCACACACACACACACCCACAGAGCCACACACACACCCAGAGCCCCACACACACACCCACACCCAGAGCCACACACACACACCCAGAGCCACACACACACACCCACTCTCAAAACCACCACAACTCAACATATGTAAAAATATAAATTAGGCCGAATTCACACAAAAAAATTAAATGTCAAAATGTTAAAAGTGGTGCAACATGTGATGGCCAGTGTCATTAGCTTATTTATAGTGACATTGCGCATGCTCCTGTAGTTTTGGAAAGTGCAGCTTCCACCAGGTGGCACTTACTCAACAGTTCGCCCACTACATCCTGTAAAGAAATTAAAATCGACCCAAGGAATTATATGGCAAATAAAATGGCTGTTGGAACAATTTCCAGAATGAGGGTACCATCAATGTTGCATCGCAGAAATTACATGGAGTTTGAAAAATCCAAGCCTAACACAAAAAATAAGTATAACAAATGAACAACCCCTATTTAGTGAGTGGCAGGAGTGTAGTACGTAGCCACGGTGCACTTTGGAGAATACTGTTTGAAAGATATCACTAAACCTTGGTGTGGTAGCACACAGTTATTTACAGAATGCACATTTTCCATAGAAGTGGCTAGTAAAGTTGCAGACATCCAGTTCTACTGGTAAAATTATATAGCGCACACAGGTGAAAAACAGGTTTCAGTGAGTATTTATCATTTGTCCATCACCAAGTAAGGTGCCTTGATCCAATTAAAATCTTTGTTCCCATCACAGTTCCGAAACACACATGTGCTTTACTTGCTGCAAATACATTTTGAAATATTTGTACAGCTTTGGCAGGTATTCACATTTTGGTGTGTGCTAGAAACAAAACCACCCTGTAGCCTTTCCTTTCAAACTCCCTATACATCAGCAAGATTGCCCCATATCAGTTTACACAATTCTCCCACTATGCAGTCAGAGAAAGTAGAGTAAATGCCAATCTCGATTTTACAAGTATAAGCAACAATTTGACAGAAGATATACCCTGACATTTGAGCCACGTCTTTAAACGCATTGAAAACTCGATTCAAAAAAACAAAAATGTTTAAAGGCATCTCTCTCCCCTGAACTCTATCTGCAGTCTTCTCCCAACCCAGCTACCCGTGTCCACCCTGGCCCTCTGTTGGAGTCTCTCACCGACCCTTCCCCAACCCCTCGCACCTTCATTATTCTTCTGGGGTCTTGCAGCACTCTCTTAGGACCTCTCACTACTCTCCATCCCCTTCTGAACTGTCTTCTCTGGGCGTCTCTACTCCTACATTCCTGGGCCTCAAGGCGTACTAGACAGGACCTAAAGTCTCCGCCAGCACTGCTAAACTCTCTCCTGCGACCTTCACTCTCCCCGGCACTGTTGCACTCTCTCCTGCGACCTTCACTCTCCCCAACGCTGCTGCACTCTCTCCTGGGACCTTCATTCTTCCCCATGGCCTTGCTGCACACTCCCCGGGGCTCGCGGCGCTCTGCACCGGGAGCCATGCTCTCTCCCGGGACCTTCACTCTCCCCCATGGCCTGGCTGCACACTCCCAGAGGCTCGCGACGTCTATTCCAGGACCCGGCGCTCTCGACAGCTAGCAGGGTACAGTGCCCTAAATTCTCCGGGACACAGCGAACAGGCCCGCTCTGCTTTGCACTGTCTCTAATGCACTGTTTCTAAATACCCTAAATTAGGTTCAGGTTTTCGGCTCTGCGGCCATAAATGCTTTGTGAACAAGCATTAAGCACGGACAGCGGGAGGGGGGGGGGGAGGCGGCGGTCAGAGAGAAAACGCCAATCTCGATTTTACAAGTATAAGCAACAATTTGACAGAAGATATACCCTGACATTTGAGCCACATCTTTAAACGCATTGAAAACTCGATTCAAAAAAACATAAATGTTTAAAGGCATCTCTCTCCCCTGAACTCTATCTGCAGTCTTCTCCCAACTGAGCTACCGGTGTCCACCCTGGCCCTCTGTTGGAGTCTCTCACTGACCCTTCCCCAACCCCGGGGCTCGCGGCGCTCTGCACCGGGACCCATGCTCTCTCCCGGGACCTTCACTCTCCCCCATGGCCTGGCTGCACACTCCCAGAGGCTCGCGACGTCTATTCCAGGACCCGGCGCTCTCGACAGCTAGCAGGGTACAGTGCCCTAAATTCTCCGGGACACAGCGAACGGGCCCGCTCTGCTTTGCACTGTCTCTAATGCACTGTTTCTAAATACCCTAAATTAGGTTCAGGTTTTCGGCTCTGCGGCCAGAAATGCTTTGTGAACAAGCATTAAGCACGGACAGCGGGAGGGGGGGGGCGGCGGTCAGAGAGAAAACGCCAATCTCGATTTTACAAGTATAAGCAACAATTTGACAGAAGATATACCCTGACATTTGAGCCACATCTTTAAACGCATTGAAAACTCGATTCAAAAAAACATAAATGTTTAAAGGCATCTCTCTCCCCTGAACTCTATCTGCAGTCTTCTCCCAACTGAGCTACCCGTGTCCACCCTGGCCCTCTGTTGGAGTCTCTCACTGACCCTTCCCCAACCCCGGGGCTCGCGGCGCTCTGCACCGGGACCCATGCTCTCTCCCGGGACCTTCACTCTCCCCCATGGCCTGGCTGCACACTCCCAGAGGCTCGCGACGTCTATTCCAGGACCCGGCGCTCTCGACAGCTAGCAGGGTACAGTGCCCTAAATTCTCCGGAACACAGCGAACGGGCCCGCTCTGCTTTGCACTGTCTCTAATGCACTGTTTCTAAATACCCTAAATTAGGTTCAGGTTTTCGGCTCTGCGGCCAGAAATGCTTTGTGAACAAGCATTAAGCACGGACAGCGGGAGGGGGGGGGGGCGGCGGTCAGAGAGAAAGCGCCAATCTCGATTTTACAAGTATAAGCAACAATTTGACAGAAGATATACCCTGACATTTGAGCCACATCTTTAAACGCTTTGAAAACTCGATTCAAAAAAACATAAATGTTTAAAGGCATCTCTCTCCCCTGAACTCTATCTGCAGTCTTCTCCCAACTGAGCTACCCGTGTCCACCCTGGCCCTCTGTTGGAGTCTCTCACTGACCCTTCCCCAACCCCTCGCGCCTTCATTATTCTTCGCGGGGTCTTGCAGCACTCTCCTAGGACCTCTCACTACTCTCCACCCCCTTCTCAACTGTCTTCTCTGGGCGCCTCTACTCCTACATTCCTGGGCCTCAAGGCGCACTAGACAGGACCTAAAGTCTCCCCCAGGACTGCTGCACTCTCTCCTGCGACCTTCACTCTCCCCAATGCTGCTGCACTCTCTCCTGGGACCTTCATTCTTCCCCATGGCCTTGCTGCACATTCCCTGGGGCTCGCGGCGCTCTGCACCGGGACCCATGCTCTCTCCCGGGACCTTAATTCTCCCCCATGGCCTAGCTGCACACTCCCCGAGGCTCGCGACGTCTATTCCAGGACCCGGCGCTCTCGACAGCCAGCAGGGTACGGTTTCCTAAATTCTCCGGGACACAGCGAATGGGCCCGCATTGCTTTTCACTGTCTCTAATGCACTGTTTCTAATTACCCATAAATTAGGTTCAGGTTTTCGGCTCTGCATCCAGAAATGCTTTGTGAACAAGCATTAAACACGGACAGCGGGAGGGGCTGTCAGAGAAAGTAGAGTAAACGCCAATCTCGATTTTACAAGTATAAGCAACAATTTGACAGAAGATATACCCTGACATTTGAGCCTTGTCTTTAAACGCATTGAAAACTCGATTCAAAAAAACAAAAATGTTTAAAGGCATCTCTCTCCCCTGAACTCTATCTGCAGTCTTCTCCCAACCCAGCTACCCGTGTCCACCCTGGCCCTCTGTTGGAGTCTCTCACCGACCCTTCCCCAACCCCTTGTGCCTTCATTATTCTTCCTGGGGTCTTGCAGCACTCTCCTAGGATCCCTCACTACTCTCCTCCCCCTTCTGAACTGTCTTCTCTGGGCGCCTCTACTCCTACATTCCTGGGCCTCAAGGTGCACTAGACAGGACCTAAAGTCTCCGCCAGCACTGCTGCACTCTCTCCTGCGACCTTCACTCTCCATAGCACTGCTGCACTCTCTCCTGCGACCTTCACTCCCCCCAACGCTGCTGCACTCTCTCCTGGGACCTTCATTCTTCCCCATGGCCTTGCTGCACACTCCCTGGGGCTCGCGGCGCTCTGCACCGGGACCCATGCTCTCTCCCGGGACCTTCGCTCTCCCCCATGGCCTGGCTGCACACTCCCGAGGCTCGCGACTTCTATTCCAGGAACCAGCGCTCTCGACAGCCAGCAGGGTACGGTTCCCTAAATTCTCCGGGACACAGCGAACGGGCCCGCTCTGCTTTTCACTGCCTCTAATGCACTGTTTCTAATTACCCATAAATTAGTTTCAGGTTTTTGGCTCTGCGGCCAGAAATGCTTTGTGAACAAGCATTAAGCACGAACAGCGGAAGGGGGGGGGCTAACGGCACACGGACAGTGGGAGGGGGGGCTGGTTAATGAGCACACGGACAGTGGGAGGGGGCGGGTTAACGGGCACACGGACAGCGGGAGGGGGGCGGGTTAACTGGCACACGGATAGCGGGAGGGGGGGCGGGAACATTCACAACACGAGGAGGCAGCAACGAGACACACAAAGACGTAAAACAAACAGTTTAAAATATAAACAAAATGCTGCTTACCTGATCGCAAATAAAAACAACACCACTCCGGCTAAATGCACTTCGAAAAAGACGAAAACAACACGGTAAAAAAAAAAAAACACCCGTCCACCGCCGCCATGACGTGCTAAAAGGGGCTAGATGAGAAAAAATCGCCGGAGCGTCCACGAGTCGCCTCGCAGAATGATGGATGCCTCTCTCTTCCAATGGCTAGCCTCCATTTATGGAGTTAGCCAATGGAAGACAGAGGCGGTACAAAGCCCACATACTTGTAAACAAAAGATTTTGCCTGCGCAAAACGCTGCTGCGCAACTTTCGGCAGGCGAAACCTAAAAAGAATAGTTGAGGGGAAAGATGCAATTAGTTGGAGGCAAAACAAGTAGTTAGGAAGGATGCAAAAAGAAAAAGCATAGTTAAGGGAAAAAGATGTGATCAGTTGGAGGAAAAATAAGTAGTTAGAAAGGAGGCAAACCAAAAAAAAGTAGTTAGCAGAGAAAAGATGCAATTAATTGCGGGGAAATGAGTAGTCAGGGAGTAGGCAAATATTTGAGAATCAGTGCGGAAAAGCGCAGTTAAGGGAAAAAAGATGCGATTGGTTGGAGGAGAAATGGAAAACGTGTGATACAGAAAATGTGATGGATCAACTGTACGAGGTTGACAAGGCGGTTCAGCAGATGTGCTCAAGCGGAGCGCACAAGCTGGCAGCAGCAGTGGGGGACTGGCCCAGGGACCTGCTCAATGTGGTTGTGCTGTGGCCTCCATTAAGTATGGTCCTGGGAGTGGGATGGGTGCTGTGCAGCGTCAACAAGTGGTCGGAAGCAGGAGGTAGAGTGGTACGGAGGGAGGTAATGACAAGTGGCAAATCGAAAAAGCACATTGATGGGAGAAAAGATGCAATTAATTGGAGGCAGAACCAGTTGCTAGAGCAAAATGAGAAAGCATAGTTATGGGAAAAAGGATGCGATTCATTGGAGGAAAAACTGAGTAGTTATGAAGGAGGCAAAATGAGAAGGGCAGAGGAGGTAGAAAGGATGATATTAATTGGAGGAAAAATGAGTAGTTAGAGAGGAGGCAAAATGAAAAAGCGTAGTTAAGGGAAAAGGATGAGATTAGTTGGAGGAAAAACAAGTGGTTAGGAAGGAGGAAAAGATGAGAAACAATGGAGAAATGCACAGTTAAGGGAGAAAAGAGAAACAGAAAACGTGTGATTCAGAGAATGCAGTGGATCAAATGTACAAGGTTGAAATGGCGGTTCAGCAGAGGTGCTTGAGTGGAGGGCTCCAGCTGGCAGCAGCAGTGGGGAGCTGGCCCAGGGACCTGTCCAGAACCTTGGAAAATAAAGAGCAATATGCAACAGATAACTATATGTACAATATAAAACTTTACTCTTGTGATGCGTTCTTACCTTCCATCTACAACACAGTTTCTGAGTTTCAGGTTCGGAGAGGAACAATAAATATTGATGCTTGCTTTCTACTTTTGCCACCAGTAAGTAATACAACATTGTGGTCAGTCTAACTAGATTTTGAAAATCCGTTTCCAATCCATATTTACTAAGAAGATTTATTAAAACAAAACACTTTTTGTAAATTCCTAGTAAACTATGAGAGGCACTCAATGTCTCATATTGAATACATTTATTATACATGGGATTCTGTAATCCTCGTAAAAATGAATGTCTCGAATTTATTTATAATCTCTGACTTGTGACGCACTCAGTCGGCAACAAGACATCAGAATTCACTAGTATGGGTTATTATAGTCGAGTTCTGACATCACAATGCCGTTCCGCCAGAGCCAGCCGTCGAGGTGAAAGGCAGGTTACTACACAGAGCATTATGCTTTTCTTTCTTCTGCTCTATTTTAACAGCTTACAATGACTCCTTAGATAGAATATAACTGCATGTTTCTACACATTCCGAGCTACTGCAGGTTTATTTTAAACTGACTTGTTTTGAACTTTTCTAATATCTGTTTGCAACAAATATCTGATAAAGGAAACCATGGTTCCTTGAGGGGGGAAGTGTAAACCTCTACTTCCTCGGAAAATGTTACTTAACCATTAACAGATGGGTTCTATTTCAAATGCCACAGTTCTATTCCTTTAGCTCGACAAAAAGAAAAATCATGAGGCTTTCATATTCGAGACAATTAGAGATACATTGGAGCTCCTAAATGGCGCAAAGGTGCAGTACATGTGAGATAAGTGGATATAAAGTGCGCAAATGCTATACCGTCTATATACATAAATAGTGACAGATTGAGGATGCATGGATGGTTGATGCACACTCCCACACTGAGTGAAATGCCCCAGAATCAAACAAAAATAGTACATTACTAGTGTGTCAACATTTTAAATCCTATGCGTTCAATTGGGCAGGGTCATCATCAGGATGCAGCTTGGTAAACACCTGTGGAGGAGAAACCATGTGTCAGTAGGGGCCATTTGGAAGCACCAATTTATCTCTAATTGTCTTGAATATGAAATCCCACTGACTTTTCCTTATTGTTGAACAACTGAATAAAACGCTGCTGTTTGAAATCAAACCAATATGTTGATAGTTACTAACATTTTCAGGGGTAGTAGAGGTTTATGCTTCCCCCTCAAGGGATCATTGTTTCCTTAATTACTTGACTACCAGGTCCCAGGGTTACTGGTTTGCCCCTTGTTCTTCTTTTTTTATTTTTATTTTTTAAATATTTTTTATTTCTCCATCAACATCAGAATTACAAATTCATAATACATTGCCAGAGAAACAAAAACAAAGAAAAAAATAATCTTACAATTCAGAAAGCATTATCATCAAGTTTAAAACAAATAAAGTATTTTTTCCAAAAACACAAAGAGCTTTAGACTGGGTAGAGTAAGCTAAAAAATGGGAAAAATTCATCTCAGAAACAATAGAAAGCCATCATTAAGAAATATCATATAATCTTAATTGCGTCTGACTTTCCCCCTAATTCATCTTAAATCTCTCCCAGCCTCCTTTTCCATTCAATTATTGGGGCCCATATCCTCCGTCCGGCCTCTTTTTTTTCGCTCCCTCTTTTTTCATATAGGGCCATTTCTAAGATATATATGGCCAGTACACGAGAGATCCATTGCTGTAATGTTGGGGGGTTAGGATTCTTCCAGAGTGTGGCTATGCATAGTCTGCTAAGGGTCATACAGAAACTCGTGGTGAAGAACATCTACACCCGCCCTCACTACACCCAAAATCATAACTTCATCTGTCAAAGTTAAATGTATCCCCAGAGAATCGGCAAAAAATTGTTCCAAAGATTTTTTATATATATCCAGAGAGGGGCATGATGCAAACATGTGAATTGTATCTGCTGGCGTGGATTGGCATCTCGGACAGATGCCCCCGTTGTTTCCCCCCCACTGCGCTATTTTATGAGGATTGTAATAAAGTTCAAACATAGTCTTATAGTGTTGAGATTGTAAACTTGCCACTCTTAAGACCGAATTTGACAGTTTTAATGACTTCTCTGCCTCATTTCCTGTTAGACCTAGTTTGTCTCTCCACTTCTCATACATTCTATCACAATCATCCTTTTTATATTTACAAATTTCTTTGTATAATTGCGAGATGGAGGTTCCCCCTTCATCCCTTATACATTCCAGCAGTTCGATTCTTTGACAATTCATGTCTCCTCCCTGTTTCTTTAACAGAACTGAGCTCACTTGTAGGTACTTAAAGAAGTCTCTACGCCCTAGGTTATATAAGCGTTGTGCCTGCTCAAAAGAGATCAGACCGGTTGCCCCTATAAGGTCCCCGATAGTTTTAACCCCTAATGCATCCCAGCCCCTCATAACTGGGTCGTGAAATACCCCCAGCAGTGATGGGTTCCCATACAGAGGGGTATAATAATTCATTCTCCCTAGTTTTAATTTTCTCCTTATCCCAGACCAGACTGATCTTGGGGCCACCAAGGTCTTAAACCTTACTTTTTTGTGATAGCTCTTCTCATATGTGAGTAACCATTGATTAGAGTTTTTCACTACGAGTTCATATACGTCTGGGACACCATCTCTACCTCTCCATGTGTCTATAACACTCCCCCAGCATACCTCTGATGTATTGCAGGACCGTTTTAATATGCCTTAAAGTCTGGTAGCGCCAGCCCACCTCTTTCTCTTGGGAGTGACAGAAATTTTTGGCTGCGGCGTGTTTTGCCCCTGGCCCAGATAAATCTAATTGTCACCTTTTCTAGCTCCCTGAACCAGCTATTGTTAAAGATTAGCGGTATGGTCCTAAATAAATAAAGCACCTTTGGCATAAACACCATTTTAATAACATTGCAGCGACCAATTGTTGTTAGGTGTAGGTTATTCAGTTTGTCATAATCAATTTTGGCCTTATCTATAATGGGGCTTTAGTTCTTAGATACCACTTTAGAAAGGTCTGAGGTTATGCGAACCGCTAGATATACTGCTGTCTCTATCACTCTTGGATCGACTAAAGATATTTTCTGGTTTATTACTACTTGGGTCTTGTTTGCATTTAATTTGTACCCAGACAGTCTTCCAAATGCAGCCGCTTCCTGTTCTATTTCTCTTAGGGCTGACATTGGTTCGCTTGATGTTATGGCCAAGTCATCCGCATATCCTAGTATTTTAGTTTCATGCCTGTTCAGTGCTATGGGCAAGATGTTTCTATTCTGCTCTATCCTCCTAATGAATGTATCTATATATAGAGCGAAGAGTAGCGGGGAGCAGGGACACCCTTGCCTAGTTCCTCGTCCAATATCTATTATACCACTCAGCTCCCCCATGGTTCCAACCCTTATTCTTGGATTGTGGTATAAGGCTTTCAGAGCTCCCACATAGCCCTCCCCCAGGTTCAGCTTCCCCAGCGCAGCCCAGAGAAATCCCCACGAGACCCTATCAAATGCCTTCTCAGCATCTAAAAGGATCAGCGCCATAAGGTCTCGTGAGGTTGCTGTGCCATCAAATAGCGTAAGCACTCTTCTGACATGTTCCGCTGTTCCCCTCCCAGGGATAAACCCGTGCTGCCATGGAGAGACGATCTTGCCAATTACTGCTCCTAGCCTATTTGCCAGCATCTTTGAGTAGATGTTCACATCGCTGTTCATTAGGCTTATCGGCCTATAAGATCCAAGATTGGTTGCGGGCTTATCTTTTTTCAGAAAGGCTATCATAGTTGCCTCTCCCCATGACTCCAGAGGTATCGCACCCTCTTGTATATTTACAGCCAACTCATATAGTTCTTCTTCTATCTCGGCTAAAAATGTTTGTAAAACTCCAAGGGTATAGAGTCTGGGCCTACTGCTTTACCAGATGTTAAGTCATAGATTGCCCTCTGTATTTCTGTTTTATTAAATGCCATCTCCAATGCCCCCCTGTCCTCTGTTGTTAGTTTCTCTAGTCTGACACTCCCAAGATACCCCTCTATAGCCTCGATAGGTACCATATAGTCAGCTTCATATAACTTCTGATAGTAGTCCCGAAAGCTAGCACATATACTCTCGGGTGTTGTTGCGACACTTCCGTTCTCAGTCCTGATCTCAGAAATATCCCCCTTAGTAGCAGCCTGCCTTGTTCGAACAGCTAGCATACGGCCTATCTGCTCACTATACTCATATTGATCCTTTCTCCATGCCAAATACTTCCCTGCTGCTTTAGACGCAAATAGCTCCCCAACCGCTGCCTTAGCCATAGCAAGCTCATATGTTATACTAACAATATCCTGATTCGCCCTGATTGCGCTACTAAGTTCATGTTCTAGTCTAGCAACTGCCCTTATTCCCGTTTCTACTTCCTCCCTCTCTGCCTCATTCCGCCTAATTGAATACCTGATTGTCTCCCCCCTTATACCAGCTTTCAGGGTATCCCACACTACTGCAGGGGGAGCAGAGCCTTTGTTTAGTACAAAAAAAATTCTCATCCATTCTTTCAATAGGGCGGTATACTCTGAATCCTGTAACAGGGCTCTCTCAAATGTCCAATTTGTCACCTTCTTTTGCTGGGCAGCGGTTGTTATATCTAAGATAAGCGGGTTATGGTCAGACATTACCCGGGGTAGTATGCTAATCTTTGCGGTGGATGCTACAGCTGGTGATACCAGAAAATAGTCTAGCCTTGCTAAGACCTTATGAGGGGCAGAATAATATGTACTACCCCTCCCTAAGTTATTTTGCAGCTCCCATATATCTATTAGACCATTATCACACATCAATTGAATCAGTGCTCTGTGGCTTCTCTTCTTCCGACCGGAGAATTACCCCGAATCGTTCTTCCACAAGCCATTCAGTCCATTAACATTTAAGTCTCCACAAACTATTAATGGCTATTTCTAAGTTAACAGAGTCCATAGCTTCTGGGTCGTCTACACTGGGAGCATACAATGAGCATAGTGTGAAATTAAAGCTCTGTACCTGGCACTCCACCAAAACCCATCTACCATAGCGGTCTGATTTTTGCCTATTTATAACCACACATCCATGCCTTGCTAAGATCGCTACCCCTCTTGTTCTTGTTCCTTGCGTTGTATGTGATACTAATTGGTATCCCAGCTGTTCTAAGAGTCCCTTTTGAGAGGCCTCTATATGTGTTTCTTGTAGGCAGATCAGCTCAGCGTGCAATGTTCTTAAATATTCCCTCATAGCTCTTTGTTTTCTACCATCATTTAGTCCGCAAACATTCAGCGAAACTATCCGCATAGGCATTTCTGTTTCATTTTCACGCTCCCCCAGTTAGTTTTTGTTAACCTGGCGTCTTTAGTTTCTTCTATATCCTGATGTGATGAAGTTTTTTCCCCCCGTTTTTCCCTCCCCGGCCCTCTCTTATCCCCCCTGACCCCTCCCACTTCTCGCTCCTCCCCCCCTACCGGTTCCCCTCCCTCAGTCCCCCTCCCTTCCCCCCTTACCATTCTATGAGGCTTGCTGGGTCCCTGAGTACCCAGGTGTGGGCGTCAGTGTTGTCAGAGTGCGCCTCAGTGCGTCGCGCGGACAGGTCCTTTATACTTTGGTCGTATCGGGTGGGTGGGGTCAATGATGCGATCAGATATTTGCCCCAAACAATTATTTAAACACAGAAATTCATACCAGATGTTTGATACATTTATTTCCCCCGCACCCCCCTCCACAACCCCTTCTGATTGGTCCCCATGCTTTTGTGTTCATAGACAAGTTGCTGTATTGCATTTATATTCCTGAATTCCCTTTCTCAGTTGCTGAGATTTCTCTTAGGTAAGCTTCGGCTTGAATTTCGCTTGAGAAGCTTCTTGTTGATCCCTTGTATATTATTTTTAGCCGTGCTGGGTTTTGCAGGTAGACTGTTGCTCCGATTTTTTCAAAAGGTGTGATTAATTGTCTCATTCTCTTCCTTCTCTCAACAGTTGCATGGGCGAAGTCTGGTCTGGTGAAAAACATAAAATCTTTATGTTTCCTCTGCTTTGTGGGCCTAGCCAGATCATAGAGGGCTTCTCTTAAAAGGAAATTCCCAAAGTAGACCAACATTGCCCGGGGATATTGACGTGATTTTTGTGAGTGTTTGGGTAGCGTCAAAGGGAATCGATGGGCACGCTGAATTTCTCTGTCCATGTCCCAGGTACTAAGTTCCGGGAAGGCTGATTTCAGCAGATTGATCATAGAGCCCCTTGGTTCGTTCTCCTCAAAGCCTTCAGGTATTCCAAGGAACCTCAGATTGTTTCTTCTTGATCTATTTTCGTGATGTTCCACTTTCATCATGAGGTCCTTTATGATTCCATTGTGCTAATTCTCCTGTTTTTGCAGCTTAATTACGTCCATTTCCAAATTTTCTGCACGTGCTTCCACTGAGGCCATTCTATCCGAGATCTCGGTACAGATGTTGCCAACTTTTTTAATTGCCCCTTCTAGCTTCTCAATAGCAACGTGATTCCTTTGGGTTTCCTTTTTAATGTCCTTATGGAAGTTTTTTATGGAGCTCAGCACTTCGCTCAACAAAGGCTTGCAGTTGTTGCTGAGCTATGTCCATTTCCAGATTGTTTCTGGCTTTTTCCTTCTGGCTCAGCTGAGGTGTGGTCATGAACAGGCTCTGTTTCTCCTGGTAGCTTTGGAGTCGGGCTTTTTTGTATAAGTTTAGGTCTTGTTATGGCATATTCATTGTTACTGCCAGGATCTGTGGTCTCATCATTGATTAACTTAGCTCTTCTCCTTTTGTCTCTCGCCCTATTTTATTTTCTCGTTTTTTCCTTGAGTTCGAGCTTTGGCATGTTTCACTAAGTTTTCTGGATTCGTTAGAGTCTAGAATCTCGGAGACTGTTGCTTCTAATATTTGTTCATGATTTGTTTCGCTTGTTTCACTTGTTTTACTTGAGGTGGATATCCCTGTTTCATATATGTCTGAATCCGAGTCCACTTCGGAAAGTGCAGTATTACCAAGCTGTGGGACTGGCTCAGGGGGGAATGTTTGCGCGCGTGATGAGGTGGAAGTTTGTTTTTGAGCTATATTTTTCCCCTCCACACTGATTCGCTCCACAGACGTGCTTGGGTCAACCCCACTGGTACCGTTCGTGCTGTCTGCTTGGTTGTTTTTTTGTTTTATAATTTCAGTAGGCTCGCTTTGTCCTTCCTTGGCTACCGGGATGAAAATGTTGGATATCCGAGGCTGAAAGGAGGTTGGGAGTCCAGTATTTTTAGCAGCAGCTTTCAAGTTTTTTATTGTTTGCAGCCTCTGAGCCTTTTTAGCCATTAATTCCAGATTAGCTTTGTCCGCTGTATCGTTTCCCTTCTCTTTGTCTTTCTCTCTGTCGTTCTCTTTCTGTTTTTGTTTCGCTTTTTCTCTATCCTTGTCCTTTTCAGTATTTTTGCTTATATTTTTAATTTTATTTTTATCAGTCTCTTCAGATGTAGCTTTCTCCACATTATTCTCCTTGGCTTTAAATCCTCTGGTTTCAGGTCGTCTTTGTGTGTCCTTGTTTTCCTGCAGGGTGTGGCTTTTTATACTCTGTGTGGTTTTTAAATCTTCCCTGTTCCCCAGGTTTTCCGGACTCTCTGTGCTTTCTAAGTCTCTGTCTGGGTCTTCAAGGTTTTGCGCCTGCGTCTGTATCTCTTGCATATTTCGGATTGCTGAGGCTCCCTCCTCTCCTCTCTCCCCTCTTTCTAGATTAAGCAGCGATGAGTTTAGTGCAACAGTTCCATTTATTCCAGCCATACCCTTTATCTGCGTTTGCTCAGGTGCTGACGATCGAAGCTGACCTTGTGGCTGATTTTTACCTTTTGCTTTCCCGAGGGGATCTGGCCTCCCTCCTTTATTTGGTTTTTTATTTATTAGCGCTTTTAGAGAAGCCCAGGCTCTTTTTTTAGGCACTGTAAAAGATCTGCTGTGAGTTTTGAGGAAGCTTGGGACTTGAGACCATATAGTATTATAGGTTTGCTTGGTTATGTAGATTTTTAGTCGCACCTCAATTTTGATCACAGATTTAGAGGGAATATCTGTGCTATCTGAGTCTAGCAGTGCACCGAGCCCCCTCGACCCCACTGCTTGCACTGCTTGCACTGCTTGCACCACCGTTCCTGTAACTGTTCCTGTGCAGCACTCACGCTCCAGTTCCTGCTGCTGTAGCTGCTCTTCTTTCATTTAATCCTTTCCTTAGTGTTTTCGCCTCCCTTTACCTTCCTAATTTCCTCTCCTTAGATAATTTTTTCCCCCTCCCCTGCAAGGGCAATTGGCTGTTATTGGCTGTCGGCTATCGGTTAGCGCTTCAGTGTCTCCCTGACAACGCAGCATTCAGCACACGCGATTTAAAGGCGTGGCTTGAAAGTCCGCAGATGACGCTCGATGTCGAGCAGAGGAAGGAAGGTATTTTGGTGTGCAAGTGCCGTAGAGCCGGAGGTGAGAGCCAAAGCAAGAGCCAAGGTAAATGAGCAGTGATTTAACAAAAGTGATGAACAAGGAAAAAAAAAGCGATAAGGAAAAAAAAGGGAGGACACGTGCACTAGTTTTTAAGCTGATAGACGCTGACACCGAGCCCTTAGTTTAGCTCAGTCCCGCTCAGTCCCGCTCAGTTTCTCATTTCGATTCGCGCAGCGCCCGGCTCCCTTGTCTTCCCTTTTCATGCGCTTTTTTCGATTAGCTCCAAACAGCTCAGTTCAGTTCAGTTCAGAAAAGATACGTACGAGTGTGAGTCCCTGGCAAGGGGGGGTAGCAAGGGGCAACAACCAATGTTATTCGCTTGATGGCACAGTTCAATTCAATACTCAATACTTCAATACTCACGATTCCAAGGCATGCGCCACTCAGAAGTGTGCTCAGAAGTGTGCTCGGAGGGATGTACTTGAAAAGAATGTCGGAGGATGTCAGTATCGATATTGTCACACATTACTCATGCCTCCGCACATTCTCAGCTTTTATATGATGAAAAGCTCTTACAACTGCTGCCTCAGCCATCATACCAGCCCTCTTAGCAGTTTTCTCAAATATCATCTTCATCTTCATCTTCAACTTCCCCTTTGCGCGGGCTTCCTCCTGCTCTCTGCTCTCCACTTTTTTGCGGCCTCCTTACAACTCTTGCTCTTCTCCTTTTGTCGAAAAGCAGCCAACGATCCTCATTGATTCCTCTTTCTTCTCCTCCCGGATTTTCAGCTCTCCGTTTTTTTTTTTCCCCCCTGCCCAGCTTTTCCGCGTTTTTCCTCCAATTCAAGTTAGGTTCAACTCAGCTTTGTGATTTCCATTGCGTTTAATGCAGCATATCTTTATCTGTCTCTTTCCCATATAACAATCGCATGGGGAGATCAAAGCAAGATAAGGAAGGACCAGACCCACGGAGCAATGTTGGTGCGTCCTCTCACTCTGGCGCCATCTTGCCTCTGTCTTGCCTGTGCTCCAATGGAAAAAGTCCAGCCCAAACTGCCAGGCCAGGACCTCCCTGAACCGGAATGCAAGCCATGTGAGATAAGTGGATATAAAGTGCGCAAATGCTATACCGTCTATATACATAAATATTGACAGATTGAGGATGCATGGATGGTTGATGCACAGTCCCACACTGAGTGAAATGCCCCAGAATCAAACATAAAAGTACATTACTAGTGTGTCAACATTTTAAATCCTATGCGTTCAATTGGGCAGGGTCATCATCAGGATGCAGCTTGGTAAACACCTGTGGAGGAGAAACCATGTGTCAGTAGGGGCCATTTGGAAGCACCAATTTATCTTTAATTGTCTTGAATATGAAAGCCCACTGACTTTTCTTATTGTCGAACAACTGAATAAAACGCTGCTGTTTGAAATCAAACCAATATGTTGATAGTTACTAACATTTTCAGAGGTAGTAGAGGTTTACACTTCCCCCTCAAGGGATCATTGTGTCCTTTATTACTTGACTACCAGGTCCCAGGGTTACTGGTTTGCCCCTTGTTCTTCTAATGCAACAAATATCTAACAGGTTTTTGATGTGTTTAGTTTTGCACTAGAGGTTTTATTTGTATTCTTCATGATTGCAAACATGCTCACTCTTTCAATGGAAAGAGCTATGCGTCATAGTTTTAAGTGGTTTGTGGGAACGGTGATGGTGTGACCATGTATTATAAGGGATAAAGTACCCCCTGGCATACATGATAAGGATATTGTAAGTCCCCTTGGAGCTTCATAACCCTATAAAGGGACTTGGACTTCAGCCTCATTCCTCGATATAGTTAAGGAACTCCTCAGTGACTTGCAATATCCTTATAATGTATGGCAGGGGTACTTTATCCCTTATATCATTCCAGGTCCCATCTCACATAATAACAGTTACCAAAATGTAGTTAATTTCATTGTTTAGAAAAACCTTGCAATGATAGTCTAAAACATGGATGTCAAACGTAGGTTCAGGAGGACAAGATTCAATATTGCATACATTTACATACAATTAATCTAAATGGAGCCCATTATAGAGAAACTGGTATGCTTGAAAATCTGGACCAATCCATCCCTCCTGGACCTGCTCTCTGCAACCTTTCAAGCAAAACAATCAAGTTGGTGTTAGGAAAATTTTATTTAGAAACAACAAATAGAGTCACCCTGGAGTGTCTAGTAATAGTTGATTAATTTATTTAATTCAAGTAGTCTCCAAAATAGTTAACCAGTAATATTGTTTGGAACAAAGTTGCACACTGTTTTCTTTATGTGCAACTTGGATAGGTGTAGTGTCAGTCACTCCTCTTGAAGATGTTTGGTGGGTATCTTGATTTTAAGGAGAAAAATAGCACCCCACTTGATTGATGCACTCCTAGAACCCACCCACTCTCACGTGGGCCTTGAGGCTGCCAAGAAAAAGCTGCATTATGAGTTCCCTACTCAGGGGAGCCCTAGTCCGATTTCGAAAGTGGTCCTGGGGCCCACTCCTGGCAGGATTCAGATTGTGTGGATAACAGTCCCTTTTCTCCCCTCTTCCACCAGCACTTCTTTGTGGTCTACATTCTGCACTACAATCTGGACCTGCATTGTCTAGAACATGTTCCATTATGGAAACTTTTACAAGGCGTATGCCTTGTTTTTCATGAGGATCATCCTATCACAAATGATTGAACTCACCTCCTTAAGTGTTCTGAAAGAGAGGCATAATCAACAAACTACATTTTCCAGAAGGGGAGAGAAGACCACCACAGGAATGTTAAGTTGGTAACCCATGGCTTCTTAGAGTGACATTTGGACATTTTGTTCAACACCTTACCATTACGATTGCTGACTCTCTTCTTTCTAGTTTATTAATTGTAATTGTATTTATATAGCACTTATTGCCCCCTATGAAGTGTTGAAGTGCTTTACAGCGAGTAGGAGCTACTCCGGAACCCAAGGTTAGCAGTGATTACTCAAAACAACAAAAGAGTGTGTCTTCTTAAGAAAAGAGCAAACATGAAGAATCAAATTTGATTCTTTAGAAAGCCCTCACTCACCAACCTAGTTGGCATTCTTCAGGACCAGTGTGAAGAATGCCTAACTAGTTGCAAACATATAGGCAGAAACATGTTGACCATTCACAGTGAGACATAGCTAAACCATCTATCCAGCATATACATCGCTCACTCCATTTTTTAACCTTGCCTGGTTGGCCGAAGAATAAAATTATTTTCGGACACAACCCTGACACTTTTAACTCACTTCACATTTACTTGCACTAGTAAATCAAACAAAAACAACCATCTCCGCGTTGAAGCACACCGGGTAGGTACTCGGCCTTCCTGGTGGGGCCCGATGATGAAGCATATCACCAAATAGGTTGGTGAGTGAGGGCTTTCTAAAGAATCAAATGTGATTCTTCATGTTTGCTCTTCTCTTAAGAAGGCATACTCTTTTGTTGTTGCTCCTTACAAAAAATCCCTCTCTCTCTTGTTGTTTAGTGTCATTGTGATTAGTCATGTGCTCTCAAGAAAAAAATTACATGCATTTACTCCAGTTATTTAATGATAGATTATATTAATACCATTAAGATTTGATCAATAGTGGGGGCAATGTGGTTTCAGGTGGAAGGTTGGTGAGGTAGAGGAGCTGGCCGAGATCGGGTAATGTTAGGTTATAGGGATGGGGTTTTCAAGAGGAGAGGTTATGATCTATGAAATGAGGAATCAGCCAATTGCAGAATTGCAATAGGAGTGATTAAGGCAGCCATGCATGAGACTGAGATGAGCCTATACTCAGAAATAGAAGTTATGCAGAGGATGGAAGGTAATAAGAGGTTCACTTGGGGAAACTAAAGGAGGGAATCAAATGGAATTAGGTCAAGGTACATTTTTCATACAGAGTTTTAGTAGTATAGTGGTAGAACTCTTCCTGATATAACAAGCAATCGGAGGATGTAAGCTGTAAAAATAAATATTATAGCTAAAGCTCCATATCTAGGGTAGACAGCTTAAACATATGATCCTGAAGTGTACACATAATTGAAAAAGTAAGAGCCCAAACCTCCGTGCCAAGTCTAGTGCAGTGTTTTAAATATAGTCTGGAGTATCCAGAGTCGGTACAGGGTCTGTATGCCACCCAAGGGAATATGCAAAAACCACAGTTGATGGACAGAATGCAGAACAATGTCATACATTCACCCCAGTACAGAGATCTGTGCCTAAATCCATCGTTTTTTTGCACTCCATGCCACCCCAGTTCAGACATGGCCATATGCAAATCAGTCTGACCCTGTGCCTCATGGGAACAGTCCATCCCGAAGTGCCAAGCCATGCCTTCCCTGGACCGGAAACAAGCTTCTGAGGACCAGTTTCTGGCATTCCAGCCGTCTTCAGCCCGGCTTGCTTGAATCCAGTGGTGTGGAGAGCATGGGACTCACGTCTGAGCATACCCATCCCACTCGGCGTGACAAATGCAAAAAACACAGTTGATGGACAGAATGCAGAACAATGTCATCCATTCACCCCGGTACAGAGATCTGGGCCTAAATCATTTACCCAAGGGAATATGGCATCGAAAAAGAGAAGGTCTCATTTAAGGATCTAACCTCAGATTCTGTTATTAAAGATGTTTCCACTTACTCACAAAACTTTGGTATTTGGCAGTGGCTGTGAGTGTCTCGCCAATGTGCAATCAGATTTATACCCTGTCACCTAATCCCATCCAACTGCATGTTATGAGTGCTTGAGTATGTGACCATTGTAGTATATGTATTGTACGTATAAACAATGCCAATCAGATTGGTAAAGGCTCATGGGTTTCATTTTGGAAGCTCCTGGTCTGTTCCTGTGTGGAAGAAGTGGGTGATGTTGTGTTCCTAGAAAGTGGAAGTGTATCAGAAGAGTTGCAGGAGAGAGTATTCATCAATATTATATCATTATAAAACTGGAAAACAGGAATTCAATTTCAGTAGAACAGTAAACAGTTAAAATCACTCAAAATAACTGACTTTAGTATTAAGAATTCAAATTTGCAAAAAATAGCCCAACGTCATTTATGACTTTTTATAAGCTAATTCTCACACTTCTTCCTCAAAGGGGCTATCACATTGGAACTAAACAAAAAGCAAATTTATAGCTGGTTTGCGTAACGAGCTCAGAATCATCAATACTGAACTAACATAAAATTATAAATGTGACTCTGATGTGAATTAAACCCGTTAGAACATGTGCTTAGTGATCAATGTGATCAGGTAGGCCATAGTTTGCAACAACTTTGCTGAGATGCTAACAGTACTTTGAATGCTATGCAGTGCTTGACTATACAGCAATTAAAATAATAAACACTCTTAGATATACTCTTTACAGTCATGAGTCAGAAGGTTTTCCGTAGGAATAATTTCAGCATAACTGTGATCCAACGGAAGTTGGCTACAACAAGCACATTGTTTCGTTCAAAGTTTTTACCTCTGGACTTGGTCTCTGAATTGAAGTCAAAATCAAGATCCAAGGATGAGGATGGTGATGGATCATTGATGTTGGCAATGTCATCATCAAGCTCCCAAAGATGCTGTCTTATTGGGACAAAAGCTCAGAGTGGGACATATCTGTATTTCATAGAGCTGAGGTAATTTCATGGCTTGGATAGATTTGCCACTCACCCCAATCCAAGGTATTTACCTTCAGATTTGTTCCCATTTTTAGAAGTCAAAATGCTCTAGCAGGGCATGGCTATAAGCCTTAGCTAGGCAGGGCTCAACGAGGCAGGATACCTTTGCTGTGTGATACCACTGATTCAGAAAGGGGGTGGTGATGAACAGAGTGTCTGAATTAAGCAGACTACTCTTACCCAGTCAAGAGCAGGGCTTGATCCATCACCGTTATTTAGCTCACTGCATCACCCCAGTTCAGAACCTGGCTATATGCAAATTAGTCTGACCCAGTGCCTCATGGGAACAGGGCAAACCAAACTACCAAGCTAATCCTTCACCGGAAAGAAGACAAGCTTCCGGGTACCGGTTTCTGGCATTTCAGCCGTCGTCGGCCCGGCTTGCTTGAATCCTGGTGGTGCAGTGAGCAAGGGACTCATGTCTGAGTATACCCTGCCACACCTGTAGTGGCCACAAACGATTCAGAATGGGGGTGGTGATGAACAGAGTGTCTGAATTAGGCAGACTACTCTTACCCAGTCAAGAGATCAGGGTTTGATCCATCACCGTTATTTAGCTCACTGCATCACCCCAGTTCAGAACCTGGCTATATGCAAATTAGTCTGACCCAGTGCCTCATGGGAACAGGGCAGACCAAACTACCAAGCCAATTCTTCACCGGAAAGGAGACAAGCTTCCGGGGACCGGTTTCTGGCATTTCAGTCGTCATCGGCCCGGCTTGCTTGAATCCTGGTGGTGCAGTGAGCAAGGGACTCATGTCTGAGTATACCCTGCCACACCTGTAGTGGCCAAAAACGATTCAGAAAGGGGGTGGTGATGAACAGAGTGTCTGAATTAAGCAGACTACTCTTACCCAGTCAAGAGATCAGGGCTTGATCCATCACCGTTATTTAGCTCACTGCATCACCCCAGTTCAGAACCTGGCTATATGCAAATTAGTCTGACCCAGTGCCTCATGGGAACAGGGCAGACCAAACTACCAAGCCGATTCTTCACCGGAAAGGAGACAAGCTTCCGGGGACCGGTTTCTGGCATTTCAGCCGTCGTCGGCCCGGCTTGCTTGAATCCTGGTACCACTGAACCAGTTTTCAATATAGTAAAAAACTCCAAGTGGAGCAAGCAAGGTTATCATGCCTGCACTGGGTGCAACCTACCTGAGCAAGCCTCATCACTTATTCCAGTCCTTCAGCAATGGGAAAAAGACGAAGTCCCAAAACTTTCCAAGTGCAGGAAAGTTTCTCCTGGTCAGTCCTGTTGCCCTGTTGTTTTTCATCTTCATTAATGGGGTCGTAAAATTCTTGGAAGACATCCCAACGGATGCACCCAAATTGGCAGGTGTAAGAATTCCAATTCTTATGTTCGCCGATGATACGCTCCTAATTGCAAAAACACCGAGCGGCTTACAGCGTTCCCTAATGATTTTCGAGGAATTTTGCCTTCTGCGGGGTCTAGAGATAAATGTCGCTAAAACTAAATATATGACATTTATTCCCTATAGATCCTCAAGAGGAGCGATGCTCCTGAATAAGCGCCCGTTTGAGCAGGTAAAAGATTTTACATACCTAGGGGTCATCTTACAGGACGACATGAGATGGGGTAAGCATCTGGACATGGCCACATTGAAACATCGCCAGTTAGCTGGTACCCTACTAGCTGTGTTTAATGCATCCTTCAGAAAACCAGTCAGTCCAGTCCTGACCATTTACAACATGAAAGTTGTTAGTGCAGTTTTATATGAGGCAGAGCTCTGGGGCTTTAAAAATCTTTCTAAACTGAGCGTAGCGGAAAATAGCTTCCTACGAATATCACTAACCAAGCACCCCAGCACAGCCATTACTTTGTGATCTAGGTAGGAAGCATGGCGTCTCTTATGTGCTGCCGCTATGTCACAAAAGTGACACAAAGGCGGTGTAAAAGAGGCGCAAGGATCTTGTAAATCTGCCCTTGGTGTTTCTGCGAACAAACAGCTTGTTCTGTCTAGTAAGCATGACCTAAAAATGGCACACGGTACAAAGAATAGGCTTGTCTTTAATTAAGACCAGGCTTTAGGAACCAATATGTGATTGGACTGTGGATAAGAACATCTAACCTGGAAAGAATTCGACTGTGCATAGAAAAGTTGATATTTACATATTTGCATTAGGCCTATTTGTATTCTTATTTTCCAGTGTAATGTAGTTTCCAGAAGGATGATTAAGTATTGTCCTAAGAGAAACAATTGGAGCCAGTTTCCTTGCTGCCATATTGCAGCATCAATTCTCCAGCAAAAGTAATGGCACTCAGCAATTCCATGTTAACTCTCCATCTGCCCCGAGACCTCAGACTTGTTTGGCTTTTAGCTATTGAATACGCAATCACGGGAATGGGTGCCTGTAAAGAAAGGGGTGGAGCACTTGAAGATATGGACTCAGAAAGGTTTTAGTTGTTTATCCATGGATAAAAGGTGAATCCCCTTGGCAGCGTGCATTCGCACCCTGCCTCAGTGGTTAGAAGAAAAGGCAATCTAGCTGGTATCCTAACTGCATTGCTTGTCATCATCGTGTCATAACACTTGTGCAATTACTGACATTTCATGTACGCATCCCTCAAATCAGGAAGCATTTTGTCTTATTCTTTCATAAACCAACTAACACAGGTATCAGCTGGGAAATGCAATATTTCTTATTAGCAAAGAAGCTTGTGCATAATTTAACAATCGATATGATCATACACACAGACAATGTCAATGCTACCTTTGTGTCCACTGGAGAACAAACACAGGCCATCATTTCCACTTCTGCCTGAGAAGTGCCCTCTCACAAATGGTGTATTGTGTGAAGCTGCAGCACTATTTTATCGAAGCTAGAAAGGTGCAGGAGTGGACTGGCCAAGCAGCCACTGTTGCATTTCCCCATTGTGCTGCAGGCTAAGGTGCTGATTTCAGAGCAGGATGGACTGCCATGACTCAACCAGGAGCCCATGGTCACATTCTAGACTCAGCCTTCGGTTTGACATTTTTTGCCAGGTCTGGTTTGGCTTCCAATCTCACTCAGGAATGGTGCCACCAAATGGAAGGAAGATCTACCAATTATAGATACTATTCACTCTTCAAGACGTCCCACAATGCACATTTTGATACTAATTTTCCATAACTGGGGCCAAAATAAAAGTACTTTGGGCCAGATGTATCAATATTGGATTTTTCGATTCCATAATATCAAATGATATCGATTCGCCATTATGGAATCGCAAAATGCAATGTATGTAGGTTTTGCAATAATAATTGCGATTCCTACATATTCCTGATTTATGACTCGCAAATGTTACTGATTCGCCATTATGGAATCGCAAAATGCAATGTATGTAGGTTTCGCAATAATAATTGCGATTTCTACATATTCCTTATTTACGAGTCGCAAATAAGGAATGGCTTCCCGTTCATTCCTATGGGCCTAGAGCCCCATAGGAATGAATGGGAATTGCATGCACAATTTGAGAGTACCCAATAAGTATTCGCAAAGTGCGCATGCAATTTCAAGGGTGCCAAATGGGCACCCTGTTGCACCCCTAGAATATGCATGTTTGCACATGTGGCGCACATACATGCCCTAAGGCCATGTATGTATGCCACCCGGCACCATTAAAAATGCAAAAAAAGTGTATTTTTCATGGCATTCGCATATTACCACCAACTTGAAGTTGGTAGTAATTTGCGATTCCTTAAAGGTAGGTCGCATTTCTTTTTTTTGCTTCCTGCATGTGATTGAAGGAATCGCAAATTGTGATTCCTTAAATGCATTCGCAAAATAGGGAATCACAATTTTTAGTGATTCCCTATTTTGCGAATGCCTTTTGGGATGATACATCCCAAAAGGTTTTTTCCCAATCGCAAACGGACCGATTCTGCCAATAGGCCCTTTTGCAAACAAGAAAAATGCTTGATACATCTGGCCCTTTATGAGTTATGAGTCAGGTACATATATCAGAAAACACACACTGTAGCATATTATGCTCATAACTTACACATTGCACTTTATCATATTACACTTTAGAAACGTGTTAGCTTAAAGAAGACTTTAAAGTTAAAAACCTGGGACCAGTTTATACAAATTGCAAAGGATCAGTTTTACATGGAAATTTCCAGAGTCACCAGATTGCACCAACAGTACTGTTTTGCATTATTCAGCGGTATTCTGAATTGGGTAAAATTAAGCCTGATCCCTCCACCACCACTGGAACCCAAAATTATCAGTATCAGGTGACATCAGTAACTCCTTTTGGGTGGAGATTTTCCTAATCTGAAATTTTGGAGAATTATATTTGTGAATCTCTGATTCCTCGCCAATTCCTATATGTTTCCCCCAGTGTTTCTCTGAGTGAAACATCACAACTTGGAATCCCCACTGGGCTAGTGGTTACCACTACCAGCACCATTGCAATTAGAGGTACACTTATAAAAAAAGACTCTGTTTATGTTGATACAAAATTGGCTATCCTAGTGCAATCTACGTACCTGGCTCCAGATGCACAGCTGTTTGACCATCTACAGCTTTTACTCTCTGTTCATGAGTTATAGCTAGACACTTATGATCATTATAATTTGCCATTTCTTTTCTCCCCTGTCCAGATGAGGCCAGAATGAATGGGCTGAAACATGTCGACCCCACATCATGGAGGAGTCCGAAAGATTTCTTTTCCGGATTGCCTTTTGAATTTTGCCTCTTGTTTATTAGGATGTAACCTGGCTATTCCGTTGACTACTTGTACTTCGTACTTCGTACTTTGTCATCTACCAAGCGTTACGACTGGATTATGTTGAGGACCTGATCAAATTAGCCCCATTGCTATTTTGATGCTTGATGTGAGCAGGCATCTTCAATTAAAGAGATAATACTATATTGTCTTTCATGCAATTAAGGGAATAGAATACCCCGCCTCAATCATATTAAAGTTTGTACCATTGCCCTTAGCTGCCCATCCATCTTCGAGATCCCCCCTGATCTGAGAAAGTAGGATATAAAGAGTACTTCATGTCTGAAGGAAATTAGGAAGCAGTCCATGAAAGAATACTGTGTGACACAAACAACGTTGGGAGTGGAGTCTTAGCTGGACCCAGTCTCAAACTCATTGGAGCGAATGTTGTTGACGCAGTTCAGTTTGGATTCCATCAGGTGCATACTTTGTTCCTCCCTGGGATAATTTTAGACATCTAGTATATGTATCTGACCATGTGATGAGATCTCCTCAGTCTTTATTGCACTTTATATTTTTTCTAAATTTCATCAGCCTTATACTAAAAGATTTTCAATGTCTCTTATTCGGAAGCTACATTTACTAGGTGCAGACCGGCTTTGTTATAGCTGCAGCAACGTAACCGTCCTGAAGTTTGCTCAGCTGAATGTCTCATTTTTAAATCGGCTGTATGACTCGATATAACTAGGATCTTTGAACTTGGTTTTTACCATGAATAGCATACATGGATTAACAGGCTTTAAATCTGTCTTGTTCTTCTCAATTAGGTTTAGCCCCGATTGTAGATATTTTGTTTATGAACTGTTATATTTTTGTCTTTTTAACATTTTATTGGTGGCTATTGGAACTGAATAATCAATTTTCCAGGTTGTAATTATTATTTTGTGTTTCCTTATGTATATGCAATCTTTTATAATCCCTTTTATAAGTGATCTCACAAAATAATTGTATTATCATTATTGCTATTACTTTGTGGGTAGATGTGCTCCTTGTGAAAGGACAGAATGCAGTCACTCACATTCAAAATTGCACAATGGAGTATGCTGTAGTAAGCCGAAGAAAAATGTGTCTGGCACAATAACAGACCAATAAAGGAAGGGGGCTTGCTAAAAGCCCCCAAAAATATATTATACACATAATTTTAGCAAAATCAAAGAGCATTGGCTAACACCAAATATAAAAAAAGGCATGCTCTGGGCCCAGATATTGTTCTATGAAGGGAAAGGGAGTCAGTGAATTTGTATTAGTAAGGAGGCTAAAATTAAGGAAAAGTTGTAATCTTTTTTTTGGAGCTCAGACAGATGTGGGACAACCTGAGTGAGACCTGGGAGGGCCTTCAACCCAGACTTCAAGGAGGAAAGCAGGGACGTCTCACAATAGCTGCGCTTCCTGCTGAAGTATTGTATCACTCAGTGTAAATTATTCATCGAGCAGAGCCTTTCAAGGAGGCCAAAGAATAACTCAGCGAGCTGAAAGATACAAACCATTTGTGATGAATCTTTGATGAGCGTGAGGGCCTGTTTATTACACTATTTGACCTCAGCGCTCCGCAAATGTTTCTACTTTAAATGGTTGGCGGGGCTCTTTTAGAGGAATTCCATTCTCACTCCATTTACAGATGGAGACCAGTCAGAGAAACAAGAAGCCCTCCCTTAGCATCAGAACAAACCAAAAACGCGGCTTTAGGGCAGTGCGACTGGTGCGGCCGCACTGGGCGCTGGTCTGTGGAGGGGCGCTGACCTCAGGTGGGGGTGCTGGGTTTGGCAATAATTAATGGTTGGAGAGATGAGGGTCATTTTTGCCTGGTGAAAGTGATAGAATCGGAGGAGGCGACCATGGGGTGTGGGGGCGTCAAAAACGAAGGTCGCACCAGGTGCCACCAGGGCTAAAGCCGGCCCTGTTTCAAAGTGATGCCAAATACGAGAAACAACCAGGGGCATCATTGGGGGAGGTGGTGGTGAGGTGCAAAGCTGATACATACATTGAGAAATCCTAATTTCTAATAAGTGGAGTCAGCCAACTTTCATGGGACCCTCTTGTTGGTATAAGCTCTCAACCTCACCTTAGAAATCTACAGACTCCTCCCATCCTTCCCAGGAAAAGATAAATTCATCCTGAGTGAACCGGTTGGGATCTTAGGGTTCAGCAAGGGAATTTCGAGCAGCGGAGACACCGCAACCTACAATAGGTTGTTGCTGGCAGTCCCTCAATGGGAAAACATAATATATTTGTAAAACCCACCTTTACTCTTTGGGGTAGCTGAATAACAGATATTTATAGTTACCTATTTCAATGGTAGTCATTTTATCGACCTTTGGAAGGATGAAGGGCTGAATAGACCTGCCAGGATTTGAAGTTATGACCATGAGGTTATGCATACATTTCTGGAACGGATGTCTCAGTGATCCAGTGTTACTGTAGATTGAAAAGGACATATACAATTAAAGACTGTGAAATAGGGAAAAATAAAGGCAATAGTGAACAGATTGCTCATCAAGCTTAAATTAAAGGTCAAAGTAGGTCAAGGCTTAAGCAATCATTCAATGAATTAGCAGTTGGAGAGCGCAGCACTGTCATCCCTACGGGTATCTAGGCCCGGGTGTGCGAGGTCTCCGTCGAAATGCCAGGTCTTGAGAAAAAGGCAAAATAGAGGGCAGTAAAACTAGCAGGAAAGGCAAAACAGAGTACAGAAAAATGAGCAGAAAAGGCAAAACGGAGTACAGAAAAACGAGCAGAAAAGGCAAAACGGAGTACAGAAAAACGAGCAGAACAAAGAAAAACAGAGCAAGTAACGAGCAGAGGAGGCACAAACAGAGGACAGCAGGTAGACAGGCAGCATCGGGTAGCAGACTGCGGGCAAGCTGGACATGAGAACTATTGCAGGGGGAGCTGGCATGAGGGTCTGCTCAATTGGGTCACGCTGCGGCCTCCTTTAAGTAGGTCCTGGGGTAAGGCAGATGTTGTGTGGTGGGAGGAGGGAAACCACAGGAAGAGGGAAGAAACAAGCAGAAAAAAGGCAAAATAGAGCAGAAGAGGACAAAACAGAGGGCAGAACAATAAGTAGAAAAGGCAAAATAGAGGCCAGAAAAACAAGCAGAAAAGGCAAAATTGAGGGTAGGAAAATGAGCAGGAAATGCAAACCAAAGGGCAGAAGAAGCAAAATAGAGCAAGAAACGAGGAGAGGAGGCAAAAACAGAGGACAGCAGGTAGACAGGCAGAAGGGGGTAGCAGACTGTGCACAAGCTGGACAGTAGAAATGTCACAGGGGGAGCTGGCACAAGGACCTGCTTAATGGGGTCTTGCTGTGTCCTCCATTAAGTAGGCACTCGGGAGAGGGTGGGGAGCTGGGTGGTGGGGTGTGGGAAACGGCGGGAAAAAGGAAGAAATATGCCAAAAAAGGCAGCCCAGAGGGCAGAAAAACAATCAGAAAACGTAAAGCAGAGGGAATCAAAATTAGCAGAAAAGGCAAAACAGAGGACAGAAAAATTAGCAGAAAGCAAAACAGAGCAGAAGAGGGCATAACAGATGGCAGAAAAATAAGCAGAACAAGCAAAACAGAGCAGTAGTGGGCAAAACCGAGGACAGAAAACTTAGCAGAAAATGCTAAACAAATGGCAGAAAAAGGAGCAGAAAAGGCAAAATGGAGGGTAGAAAAACAAGCAGGAAAAGACAGAACAGCGGACAGAAAAACAAGCAGAAACAGCAAAACAGAGCAAGAAAAGAGCAGAGGCGGCACAAACAGAGGGCAGCAGGTAGACAGGCAGCACAGGGTAGCAGATTGCAGGCAAGCTGGTCAGGAGAACTGTCAAAAGAGGAGCTGGCATGAGGACCAGGAGGCATATTTACAAGGGGATATTGCCATGAGAACATCACTTTTAGAAATGTTCTCGTGGCGATATACCCATCTCCTTATGTACAAAGTGGAGTTAAGCCTCTTTTTGTGGCTTTACCTAGGCTTGAGAATATGGCCCCTTTTCATGCAGCACTTAGCATGAAAGGGGCGTGCAATAGGTGTTTCTGTGGGCATTACACCACAACACCCATGCCTTTTGACGCTGCCACAGATTTACAAGGAGGTATAAATCTGAGTCAGCAGTGAATGGCGAAACAAGGAGAAATGCTTCTATTTCTCGTTTTCGCTTTTTCTACGTGTGCTGCGAGCAATATGCCATTAATGTTTGTTCATGTGCAGGAAGGTGTCCCTTACTGAACATAAACAATCCTTAACGAATGACGATTTGCTACTTCTATATGTGCCTTCCTGCACTTAAACAATCATTCCCTACAATGCAGGAACCTTGCACTAAGGTGCAAGGCTGCCTGCGTTGGCGCTAAGCAGCCAATGTAGCACCAGCGCTAGGGAAAACACAAGGGTGCGCCATATTCTTGTGAATACCGCGCATCCTTGCATTTAGAAAATTTCAGAACGCGGTGCTGCCAAATTCTCGTAAATATGCCCCCAGGTTTAAGATTTTTCTCTGGTCCTACGTGTTCGCATGTACGGGTTCATAAAGATATTCTTCCTATTTTTAATGTCTTTAATAAGAGTCATTTAGTGTATAAACATACATAAGTAATTTTACAAAGTTTGTTCTGTAATGCAAGAAGTATGGATTTAAGGTATTCACTAAAGTGTAAATATCTAATTCCCGTTGCAGTAGCATTGTATACAGTTCTGAAACTCGTTGTACAGCTATGTTTTAATGCAAAGACGTGTCTCCATTATTCGCGATAGTTATTCATGGTAATGGATGAGTGCACATCCCTGGAACACCAGGTAGCTGTACATCACTTTATGCATCCTACATTGTCTGATTATTAATAGAATATTCCATTATGGTAAGGTTTTTGTGCTTTTAGTTGAACATCGGTGTAATCGCTTACCACTATGTCATTTGGGGAACTGCCATAAAACCATTCTCAAGCTCCTTTGGCAGTGTCAGAGAGTGTCCCAAAGAGATGCTGTTTCCTCCTGTTCTTTGACCATGCATCCAAGGCCAGTCTGATATTAAACAGAATGCAGATTGTAATTTTCCATAAAGCACGACCACTGCTCCGTAGAAAAGATATGTACGAAACTGGAGTGCTAGTTGAAAGGGGTGAGAACCCACTTCATATAAAACAACTTTGTGTGTTTCTCACTGCCAGGATATGTAAAACATCAAATATACATTTCATACATTTTAAATAGCATTCACCCTGCCCTATGGGCTTATAAGTCTTACTTTAGGTGTGACTTCTAAATCTAAAAAGGAAAGTTTAGATCTGTTAAAAGGTTTGTTTTGCCAGGTCTAAATCACAGTTTAAAACTGCACCCAGGCCATAGTAGAAGGCCTGAGATCTGTTTAAAGGGCTACTTTAGTGGGAGGCACAATGAGTGTTGTAGTACCATATACCAGGTCCATACCAGTAATTAAAATTTGCCAATTAGGAGTACACCAATTCTAACATGTTTTGAGATGAGAGCACATGCACTTGACCACTGTAGAAAGATGGCTCTGTATATACTATATCAAAGTAAAGTATAATGTGCACAGAGTCCAGTGGATCACCATAGGCCTACAGAGGCTTAAGTAAATAATTCTAGTGGTAGTGTGGTAGAGCCGTTAGGCTTATCAAAGAGCTGCATTAAGCATTTGTTGTACCCACTCAGGCAAGAAATTAATACACAGACTCAAGACTGTATCCACGACCAACTGTTTTGTATAACAAGTTATTACTTAGTTATTTTATTGGTAGAACCAAGAGGAACTCAGTTGCAGATAAGTAACAGTTTCAAGAATAGCAATACTTTCCAAATGCAGTGGGTATTGTGTTGTAAAGGCAAAGAAATACTTTACACAGGGAATTAAAAATACTTTGGCAATGTCAATCAAACAGTAGGAAATTTAGCAAATGTAAGAGATACACATAGTGCAATATGTAGAAATGGAATGCAATCCTATGGAATTAAAACAGTCATATGCAATTACTGGTAAGTCTCGACTTACACATCCAGTCTTCGGGAGTTTAGATCAACACTGGGCAAGGGTCAGATCAAGGTAGGCAATGCACCACCAGCTGCACTTGGGAGGTTGGGTGCAGAGTTCACTGGGCCCAATAATAGTCAATGGAAACTGGGGGCACTCACAAGAGGCGCAGTTTGCAGGTAAGTATCCACCGTTGTGGGGCACAGACCCTGGGGGTTAATGCAATCACAGGGTAAGGACAAGGCAGCACAAGTCTCACACCACCAGCAGCACAGGGGCGACTGGGTGCACGACGCAAATCAGCAACAGGCACCCAATGCAAGTAATAGGGGGTCTCAGTCGCACAAAGAGGACGCAGGCTCGGACCAGGAGACTGGATGAAGGTGACAAACAGTTGACCAGGTAAGTTGAGTTTTCGATGATTGCCTGAGCACCATAGGCTGGGTCAACCAAAGTTGGGGGACTGAGGATGCAGGGGTGTTTTTTGGTGATGTATTCTCTTTACTAGAGCCAGTTGTGGTCAGGGGGACCCTTCGTGATGAGGCTGCATGCGTTGTCATGAAGTCCAGGAGAGGTCAGTCACCAATAGAGTCGAGGTCAGGAATGCTGGGGAGACTTCACTGGACAGGTGAACTACTTATACTCGGGCCGTGGGCGTTTGGTGCAGAGTGGGTACGAATCGTGGTTCCAGCTGGAACAGGACCCCTTGTAGTTGGATGCTACTGGACAGGCAGTGCTCTCGAGATCTGGTCTTTGTTGAAGAGTGGTAGTCTTACTATTGCTTCTGGAAGTCGCTCACCACAGGACAGGTGTCATACTCTTCGCAGGATCTTTAAGCTAGAGACAGGCTGGTAGGTTTGAGGACAAGTCAGTGGACATCTTCAGGCTTTGCTGCACTATGTCTTCTTCGCCCATCTTCATAGGTTGAAGAATATTAGGGTCAGGGTTCAGCAGTGCCTCTAAATGCTGAATTTAGGGGTGTTACAGGAACTGGCAGATGGCAGGCAATGGGCTACTTGCCTTTAGAGTGACTACACCTTTTGAATGTCCCCACCCTTTGGGGAGAGAGCATCCCCTAAACTGATTGGCTAAAATCTTTCCATTCGAAATGGAGGATTTTCTAAGGACGAGGTCATCTCAGTCCAGGGCATCTTAGGGGAGACACACCTTTGTTGACTACTAATTTGCCCGGCGACCTTGCCCCCAAAAGTGGGGCTTGGTCAGGAGGGAATGCATCCTCTTAAGCTAGAGAGGATTGGCTGGCATATCAAAGGGCAGAAAACCTGTTGTTTCTGCTTGGTGGTAGGTTTGAAGCACCTCTACCCCAAGCAGACTTTGTCCATGACCCACGCGAGCACAAGGGCTCTCACCTCAGGGGGTCAGAAATATGTGTGTGTGTGGCAGGCCAGTCAGCTGAGCACCAGGGAGTTGATCATTTTTCTGGGCATTTCCAGGATGCCCTGTGAATGCATTTTGTGATAAATCCAGCACTGGCATCATTGAGGGTTTCTTATGCTGAGCAGTTTTATACCAAACTTCTTACCATTCAGTTACGCCATCATGGAGCTGTGGAGTTCGTAATGACAAACTCCCAGACCATGCACTCAATCTGGCTTCACTGCACTTACAATGTCTAAGAATGGACTTAGACACTGGAGAGGCATATTGCTCACCTGTGGTATAGTGCACTCCACCTTAGGACTGTGAGGCCTGCTGAAGGGGTGACTAACCTATGCCACAGGCAGTGTTTGTGGGCATGGCACACAGGGATGTTTGCCATGTCAACTCTTAAGTTTTGTCTGCACCAAAACACACAGAAGCATATTTGCAAGCCCCTGGTGCAATAGGAACATCACTTTTAAAGATGTTCCTGTGGTGATAAGGGCTTTGCCTTATTTAGAAGGTTGGTGTTATGCCACAAAAAGTGGCCTAACTCTGCCTTGTAAATGAGGCACCATTTCACGCTATACTTAGCGTGAAAGGGGTGGACAATGGGTGTTGCGGTGACCATTACGCCGCAACACCTAATGATTTTAACGCTGCCCCATATTTACAAGGGTGGTGTAAATATAGGGCTGCACCAAAATTAAGACCAGGGAAAACCTGGTCTTAACATGGCGAAACAAGGAGAAGTGCATTCTTCAGCACACATAGAAACAGCAGAATGCCATGAAGGATTGTTTATGTGCCGGAATGTGTCCCTTCCTGTACATAAACAATCATTAAGAAAATCACTATTTGTAATTTCTATGTGTGCTGCACAATGCAGCACACATAGAAGTTTTAAATTGCCATTCTGGATTGTTTATGTGCAGGAAGGACACCTTCTACACATATACAATCATTCCCACAACTCAGGCACCTTTGCACTATAGTGCAAGGGTGCCTGCATTGGCACTAGGCAGCTGAATTTAGCGCAAGCACAGGGAGAAATGCAGGGGCGCATCTTATTATTGTGAATACAATGCTTCCCTGTGTTTCTAAAGTGCGGAGCGTGGGGTTAGCTATTTTGGAGCTCCGCCACTTTTGTTGTTGATATGCCCCACAGTCTGCAATGGCAGTGTGCATGTTAGGTGAGGGTTCTTTCAGGGTGGCACATTACATGCATAGGGATCCTCTCTGGTCACAAGACCCTTGGTACCAGAGATACCTTTTACAAGGGATTTATATGTGGGCGAGAGGTGTCCCAATTGTAGAACCAAAGGTACAGTTTTGGGAAAAACACAGGCACTGGGAACCTGATTAGCAAGGACCCAGTGCACATTCTGTCAAAGTGCATCAGATAACAGGCACAATTGAGGGGTAACAATGCAAAAGAGGGCACTTTCCTACTACCACTTGTTCACAGGAGTAAAGAGTAGAGTCCTATGGTCAGCAAAACAGGTTCCGAAAAAGAAGGTAATCATCTGGGTGTATACCATGCAAAAGATGAGAATTTCCATTAGAAAGCAACCAATCCTCAGATATTTAACAATGATGGGTGTATGTAGAAGAGTGGTATGATGGATGTGATGTGATTACCATGCTAAATGTATTTCTGCATAAATCTCAAGTCATTAAGGAGAGTTTTTCAATCCATGGAACCTTGGGACCTTCATTAAGACATCCTGCAGGCAAATACATGCAATAATACTTCAAAACAGAGTCTACAATGTATACCGCTCAGTTAGTCTACAGTTCCGGTGGGGTAAACAAATTATTTGAGAGAAACACACCTTTGTATTGTGTGGATAAAGTGGTCACATCTATACATACAAGAGTATTCCTAGACAAAGCTAACAATGCTAAATGGGCCGATCGGTTCCTTAGATGGTCCTGTAGAGGTACATGGATTATACTCAGTGGTGGCTGCTAGGTGCTGAGGGTGATGGGGCAAAGGGGACGCAAAAAAGAAGAAAAAATTACCTGAAGGCATGACGCGATGACCTTCTTCACCGCTTGTGTCCCTTCCAGGCAGGCTCCAATGCGGGACCAGGAAGCTGCACTCACCGATCCTGGTGCATCTCTTAGCATGGGAGACGCATCAGGATTGGAGAGAGCAGCCTCTCACAGCACTCCTAAGAGTAGGACTGCATGCTTGGTTTGCGCAACAACCACTTTTTGAGCGTAAGGCCTAAAAATATCTTCAACTCCTCAAGTGAAGTGAGAGCCTACTCACTCATAAATTGATTGGCACGCACATTTGTTTGCTGCACAATTTGCTCAAGGATGTCAATGTCCAAAAAGAGATGGATATTATCAATTGGACAAAAAGTGGCCATATTGACTTTACATATAGCGTCGCCAGTGAACGGCCGAAGTTGAGGCTGAAATTAATTGGGGGGGCTACCAAGAAAGCATGCCGTCTCTGCTTGCCACCACACATGCCCTCTCCCTGGGTAGTCTACCCTTCTATGGTCACTCAGCTGCACAGAGTATGCTTGCGAAGAGACAGCATGACTGCCATCATCATGTCCCTCCGAATGGCTGGCAGACGATTCGTAATATGAAACTCGACCAAATGAAAAATCACTTTCAGATGCAGCTCCATTTCCCTCTCCCTCAGCTGCTGTCTCATTATCTGCTGTCTCAGTCTCTGATCCTGCCTCCGAGCTGTCATCCATAACTCATGGTAGAGCCAGAGCAGTATTAATCTACTGAGACATCATCTATGTTGACTGGCTAAAACCTTCCTTCTAAAACACTTTCCTACGTAGAAAACAGAAGTATTGTTCTAAGTCAGTGGGAGACAAAATGACATCTATTACATACGGCATGGGGTGATAAGAGGTAGGCAAAAAAAAAAGAGTAATAAATAAGCACTCACATAGAATAAATGAGAAAGAAGAGCAAAGGAAAGAATAGACATGAACAATCAAACAAAGGAGCAGATCAAAGATGAATGTCCAGATCTGAAAGGAAAAATACTTAGAAGTGTTATGAGATGTGTCGGCACATCACAAGAACAACAGCAGAAGGCAGATAAATAAGTAATACCAAATAGAGAAAAAAAGCCATTATAAGTAAAAGGAGAAAATACATATGCATGAGATGAAATAGTCTGAAGAAACATTCTTAATTTAGCAGGATCATCAAAGGATTTAGAAGTGCCTTTGTGAGTTATCATGCATAAGCAAGGATGCACAATACCGTAACAATTGTCTTATTTGAGACCTCAAAGTAAGGAACTCCTTCGTCACCTTGCATATGTCTTGAGGAAAGAAGATTTTTTGGCCAGACCAAACCCAACAGCATTTAACTTTAGCAGCTTTCAAGATGCGTAGCAAGTCTGGAAATTCGAGGAACAGCATATTTATTCCTCTAGGTTAGAAGCATCAGTATTAAGTTGGCCCAGACAATGAGCTGAATGCAGGTTGAGAGGCGGCGGAGTAGGAAGACCAAGGCGATCTGGAAGAAATTTGTTCAAGAAGATTAAAGTCTTCAAGTGCTTCTGGCAGTCCATAGAGGTGAAGATTATTATGATTCCTGTTTTCCAAATCTATTGTGTGATGTTTGAGTTTCAGGATCTCCTGTTCAAGCAAGGTATTTTAGTAGCCGGATCATGAAGAGAACTAGCACATTGCTCATGTTTAACTTTTTTCCCCTTCATGATGATCCATCGATCCTCAATCGTTGGCAGTTTTTCATTGGTTGCACACGTAGAACGTTGCATGCCTCGTAAGATAGAGTTAACAACTGGATTGTAAGAAAACATAATGGGTGATGGAGGATCATGTTCACCCTCTTAGACTTCTTGCTGGAAGAGCAGGCTTTAGCACTTGCAAGTAGATCGCTGGCCATTTTGTTGTGGTGTACTTAAAGGATTTTATACTGTCCATAAAATGAAGAAATGATTATATAGACAAACTAGCGTAAAATATAGGTTTTAGATACTGAGGCAGAATAGAGACAATAATATATAAAAAAATGTTTTTATGCAGTCACAATGAGGCATAAAATAGTATCGAATATCCAAAATCCATCACAGTCCTTGAAAAACTCAGGAGACATTAAAAATGAGAATCATGTCAGTTGGGTTGCCGTAATTGAAAAATGAAGAGAAAATAACATGAGTAAATAACCACAGTAGTTAAGCAACTCTTAGCAAATGTCCTTCCTGGACATAGCAACTATACGTAAACAAGAACTGCATGTTCAAAGATCATGAAAATTAATAACAACATCGAAGCAAAGGCCTGCAAAGCTTCTGGTATATAGGAAGGTCTTCTTGTGAAGTAAGAATAAAAGATTACAAGTACAGATTACGTACATGTTCAATATTGCAGCGCAGAGCCAATATTTATGCTATAAAGGAAATTCCATAAGTCCTGGTCCTGCAAGGACAAGGAACGCCTGGTAGGAAATATATGTGTAAATATGATGTGAGCGCTATGCTAAGAAAATGACGGCCACCTCCTTTCTCACAAAAAATCACAGCAACTGCACCACAGCATGTAGCAAGTTCGGAGGAGTACAGCAGTGTAATCCTCTGATGCAGGAGTTAGCTAGCTCCCGAAAATATAACATGCCCAGGAGGAGACTGGGAAAGCCTTATAACAGCTTTGAGTAGTGAAAAAGGCCCAGCAAAACACTGTAGGTCACAGGTCTGCTGCCATCTTGCACAGCATGGAAGCCCCCCCCCCCCAGCAGGGCTTTATGACTTTCTTCTGGTACTTCCATGTGCAATGGTCCCAGAGTGTTAGATCTGCTGTAAACACTGTGAATCCTTACTGAGATAGCGGTTATGAAATGAGGAACACATCGGGAGGGTTGGATGAGATTTCCCTAAACAATAATTATACTGACGCAGTGGCAAGGTTTTACACACTAAGGGGCTGATTCACAAATGTAAACTTACACTTTTGAGTATGTTTACTTCTTTACAGTATTTTCAAACTACCCAGACTTTCCACAGTCAGGATGTTGAACTCCACCCCTTTGAGTATAGGGAGTGTGGAGTCATAAAACTCAGCACATAGTTTCTGAATAACGAAAAGTAGAAATCTTACACAAACGTGAATCAGGCTCTAAATGCTCTCAAGTGATCTGCTGTTCTGTTCACATGGCTGAAGGACCTTAAGGTGTCTGTACATACAATTGAAGAGTAAGGGATGTACAAAAAGGGGTCACAGCAGGAGTAGAGACACAAGTGGGTGCAAAAGGATTACAGAGGAAATGGAGAAAGTGTGTGAGGGGATTCAGGAGAAAGGGTGGTATTGTGGAACTATTTGTTGACACAGATGGCACATTAGGCCAGTGGGCCCACTCACTCAGAAAGGGATGCAATGACAGTCAGTTTTTGGAAAATCTGGACAGATAACATTTTTTGGAAGGTTGCTCAAGATTATTGCTGGCTATGTTTGGTGTGCTAGCAAAATAACATGGGACAAGGAACTGTGGTTAGGAACAGTTATTCTCCAATAGCTTATGAACCATTTCTGAGGCTTCATATTGATTTCATGGAGTTGCCTCCTGGGGAGCTACCGCTATGCCCTGACTCTATTTTTATGTTCTTGAAATCGGTGTGGGAATCTCCAACATGCAGGTGTGATGCAAGAACATTGGCAAAGCTGTTTGTCAAGAACTAATTCTGTGGTACAGAGTACCAATGTACATAGAAATTGATCAAAGTGGACACATTTCAAAATTGAGATCATAAAGCTAATTTGTGAGGCTGTAGGCAATACCCAGAGACTGCATTAGGCTTATCACCCCAACTCCTGAAAAGAAAATTAATTGTGTGGTCAAAAATAAATTTCCATAGTTTGAGCTCCCACCCTAGTGAACGGGCCTGATGCCCTTTGTTGAGAGCTCATTAGCTTATGCTACTCTCCCAAAAGAAAAACAGGATTGACGTTGCATGAAGTGTTGATGGGCAGACCAATGAGAGTGTCCAGCATTCCTGCTGCTATGTTGTTGTCAATAACTAATGACTTGATCTTGGATTTTGATGTGGTGCACTCACGGTCCTGCCAGATACAATGAGCTGCACCAAATCTATTGATTGCCGTGTGTCACAGACTGGAAACTGGGAAGAGGTTTGTGGTGAAGAAGCACATTTGAAAGACTTGCTTACAGCCCCATTTCAGGTCTTCTTTGCTATGAACACAGCTTTGATATGTGAAAAGCTGCCAAATTACAAGTGTTACACACAAAGAAAATGAGGAATTCAGAGGAGAGTGCCAAAGACCCCTTGGCCCTGAAATAAATTGTTCTGGTCAAGAAGCATTGTATAAACAAAAAACCGAAAGGGGCAGTTGAGTTACTCAAAGTCTACAATGAATGCAGTCACAATAAAACTGGGAGGAAAGATAGGGAACTAAGGATAGAAGGTCATCTAGGTCATCATGGGGGCTGTGTTTGCACAGTTGGACTGATTTTGGCACTTCTGGTACAGATGATCAATACAATAGTCCCAGTACGTCCTCCATCCCACCGATACTCAGCAAACTGAAGGAGAATGATGAGTAGGAGATGCACACCCATCGTCAAAATGAGTATCGAGAAAACATTTATGTCCTGTTGGCTCAAACTTATTATTCAACTATGAATGTTTCAAATTTTTAGGTTTCACAACCATGCCTGCTTCCCTAACACAGGGAGTTGCTTATTCATAAAGGCCTCTTAATTTTCTGTTCTCTTTTACCATTTATTTTTCTTTCTTGACTCACAAGTATTTGAAGCTGTTTACTAGGTGTAGGAAAGTAGGATCAGCCTTTATGGTTACCCCCACTTTTTGCCTGGTGCTAAGCTGTTATTAACTAGTCTGACTGGGATTCAGGACACCAGTCTCTCTTCAGTCCCCCTCAAATTGCTATGTTCAGCACTTGGGTATTGCCTAGATTGGATACTGGGGTACCCTTGTCAGTCCCTAGTATATAGTACTAAGGTACCCAGGGCATAGGTACCCCAGAGGTCCCCCATGGGCTGAAGTATGCATTATGCCACTCATGGGAGACCATTCAAAATGGAACTACAGGCCTGTCATTACAGCCTATGTAAGCTGGTGCTAGCATCACTTATTAAAGATATAGGTTTCCTATATCTAGGACCACTGCACTTAAAACCTATAAGTCACCCCTTTAGCATGCCGTTCCAACCCGAAGGCAGGGTGCTTGGTTCTAAGTGTGAGGATGCCCTTGTATGAGCAGGACACCCCTACAGCCTATGCAGTCCATTCTCCCAGGTTGTAAGTAAAGCAGCCATATACCATATAGAGGGGCATCGGGTAATTCCTCAATGACCAGGTCGAAATTGGCTGCAACAAATGATATTATGTTTGGTATAAAACATGTTGGAATCATACACCCACACTGTAAACCGGTTGGGAGGTATGATTCCAAGCACTGGAAGAGCCCTCAGTTAGGCTCTCAGTGTTCCCGGTACCAGTTTTCTAGACCCTGACAGCACAAAATGGTTGCTGCCGACCAGAGACATGATTCAGCCCTCCTGCTGCAGAGCCAAGCTCATGCAGGGGAAGGCAGAACAATAGGCATCCTGTCACAGGGAGGAGTGACTGTTTCCCAGTCAGTATAGTGTATTGGGACTGGGTTGGTGCTCTTGCCAGCGCCACTATGTCTGCATGAGGGGCACATGTGTTGCCTCCATGCATATTCCAGTTCAAACCAGCTCTGGCAGCCGTTGGCTCCCACTCTTGCACGAAACTGGACAAAGAATAGGTGAGTAACCTCCCCCCTACACACACCCTCCCCTGGAAGGGTCCCCTGAATCATCCAAACCCTTTCCTTAGGTTTAGGGCTTCCTGGTTTTAGGTCCCTAGATTCGTCGTTGGACAAGATTCAATTCAGACACCACTTCTTCTACTACCGTCTGGACACTCTGGACTTTGTTTGGGTTCTACTTTGTCTCCCTTCCAGTCTGCTGCATTGTCTAAGCCTGTAAACCATACAGGAACCTTCCAAGGCCTATGGGCATCAGAGACACCTGAAGGAATCTCCCTTGAAGTGCAGGAGTCACTTCCCTGCATTCGCAGATACAACAACAAAGCTGACCAGTCTGCCAATACTGAGCTACTCCAGACTCTGAAAGGTTCAGCAACACAGGTGGTGGTTCTCCACAGCTCGAGAACCCCCCCGCCCCCCCTGCCCTCTCACCAAGTTTGAGGCCAGTATTCCTTGTGGGAGCTGCAGGAACCAAACTCTTGTGGGCCGCATCACCTTGCAATTGCAAAGGCATGTTGGCTTACTTCCACCAAGATCTTTGGGCTCCAAGTAGCCCCAATCGCAAGTATCTCCAGTGACAAAGGTTTTTGTCCACATAGCATAATTTGCATTGTGGCCTGCATCTGTTGGTGAGCTGCTCAATGTCCTCTTGCAACTCCAGTGCCTCCAGCCTGTGGGTCCTGTTGAGGGTCATCTTTGCTTCTTTTGGGCTCCCCTGATTGCTCGGGGCCTGCCCTGACACCCCTGCTTGCGTTGAGTCCCATGAACCTTGGTGGTTTCAACAGTGCACCTTCCTCAACTTCTGCATTGGTTGCATTTGCCAAGGCTTGTTAGTGCTCCCACCGGACACCGACCCCTCAACACTTGACATCTGACATGGAACAGCTCACGCATGGCTCCTGGTCTTTCCGGTGTTGCTTGGTCCTCACAGCTTCAGAGTCAATGTCATTGTCAACTCTCCTGAAACTCCTGACATCGGTGGGTATTTGTCTTTCAGATCTCCTGAGTAACATAGACTCTGTCCCCTCTGCTTTCAGGTACTTCTCAACTAGAATCCACCTTTAGATTCCACCGGACACTTTCTCCTTCTTCAGCAGCGGCACTTTCTTGAAGACCTCCATTGGGTTCGACTACGGTTTCTGATACCACTTCACACCTATGCACCTGGCTTCCCTGGTGTAGGTAACGTGGGTACTAGGGTATCCAAGGGTGGGGTGGCTCTCCAACCTTCTGTCTTCCACAGGGTTTCTTCAGGGTTCACTGGGAAGGATCCTTAATCTTTAAAATTCCAACAGCAACTTACATGTTGATTGGTGCAGAGCACGCACTCGTGTTCCCACACTGCACACGCCCTACGTGGGGTTCCTAGTCTGTCACCTCGGGTGGATCCTTGGGTCCCCAGCACTTCTACGTCCTCTGGAAATCATCCTGACTCGAGTCGTTGTTCTTATACCAATTTCTTAGGATATGGTTTGGTCCCACCCTGGGGTCCACTATGTATTGTGTGATATTTACTAAGCATGGGCAAAATTTGCGAATTCGCGGATTTCCCTGTGAAATTGCAAAAAAAATCCACAAATTTGCGAATTTTCATGCGAAATCGCAGATTTTTTTACGATTTGCCCTGGAGTACTTTCTACTGGCTAATCCAGTAAGTGCTCCCTCATTGGGTAAATGTATAGTGCTTTTACTACACTGCAGCTCCGTAAAGGGCCAGAAGATGTGTCTCCAGTGACCATGTGTGCCTGTAACACAGACACAGGCACACATGGTCACTGGAGACACATCTTCTGGCCCTTTATGCAGCTACAGTGTAGTAAAAGCACTATGGGGCAGATTTACAATGACGCAGCGGCAGCACAAAAGATGCGCCATGGTGCTGGGTATTAACAACGTGACACATCTGAGAGATGTGTCACATTGTAAAGTCCTGCGGCATCAGGAGGCGTTCCGGCGCAGGGGAGGGCGTTCCTGCGTAGGAACGCCTCCTAAAATTGGCTGAGTGAAATCTACAAGATTTCACTCAGTCACTTTTAGGCCAATGCTGCGTCAAAACCCTGCGCCTGCTTGAAGCAGGCGCAAGGCTTGACGCTGCATTGGGGAGATACGGCCCCCCAGAGCATTGCTGAAGCTGCGTCGCGCTTGCGACGCAGCTCCAGCAATGCGCTGCTTTTTTGCCACAGGTTCGCTGCATTGTAAATGCACAGCACCACTCAGCACCACCACAGCATCAATCAGCACCACCACAGCATCACTCAGCACCACCACAGCACCACTCAGCACCACCCCAGCATCACTCGGCACCATCCCAGTATCACTCAGCACCACCACAGCACCACTCAGCATCACCACAGCACCACTCAGCACCACCACAGCACCACTCAGCGCCACCCCAGCATCAATCTGCGCAACCATTCAACAACAACTGGTTCAAATATGTTCTCTCAATGTTTCAAGCTTTATTTCAAATGTCACAAAAAGATGTTAATATTTTACTTCTGTTCTTAGATTTTAGTCACAATAAAATACGCTGAACATAATCTTCACAAAAGTTATTTACAAAAGTTTAAGCTATTGCCATTATAAATTAAAATCACTTTTATTTAAGTATTAATTATTTAAAAAAATCAAGAGCCATTGTAATTTGTAATATCATTACATCTAAGTCACGTAAATACAAAACATGTTGCATTACAAATGCTATAGGTGTCACATTTGCGAAAGTTATAACTATTGGTATTGTAAATGACAAAGCTATTAATTTAGCTATTTTCAAAACCAACACATAAATTAAAAAAATTGTCATTTACAAGACCAATAGCTCAAACTTTCCTAATGCGAGACCTATTGCATTGCAAATGCTTGTTTTTATACCTGTCAGTGCTTCCTGTTGAGGTTTAATTTTCGTGACAGGCGCCTCATTGCCTACTTGTAACTATTCTCTGACCCTGCTTCAAGGGTCAGAGCAGGGTCAGAGAATAGTTGCAAGTAGGCAACGAGGCGCCAGGAAGCACTTACAGCCTTACAGCAGCAGGTGCCCAAGTTGAAGTTAATTTCTTCGTAACCCTTTTGTAAAAGGTTACAAAAAATGAGTTTAAACTTTTGCACCTGCTGCTGTAACCCTGTAAGTGCTTGGCTGAAAATTCGTCCTACTGATTCGTGGATTTTACAGCGATTTCGCGAGATTCGCGGATCGCAAAATCGCGGAAAATCCGCAAATTCCACGAGCGGAACGAATTTTCAGCCCATGCTTAATATTTACTTGATTATAATACCTTGCGTGGTTCTTTTTCACTTAATCCATACATATAAGATTGCATTCTGGTGAAGCAAGCTGCTTTACACTCCTTCTGGACTAAGCCTGAAGGACGCTCTCCACAGGTACCACTTAGAGAGCTTTCTAAGGTTGTCTGAAGACCTCTGAAATCACCAGGTTGTCTGGACTTATGTAGGGTGCCCACTTACATAAGTGGACATCATATACCAGGCCAGCTTCTCAGACTAGGGGTGTCAAATTTAAGGAATTAGAAGAGACATCAAAAGCAACCAGGTTCCAGGAAATCTTTAGCGGATTCCGAAAATGGCACTAGAGCTTTACATATTTGGGGAAGAAAAGCTTCCTTTTCATTGCCGGGTGGATGGAGTGGTTCTTAATATTTAGCCCTAGTGTCTATATGTATGAATCATACCAAACAATTAATAAATATTTATTTCTACTGTTAAAGTAGGGATGCAGGGGTGTATACTTATTATATATTCTGCACAAGGGAGGCAAGGTTTCCCAAGCTTTAATTTTAGGTGTAAGGTGCACTGTGGGATTGTTTGTAGTAGGGCAAACAGGAACTACTTGAAAAGTGGGTGGGAAACACCATGGCAACTTGTACCCCATTGGCTAGGAAGGAGCCGGCAGTCACCCGAGCCACTGTTCAGTGCACTCCATTAATGTGGCAGATCAAGGAACCCTCCTCAGAACACTTTCTGGACCTGTGGAAGATCAGAAGAGGACTGGACCCTTCTAGTTGTAACTTGAGAAAAGCTATAAAGGACTGGCTCAGCTCCCTCTTGTACCTAGGACCAAGAAGTGAACTACAAGGCCAGTGAGCTGACCTCCTTTGTGGCTACATGGACACAAAAAGCTGGGCCTGCACTGGAACCTGTTCAAGGCCTGAGGCTGAGTCACGCCCTAAAGTCTTGAGAGTCTTCCCTGAAGTCTGGGAGTCTAGGGTGAAGAGGTGAGTAAAAAGTGGCTTGCCATTACAAAGTTTTGGTACTTGGAAAAATCTGACTTCCAGCCATCGGAGAACCAGCACAACTCACCACAGCCAATCTGACAAAAACGGAACTTTGCGGGACTGAAGAAAGAAGCTCATCCAGCTTTGAGCTTCTCTGCAGCAAGCAAATCCATTTCAGCGGGCCCTCGACAAAAAGGTTTGTGACCTTGTTGATCCCTCGTCAAATACAGAGTGCTTTCTAGCCCACTGGAAGAAAATGACTTACATTTCAGAGACAAAGTCCCAACAAGAAAATATTGACCGTCCCAAAGAAGCAAAAAGTACTCAGATGATGATTGAGCCTCCTCAGGTGGGAAATTTAAAATCTTTCCACTCTGAGCTTCTTGCTGAAACCAGCGTCTTCAGTGGGACCTCGTCCAATGACTAACTGACTTCAAATTGACTTAGTTGGATACAGCCTGCTGCCTTGCCCAACTGGAAGTCTATCTACTCCATTTTACAGATTAAGTCAGAACGTTGTCCCAAATTCTTGACTGGGCCATAAAGTGCACGTAGGTCCAGGTCTACCGCAACCATAGACTATCACTCTTGCTTTGTACTTTTTGGTTCTATTTTCACTGATAACTTTTAAAAACTGAAATCTTCGGTTTCCAGTGTTAGAATTTAGTCATTTTGGTGTCATTCGTTCAATTAAAATGTATTCTACCTTTCTAATTCATTCTGAGAATTTTGTTGTTTGATGTTTTGACTTCATTAGCATTTTGGCACTGTGGAAATACTTTAGATATTGCACTAAGTTAAGCCTGTTTACTCCATCCCAGAGATACCAGTGGTTCGAGCTCAGGTTAAGTTAGTGAGTTTTGGGGTTCACCTTGACAAATTAGTGTTATTTTTCCTTGAGTTGGGGGGGGGGGGGGGTCAACCACTTAGATATTAATCCACATTCTTACAGTCCTGATCTGTCAAAAAAGAAAATATGTCAAATGAACCTGTCCATAAAGAACTAGTCTCAGGCATTCTGGGTGAAAATATTTATCCAAAGTTCCTTCTCTTATTCAGCATGACAATACCACAGCAACCCCTGTATTAGATAATAGAATGGTTGAGGTTACCTTTTTCATGAAAAGTGGCTGTGACTCAAAGAATGGTACTGGGCAGGCCCACATGTCTTGCAGGAAGAAGTTGTTAGATATGGTAGATCCACTTACTAAGATTTAGAAGTCACAGAGCAAGACATGGAATCTAGGGATCCAGTAGACTGTCATATCTAATTGGCCTTTTTTGTGTTAGTTTTTGCTCATAATGCATATGTTGCTATTTCAATGGGAAGACACAAAGTCCTGTTGCTTAGTATCAAATAAAAATTGGGTAAACTTTCAAGCTCAGAGGCTGGTCCAACAACTCAGGTTTTCTTTTCCAAGACCAGTTTATTAATAAACATAGTTATGCATCAAAGCTATGCCTAATGATACAAAGTACAGTACTCTCTGAAGAGGGTGTTTGGAAAACATGTTTTTCACTAAGTCAGTTGGTCTAAGTTCAGTTGCACCAACCATTACCACATTTAAAGAGTTACAACAGTACCCATGAGGTGGCCATTTTCAGTAACACATGTGACTCTCCTTTCTCCGAAGGGAGAATGACAGATATGTTCCCTACAACAGAGGACAAGAGCGAGCTTTTACTCAAGGTTAGTGTCCCATTTTCTTTCCCAGTGTTATTGGGTTCAAACCATCTGTTTCTTCAATTGTAGCAAACAATGTCAGAGAATTCCTGGTTTCCTCAATCAGTGCAGGGTTTTTCAAAGTTTCTCCTCTCTTTTGTTTCAAACTTTTTATCGGATGCCAATGTATTTATGAGTAGATGAATCAGAGAACATAGACTAAAGGAAAGTTTATTTCCAAGAGATCTAGAGAAAAGCATTTCCTCCATCCTCAGGGTTTTGAGAGTAACATATCTCTTGTAATAAATAATTCATAACAACAAATAACTGTATTTTTTAAATAAAAGTGAGTGTTCATCTCAAGGATGTTCCTTTTCCAGGAGAATGGATGGTAAAGCCAGACCTCAGGGACTATTACCTCTTTGTTTCAATTTGTCTGGAATACAGGGAGGGTTTCCTTAATTTTACTGACAGTGGGGTTTCCTGTATGTTCCAAATTAGAAAGTCCAAGATAACTCTTATTTAAGAAAAGTAAGGATGATGGCACTTTTTCACACATCTCTCGGACAATTATTCAGAATGGTAGGGCTCGTGGTACTGTCTATTTAAAGCTGTATTCCCAGGGCTCCTCCATTTTCCATGTGTGCTAATGTCTCACAATCAGACATTTACAGATAGGTCTCTCATGTACAGACAAAGTACCGTTAGACAAAGATATTCGAGAAAAGATGTCCAGGTAGCAAGCCCATTTGTTTCTTGGAATGGTAGTACCATCAGTACCAGATAGATCTAGTCTTAGAGTCAGGTGCCATTCTGTGGAGATGAGGTCCTTTGGAGTGTTCAGTACCGGGAGGAGACAGTCTGAAAAGGAACTGTTAATTTATAAAAAATAATTAAATCTTTTGGAGGCTCCTTTGCCATTCAGTTTCACCAAGAATAAGGTACATTTCACCATGCGTTTGCAAATGAATAACAATTCTGTGGTCCAATACGTCTGGGAGGTACAAGGCATTTTGGGAGTCCTGCCCCCATTAAGAAATTTCATTTCAGACAGAATTTCTTCCTGGTGTTCACGCTGTGGCAGGTTTCTCTACAGGCACCTGCTGACAGGGTACTTCATACACAGGTTTTCCAAACATTGAATAATCACAGGATCCTGTTACCAATAGATCTTTGCCTCCTGTTTGAACTCACAATTGACCCACTTTTACAGCATGCTTTTGTTCCAGACATTTCTCATGCAAGTTTGGTTAACTGGTCACATGTACACTTTTCCTTCATGTATCTTGATCTCCAGGTGCCTGGCTTTGATTCTTAGCCAGTAAGCCTTGGTGATCCTAAGGGGGAAAATTAACAAGGTCCCAGCACCACTAGATCATCGCTTTTTTGAAGCTTCAGTGGCGCACAATGCTGAGCCATATTTACAAAGCCATGCAAAGCCACCCTGAGTGGCTTTTCATGGCCTTGTAAATATGTCCCCCTTTCATGCATTACCCTGCATGAAAGGGGCACTCCATAGGTGTTGCTGTGGGTGTTCCCACACAACACCCATGGATTCTGACACATTCCCATATTTACAAGCTTTTGTAAACCTGGGAATGCGTCAGATTCTAATCTCCCTAGAAGAGGCGTTAAAGTCAAACAACGAGGCGAAATACCATTATTTCTCCTCATTATTTATGGTATGTCTCTTCGGTTTTTGCTCTTTTTATGTGTGCTGCAGGAGAGAAATACCATCAATGATTAGTTTAGTGCAGGAAGGTGTCCCTTCCTGCTCAAAAACAATCATCCTAGAAATGCAAGCACTTCTGCACCATGGCCTGCATTGGCACTTGACAGTCAATTCTGCGTCAGCCCAGAGGAATGCACATAGATGTGTCGTATTGTTGTAAATACAACACATCCCTGCACTTTCCTAATGATGCAGCTCGGCAAGGCAAGATGGCTTGCAATGCCGCACTGTGTCATTTTCTACTAAATATGCCCCTAAATTCCCCACTCTGGATAATTTAGGCGTGGTTCCTATCTGTCTTCAGAATGGCCCTAGATCTTCCAATCTGATCTTATCTGCCAGTTTAAAGTTAATGACATCAAACCTTTCTTGCAATTTTGGTCACTTAATTGCCTTTTACTTTCAATTGTCAGTCTTGCAAAATCTTCCTGGGCCATGGGTATCATCAAGGCAGCTTGGCAAGCTTGGGGTTGGTTGCTGTGTGGATAGGAACCACTTTCTCATTTTAGCAAATGTCTCTTCAGTTCTTAATTCCCAAGCTTCGTTGGCATCTCAGGACAAGCCTTTGAGGAATATTGATGGCTGCAAATTAGTTACTCTGATGACCCTGAGCTTTTAAAGTACACTTTCATAGGGGAACAGCCTTAAGTCTGTAAACTTCTGATGGATGTCAGATACCATTCTCTAAACCCTGATATTCCTCAAATGTAATTTGAATCTAATTTTGTAGTTGTTCCAAACATGGCTTGACAAGGACTCCCTACCTATACAAAATTAACCTCTCTAATCTGATTGATTTATTTTAAAAGTCTTTCGAATGATAGGACTCCAGATATTTCTACAAGGCATTATTCTCCTTAAGTTGTGTTTTTTTCTGTTACTAGATGCATGAGGAATACCTCCAATAGTGTTGAGTATCCTTATTTTCCTTCTCATCCAAAGTTCAGTGCAGTATGCCCTTAAATAATAGTTAATCCTTCTAAAACAAACAATGCTCCTCTGTCTTCTCCTGGCATGTGGTCACATTAGGCCCAGGCAGGAACACCACCATTTTACATGCTCACGTTTGAAGTTGACATCTTTTTTTGAACGTTGACATTTGACACACATTTGCTTGCCTGCTTGTATCAATAATGTTTCATGAAATAACTTTGCTTACATTTACACATCTTCTTAGGCATATTATCAGAGTTTTGAACATTATGTACGAAAGCTAAAAATGTAAAATGTTGTTGTTATTGTTCACTTGGCAACAGCTTTGGCTGGATGGAAACAATAACAACAGCCTTTCTGGGGATTCGGCATGGCAACATGGGTGAAGTTTATTATTTAAATGACGTCATTCCCTTGTTTAGGCAGAGGAGCATTTCACTGACGCTTCTGAGGTCGCCCTATGACGAAATCCCAGCCCAGCTGAATCCTGTTTACCTCCTGAGAAAGATGGTACCCAGTTTTACACCAAGACGGGTTCCCAGATAAAACATACCCACAGGTAACTGGGGAGTTAGATCACCCACAGGGATTCTGGAAGATTTACCCACCATAGGTACACTAGGACAGGAGTTGCTATTTAGGAGCATAACTATAACCATCATCATATGCAAGCATATAATCTACGTAACAGCACAATGGTTGAACTGTTCATTTTCTTTACCATTCTTGTGAGCTGATTACTCTGTTTTGCTTCCTCATATTGATTATTGTAGCACACATCTTTTACACAAGAATCTTATTGCTTCAATAAATATTGAAATGCCAATTCAAGTATTTCTTGTGTCCAACTTTGGGCATGCATGAAATACCAAATGAAAGGCGTTTAGATCTGTTTCGCGATTTCCTTGGAAAATCAGGGTTGTCATGTTCTGAGGTTGCACATATCACCTGTTATCTTGCTAGATTAGGGGTATAGATGGTGCACTGTGAGCTAACTAGAAATAAGTTCAACATTCCCCGATGGTCTGCATTGAATCAGTCTCCCTCAGTTTAGACGTTTATGTTGTTCAACAAACACACAATTTTATTGCGAAAGTATTAACTGTACGCCACGCCTACTTTTCGCAGATGGGCTAAAGGTATGATTTTGGGTGAAAAAGATACAGATTCCTTTGGGACTTTTGCCACCTCTTGTGGCAGAGAAGACACAGCCTCCACAACCTTTTTGGGAGAAACAAAGTTAGAGTACATTGTTAGATCTGATGACTGGCCCAGCGTATCAACTTGCAGGACGTTTATTGTAACCATTTGGTCCATGCCTATTTTGTAGTATGGGAATTGTAGACCAAGATCTAATATGGGGGGGTACAAGTCCCAGCATGCTTGGGTCTATTGGCTGGAATACAACACCTGACTAATGACCAGTTTAAGGACTGGTGATTGGTTGCCGGCTGTGAAATTCAACTGTACAATCCTATTCCCTCTGCAAGGAAAGCCCTTGGCTCATTTTAGCGGCAGAAAGTGAGATTTCCTTAGTGTAAGACATAACTATCTTTTCGTTTTACGTGTCTAGAGATGCCTGAATCTGGCTGGAGTATTTTAGGTAGAGGAGACAGTTGCACTTCGACTCATGCTCCCTCGAACGAAGGGCGGTAAGATTCATTAAGAGTTTTAAACTTTTATAGGGAATTTATTGTATCACCAAATAAACCTTTAGTAGCATAGCGTTAGTTTCAATATTTTTTTATACTTAGGGGCTCCTCACGATGTCAGGCGGAAAGCCTCCTCTTGGCAGTCAAATCTCCTCAACTGTGTCAGAGCCCTTCCGACTGACTCATTCGGTTTACATTCTGACCGACCGATTACGATATTCGCGGTGGGAATGTAAACCACACGGTTATTCCGAATCGAGCAACTAGCGGAGTATTCGTGTCGGTTGGAAGCACATTGTTCACCCCAATGGACAGCGTTTCGGCCCTCTGGATTACGATGTCGATTTCCCATAGCCTTTCCGGGCTGTCCTGTCCGACACAGAAAGGCTGTTGGAAAGTGACTTTGGGGGCCCCTTGCAGGGCTCCCTGTGTGGCAGGCACTGTGGGGTGCCTGCAACAGGGCGCTATAGACAAAATAGTCCTAGACGTTGATTCAACATATGCAATGTCAACATAGATTAAATATTAATTTCACTTTTGATCACCATCTGATTCAATCCATTATGGTTCATAACAAAGCAAACATGTTCACCCGAGATATTTGTTGAAGCAAGAAAACCACACCTGAAACAAAAGAAATTTTCTCCAAATACTGGGAGATTCTCTTATTTACTATACATTTACAAAAAACCCAATGGATTTTGTACAACGTAGAAAATCACAATTATTTATAAAAGGGAAGTCATTTATCACAGAGGACGTGCACAGATGAGAGTAAGAGTACGTGCTCGTGTATGAAAAAGCGACCAAAGAGGTCAGTGAAAAGTTGTAGGCTAAAATACAATAGTATTCTTTAAACAACTCCTAAGGCTTGAATCCTTAGTGTAGAACATGAGCCTACCCTAGATGTTAAGTTAGCAAAAAATGTAATTCTTTTTTGCTGGTAAGTAATTGAAAGATCCTCCGTATTCTAATCAATACAAGGGAGAGGGGAGTGGTAGAAACAATACTGGTACAGGCTCCGGGGAATTATGTCGACGTTTCGACCCTAAAACAAGCAGGGTGGCTGATTTCCTCAGGAGCGGGTCTTCATCAGGACGGGGAAAGGGGGGAACTCAATATCTCAATATGCAAAGGGACCCCAACAAGGGTGGGCACCTGCAACAACAAATAAATAATCGGGCTAAGTATTCCCACAGGTGACACATATCTAGTGTCAGACATCCATGAAAAGGTTTAATTAGCGGCACTCACCCTACACTGGTGTGCCCCTTAGCGCGTAATCAATCAGCACCGAACAGCTTGGTAAGGCTCAAGCGGTTCAAACGCGCTCAGTCAGCACTAGAAATGTAGAAGAAAAATGGCCATCAGTGCTATACATTAAAGCCAGCCATATACATATGGCAATCATTATTCTAGAAAGAGGACCTTAATTGATATAAGTTACGACCGTCATGGGTTCTATTAATCATAGCGCACAACCGCAATGTTAATTCACGGTGTGTGAGTATTGAATACCCATACTCTATTGGTTATGCTACTCATCATAGAATGATACACAAGAACAAAACAACGTACTATGGTTTGCCATGAAATGCTAGCAAGCACGACATAGACCAACAATATCTCTATCAACATCATTTATCCCAAAAATATGAGTGTTACTCACCCATGATCGAAATCACTTGCATAAATCCAGAGGTTGATTTAAAATGATGTAACTGTAAGTAAAACAAACGCACTCACGTCAGAATATCCACTACGCCTACAGATGCCATTAGATAGAAACGCTAACCGTCCCATTTACTAAATAAGACTGGCTGGGCCTAGATATGCCTCAACATACCTTAGTTGAGGCGAAAGCCGTCAGCTAAACTCCGTCCGCACTCTCTGCTGGTGGAGCCGTGACTGCGGAAAGGAACGCTGGATGTGGCGTGCACGCTGCAGCTAAATATAACCTGTCAGCGCTAGCGTCCACGTCACTGTGAGACGTCGCTGTTGAATACCTCGGTGGTTGCCTAGTAACCACAACGCATCCACCATCTTAGAGACAAGGGCAAGTGCCGTCAAAGTGTATCAGGCACGCATACGTCATAGTTAATGTAAACAGCACCCTCCTCCTCTTCAATCCCACGAAGAAACTCCAGTATATATCACCACTGTTAGAGAATGCTATCCCTGTTACTTGGAGAAAGACCGTGGAACTCCAGCGGTCACGTTTTTTAGCGAAAAACCGCGGACCTCCGGCGGTCACGCTATTGTTTATAATAACATCAAGGATGGAGGCCCCATCCCCGGCAGTGATAATTTATAAGAAATGGTGCACAGAAAACTAAAAGAAATTGTGATAATAGACAGGATGTGAATCATTATCTATAGAAATATGTACATTGATCTAATAGATTTACAATCATATATGTGCAACAGATTACATCATATTATTTATAAGCAATGAATTGCATTCCATGTATATATTATACCAGTTGTATTGCATAGTTAAGTATGGATGGTGAAAGAAACGATGCAATTACCATATTACCTGGTGGCAAAGAATTAATATGTATGTCTATGTGTATGTTTTAATATATTGTGCAGACATACTAGTGAGCGTGGTCTTTATTCAGAAAATCCGGGTCAACCATTATACAAGGTTGCCATTTGTCTTGTAGTTTCTTCATACTCGTTAAGACCCCTATTGACACATGTCATATATGTGCATCCATTTGCACTCCCGCACACTCAAAGTGCTTGCAAAATCGCCACCTCTCACATTCATAGTGACCTTTTCGAGAACCCACCATCTCAAGCTCTCAGGTGAGTGGCCGAATTTCAAAAAATGTTCAACAAGTGAGCTACCTGGACCCTACAACGAATCCTGCTACAATGTTGCAGTATCCTTGCCTTCACCCTTTGTACGGTTTGGCCTATGTACATGAATCCACAAGGGCATGAGATAGCATATATCACACCAACCGGATTGCAGTTGGTGTGTTGCCTCATTGTGTGTGTATAGTTGTTATATGTGCACTGTTTCGGCTCCAAAGTTAAAGGGCCCGCTTTAGACGTGCCGCATTTAAAGTGGCCTAACACAGGTGGAATGTTCCAGAGAGTGGTCTGAGTATCCTTAGATTTACTTGGAAGTAGTGATTGGACTACGTAATCCCTAATGCTTCTTCCATTTTTGAACGCCTGCATCGGTGGGGCAGGGATTCCTACTTCGTCCGCCACTAGATGCCAGTGGCTGTTTATAACTTTTTTGATATCACCACTCCTGGTGTTAAAAGTGGTGACGCATGTCATTCTTTCATTATTATCTTTCTTCTGTTTGGGTTCTAATTAAAACTCCTTATGACAGAGCCAAGCCTTCTTTCGTGCTTTTTTTAGCAGCCTGCGTGATAGCCCCTATCAGTTAAGCGTTCCATTTGTACAGCTGATTCATAAAAAAAAAAAAGGGTACAGCATTTTCCGCAAACACCCTATTTCATCATAGGTGCCTGTGTTACGGACAACATGTGTTACGGACGGTTGTCCGGTGGAACACAAGCTCCCATCGAGAACAATGGGAGTCCGACCAAACAGTGTTCGGTTGCATCTTAATCCAGCGGTCTGAAACGCAGACTGCAAGTCGGTCGGTCCAATTCTGAGTCAGTGTAGGGCGGAGGCTTTCCACCCGACAATGCAATGAACCCCTTAGATGTTCAAACTAGTAACATGATGATGCCCTCTAAAATACCTTTATTTCCATTACCATTGAATTTTACATGTATTTGTTTTACCATTTGGCTAACTCCCATTTAAACTGTAATACTTCCCATAAGATTTTAATATAATCAGGATAGAAAGCTGATGCTTGCTAATCTCTCTAGAACCTATTATTATTTACAGAGTTTCAACTGAAACACAGATCAAAACTGAGAGGCGAGAACGTGTACCACAAGAACATCTGGGTTCAGGATGCATTACGTTATCACAGCACCCACTTGCTAATACGATTACATTAGCACATCCTCACTGGCCAGATACCAGCCTGGACCAATGCAGATCTGCAAGGCGAATAAACAGCACTGGGCTGATAATGAAAAGTCCAGCGTGAGATTATGTGTGATTATGTGATCTGTGATGGAAGAGAGCCAAGAGAGGTGAGCGAGTTAAGTTGTGTTTCAATATTGTTTCCCACATTTCCCCAGAGGTCTCTCTGCACGGCCTGGAAGGAAGTCATCGATCGGATGCACTTACTGCTACGAGGATGAATAGCCGAGGGGCAATACTGCCCTCTAGTGGACATCACTCACCTAACAGCGCCGTCATGTTCTGCAGGGGGTGTTTGTTCCTATTGGTTTTCATTGGCTTGGTTTAACTTCATTTTAAGCATTTACGAGTTCTTTTGCAAAGTAAAGTTACTTTACTCTTTCATATACTTGCTATTTTTTAATTCGGTGGTTTTGGAAATGTACACTTTCTTTAGATGTGGGAGGTCCCATAGAGATATCTGCTGCCAAACCACACACACAGTCAAACATGGCGACAATTACCGTGTTTTAAAAATCACTGTGCAACGTTGCTGGGTGAAACACCGTGGCATTTATAACGTGGCGATGTTTGTATTGTATTTGGAAAGCCCTTCAAACAGAATTGATGGACATAGTAATATAGGCGCACAGGAATGCTTGAAGGAGTTTGGTTACATAAAGTGAAAGTGAAGAAGCATAATTAAGTGTGGTTTAGACAAGATAATTTAATAAATTAAGTCTGACTTAGACAAGATAATTTAATACAACATGCTGGAGCATATTTACAGATATACATCTAGGCCGAATGTGAGCCACAAAAGTGGGTATGGGAGGACTTTTGTGGCACCCAGAGGGGATTAATGGTGGATGTGCAGAGTGGATCCTAGATGCTGTGAGACATTAGAGGAAAAGGGGATAGTTAGATAGATAGATAGATGATAGATAGATAGATAGATAGATGATAGATAGATAGATAGATAGATAGATAGATGATAGATAGATAGATAGATAGATAGATAGATAGATAGATAGATAGATAGATAGATAGATAGATAGATAGATAGATAGATAGATAGATAGATAGATAGATAGATAGATAGATAGATAGATAAATAGATTATTGCATTGTTCTTTGTATATCGGGAGTGCTACTACAACAGCAGGCTTGATTCATTAAAATACATTTTTCCCATGTTAATTCTCATAGGAGTTTTGAACACAACTACAGCCCGACCTGCTGGACAGAATTACACCAAATTTGGCAGGAAGGTAGATTTTGGTTTGTAAGTCACACTTTCAGTTATTTGGTGTACATCTGTTCCGTAGCTGTTGAGAAATTTTAAGGGAAAGCAAATAAGGAAATCTGGGCACAGCCTAAGCACATATCTCATGGTGAGATCTGATTGGCTGTCAGTACTTCAAACAGAAAATGCTGGCAGCCATATTGGGACAAATATACATGATAGCACACCATTGAAATGCATTCTAGGGAATGGCAGGTTTTGAGGGTGACAAAAAGGAGAACGCATTTGTTGATGGTACCATATTAATTTTAGGAATTGCTGGGTGTTATGAGGTGATTTTACCCTGTCAAGACGCCTTCTTCTCGGAGTACATGGAGATACGTGCTCCGTGAAGGTTAAGGCAGTCATATATTATCCCAGAGTGTGCTTCACATTTGATCGCGAATGCAAGTTGTTCTAAATCAGCATTCTGAGACTGAAAGTAAAGTAAATACGTTTTTGTTTGCCTGGGTGTGTGGAGAAATCTTGGGAAAACAAAACTCTGACCTGCGGAGAAGAAGCACATGTTCTTACAAGTGCCTGTATTTGGTCAGTGAGGGTGTGTGAAGAGTTAGCAGCAAAAGTCAGCCAGATGGTCGAAGCTACAAGCAGGTTTCGCCCATCAAGAGGCTAAAACGCACACACCGCCTAGTCTGTGGGGCGCAAGCAAGGAAAGCGCTTTGAACCTGACACACTGCATCAAGGAAGAGATTTCCCTATGCCCCAGCGATTTTGTGGCAGAAACCCAAAACATATCGAAGCTGATGTATCTAAAGGAGAGGAAAGAGGAAGACAAATATACCACGCGATCCTACCCAATTTGTGGGCAACAGTACTATACTTCGAGCAGGACTTGAAGTGTCGTTCTTCATTATTCAGCCTTTGTGGATTTTAGCCTTGCTCGATTTCCTCAGGAAGAATCCCTGGTGGGTAAAACAAGGTGCTCATGTTCGAAGAAACTAAACAGGAAGAGATTTTCTGCAGTCAAAACTAGTTTTTTTGGAGAGCAGTGCCACCTACTGGAATTTACTCACTATTTCCTGTTCATGCAAACCAATTTTTTTTCCTTTGCAGGTCTTGGACAGTGAATGACCTCTGAGGGGCAGATTTACAAGCCCCTTGCCCCACTTTTGCGTAATTTTTCCAATGTTAAAAATGATGCAAAAGTGGCACAAGGTTCAAGTTCAAGTTCAAGTTCGGGCATTTGTATAGCGCACTGCTCACCCAGAGGGTCTCAAGGCGCTTGGGGAAGGGGTTCATTGTTTGTCGAATAGCCAGGTTTTAAGTTCTTTTTTGAAGGAGATGTGGTTTTGAGTAAGTCGGAGGTGAGTGGGGAGTGAGTTCCAGGTCTTGGCAGCAAGGAAGGAGAAGGATCTGCCACCCATGGGGGATTTACGGATGCGTGGGACAGCGGCGAGGGCTTGATTGGATGATCTTAGTTGTCGGGTGGGTTTGTAGAAGGACAGTCGAGTGTTGAGGCATTCGGGTCCTAGATTGTAAAGGGCCTTGTGTGCGTGGGTGAGAAGGCGGAATGTGATTCTTTTGTTGACGGGAAGCCAGTGGAGGTCTTTTAGGTGTCCGGTGATGTGGTCTTGGCGAGGAATGTCTAATATGAGTCTCGCTGATGCGTTTTGTATGCGTTGTAGTTTTTTTCTGTAGTTTTGCTGTGATTCCGGCGTATAGTGTGTTACCATAATCCTGTCGACTCGTGACCAGTGCGTGGGTGACAGTCTTTCTAGTCTCGAGGGGGATCCAGCGGAAGATCTTTTTGAGAATGCGAAGTACGTTGAAGCAGGAGGATGAGACTGCGTTGACTTGTCTGGACATCGAGAGGGATGAGTCTAGGATAAAGCCAAGGTTACGGGCATGGTCTGTGGGTGTGGGTGCTGTGCCCAGGGCAGAAGGCCACCAAGAGTTGTCCCAGGCAGAGGGGGAAGATCCTAGGATGAGCACTTCCGTTTTGTTTGAGTTGAGTTTTAGGCGGCTATGTTTCATCCATTCGGCTACTTCTTTCATGCCTTTGTGGAGATTGTTCTTGGCGGTGTTAGGGTCTTTGGTGAGGGAAAGGATAAGCTGGGTGTCGTCGGCGTAGGAGATGATGTTAAGGTTGTGATGACGCGCGATGGAGGCGAGTGGACTCATGTAAACGTTGAAGAGGGTGGGACTGAGTGAAGATCCTTGTGGTACACCACAGATGACTTCAGTAGCCTCAGAGTTGAATGGGGGAAGACGGACTCTTTGAGTTCTCCCAGCAAGGAATGAGGTGATCCAGTCCAAGGCTTTTTCTTGTATGCCAATGCTGCTGAGGCGTTGTATAAGGGTGCTGTGGCAGACTGTGTCGAAAGCGGCGGAGAGGTCGAGTAGAATGAGGGCCACTGTTTCACCGTTGTGCAGAAGTGTTCGGATGTCATCAGTCGCTGCAATGAGGGCAGTTTCGGTGCTGTGTTTGGCTCGAAACCCGGATTGAGATGGATCGAGGGAGTTGTTGGATTCAAGGAAGGCGGCGAGCTGGTTGTTGACGGCTTTCTCGATGACTTTGGCCGGGAATGGGAGGAGGGATATGGGTCGGTAGTTTTTGAGATCCGAGGGGTCTGCTGTTGGTTTTTTCAGGAGGGCGCTGAGTTCGGCGTGTTTCCAGATTTCTGGAAAGGTGGCAGAGTAGAACGAGCAGTTGATGACATCTCGGAGATGGGGTGCGATGATGGAGTCTGCTTTGTTGAAGATGTGGTGGGGGCAAGGGTCGGTAGGCGAGCCAAAGTGGATGGAGTTCATTAGGCGGATGGTGTCTTCAGTGGTGATTGCGTTCCAGGCGCTAAGGTTGTTAGATGGCGGAGCAGGATTTGGGTGGGGTGGGGAGGGTTGAGCGTTGGGAGTGTTCTTGAAGCTGTTGTGAATGTCGGCAATTTTGTTGTAGAAGAAGGAGGATAACGCATCGCAGAGGTTTTGGGAAGGAGTGATGTCGTTGGATGCTGCGGTGGGGTTGGTGAATTCTTTGACGATGTTGAAGAGTTCCTTGCTGTTGTGATTGTTGTTGTCGAGACGATCCTTAAGTGCAGATTTCTTGGCGGATCGATTCATTTGGTGGTGTTTACGGGTGGCTGCTTTGAGGGTGGACATGTTGTCGGTAGTTGGGTTTTTTCTCCATGTTTTCTCCAGGGCGCGGCATATCTTCTTGGATTTTTTAAGGTCATCATTGAACCAGGGGGCCTTTTTGCTGGTTGATTTGATCTGGTGCTTTTTCAAGGGGCTTGTAAATCTGCCCCTGAGTGTTTTAGATATAGTTAATGGGTGTTTGATGGTGTTGGTGTTAGTCGCAGGTGCCTCAGAGTAGGGATTTCATTTAAACAAAACAAAAAATATAATTAACACAACCATGCAAAATGTAACTCTGCCACGTTTATTTATGCTAGCTTTTCGGGCGGTATTACGCATTGTCAATGTTTGTGCACGGCGCACCCTTTAAAAGGTGAACCGGGCACAAACAATAACAATGTGCCCCATTATGGTAAATGCGCTGCCCCCAGGGGCAGCTGCTCTCTGCTTTCACGGTGCAGGCAGCAACCACTTGCACTTTTAAAGGGCATTAGACATTCTCTTGCAGGTAGGTGCAGTCAATGACTGGTCAGTGACATCAAGGGGTTGTGTTGGGAGTCCATAGGGCCCCCTTTCTCCCCTCCACAGGGCTGCTCTCAGGTGGCGCACTCACGCTGTCTATAATTTTGCAAGACAAAGGTATCACATTCATTTGTTATTAATAAATGGGTTACAATTTGACTGGAGGGGAAAGTATCAGGCAGAATTTGAGGACACCAAGCTGCCTTAGCAACAGCGCCTAATTTGAAGATATTCATACCAGGCAGACAAACTTTAATAACAACTGATGCCAGTTCCAAAGGCCTGGGGGCTGTAATAGTGCAAGTAGAACAAATGGGTGAAGAGCCAATTGTTTATACTTCTCGATCTTTGAAACAAGCTGAAAATAACTATTCAGTGATAGAGAAGGAGGCACTGGCAGTACACTGGGAAATCAACAAATTAAGGAATTTCATTTGGGGGACAAAATTCACTAAGAAGACCGATCACAAGCCACTCATACAAGTGTTTACAAAGAAGGGTTTAAACTCCATCTCAAGTAGAATGAGGAGGTGGGTGGTCAGTCTCTAAGAATATATGTTTATGGTGGAATATGTCCCAGGAGTGAAAAACTATGTGGCAGATTGCCTCTCTCACCTCGTTGAAAACCCAATGTCAGAACTGGTTACTCTCTAGTGCGGTCCCCTCAGGAACAGATGATCTTGCCCCAGATCCCTCCAACCAAGGGACCGACAGGCGATGACCACTGTCACTAAACTTAGCTCGGGGGAAAGGGGAAGTGGAAGACAAAACAAGAGAGACACGCCTCAGGACACTGGCTCCTACTGAGGTTCCGTGACAATTGTAAGTGATGTTTTCGACTCGCACGAATATGGTCGAGTCTGGTATCTATGAACCGCAAATGACGAGTTTAGTGGGTGTACGTGTTTTCGCTGTACTAGCCTGAACCGTTCGTTTGTTTTGTGGGTTTCTTCATCTGAACCCACAGGTTCCATCTTAGATACAGCATCCATTTTGTTTCTTGCCCTCAAGTAGCCAGCGAACGGACGCTGTCCGCTTCGTGACCCTGGGATTCCCAAACTCTTGCGGAAGACACGTGTTCCTTTGAGGGTGTCTTTATGATGAGGGGGATGACACTGTAAGGCAGATGGCCCCGCTCGAGGCTCATCTTGCCGTGCCGGTCTATTGTCTCAGTTGTGCATTCATTAGGCACGTCTCCTTTGATGCCTGCAATCGTGTTTTCTGAAACCACCCCTTTTACACCCTCTTCGATCTGTTCACTATTCTCGTCTTCCTCTGCACCTGTTTCTGTCTCTTCCTTGATTCATTTACAGCCAAACGGAATGCACTAATGGTGGGAAGATGTACTTTTATAGTTGGGAACCGCCAAATGCTACTGTAATTATGTTCCGGGCCCTGAATACATGAAAGCGACCCCCTATGATATTTTACTATGGGAACTGGGTTGTAACCTTTTGTCTGTCATGTTAACCTATGAGAGAAAACTGTATAAAAAGAGCGATCCACAGATACAATTTGAATCAGACTCCGTGAACTTACATGCTATGTACTTCTCGTGACTTCTGTGTTCCCTGCAGTAAATAAACCTCGAATCTTTGACGCCCAAGGAAGTGTCCCGTGTCTCTGTCATTTGTACGCCGGAACAGGTAACCCACGAAGGTTTCAGGTGTTATCCCTGGCACCGCTGGGTCTTAGAATAACCCAGTCCTTCAGTTGGCGCCCAACGTGGGGCTTCATCAGTGGTACCGGTCCAAAGCCCGACGATCGTGAGGAACTTCGTGTGAAATCTCCGAGGGAAGGTGCACCCCGCTTCATCGATCCTGTTGTCGAAACAAGTGGCCCGACGACTTTTCCCGCGAAGATTCCCGCCTCCTGACGGCTGCGACAGACTGCTGCCCTGACTGTAGACCTGTTTTTGGCGCCTGGCGTAGACCTTGGTACAGCGAGATGATTGACGGGCCTTCCTGGTGACGCCATCGATCTTTGAGTTAAGTATTTGTGGGTCGCTCCCAGAGTCCTTTGTTGTTGTGGGTGCTTAGTTGTTGCATGGTTCCATTGCATTTGTGGTTCTTGGTATTTTGTTCTTAGTTGTACTATTTGACGTCTGCAGTCGCCAAAAACCGAGGGTTTTTGCTCTTTGCAGGGACATTGTACTCCTATAACCCTTGACGTTTGGGAAACTCGGTTAGTGTGCACGATGCCTGGCCGTAGTACTTTGTTCAGTTGCTTTAAAGGTTGTGGTACGGATTCCCGGCTGGAGGACTCGTGTCCGATACCTCCGGTTGGAACTCCAACTTACGAGTTATACAGTCGACATGGTTTGGGTCCGATCACATTCAATGAGTGTTGGGTTCGTTACACTAAAAAAGACGGTGTCCTTAGTTGGCCACCTCATGGTAGTTTTGAGGCCCCGATTTTAGATAATCTTGAAGCTAAATTGTTCCAAAGAAAAGCAAGGCCGGCCATGTTTGATTCCTTTAGGTTGTGGCGTATAGAAGCCAAGCAGAGAGAAATCAAGCAGCTTAAACGTAATAAGAGAGAAGGTATCGTTACAACGATGAGAAATGCAGAGCAATTTCGGCGAGATAAGGAGGAGAAGGAAAAGGAAGTTTTTGATAGATTGCAGCGCATGTCAGTGGATAAGTGTTACCCCGTTTTACTGACGGGTACGGATAAGAAGGGAGAGGAAGCGGTAGAGGATCCTTTATTGTCCTATCTCTTGAAGTCACCACCTCCGTATGCACAGGGTACCGCAGTTCCTGTGGTTCCCCCCGTCCCTGTTCCTCAACCTGCTCCTGTTCCTGTTCCCCATCCTGTTCCTGTTCCCCAACCTGTTCCTGCTTCCTTACCTGCTCCTGTCCCTACTGCTCCCCCGCTTGTGCTTCCTCATACTCCTGTTCCCGCTACTTCTACTGTTTTGGTTACTCCTGCTGCCCCTTCTGTCACTGACACTTCTCTTGTTACCCCGTTGAGTTACTCTTCTACCCCATCTGCTCGACGTCGTGTCCCTTCTGTTACTGCTAACTTCTTCACTTCTCTTGGACCGATTCTTGAGTCCACTGGTTCTGATGCTCTCCAAAGACGAAGTCAGCTTCCTGGGGGTAGGGAACGTGACTCGCTATATAATATGGCGATGAGTTGGATTAGATACCCCCTTAGGAATCCTCCGCGTGTGGTGCTTGATACGTTCTCTCAATTCAACTGGAGTTCTGGACTTTTTTTTGTTCCGTCCAGAGGTGTCAGGGTACAACACCCAAAGACCCCGGAGTTCCACCTGCCTTGGTGCACAAATGAACAGAAACACGGGCTTCTCGATGGTGGCGTCAAAGACGAAAGGTTTATTACTGCAGGGACACAGAAGTCACAGAATCTACACACGGGCAGAATTCAGGAGACTGTTCGATTTGTACAAAGTGGGTTGCTCCTTATATACTAAAAATTGTGCTCTAGGCAAATATTTCACATGTCGGTACATTCCCAAACCTTTTGTGTCTCTAAACAATAAATATTTGGCGTTACACAGGAACTGTCGATAATATCTGATACCAAACATCACGAAGAGGGGTTCCCACCAGTCCATCACAATCCCTTGTCAATATTGTATTCAAGAGCCGGACCGCCTCATCGTAAAGTTCGTTACCTCCCCCTAATAAAGGCCCAGAAGGAAAGGAGTAGAGCCAGGTGCAGGAGATAGAAAAGCGGGATAAGAGATGTTTGTGGGTTGTAAATGGGCAAGGCTACCGGCTTCGGCCGCCTAATCATGATCAGGTACAATGGACACGAAGACCAGTTTGGCAGGACTGGCCTCGGGCAGAGGAGGCAGCCTTTGTCGAGTCATGCAGCTACAGCGTGATCTGGTTTAAGGTGCACGTGTCACGTAAGAGGTGAATCTCCGGCTAAGGCTACGTGTCCTTAATCAAAGTGGAGTGAATGAAGTGATCAGAGGCTATTGCATATGTGAGGGCAAGGAAACACAAAATGGCGGCCACGATCTAAGATGGATGCCGTGTGTATATCAGAAATGTGTCAGTGGAAGGAGTGCTCTTGCTCGTAGCGTAGCGAAAACACTAGGATATACTAAATGGATCATTTGCGGTTCACTGATACCATTTTTATGTATTTCCGACAAACTTAAAAACACGGGTTCAAGTCGTCACGGAACCGTCACGGAACCTCAGACCCTCCTTTTGCCCTTACATAGGCAATTACTCAATCTATGTCTGAATCTAGTTCTATGTTCATCGGGTCAGTGACATGCTGTTGTATCATCATCCTTTCTCGTGTCTTTTCTCCAAACGCAGGTGGTTTTCTGAGACAAGTTGCAGCACAAAGACTACACAGAGCAGGACCACACTGGATAATCAGACAACATGAGAATAGGAATACTAAGATGACACCAATGACCATTAGAACCTTCCATCCCCACGCTGAAATCAGAGTCCAAACCCACTCCATGAAGGACCAGTTTCCCTTGTCTACATGTATGGAGTCCGAAATCTTGTGCAACTTAGAGATCGCCTCGTAAACTGTTGGAGCATTATTAGGAATAAAGACACAGCAGCTCGATTGGATCATTCTGCATACCCCACCTCGATCTGCAAGTATAACATCTAGAACCATACGGTTCTGTAATGTCATGAGCCTATCCGCCTGAAGCTCAGCTGTCAGATTGCTAAGGGCACCAGCAGTTTCGGTAATAGTAGATTCAACTACCCGTGTTAGCTGACGTATGTTTCTACTATTGGCCATAGGCCCCCAGAATGGAAGGAAGCCTTTGAAGAAGTCTCCAGCTTCCTGACCAGCGGTATCTTCCTTGCTGAAAACACCTCTTGCTACTCTTGTTCTGTGGTAATCCGGTGAAGCAGTGTATGTCGGAGGCAACAATCGAGCAATGTAACATGATCCTGAGAAGTCGGCAGGCAACCATGTATAAGCTCTGTCTCGACAAATGAAGTAGGTACCCCTAGCAGTGAGGAAGGCAGGGGAGGAGTTAGCCGGAAACATATAAGTCTCTACGCACTCACTTCTCCCTAGCTGAGCTCTCGGATTTCTCCCATTACCTTGCAGACAGACCTGACCTCGGTGAGGTACGACCCAGATTGGAGTTGAGCTTTTACGCTTGCTTTCTCCTAAACTAAGGCGATACTCTGAAGTATTCCAACTTAAATATACTCGCAATTCGTCTCTAGGGTAAGATGGAGTATTATTGACGTCCTTAACCATGTCAATAATTCCCTGGACTAAGGCTTTGTTGGCAGAGTTATATTTAGTGGAACGTGGTGGACGTGGAGGATAGGTTTCAAGGGCATAAGCAAAGATGGTTTGGAAGGCCTGAAATGATCCATTATAGCTGTAAGGCAAAACCAAATAGGGAATACCTTTATCCATAGTGTGAGGTATCAAGCCACACACCCAGCAGTCTGTAGTGTTAACTACCAGTTGGTGTTGATGCAAGAGCTGTACAAAAGTATTATTAATGAATTCTGAGCGTCGAGCTTGCTCATGTTCTGGAAATGAGTGAAAAGAGTGTATAGAAGAAACAGTAGAAATAGCTGGATCAAGGGGAGGCACTGTAGAAACTGGCACAAAAATCAAATTTATGCTAAAGACAATTCCACCCACCAATGTTGCTAAAACAATCAAAAATGTAATGGCACATTGCATCAAGAAACATTTGCTGTGAAGAATTCTATTAAGTTTGTTTCTGCGAACGTAAATCACATTTTCTCGTTGCAGCGCAGGAAGTTCCATCTTCTACAATCCGCTCGCGACCACTGATGATGTGTACGTAGATGAAAATGCCTCTGTCAGCCCTGGGAGTTCCCAAAACTAACAGAAAGATCGACCTTGTGTCAGACCCCTGCAAATTCAAACTAGGCACACAGCCACGACCCTACGGCTACCCAGACGGCAAGGCAATTTTAAAAAAAACAATATACAATAGCAAACTTCCTGGCTGAAAAGCAAAAGTTCAATATATATATATATATATATGTCAAAATCACAATATGCAGTTGCCTGCTTTATTAGTTCGTTTTGTGGCTTCTAAGGTTGTATCTCTTCTTTGCTGGTACTGTCTGATCGGAAAATAGTGTATCACTAGCAGTTGTTGTAGAGTTTAAGTTCGCAGATGGCAAAGTTTCTTTTGATGCTGGAGACAAATGTTCAATGTTCAAAGCAGTCTTTTCAGGAGGAGAGTCACGTTTCAAAGTGTCAATAATCAAATCGGCATCGCTGAAAGGGACAAATTTCGGAGTTATTTCAGATTCGGAGGCACCAATTCCCTTCTTCACCCAGTCGTCGTAGGGCAGCGGCAGTGGAACACGCTTTACGTGAGAAGCGTGGATCCAGTGCTTGCGGCCAGCAACACGTACAGCTGTCCTCGTTGCCAGTAGGATTTGGAAGGGGCCGATGTAGCGAGGCTGAAGATTCTTTGTCCTCGCGAAGTTCCGGACCACAATGAAGTCACCCGGTTTCAGTTGATGCCCTGGACTCTCCGGAGGCTTTGGTAGTGCATCAAAAACCTGTTGATGAATAAGACTTAATTTAGCAGTCAAGTCGTAAAGGTAGTCTATCAACATAGGATATTCAATGGAGCAAAATTGTTTAGGCCTTGGCACACCCCAGACATTTGCCGGGCGGCCAAACACAATCTCATATGGAGAAAGCCCTATTCTAGAATGCACTGTTGCTCTCGTTGATAACAAAGCCAAGGGAAGTGCGTCTGGCCAAGCCAAACCTGTGGATGCTTGTATTTTGGCTATTTTAAGCTTGAGGGTGCCATTGTAACCCTCGACTAAACCAGCTGACTGGGGATGGTTCGCACTATGAAATTTTTGTTTCAATCCTAGACCAGCACACACACTCTGCATAACTTTCCCTATAAACTCACTTCCGTTATCTGACCATACAATCCGTGGCATTCCGTACCTAGGGAAAAATTCTTTTAGAAGAATTTTGGCAGTAGATAGAGCAGTGTTGTCCTTTAGTGGATATGCTTCTATCCACCTGGAAAAAGCACAAACTACCACCAGGACGTATTTTAAATTGTTGCAGCGTTCCATGTGAATGAAGTCTAATTGAATTACTTCAAAGGGACAGGAAGGAGGAGCAAAATGACCAGCTGGAGTTGGAATTCCCTTGCCAGGATTATGCATCAAGCACACCATACAATTTTTCACCACTCTCTCTGCACATTTACTGATTCCCTCATTCTTCCAGACCGGAGCTAACATCTTACATATCCCTTTAGAACTTATGTGCGCCACTCCATGCGCCATCGTCACTACTGCAAGCACATACGCATCAGGCAACATCCAACGCTGCTGTTCTGTCAAATCGATCCAACATCCATTCGAGTCCAATTTGCCCGTACTTTCTCTCCATACGCGTTTCTCTTCCTCAGTCGCTTCTTTCTGAATCTCTTTCACACTTTCCATAGTGTCCTCACACATTCCAGACTCAGCAATCCATCTTGCAGACGTAGCAACATACATTCTACTCATCATGTCTCTAGCTGTTTGTTTAGCGGTTTCATCAGCAAAGGCATTTCCCCGACCAACATCATCCGTGATTGCTTTATGAGCACTGCACTTCACAATCGCAACTTCAGTCGGTAAGGTTAGAGATTCCAACAAGTCGTTAACTAGCTGACCATGTTGAATCTTAGTCCCATGGGACGTAATGAAACCCCTTTCTCTCCACAAACGGCCAAAACTATGGGCCACGCCAAATGCGTACTGACTATCTGTAAACACATTCACTCTCTTTCCCTCAGCTAAAACACACGCTCTCGTAAGAGCTATTAATTCTGCTGCTTGGGCAGAATTCTGACTCACTCTTGCAGTCTCCACAATCGTCTTCAAAGTCGTTACCGCGTAGGCAGCAGTCACATCACCATTCTCTAATTTAAAACATGACCCGTCCACATACAGCGTACCATCCGGGTCGGATAGGGGAGTATCCCTCAAGTCGATGCGACCTTTTGTCTCTTCCTCCGTTTTGAAATAACAGTCATGTGGCTCAGAATCACTCGACTCTTGATCAGTCGGCAACAATGTTGCTGGATTCAATACATTGCATCTTTTGATCTGAATATGATTTGCTAATAACGTCAGCTCGTAACCAGATAATCTCGCACTAGTAAGGTGTTGTGTCTTCGTTCGGTTCATGAGTGTATCCACTGCATGAGGAACCATGACCACTAGCATATTGTTCATCACCAAACCAGCAGATTGTCGAATGGAAGCTGCAGCTGCCGCTGTAGCCCTCAAACAACTCGGCAATGCTCTAGCTACCGGATCTAATGTTGATGAGAAATACGCACAAGGGCGTTGTTTGTCACCAAACTTCTGTGTCAGAACACTCAACGCGCAACCTTCTCTTTCGTGAACGTAGAGCGTGAATGGCTTGCTATAATCAGGTGTACCCAATACAGGAGCTGAACACAGTGCTTTTCGTAACTCAATAAAACTCTCTTGACATTCATCAGACCATGGCACCGGACTCGGAACATTTTTCCCAGTCAAAGCTACCAATGGCTTCGCTAAAAGTGAAAAATTTGGAATCCACTGCCTACAGTAGGAGGTAATACCTAGAAAGGCACGTACTTCCCTCTGTGTGCGTGGAACACTCATCTGCATAATTGCTTTTATTCTTTCTGGGGTCAACTTCCTTCCCTCCTTTGATAAGAGGTGACCTAGGTAGGTTACTTCTTGGCAGCAATATTGCATTTTGGAAGGTGACACCTTATGATTCAAATTAGACAAATGATGCAATAGTGAAATTGTAGCTGCTTTGCAAGTTTCCTTGTCATCGGCAGCCACTAAAAGATCGTCTACGTACTGTACTAGGGCAGAGCCTGGAGGAAGGACAAAAGAATCTAGCTGACTTTTTAAAGCTTGACTGTAAATGGATGGACTTTCACAATAGCCTTGTGGAGCGCGTTTAAATCTGAAACTGCGACCTCCTAAACAGAAGCCGAAAATATCCCTACTTTCTTCAGCTATCGGAATGCTGAAAAATGCATTCTTGAGATCTATAACTGAGAACCACGTAGCTGTAGCAGGAATCAATGTTAATAAGGCAGTAATGTCTGGCACTACAGGAAACTGCGGAATTACAATCTTATTAACTTCTCTAAGGTCTATGACAAACCTATAAACTGGAGGCTTTGTAGGATCAGTTCGCTTCAGAATCGGTAAGACAGGACTGTTACAGACATTTCCTCGCGTTTCTTCAACCACATCTTTCTTAATCAAATCTTGCACAATCAATAAGAGTGCACGTTCACCTTCACTCGATATTTTATATTGAGGAATTCTTGGAAATTTTACATTCGCTTTCAAAGTTACTACATATGGTGGAATTTCTAGTAGACCTACATCATTGGGACCAGTCGCCCAAAGAGAATCAGGGAGTGAACGTAGCTCCGGCGGGAGTGCGTCCATTGACAAGTACATCGGAGAGGTGAGTCTTTTACCCAAAGTAAGCTGTACTCCTTCCGGAGAACAGTACAATGTCGCATATAGTCGTTTTAACAAATCTAAACCAAGCAGATTTTCATTACAACCTGTAGTCAAAATCAGGGGTGCTTTCAAGTGACACGGTCCAACAGAAATAGACAAAGGACCAGATATCGGGTTGTACACAGGGGCGCCTGAAAAACCTACGGAAACATTTGTTGAGCCAGACAAAGGTGCGCCAGGGAGTTTCGCATGCATGATAGAACTTTTCGCGGCACCAGTATCCAACAGAAACGGTTCGACTACACCTGATGTTGCTACTGCGACATAAGGCCCACTCTGATCCACTGGAACTGATACTACTCCCTCTCTCTGCCCATGGCTGTCCTAGTACCCATTTTGTTGAGCTGACTGTACATTTCGTTGATCAAAGTGATTGGAGGGACGATCATTTGTTTGTGGAGGCATAGCACCTCGTCCTCGTCCTCTAGAATTCTGCGCATAACCACCACGACCTCTCTGAGCTGCTGCTGCATTATTTTGCGCTAAGATCGGACATTCATTTTTATAGTGACCCTCTTTCTTACAGTACGCGCACTGATTCCACTGATATTGAGGCCTTGATGTATTATAATCTGTCCTTTGATATGAGTTTTGCTGCGTATTAGTCTGATTCGTACGAGGCGGATACGCCTGCTGCAAAAGAACTTTAGTTTTTAAATCTTTCGTTTTCTTCTCTGATTTCTCCTTTTCCTCTTTATCCCTATTTTCATAGTACTGTGCAGTCGCAAGTATTTGCGCAGTTGTAGATACAGCCCACGCACTTTCTGAGTCTTTCAATTTATTGCATAATTCAGGTAACAAATTATGCACAAATTTATCGACAAACAATCTCTGTCCCCCTTCAGTGCTCATGTCCTGACCACTATGGTCTACAAAAGTCTCTTCGAACCTCGTGAAGAAGTCCGAGACACTTTCGTCTTTCTTCTGTCTACACGCTGACAACTTGTCCCAAATAACACGCAATGCTGGCATCAGAGTCTTCATTAAATCAATTATTCTACCTGGCAGATTAGCAATCAAAGGTTCGGGTTTCGCACCACCTATTTGTTGAGCATCTGCTGCAGTGATAGCTGCCCAATCACCACCTAAAGCAGCCTGATGATCCTCTCTACGAATTTTAGCCCACACTGGTTGTGGAACTACATTACCAAACAACATATCAATGTCGGCTAAGTTCATTATACAAGCCTCAACTGTCTGTGTCAATTCCTTGTAATATCCGGCTGGATTCTTACGTGGATCTGGCAAGGCCTGTTTCACTGCTAACACTTCTGCTCGCTTCCATGGAATATGTATCCATACTCTTTGGAACTGTGCTGGAGCAGCTGCAATGCCCGCAACCGCATCAGCTTGCACGGCTTCGCGCCAAATTGGAGGAACCTCCCTCATAGGATATTGGCGACTTAGCTTCACTTTACCTTTTTCTAAATCTCTCGGTGAACGAAGAGATGGATCATTCCTAAAACTCAAAATGAGTTCCATCGCTTCCTGTATTTTATCACCCACTATCATTCCTGCCGCAAACTCCTTTTGAACTTTAATTAAATCTTCCAAATCTGATTCGACATCGTCTTCTTCTATTTCCTCACGTAACAACGAGCACATCTCATCAAAGACGTATCGTTGCGTTGGCTCTCCCCATTGCATAAATGTCTCTAACACATCTCTCGTACTATATCTTCTAACTTTCGTAATCCATCTGAGAGCCGTGGAGTCTAAAACTCCCCGTTCTTCAGTACTTGGTAGCTGACTCCGTCTCTGAACAGAGTCAGGAGTAGGAGTCTTAATCAAGGTTTTATATATAGGAGACAGCATATTAGTAACAGAATCAGTGATTCTTCGACGAACAGAAAGTGGAGTTAGTACACTCGCAGACATAGAGAATGCAGTAGAGGTAGGAATAGATGACGAAACAATAGGAGTATCGAGAAAAATAGTTTGAGGAACAGTAGGTACAGTGGTAGGTATAGGAGCTGGCAGTGCGGGAAGAGGAGGAGCTGTAGGAACATTTACATTCACCACGGGAAGTATAGGAACTTGATTCTGAGGAACAGGAACACCAGGTTGTCCAGCAACCGGCAATTGAACATTCGGGATCAGTGGAGCCGTAGCACCTTGTGCATACGGTGGAGGCGACCGTAACAGATAAGATAGCAGAGGATCGTTTTCGGAATCCTCCAGTATCTTAGCCATTTTCGATGGCAAGGCAGGATAGCACTTGTCAATCGCTAAGTTATGCTCTCTAATGGCTACATCTATGGCCTTCTCACACTCGTTAGCCTGCAACTGTTTAGTCGCTTGCTCTAGAGTTAACTCTTCTTGTTCTTTTTGCTCTTTCTTCAACCTTTTCATTTCTCTCTGTTTGGATTCTTTCCGCCAATAACGAAAAGAGTCAAACATTGCCGGCCGGGCTTTCTTCCTAAACAATTTCGCTTCTAAGTTGTCGAGAATCTCTTGTTCAAAACTACCATGCAGTGGCCAACTAAGGACACCATCCTTCTTACAATAACGGACCCATATCTCATTATAAGTTATAGGACCCACACCATACTTACAGTATAAATCATATAGGGGAGTCCCAATCGGAGGAACCAGACAAGAGTCCTCTAATTGTGAGTCACTGTTGCAACTAAAACAAGACAACATTTTCCGACTTACCATTTTCAGTCCGGAACACAAAACAAACAAACACGAAACAAATTTGTGCACTTGAACCAAGAACTTAGGCCTACCAAAAACGAACTGATGTATCGATACCCAAACTGAACCAAATAGATTATCGTAACTAGAACAACCAAAGATAATCTTACAAAACCAAACCAAACCAAGAACCGATCAAGGATTTTTAACAATCCTCACAAAAATAACCAGCTAGCTATCACTAAATACTTAACTGAGTCACTGAAGACGTCACCAAGGAGAAACCCGTCACGTTTCGCCGTACTAAGGACTGCACCACTTCGGGTCCAAGACAGGGCGACGGTCAAGGCAACGGCCCACTGCAGCCGTCCTGAACGGGAACCCTCGTGGACAAAGGTTCGTGTTTGAGGAAATGTGTAAGCTTTTACGTGATCAAATATCAGCCGATGAGACTGATGATGTATTGGCTGCTCTCAATAATCTTCAGCTTCAGTTTGCGAGCGGAATAATGGTGGGTAGCAATGTTCGGCGTGCTGTCGAGCAGTTGCTATCTTTTCGTTCTTCCATAATGCCTCGGGCATTGTTTTTAGAAGACATTGAGGAACCGCCAGCAGCGCCTGGTCAGTTTCCCATGCGTGAAGTTCCACCAGTGTGGATGCCAGGTAACCCTGGTGCTGCCCCGCCGATCCTGCCACATTTCCAGAGAGTGTGGATACACCTCCCATGGAAACGATCAGAAGTCTTGCAGGTGAAGCAATCTTTGCCTGACCCTCGAAAGAATCCTGCAGGGTACTATAAAGAATTATCTCAGTTAGTAGATGCTACTATCATGAATCTTGCTGACATCGATATGTTGTTCGGTAACGTAGTTCCGCAACCGGTTTGGGCGAAAATTCGTCAAGAAAATCATGCAGCAGAGTTAGGTGGTGATTGGGCTGCTCTTATAGCGGCGGATACACGACAAGTTGGTGGGGCTAAGCCTGAACAGTTAATTACGGCTTTGCCTCAGAGAATAATTACCCTTATGAAGACGCTTATGCCAGCTATGAAAGTGAATTGGGACAAATTGTCTGCTTGCAAGCAAAAGAAGGATGAGAGTGTCTCTGATTTCTTTACCAGATTTGAGGAGGCATTCATTGATCATAGTGGTCAAGATATGGGTACCGAGGGAGGTCAGAGATTGTTCGTGGACAAATTTGTGTCGAATTTGTTGCCGGACCTCAGCAACAAATTGAGAAATTCAGAGAGTGCGTGGGCCGTTTCCACTTCTGCTCACATATTGGCTACGGCCCAATATTATGAGAATAGAGAGAAAGAGGAAAATGATCGCGCAGACAAAAAGACGAAAGAGCTTAAAACGAAGGTGTTGTTGCAACAAGCGTATCCTCCACGTTCGAATCAGAACGATTCGCAACAGCGGAATCGATCGCAGTCTCAGTCGAACAGGTCGCAATCACGAAATGACTCCTCTTCGCAGAGATCTGCGTTGGGGTACAATCAGTGTGCCTATTGTAGGGGAGAGGGTCATTTGAAATTTGATTGTACAGTTTTGCGTGATCGAAATAGTGGTAATTCATCTAGAGGAGGCTGTAGTGGTCCTCAACAGGCCTCCCGAGGTAGAGGTCGTGGTGTGCAAAATGATCGTTCTAATGATTCCTCTGATTCTAACAATTGTTTCGATCAGCGAGGATCATCGTCGCAAGGCCGATCCGCACAGTACAATGTGGACGATTATTACGTCGATCAGGGTACTGACGACGGTAATTACTAGGACAGCCATAGACAAGGAGAGAGAGTAGTATCAGTTCCGGTTGATCAGAGAGGGCCTTACGTCGCAGTTGCCACCTCGGGCGTAGTTAGCCTTTTCTGTTGGACACTGGTGCAGCGAAAAGTTCCATCATGCATTCGAAACTCCCTGGCGCACCTTTGTCTGGCTTAACAAATGCTTCCGTTGGATTCTCCGGCGCCCCTGTTAGCAATCCGGTTTCTCGTCCTTTGCCCCTTACAATTGGGCCACGTGAGCTGGAAGCTCCTTTGATTTTGACTACTGGTTGTGGTGAAAATATTTTGGGCTTGGATTTGCTGAAACGACTATATGCGACTTTGTACTGTTCTCCTGCGGGAGTGAAGCTTACTTTGGGTGAGAGAGCTATCTCTCCTATGTACTTGTCTCTCGATAAGCTTCCACCGGAATTGAGTTCTCTTCCTGCATCTTTGTGGGCAACGGGCCCTAATGACGTGGGCCTGCTTGACATCTCCCCTTATGTTGTTCATTTGAGATCTAATGTGCGTTTGCCACGTATTCCGCAGTATCGTATCTCCCTTGATGGTGAGCGAGCGTTGTTGGCAATTATCTACGATTTGATCGAAAAAGATGTTATCGAGGAGACTCAGGGAAACGTGTGTAATAGCCCTGTGCTGCCCATCTTGAAACGCACTGATCCATCTAAGCCTCCTGTTTATCGTTTTGTTATCGATTTACGGGAGGTGAATAAAATTGTGATTCCTCAGTTCCCTGTGGTGCCTGACATCACGGCTCTACTGACTCTGATTCCAGCATCTGCGTCCTGGTTCTCAGTGATCGATCTGAAGAATGCTTTCTTTAGCATTCCGATTGCTGAAGAGAGTAGGGACCTTTTCGGTTTCTCTCTAGGTGGCCGCAGCTTTAGGTTTAAACGCGCTCCTCAGGGCTACTGTGAGAGTCCATCGATATACAGTCAAGCCTTGAAGAGCCAACTTGACGCGTTTGTGTTGCCGGCTGGTGCGGCTTTGATCCAATATGTCGATGACTTATTGGTGGCTGCGGACACTCAGGACATTTGCAAAATTGCTACGGTGTCTCTGTTACATCATCTCTGTGACTTACATCATAAGGTGTCACCTTCTAAACTGCAATATTGTTGCCAAGAAGTAACCTATCTAGGTCACTTATTGTCAAAGGAGGGAAGAAGGTTGACCCCAGAGAGAATTGCGGCGATTGCTCGAATGACTGTGCCAACAACTCAGAGAGATGTGCGTGCCTTTTTAGGTATCACGTCATACTGCAGGCAATGGATTCCAAATTTTTCATTGCTAGCGAAACCATTGGTAGCCCTTACGTGCAAGGATGTTCCAACTCATTTGCCATGGACGGAAGAATGTCAGAAAAGTTTTTCTGAACTACGTGATGCGTTGTGTTCGGCCCCTGTGTTAGGTACTCCTGACTACAGTAAGCCGTTTACACTATACGTTCACGAGAGGGAAGGTTGTGCGTTGAGTGTTTTGACGCAACAATTCGGTGGTAAGCAGCGTCCATGTGCATATTTTTCCTCGACCTTGGACCCGGTAGCTAGAGCATTGCCGAGTTGTTTGAGAGCAACAGCGGCAGCTGCGGTGTCCATCCGACAATCTGCAGGATTGGTCATGGATAATATGCTTACGGTGATGGTTCCGCACGCAGTTGACACTCTCTTGAATCGTACGAAAACCCAACACCTGACGAGTGCAAGGTTGTCTGGGTATGAGCTGACGCTTCTGGCAAGTCACATTCAAATAAAGCGCTGTAATGTCCTGAACCTGGCGACTTTGTTGCCAACCAATATGGAATCAGATGAGGTAGCTGCACACGATTGCTACTTACGAACTGAGGAGGAAACAAAAGGTCGTGTGGACCTAAAAAACACTCCTTTGGAAGACCCTGATGGTACCTTGTATGTGGATGGTTCGTGTTTTAAGTTGTCGAATGGTGATGTGACGACTGCGTATGCTGTGGTAAGGTTGAGTACGGTTGTGGAGACTGCGAGATTGAATCAGAACTCTGCACAGGCAGCAGAGCTGATTGCCTTGACTAGAGCGTGTGTTTTGTCGAAAGGGAAACGGGTGAATGTGTTTACGGACAGCCAGTATGCTTTTGGCGTTGCGCATAGTTTTGGACGTTTGTGGAGAGAGAGAGGTTTTATGACATCGCATGGTACGAAGATCCAGCATGGACAGCTTGTGAATGATCTTTTAGATGCACTTACATTGCCCAAGCAGGTGGCAATTATTAAATGTAGTGCACACCGTAAGGTGACGGATGATGTTGGTCGTGGCAATGCGTTCGCTGATAAAGTTGCTAAGGAGACTGCCAGGAACCTTACAACTAGAATGTATGTGACGAGTTCGGTAAGGTGGCCTGCAGAAACTGGTATGTGTGAAGACACTATCGAGAGTGTGAAAGCGATTCAGAATGAGGCCACTGAGACTGAAAAGACTAAGTGGAAAGAGAGTACGGGAAAGCTGGATGCGAGTGGCTTTTGGATTGATTTGTCCGAGAATAAGAGGTGGATGTTGCCGGATGCATATGTGCTAGCTGTAGTGACGATGGCACACGGCTTGTCACATATTAGCGCGAAAGGTATCTGTAAGTTGTTGTCCCCTGTATGGAAGAATGATGGTATTACTAAGTGTGCTGAGAGATTGGTCAAGAATTGTATGGTATGTATGATGTACAATCCTGGTAAGGGAACTCCTACACCCCCTGGCCACTTTGCTTCCCCTTCATGTCCCTTTGAAGTGATCCAGTTAGACTTCATCCATATGGAGCGATGCAATAACCTGAAGTATGTTTTAGTTGTGGTTTGCGCATTCTCCCGATGGATTGAGGCCTATCCTCTTAAAGACAATACTGCCCTGTCCACAGCGAAAGTCCTACTGAAGGAGTACTTTCCTCGGTATGGAATGCCACGGATTGTATGGTCTGATAACGGAAGTGAGTTTGTGGGGAGTGTGATGAAAAGTGTGTGTAAGGGCCTTGGAATTACACAAAAATTCCACAGCGCCAATCATCCCCAGTCAGCAGGTTTAGTTGAGGGATACAATGGAACTCTCAAACTTAAACTCGCGAAGATTCAGGCCACGACTGGTCTCTCATGGCCTGACGCTTTGCCCTTAGCTCTTCTGTCAACCAGGGCGACTGTGCACTCCCGAGTAGGGCTCAGCCCCTATGAGATTGTGTTCGGCCACCCTGCCAATGTTTGGGGGGGTCCCTAGACCCAGTGTGTTTTCTGATCTTGAGTACCCAATGTTGATCGATTATCTTCATGATCTGACTTCTAAACTGAGGTTAATTCACCAACAGGTCTTTGAAGCACTGCCGATGCAGACGGAGGGTCCAGGCCACCAGCTCCAGCCAGGATACTGGGTGGTTACGAGGAATTTTGGCCGCAAAAGAAATTTGGAGCCAAGGTTCACCGGACCCTACCAGGTGCTCCTTGCCACGAGGACTGCTGTTCGTTTGGAGGGTCGCAAGCACTGGGTGCATGCCACCCACACCAAGAAGGTGCCGATCCCTTTGCCAGCGGACTCGTGGGTAAGGAAGGGCATCGCCTCGTCTGAGGGTGAGGTCTTGCCGAACTTTGTTCCATTCAGCGACGCTCAGCCTGTCGGAGATACCTCAGTGCAGCAGAACGATATTGTTGAACATTTGTCATCAAAGAACTCAAGATCTGAACAATTGTCTGGTCGACAGGATTCTGTTTCATCATCGGACCAACTGTTTGAAGATCAGACACGACCTGGGAGGAGCAGATATTTCCTTCGCTCCAACACTAGAGACTAATAAAAAATATTTTTGCTTCCTCCCCTGACGTTCACGTTACCCCATTATCACTTTTCACTTTGAACATTTTTGAATAACTGCAATTTTCGTAAATTCTGAGTTCTTTTCTGCATATGTGTATTTGTTTCCACAGCTAGGAGATTTTGTATATATTGTTTGATTAAAGTACCTTACATCCGGGTGAACCGTAGGGCCGTGCGGGTACTTCCTTCTGGTTAGTAGGTCCTGACACTAGGTTGGAGACCGTCGGTTCCTAGGAACTCCTGGGGATTGACCATTGCTACACAGAACGAAGTGCGTCAAGAACGTTGCGGACGGTTTTAGAGGATGGCTTTCTCGAAGCTGTCGGAATTGGAAAAGACTCAATCTCAAAGATTCGAATTGCATAGAATCGCACGAACAAAATGCTTCATGTTTCAGGTGTTCCTTCTGTTCCTAACTGTTTCTTCGTTATTGGTGGGTGGGGTGTATTATATGATACAGTCGTTGTTGCATTCTGCCTCACCTACCCCTTCTTCTGAACCTAAACCTACCTCCACTGTCTCTCCTCATTCCTTCCACATCTTACCACAACACGAGCAGGTTAGACGTGCGGAATTCATGAACAATTCCTTCGTTCAGCTCCTTCATCAGCATCAGTTGGTAATGAACACTACCAACTGTTGGGTGTGTGGGTTAATGCCACATACCACCGATAAGGGAATTCCGTACTTGGTCCTACCTTACAGTTCCCAGGGTTCAGCTCGAGCATTCCAAACAATGTTTCGTAGCGCACTAGATTCTTACCCCAATCAAGAGCCACGTTCTCCACACTTTGGTCCCGGCCCGTACCATAAGTCTTTGGCAATAGCGATTGCTGATTTAGATAGGGATATCTATGATTCATCGCTTATCCCAGATGAAGAGGTGCGAGCCTACAGGGATCTGAGTGAGGCTGAGTATAGCGTGCTAGTGGGTGATAGACAGCTCAAAAGTTCATCTCCTATATGGATCGTACCCCACCTTGGTAATTTCTGTTTGAAAGGTCGTGGCCGAAGCCCGAGAGCTCACCTTGGGGAGAGTGCTTGCACTGAAATGTATGTTTTACCAATGCTCTCTTCCCCTGTTCTCCTGACTGCTAAGGGTACATACTTTGTCTGTTATGACCGTGCATATTCATGGTTGCCCCTTGACTTCTCGGGTACCTGTTATATTGCAAATTTGTTGCCTCCGACTTTTACAGTCGCCTCCGATTATCACAAGACCAGAGTTGAGAGAGGCGTGATTAGCAAAGAGGACACTGCCGGTCAAGAGGCAGGAGACTTTTTCAAGGGTTTCTTGCCGTTTTGGGGACCTATGGTCAATAGTAGGAACCTGAGACAGTTGACTCGAGTGGTGGAATCGACCGCTAATATCACTGCGAGTGCCCTTGGCAATATCCCAGCAGAGCTTCAGGCGGACAGGCTTATGACGTTACAAAACCGTATGGTTTTAGACGTCGTCTTAGCAGATCGAGGTGGAGTATGTAAGGTGATCCATTCGAGCTGTTGTATTTTCATTCCTGACAACGCTCCGAATGTCTATCAAGCCATCTCGAAGTTGCATAAGATCTCCGAGTCCATACACGTGGACGTAGGGGATTGGACGCTACTAGGATGGTTTTGGGGCCTGATGTCGACTTGGGGTTGGAAGATTCTGATGATCATTGGGGTTGTTGTAGCATTCCTGTTCACGTGTTGTCTTTGTGTGCAGTGTGGTCCTGCCTTATGTGGCCTCTGTGCTACGACGTGTATAAGGCAGCCGCCTGTTACCAAAGGAACTCTGATGGACAGAATTATGTTGCAGCAGCATCTGGATGGTCTGATGAATATCGAGATCGATTCTGATTCCGACTAGTGCTTGCCTACATGAGGGCAAAAGGAGCGTCTGAGGTTCCGTGACAATTGTAAGTGATGTTTTTGACTCTCACGAATCGTTTGTTTTGTGGGTTTCTTCATCTGAACCCACGGGTTCCATCTTAGATACGGCATCCATTTTGTTTCTTGCCCTCAAGTAGCCAGCGAACGGACGCTGTCCGCTTCGCGACCCTGGGATTCCCAAACTCTTGCAGAAGACACGTGTTCCTTTGAGGGTGTCTTTATGATGAGGGGGGTGACACTGTAAGGCAGATGGCCCGCTCGAGGCTCATCTTGCCGTGCCGGTCTATTGTCTCAGTTGTGCATTCATTAGGCATGTCTCCTTTGATGCCTGCAATCGTGTTTTCTGATACCACCCCTTTTACACCCTCTTCGATCTGTTCACTATCCTCGTCTTCCTCTGCACCTGTTTCTGTCTCTTCCTTGATTCATTTACAGCCAAACGGAATGTACTAATGGTGGGAAGATGTACTTTTATAGTTGGTAACCGCCAAATGCTACTGTAATTATGTTCCGGGCCCTGAATACATGAAAGCGACCCCCTATGATATTTTACTATGGGAACTGGGTTGTAACCTTTTGTCTGTCATGTTAACCTATGAGAGAAAACTGTATAAAAAGAGCCACAGATACAATTTGAATCAGACTCCGTGAACTTACATGCTATGTACTTCTCGTGACTTCTGTGTTCCCTGCAGTAAATAAACCTCGAATCTTTGACGCCCAATGAAGTGTCCCGTGTCTCTGTCATTTGTACGCCGGAACAGGTAACCCACGAAGGTTTCAGGTGTTATCCCTGGCACCGCTGGGTCTTAGAATAACCCAGTCCTTCACTACTTCAGGAAATTCGATAGGAAGTTCTGTAAAGTAAACACAAACAATTACCCCTTCTATGACTGTGAGACTCTTCTGCCACTCTCTCGCTCTCTCTCTCTCTTCTCCACTAGAATGTTCCTTACCCTGTGTCTATTTAGAAGCTAGCTCCTCTCTTTACTGTTTTGTCTAAACAAATGTTTAATGTACATCTGATTTACTGGAAGAACCCTGTCTGTTCACAGTTCACTCTTTCATTAAATTATTTTGAGCTCTGCCGGCTAGGGTCTATCCTTAGGACTTTTTTTTATGTCTTTAGCAAACTCTCCTAGATTTCTCCTTAGAAAATATAGGTAATGTCTCTCTCACAGTTTCTAATGAAAATGTATTCTCAATAATGTTGTTCCTTTTAAGTACTTTGTCCTTAGTTTCAAAACAACCTTCATTTGCCTCTTCGTTAATTTAATCAGTTGCAGTCTCTATTTTTGTCCACTCATAGGCTCCTCTTGGTCACAGTGAGCGGATGGCCAAAAAACAACTAGACACTCTTACTTGAACATTATTGGAGTACTTCTCTTTACTGAAGTTTACACCCGAAATCACCACTCCTTCTGGTCCTGAACTCTGAACGCCAACTGGTAACTGCTCCTTCAAGAACACCGGAGCTAAAACTGCTGAGAAAAGATTTGTTTTGGTTAAAAATCGCTCTGAAACTCAAGCATACAAATTATATGTTACTTCCCTATAGGGATGACAGGTGGCGGCAATATTCTAAATCTCTCTGTGGAAAGTTAAAGAAGTGACACGGAACGCGCAAATGAATCTCCTGTCAGAAGGTTTACCACAGTTGAAGTGCGCCGCGCGATAGTCGCGCAGGCACTTTACTGTTAACCTTCATTTCTGGAAAGAACAACTAGACCGCGCACCACTACAGGAAGTGGGAGCGGACCAGTCTTTTTCCAACATGGAGGAACGTCGCAATTCTTACACAAACAAGCAAAGGGAGGATCTCCAGCAAGGATTCCGTCATTTCCAGAGCGGATGTTTGCAGCCAGGTAATTTAATGGAAACCACAGCATCTTTCTTGTGACCCCCACTAGAGTCTTGATAGGGGTTCCTGACACCCAAAGGAGGAGGAAGAGGGTGTCACTTTACAGGAGGAAGAAGATTTAGACTCCCAACGAGAAGGAGTGTGTGTCATCACCCAGGGAGCAGTTGAAGAGTCATGTGGAAGCAAGAATTGAAGTTGGACCTACTCTTACAGAGGGTTTATGAAAACACACATAAAGCGAGGGCAGGCCAGGAAAAATATGATGAGCAGCTGAATCTCTTTAGAAGGGTAAGAGGGGAGCTGTGCATAATGGATGGGTGTCTCCTTAAGGGCACAAAGTTAGTCCCTCCCAAATCCTTAAAAGACAAACATGTCGACCCTGCCCATGAGGGACACTTGGGGATTACTAAGAAAAAGCAAAGGCTACGCCTAGACTTTGGTGACCTAACATGGATTTAGATATAGAAAGGAGTGTTTACCTTGCACTTCTAGTAACAAATGACTCAAGTTACACACACCACCCTTGCATTGTAGACCACTACCTGAGAACCCCTGGGAAGATGTAGAATTGGACATAATAGGTCTATTGTCAGGGTAGAAACAATTGCTGTACATCCTAATATTAGAGGATCTTTTCTCCCTTTGGCCTGAACTAAGTTTGTCTCAGAAAACACCAAGACAGTTATAGGTTTCCTGGTAGAGATATTCCTTAGAGAGGGATTGCCCAGCTCCATACAAATAGGCAACAGGGTTGAATTCTGTTCCGAAGACATGAAAAAGTTCTTGCATTGCAATGGGATATGTCACAAACTCTGTGCGCTTGACCACCTGTAAGCAAACAGGATGCTGAAAAGGTTAAATAGAACCATCAAGGAGGGCATCCACCTAGCCAAAGTCAGTGGGCTGTGTTGGAGAGAAGTGGTCATGTAACACATCAAACTACTAACAAAACAACCTTTGAGTAAATGAAAGCGAGGAAACCCAATTCTAGGTTGGTACCATGGTAGATGAAGTGGCACAAGGGATGGGTAGACACTCAGCAGAGAGAAAGGGAACATAAACTAAGTAGAGAAAAGCCAAGTATGACAGAATACATGGGGCAAAAAGAGAAGAACTTTAAAGTATGTGACCTTGTCAAGGTTAAAGCCCCCACTGGGAGGTCAAAGTGGTCAGATCACAGAACCAATGAGAATTGTAAAACTCTTCAGAAATGCAGTAAAAACCCAAGATGGGAGAATTTTGAACACAGGAAGGATTGCGAGGTGTACCCCTCTTGGTAAAAGGGTGACCATAGAGGAAGGTGACAGAAATCTTGCACCCAAAAGATCCAGCGCACCTGTAGCATGTGACAGAGATATGGTCAAAAATCCCATTAGGTCAAATGGGAGAAGAATGTGCCGTCCAAAGTTTCTCTAAGACATTGTAGTCACTGCCACTTGAATCATACTGTGTATTATATCACTGTCAAGATTTTGTACTTTACAACATTTTCTGCCAGCTTTTCCTTGTTGCGTTCTAATCTAGGACCCTGATCGATACTGTGACCTTATGCCCCTATTCGGCTATAAATCCATTTATTCCCTATATTGGCATAACCGTTCAAGTGCAATATTCAGAAACTCATCTCTGGCCTCACACGAATAGAGCCACATTTCAGAATAGCTTTCTCTGCCACTTCCTTTGCAACCAATTAGTGCAATGACATAGCAGAAGTTACTATCTGAGATTCCTAGAATAACACTCCGAGTTCTTCAACAAGATAAAAACTCAGCAAACCTGGAAATCCCCGCTTGCTGTGTTTTGATTAGTAATAGAACTCTAATGAGCACTGATAAGACGATCACTTCCTAGTGACATCTTTATTGACGTCTTATGTCCAAAAACCTACGTCAAACAAGGCACCTTTCAGGTATAAATATTACCAACGTTGCCTTAAGCAAATCGCTAGTTGCTGGACACAGCTGATGTTGCTGTATGCTGCTGTCTCGCTGATACCATCGCCGATGCTGCCAGCTATCTCGTTGCTGCTGAAGAAGCTGTCATGCTGATGATACCATAGCTACTATAGCTACTGCTATCGCTGCTAACTAGCGAACGATGGTGTGGTGAACTTAGGAGCTGAACAGCCGTCCCCTGCAAGAGCCCAGCAGATGCAAGCTGCCCGCGGACGCTGCCCCTCCTCCTCCTCCTCGACACGCTGAGAAGAGACGCTGTCTTTCTCCTGCAGAGAAATCCAGCTCCGGCGTTTCTAGTCTACCCTTGCGGGTGACTGGGATATCGACCCCCTGAAGGAGATACCAGACCTCCATCATTCTATTCCAGAGGTATGGTGTTGTCTAAACCGTTAGAGAGAATTCTTGAAGCAAACCTTGGCAAAACCAACTTAAACTAAAGCTACTTACTTACTCCCCTCCAAAGTATTATGCTTAGGTCAGGTACACTGGGGTAGGCGTAGTTAGAAGCACCAGTTGAGTATTTTAGCCTAATGTATATATGAATGTATATATGTTTTATTCATTTTAAACCATTGTATGGCTAAGAAACCATATCAATGCTTTTACAGTATTATCTCGCAATACTTATCTTACTGTACGTACTTTTTATAATAACAAGTCTTGCAATTGTGGCAATTCATTTCTCTTGTACGAGAAGAAAGACTGTTCAATAAATGTTACCCTTTATTGACAACGCCCGTCTCTCTATTCTCTACATATTGTGAAAGTAATCTGCACCAACCTGACTGAGTAAAATAACTGTCTATTGTTTCACACGACCCTAGAGATTGACTCTTGATCTGAGGAGCAAAGTTGTCATGTTGCACGGTTGTTGGAAAACTGAATCCCTTCTTGGCTGTGCCAGGGAATCTGATCACTTCCTATTCAGTCAAGAAAGTTTCAAGTGACCTCTGAGCTAGTTGGTAACAACCCCAATTAAGTTTAACATAGTCAGTGGAGGCCTGGAAGATCCGCACTTCTACGTCGATACTACTGTTTATGTTATTCCAATGCGCAGGGCCTATTGGGAAAATAGGAACTACACTACATGGCGCCCAACGTTTGGTAAGGCGATAAACTAACGCAAGACTTTAGAGTAACTCAGTCGTGCATTTTTCACACAGACCCCTTTCTCCCGTAAATACTCCAATGGACGTCTGGAGTGGGTGAAAGGTTAAAATCCGCCCGAACTCAGTAGGAAGAGATTCCTATGTAAAGCTCTGGTTTATTCAACGTTGAGGGATACAGTGTTCCAAAATATTGTGCACCTAATCTTTGTCTCCTTGGAGACCAACTCTGCAAAGCCTGCATTAATAAAATGTCAGACTTAGAAAACAACGGAACCACTGAGGGTGCAGTAAATGCGACTCAGCAGGGTCCCGACGATACGGTACCGGGTGCAATAATCATCCCGGTCCATTTAAGAAAGTCTATAACTTTAAAACTTATAGAAAACGGACTGACACCACAGGTGGTATAGTAATTTTCGTGATAGAGGCACACGAATATCGGCAGACAGAGGTATTCTATTCATGGATAAACTTTCCAGCGGCAAACGCTAGAACAAAAGAGTTTCACTATTACAAAATAGAGAAACCACCGGAAGAGTACGCTCCTTTCAAGGAGACTGAAATCCCACTAAAATTCCAAGAGCACCTGCTCTGGTTTAATGGCGCCCTAAAACATTTTGATCATATTACTAGGCTCGGTCCACTAGGTAGACCAGGAGCAGCGTGGCCGGTTCTAGCCAGCTACACACCACATCCGGACATTGCAAAAATGTCTAGAGAAGAGCTGTTAGTACAGCTAAAAACACTTATAAAAATACATAGGCAATTAGTCCAATATGTAATGTGGACTGCAACAGTCCAACCAGCTGTTAAAGTACCACAGCTGACCCCTCATCAGGGGAACACTAATAAAATTACACCACAGAACATACAGTCATGTCTTGGTAAAACACACGTAAAACGGGAACAAATTCCTTTCTGGTTAGCACAGAAAATCACTCAAATAGAGGCAGTATTTCCGGATACTACCCCTATTGAGAAACACAGAATCTTGACAATCTGCCTTCCTATGGGAATCGCACCACACGTGGAGGACTGTGACACTTGGGGTACAGTCTTTGCTTCCATATACACAAAAACACATGGTGTTCCATCTATGGCGGTAATACCGGATGTGCTAAAACAGATTCAGAATGAATACGGTCCAGAGCCCGCTTTAACTCTTGGTATGAAATTACTGAAAGACTTCAAGCAGGTCTCGGCTATATTACTAGCCAATATAAAAGGAGAAGCAGCATCTGTGGCGATCCGCCAGAAGTTGAAGGAAACAGATATAACAGATCAGCCAATTGAGCTTGCCAAAATCATAGAAAAGTGCTATGAAGAATTAGGTAGAGACAGCTTGGGTGGAAAACCAGTAAAGCCCCAACTGCTCGAAAATCCTGAAAAATTATTTATTAAAAATAATTCTAACACTCCTAAAAAGAGCTGGGATGGAAATAAACAATCTACTCCCAAGGAAAAAAAATTCCAGTCCAGAGGAAGGTCTCCTCGACGGAGGGAAAGAACTCCGACTCGAGAACACCAGTCTCCCCAGAGGGAGCCCTCTGAGAAAAGATATAACCTTAGAAATAGGGATAATCTGAAAAAACCTGATAGATATCAAAGTATTGATACACGTCCCTCTCGATCTTTTTCGCAGAAATCGGAAAGAAGAGGACGGTCAGACCCAGGAGAGCACCCCAAGTCCAAAGACAAGGAACCTGCTCAGAGTAAAAAATCTCAATTTCCGAAAAAGAAGGTAGCCAGTATTAGAGTAATCAACCATGCCAAGAATACTGAGGACACAGTTGAAAAACGGGGAGTGGGCACAGACAATGTTAGACAGTGCAGCAGAAATCAGTATAGCCCGCAAGATCTTGATGAGTCATCTGGAGACAGTGGACACGAATGAATACATTCAGGTTGAAACTGCCGACACCAGACTTAGCGAGCCCCATAAAATATACGAAATAACATTGCGTATAGAGGGTGATAAGACTAAGAAAATAAAGGGTCTATTTTGGGACAAACTCTCAAAAGGCTATGATATTCTGTTAGCTGAAAAAGATTGGCCCCCAAAGTTTGTCAGGGAGTGCCCTCGTGGCGAAGAAATGATTATGCCTGCCTTCTCGAATCACATTCCGATTCACAAAAAATATACTTATGCAAGGAAATGGGCAGTAGCCCAGGCACCGGCATTATATAAAAATCATGTAGGATGGGATGAGGACTCACCTCCTCACAAAATCCAGTTAAAAAGTGAACCAACTGCCCAAAGGCAGTATCCCATTAAGCAAGAAGCTAAAAAATAAATTCAGGGAGATCTTGGATCAACTTGAATACCAGGGGGTGATTGAAACATGCACCTCTCAAATGAACAATCCTTTGTTTCCTGTCTCCAAACCGGACGATTCATATCGTCTAGTCTTGGACTACAGACACCTTAATGCATGTTGCAAAACTTTTGCAGTACAAAACTCGCATAGTGCAGCCCTAATGAATAACATAGTTAGGAAAAAATATAAAACGACATTAGACATATCTAATGGTTTCTTTTGTCAAAACATTGCACCAGAAAGCAGATACTTGACCGCTTTCTCAGCATTTGGGTCGCAGAAAAATTTCTGTCGAATTCCCCAAGGGGTTCAAGAACAGCCCAGGACTATTCTCAGCTAGGGTAACAGAGTTACTACAAATATATGATGATGAGGCATTGTCTTACGTAGATGATATCTATCTCACAGACGACGACTTGGATACTCACTTGAAAAGAGTGAACACCATTATACTTGGGTTCGCAGCAGAGGGTTACAAATTCAACTTTAAAAAGTCTCGAATTGCCCATCTGACAGTATTATTTTTAGGATACGAATTATCAAGTGAAGGAAAAAGCCTAGCGGACAACTTCTTAGAAAAGTGCGCTGTACTCCAAGCTCCAAAAACGCTGAAGAATTTACAATCCATACTAGGTTTTCTGAATTTCGGAAGAACTTACATTATAAATTACGCAGAAAGGGTTAAACCTCTCTACGAACTAATTAAACCTGATTTTAAACAAATCACCAGGACTCAAAAACACACTGAAATTTTGAGATCACTGCAAACAGACATGTTAGCAAAAACTAAATTAGATACACATGACAACACACGCGATCTTGTAATCCGAGTCATCCCAGGAAGATGCGGATTCACGTACCTGACCTCTAATGAGGGAGAAACGGTACCAATAGCTTACAAATCTCACTTGTACACACAAGCAGAAAAAACATTCAGTCCCACAGAAAGAACTGTGAAAGCAGTGCAAATTGCATTAGCAAATGAAAGAGAACTAGCACACGGCAAACGGATTAATATCCTCACAGCGGGGTCCGCCTTCGAGGCGCTATTCAGCCCAGTAAACCTGCCTACAGTGTCACTGGATCCGAAATGGATACAGTGTGTAGATTCTCTAGGAGCGGAAGATGTGGAATACTATTTCGCCCCGCAATTCAAAGAAGTGAATGATTTAGAATATGAAGAAGAATATCCTCTGCCAATCGAACTTTTGCCTCTCCCACAATACGCCTGTATAATCTATACAGATAGATTTGTACAGCATTTCAATGTAGAGAGCAAATCCTACGATGCAGCATGTGCGATTGTTAAAGGTCGTTGGCTGTGCGGTAAATTCAGACCGAAAGTAACAAAAACTGAATCAGTAAGAAACTGTTCGGCTCAGAGAGCTGAAATCAGATCTTTAAAGATGGCGCTCGAAAATGCAGAATGTGAATTCCCAACACTAATCGTGTGCGATTCTCATTTATGCGTCAACTCTTACAATAATAAACTGCAGAGCTGGATTGAAAACGATTACAAAGATGACACAGGTGCCACAATAAAGCATAAATTGCTCTGGAAACAGGTAGCTCTTTTACAGAAAGAACTACAAAAGACTCACGTGATACACGCACAGAGTCTTCAACGTGATGGCGTTCACGTTGCAGGGAATTCATTGGCTAACACAGCCACAGCGGAAGCAACTAAACCGGCTTCCGTAGCCACAAAAAAGCGTACAGAAAAATACATAGACGGGAAACCATGCTGGCAGTAAAAACGACCGTAAAAGGCGACTGTGCAGCACTACCCGTGAACTATCCACTCAATTATGCATACGTAATCGATGCGAACTCCGTTCCTTTTGCTCGAATCCCTGGAGTGGGGGATAGAGTGATTCCAAACACGAACAGGAGAAAGTTATTAATAGCAGACGCACACATGGGTGAAGGTCCAAAGCACATTCAGATGAGGGAATCTCTGACTGAATTGCAATCAGTATACTGGTGGCCGGGAATGAGCGTGCAACATCAGATATATGTAAAGAACTGTCCGGACTGTGACAGGGATCGCAGTAATGAACCGGTCCTGCCTGTTGCACAGTTACCATTTATAGAAAGGGTAATGATGTCTGCAATCCATTCAGCGTCCTATTAATCAGTTAAGACTAAAATCACTTAAAAAATGTGGCCCCCAGCGCTCGGCTGACGCTAGAACGGTTATAAAAGATCTGCGAGTCTTTATCGGCACATACGCAATTACCACGTTCCATTCTGACCAGGGTCCTGCTTTCAGCTCTCGAGCTTATAGGGAGGCCATGGCCAGCATGGGAATTGGGTTGCGGTATTCTTGTCCATCGCACCCCGAAGGGAATAGTGTGGTAGAAAGAAAAAACCGAGACATAAAGCGATCTATAACAGCGAAGGTATTAGGTTCAGGCGCTGGGTGGGTCAAGCATTTAATAAGTGTCCAGACCAGTCTTAACAATTTGCCAAGAAAATCTCTAAAAGGTTTCAGCCCATACGAACTATTGTTCGGAATTAGAATGACAATTTAGGACTTAGATAGTCAGATATCAGTGGTACAAGAAAAAACAACAGACTTTGACATCAAAGATCGTTTGGCTGTTTTACAGGAACTGAATGAAACAAGAAAATCCTTAAGCAACATAAAGTTAAAGCAACAGCCAGATACCACTGACGAGGCACCACAAGCAACAGCCCCAGCAAGGCCGGTCTGGATTCCAAAGATTGGGGATCTAGTCAGAGAAAAAATAGCGGCGAAGAAGGAATTTGGGCCTTCTTACAGAAAAGCAGTACCTGTCTTGGCAATCAACGGAACAAGATCAGTAGTACTACTGCCCCTTGCTGGTAAAAAGGAGAACAGAGTCGTTTCTATAGATCTGGTAAAACCACAAGCATGTGGCCTATAATCAACAGTAGGCCCAGTGGACTCCCGAGAAACAACAGAATACCCAAACTTGCAACAATCCAAGAGGTTCAAACTGAAAGACTAATCACATTCGATCAGCCTGCAGTGCACAGAGAAGGACTATGCAATAATGCCATGGAACTCGTGCCTCTTGAGACACAGATTGAAACAGTTCGTCAAGGAACACCAGTCTACAACAATGTGGCCTCAGAAAATGCTACCGAAAGACAGATTGAAAGAACAATCCCAACAATTGACAGAACTGCCTCTGGTTATTTCATCAACTTCGACAACTTCTCTGAAAATCAAAACGACCCCGAAGTGATGCCAGAAACAAAAATGACTTTTAAAGAAAAAGCTACGGAACTCTTTCATCAACTGAAGGAAATCTACCTTATTTCCCCTTGGTTAGAGTTCTGGTTCGGTCTAGGTGTATTTTTCCTCCTGCTTTGGCTCATCGTGGTACTTTGTTTGGGAAAATTCATTGAGGGAAAATATAGTACAATGGGCACAGCAAGTCAGAACATCAACCTAGTCCTCAAACCACACAGATCATCCCACTTGAAGAAAAGAGAACTGTCAACAGTAAATGTCACAGCCATTCCAATACCCAGTGGGGTAGTTTGGGAGAAAACTGACTATAAGATCTATGGTCCGGTCGAGATCCTGAAGTATCCTCATCAACTGAAGGTTTCCTTAAGTGACTTTGTAAAACCTAGTACATTCTCTGATGATTGGGACTTTAACAGTATTAATGACATGATGTCTGATTTAGTAATGTCAGCTAGATTCACGGAACATGATTATTTACAAGGTTCATCTAGTTATGAGCAGACATTCTGCTACACACATTATGGTGATCATTATTTGCATAGATATGCACAGCCTAGAAATGTTTTTAAGTATAATCAATGGGAACATTGTGCTACCCCACCTAAAAGCAGTTCTAAAACATTCTTTGAGAAATTCAAGTACTTCTCAGGGTTTAACACCAGTGATGCAGAAACGTTTTATTACAAACTGTTAGATAAAACAGGAATGAAAACAATGCTGACAAATTCTAAATTGATATATTCAGAAGCATTTTATGAAAAAATGATGATATTTGGTTTTGATTATTGGAAAAATAACATTGAAACAAAAACCATTTGGGGTACGAAAGATTGGCAGGTACAAGGCCTAGAAGCACTATTCAGAACCTGCATGATACCAGAACAAATGATGTTTTTAAATGACACAATTCACCAAACATCCTGTCTTGGCCTAGCTAAGATCAAAGACCTTAACAAACCGTCTATTCCGAAGCCAATACCTGATAATGCAACAACAGATATTGAGATAGACGTAACAAAAATTTTACATTTTGAACAGAACACATCCTGATTGGAAAAAGTGGTTAATCTGGCCTACTGACACAAACAACTGTCAAGATGGATTCCTGAATAAAACACAGGGGTTAAAAATGACCAGACAAGACCCTAGATACTCCCAGAGACAACATCCAGGGATAATAACAACATACAGTGTAGGGAAACTCTGCCTCGAATGGCTAGGATCATCCACACTGGCTGAAATTAAGCAACACTTGTCTTTACTTAAAGATGGTGCTGATTTGCGCGATTTCATTCTTGGACCACGCAAACAGCGTCAAAAGCGTTTCATAGCGACCAGTATCTATGCTGCGTACAACGAGGCTTGGAAAGTCACACAAATTGAAACAGCAGAAAAAATACGAGAAATTGATCGTATTCATTTGGAAAAATCACTTTCTGTAGTGGACAATGGGTTAATGACTCTGTCCTCCAGAATATATTCGTTGGACAATATTGTATCTTCTGCCTTTGACATAATAGACAGAGACTTGCTAATGTTACAGCATGGCCAATCTCAATTACGTTCTATTGTACAATTAGGCTGGACGCTGCAAAATCTTCGTTCAGGCTATGTGCCTTGGGGTTTAATCAACACAACGTCATTGTTTTCCATTTTTAACCTTACTGATAAACAAATCAGCTTGGCACAGAAAGGAGCAGACTATACAATCCTGAGCATCGAAAAACTTGAGAGATTACCATTGACAATGTCAGAAAGTCCTGTCATTGAATGGATAATACACGGAATTATCACTATTCCGATAACAACTTTCCGATTTAAAAAATGCCTTGAATACATACCTACTGGGCAGTAGGAACGATTGGGTAAAGGTTATGTTAAGTTAGCATGGAAATTACCATACACACATTCATGCTACAGTGACAGCGACAAAAATGTATTTCTTAGTGGTGAAAACTGTAAACGTTCATTAAGCGGTATACTTTTGTGCCAGGGTATTAATTTACATGGAGCCTGTGAAGGTAATACTAACAACCTTTCATGCCACCAGCTTGTCACACCTGCAACGCAAATAGAGCCCTTCTTTATGCAACTCGCGAATGGGAGTTACATTCTAAGAACGGATCACAGATGTTGTGGCCTTGTTCCAGGGAAAAGTTATCTCATAAGCGTAACTTCCATGATCAAATGCTGTATGCAAGCATTGTTCCCGAGCGGGCCTGGAGACATAAAGACTCTCATCTGGCCTTGTCTGCATTTCTCTTCTATACAAATTGATACTTTAAGCAAAATGAAATCTGTGCTTTTACAGACAACAGTGCCCATCACGTCATCAAAAGAGACATATGATCTCCTAGTTGCAAGGACAGCTACGGAGGTTCATTACCTTTTATCAACAAATTGCCCGTGCATTTCGTAGAAATGTTGAGCCAACTCCTTAACATGTCTAGTGCCACAGGCATCCCAGGCATATTTAAGACGATTTTTACGGGACTGCTAACACTATTTCAAGCAATTCTGGGAATCGTTCCAAATGTTGTCCACTCTGTTTTTGGTGGCATACCCCTATTTTTGGGACTTGTAGCAGGCATTTTATTTTTGACCGTCCTGCTCTGATATGGCAAGCCACATCTCAGACATGACTCCTATGGGAATGGAAGAAACAATCCTAGCGATGCGCTACCGGGACAGAATAACTAGAGTCCTTGGATTGGCCAGGCTGAGAGATCTAAACATGACCTGGTTCCTTTCATTCAGACCTATATGGCAATCCTGCATCTTACCTGTGCTACGATGTATGCTATGCGGAGATGAATGCGTGTTGGACATCTGTCTTTCAGTTCCATCAGCAGTACCAATGGATATCGATACTTTGCTCAGTCCAATAACGGCTCACGCATTGTGTTGTCCCCAGCGGCTACCAATCCTGATGACGGCATTCGTGGAGACTCCTGTGCTACGACTAGGTGGTAACAGTGGAGCGAGTGACAAAAGCAACATCACCCAGGTACGACCTTCTGTGAGCATTGCTGATCCCGACTTTGATGACAGCAATCATTCTCACACCTGCCAAGTTACAGCACTATCGAATTTGGTTGAACTGTCACCTGATTTTGTAGACCAATTCTTTGAGAGCCTGTCTGATGATGTTCTCACCCGAACAGAAACAATAACTTTAGAGAAGCATTCCGACACACAGCGTTCCCATGAACTCTGAATTCGGCCTTCAGTTTTGAACAACAAAAACTGCTAAAAGCGTTGGAACTCTATTTCCCCGTTCAAGCAATAATTCTTTTGAATTGAACACTTTTTAATATTCACCCTTTTTTTGGCACGAAAAATTCTTTGCTTAAAGTAAAACTATTCTTAGAGAACAGAAGCTTCAACTTCTATTTCTAAACACATCTAGAGACATGAATAACTTTACAGCAGCCTCTAGCACATTTTATTGCAATGCATTTATATGTGATGAAATTATCTCGCCCTTCTTCTGTTTCAGAGATATTTCATGTGTAAATCTTTTTGCATAATCATTCATTGATTTCATATGCTATAATTTTTGAAGGATTTCTATGCTTCAAAAACGTACAGTACCTAAATTTTCACGTATTACAAATACGCCTATTTCAAATGCATATATGTATTTTGGGGTGGGCAATGTTACACATGCATCTTATTGCTCTAGTTTTAGTAATTTGATGGACATGAATTCGTGGAGTGGGTGTTGCGTTCTAATCTAGGACCCTGATCCATACTGTGACCTTATGCCCCTATTCGGCTATAAATCCATTTATTCCCTATATTGGCATAACCGTTCAAGTGCAATATTCAGAAACTCATCTCTGGCCTCACACAAACAGAGCCACATTTCAGAATAGCTTTCTCTGCCACTTCCTTTGCAACCAATTAGTACAATGACATAGCAGAAGTTACTATCTGAGATTCCTAGATTAACACTCCGAGTTCTTCAACAAGATAAAAACTCAGCAAACCTGGAAATCCCCGCTTGCTGTGTTTTGATTAGTAATAGAACTCTAATGAGCACTGATAAGACGATCACTTCCTAGTGATATCTTTATTGACGTCTTATGTCCAAAAACTTACGTTAAACAAGGCACCTTTCAGGTATAAATATTACCAACGTTGCCTTAAGCAAATCACTAGTTGCTGGACACAGCTGATGTTGCTGTATGCTGCTGTCTCGCTGATACCATCGCCGATGCTGCCAGCTATCTCGTTGCTGCTGAAGAAGCTGTCATGCTGATGATACCATAGCTACTATCGCTACTGCTATCGCTGCTAACTAGCGAACAATGGTGTGGTGAACTTAGGAGCTGAACAGCCGTCCCCTGCAAGAGCCCAGCAGATGCAAGCTGCCCGCGGACGCTGCCCCTCCTCCTCCTCCTCGACACGCTGAGAAGAGACGCTGTCTTTCTCCTGCAGAGAAATCCAGCTCCGGCGTTTCTAGTCTACCCTTGCGGGTGACTGGGATATCGACCCACTGAAGGAGATACCAGACCTCCATCATTCTATTCCAGAGGTATGGTGTTGACTAAACCCTTAGAGAGAATTTTTGAAGCAAACCTTGGCAAAACCAACTTAAACTAAAGCTACTTACTTACTCCCCTCCCAAGTATTAGGCTTAGGTCAGGTACACTGGGGTAGGCGTAGTTAGAAGCACCAGTTGAGTATTTTAGCCTAATGTATATATGAATGTATATATGTTTTATTCATTTTAAACCATTGTATGGCTAAGAAACCATATCAATGCTTTTACAGTATTATCTCGCAATACTTATCTTACTGTACGTACTTTTTATAATAACAAGTCTTGCAATTGTGGCAATTCATTTCTCTTGTACGAGAAGAAAGACTGTTCAATAAATGTTACCCTTTATTGACAACGCCCGTCTCTCTATTCTCTACATATTGTGAAAGTAATCTGCACCAACCTGACTGAGTTTCACACGACCCTAGAGATTGACTCTTGATCTGAGGAACAAAGTTGTCATGTTGCACGGTTGTTGGAAAACTGAATCCCTTCTTGGCTGTGCCAGGGAAGCTGATCACTTCCTATTCAGTCAAGAAAGTTTCCAGTGACCTCTGAGCTAGTTGGTAACAACCCCAATTAAGTTTAACATAGTCAGTGGAGGCCTGGAAGATCCGCACTTCTACGTCGATACTACTGTTTATGTTATTCCAATGCGCAGGGCCTATTGGGAAAATAGGAACTACACTACATCCTCTATCTCTTTCCCCGCTTTTTGCTCCTGTGTACTTGTACAGGAGGGGGTAATAAGTTGTTCAGAAGGAGATGTGTGGTATCTCCCTTGTTAGGTACCCCCTTTACCCACTTTGTCCCTACCCCTCCCGTTGGGCATACTGGTTTGACAGCTTGCCCATTGTCCTTGGGCATGATGATGTAAATAAAATGTTGATGCCAGGGTGTTCTATCTTGAGATTCCTTGAGGCACTGGTGGTGCGACAGTTGGCAAAGTGACAGCTGTGTTGCTGAGGTGTATCCTGTGAAGTTTTGAATAAAGCTGTTTTCCAACCATAAGAGTCTCCTGTGTATTCATAAAGCTAGATTAAACATCGTTTTCTCATGATTTTCCCATATAGGTTATAGAAGATGTTCCAGAAGCTAAAATGAGATCATATCTATTTACTTCCAACAGGAGCAGCCTGTCAGTTGATTCCTGTGTGTTCTACTTCAGCCTCCCAGAGTGTTCTAAAGAACAACAAGAGCAATACCAGTCTGACTAATGACAAAAGAATGGCACACCTGAAGCAATCTTAATTGGATCAAACTGGTAAATCTTAAAACATTTAGGACCACATGCAGCAAAGTAAGTAATTACGATTCCTAAATTGCGTTTTTTAAGAAATTGCAATTTAGGAATTGCAATTACTTATGCATGTAGAAATAGTCAAACAAATTGCGATTCCTACACATTCCTTAATCTCGACTTGCAAATTGTGACTCACAATTAAGGAATAACTTCCCATTCAGTCCTATGGGCCTATAGAAATGAATGTGAATTGCATGTGTAATTTGTGAGTACCAAATACGTACTCGCAAATTGCGCATGCAATTTCAAGGGTGGAAGGGAGCCAAAAGGACACCCTGATGCACCTCTGAAATTGCTATGTGACCACATGTTGCGCACACACATGCCCCAAGGGCATGTGTGAGCGTATCATGGAACTTTGAAAAATGCACCATAGTGCATTTTTCAAAGTTTTAAAAAATGACCATCAAGTTTAAATTGATGGTAATTTGCGATCCCTTATTGCAAAATCGCAATTTAAAATTGCATCATGCATTGCATTTAGGGAATCGCAATTTGCGATTCCCTAAATGCACTCATAATTTAAGTAATCGCAAATTTTGCGATTACTTGAATTGCGAATTTGAATTAGAATTTGCATTTGGGTTGATGTTTCCCAAATGCAAAAATACCGGCCTCAAAGGGGCAGATTCTGCGAATCTGCCCCTTTGTGACCGGTATTGAAGGAAGTGACCCGAAAGTCACCCAGGTTACTGAAAATCACCTGCTATGCTTTCCCAAATAATGAAGAATCTGTCAGGCAGTAGAGAATACAAACAAGCATTTATTAGTAATACTGTGCAGAGGATTCCAATCTGACCTGCACCCTAAGATGTCTGCCGAGGGACTTCCCCCCCAGTGACACCAGGACTGTCTCGTTAACAAAAAGGGGGTGAAACTCAGGGTCAGGCAGGCATTCCGACTCAGATTCTTGTAACTCAGAAGCAGGAATATCTGGGGCGGCCCTTATCTCTGGGGCGGGGCCCGCCTCAAGCAAGGCATTATCACTTTCTTTGTCCGTCTGTGCCCACCTCAATCGAGCATCAGGGAAGGGAGCAAAACGGGGCACCGCTCCCCCTCCTGGTCAGCAATGCCGTCAAGGACCCACTTGTCATAGGGAAGTGGGAGAGGAACCTTCTTGCAGTGGATCCCATGCACCCAGTGCTTCCGGCCGTCAAGCTTCACCGCAGTGCGAGTGGCAAGGGGGATCAGCAGTGGCTTTTTCCAATGAGGCTCCAGGCAGCTCTTCCTTAGTAAGTTTCTGACGAGTACGTAATCTCCGGGCTGTAGCTGATGCCCAGGCCCCTCTGGTACTGGCCTCAGTGTGTCCTGAATCTGTTGATGAATAGAACGAAGATCTTTAGTCAATTCATACAGATAGTCCACAAGCAGAGGGTACTCTAAACTCGGGGAAGCGCTTGGGTCTTGGAACACCCCAGACATTGGCAAGGCGACCAAAAACCACTTTTTGGACGGGGACAACCCTGTTCTAGAATGTGCTGTTGCCCTGGTAGATAACAAAGCCAAATGTAGAGCATCTGGCCACCACAAACCTGTATCTTTGCTAACTTCAGTTTGAGGGTCCCATTGTATTTCTCCATGAGACCTGCTGACCAAGGGTGGTTAGCTGCATGGAACTTCTGTTTAATGCGCAGACCCTCATGCACTAATTTGATGACCTTTGAATTGAAGTGACTTCCGCTGTCACACCAAATCAAACATGGCAATCCAAAGCACGGGAAGAACTCTTTTAGGAGTAGCCATCACCGTCACCACAGCTGTATTCTCTTTAGTTGGGTAAGCTTCAATCCATTTACGGAATGCACAAATCATGGCCAGCACGTACTTTAAATTGTTCACTTGTTCCATTTCGAGTAAATCCATCTGGAGGACCTCAAAAGGGAAGGAAGGCGGTGCAAAGTGCAAAGTTACCTGAGGGTGTAGGAATGCCTTTCCCAGGATTGTACATTGGAACAATGGTCCCAGTAAACAATTTTATCAACACATAAAATGCATAAATCAGAGAAAGTTATGTAGAAGACATGTATTATAGTAAACATACAGTGTTCTTTAATCACGCTGAACATACATTGACTTGTAGCGTTGTTGTAACTATGCCAAAAATATATACAGTGCCCCTAGGAAGGAAAGGGGAGAGCGGGGAGATGAAAGTGTTTGTGATTAAAGTGAGGAGGTGAGTAGAAAGTAGAGTGCGAATCACAAAAAGTGTTTCTTAAAAGACAGAAGTCTCCTATTATAAGCCAAGAGATTTACAGTGTATCCAAACAATAAATAGCCCTGGTTTGAAACAAAAACACAGTAATTAATCGCTGTTGGTCAAGCGGGCTAATAAAATTGATGGCGAAGTATTGACCCCTAGAAAAGTAGGTTGTTTTGTCCCTTACGCTGGGGTCTGCCTCAGGACAGGAGTGGAAGGAAGGGGGGAGGGTTGGTTTCCCTAGGGATAGAGCATAAAAACACCTTAGAACTATAATTACCATTATAAATCATAAACTCACTGAAGGGCCTGAGCCCCTTAATTTACCATGAGGGCCCTTCACTATGGGCTGGGGGAAGAGTGTGGGCGCGTAATCTCCAAAACGATGAAAGCGAAGGCAGTCACCTGCAAAAGTAAGGTGCAGATTCAGAAAAACCTCCTGTGATTGTGGTTGATTGGAAAAAGGGGTAAACCGGATTAGATCACTTACTTTTAAGGATCTCAATCCAAAGAAAAACCAACCCGTATTAATCTGCTGGGCCCTGCATTATGTTCTATTCTAAAAGCAAAATGTAAATAGAACACTAATCAGGACCCAAATGTCCCAACACCACTCTACTGGAAACAAGGTTACATTTTATTCCAGCTCAAGCTTAGAAAAGAGTTAAATACCTGATATACGGGCAGAGGTCAAAGTGTAAAATAAAATGAAAACAACGAAGGTTCCGGTTAGTAAACCTGAACACAGCACTCTTGAGGTCTCAAAGAGTGTTTGTAAAGGCTGCGTGCATTGTAAGGACTCACCGCTGCTAGTAGTTAGTGTCTCCTTTAGTTAATGGGGAACAGGAGCTCTTGTCTGTATTGTTTAAATTGGCAGGCTCATGCACAGCCAACCACGAGCGTGACGTCACTGTGCAGACGCTCGATGCTCGTCAAACATGACAGATATTATTGTAAGGGAAGACAGACTGGCACGGAATGCCGTATTACATAGGCTTTCAGAAAGGGAAATGTTGCAATATAAGGCCTGTCTTTTGGGATGCATACAACACATCACTGAAGTTAGAAGAATTGCAGTATTAAAACCATACATATAACGAAAGTTTGTGTCCGCCGGTTTAGGGGGAGAGAAACCCCATGGCCTTGTTCATTCAACAGAAAACCATTACAAATATCGAAGTATGTTGTCCTACTTACAGATTGTGAAGTGAATGGCACTTGTATATGCACAAAAGTGCATACATCTATTAACAAAGGCCAAATCGGACAGAGCGTCGGGTTCACTGAATTGGAAATTGGAGTCCCGTCTTATATTATGGGTAGAAGCTCTATGATGTTGAATTGAGTTACAAGGATGCATAAAACATTAGTACAATGAAATTGTTGCATTGTTGAAAATATACATATGATCAAGGTATACATCAATTATTTATAAGGGAAAACACATGAAATTGCTCATGACCGGGTAAACCTATCGTAAATATTAAAACATTTTGCCAAATCAATACAATTTATATTCTTAGTTGTTAGGCATTATATATGCATACTGGAACAAATTTTTGTTTACAAGCTTTGGCAAAGCATCAGGGTAGGTATCCTGTGTCTCGATTGAGTTGGTGGGACAACAGAGGTTTAAGTCACACAGTAAATACGGATGGTATACCATGCATGCATAGTATCTGTAAGTATCTATACATAAATGTACGAGCACATCTTTCAAGTGTGGGGCAGGCTAATTGAGTGTGGCTAACCTCGGATTCATTCAGGCCGTTTTCTATGGAGTCTAAGAGAGACATCCATTTGCATTCCCTTATATTGAGAATCATTCCAATGTTACCTTCCCTGGGGCCAAGGGAGGCCTTCTCAAGTACCACCCACTGTAGTTCATCTGGGCTATGGTCCTCAGTTCTAAAATGTTTGACCAAAGGTGCTCCCTGCACACCACATCTTATTCGACTGCAATGCTGGAGAATCAGTGCATTGATCTGCTGTTGTGTTTGGCCTATATATATCTAAGACCACAAGGGCACAGTATCCCATGTATCACATTAATCGTGTTGCAGTTTGTAAAAGATTTCAAAGTGATCACATGATGTTTGTACGTGAACTCTTTAGTTTGGATAGTTGTTTGGCATGCCTTACATTGGCTGCTCTTAAAATGGCCAAGAGTTTGTGGTAAATTCCACAAGGATTGGATAGATGGCTCATCAGTAGTCTCTAGGAAGGAACATACTATGTGGTCCTCAACACTTTTGGCTTTCTTTTACGAGTGCATGGGAAGATTATTTTGCTCTATGTGGTCTGATATCAGTCCCCAGTGTCTATTGATCACCCTCTTGATGGCATGGCTTTGTGTAGAGAAAGTGGTGACGCATATCATCCTTTGGGTGGACCCATCTCCCGTCTCTTTTGGTGTCAGCCGGTTCTCACCGGGGCTATACCAAGCCCTTTTCTGTGCTTGTCTCATACAAATGATGCAGTATTTCATCAGATGCGTGGCTACCTTTGAGATATTATCGTTCTGCCATACTGGGTCCAGCAGTTTACATATTCCTTTGGCACTAATGTGTGCTGGGCCGTGGGCCATGGTAACCGGTGGGAGTACATAGGCATGAGGCAGCAGCCACCTCTGTTTTCTGGACAGGTCAGTCCACACCCATCTTCATCCAAACGTCCTGTACTCTCCTGCCATATTGCCAATTCATCTAGAGGCGCCTCGCCCTGTATTTCCCTGACATTCTCTAATGTGTCTTCAAACATTCCATTGTCTGGGACCCACCTAGCGGGACCTCCCACAAACATCTTTTTCATCTTCAATCTAGCTGTCTCCTTAGCTGTCTAAACTGTGAACGCAGTTTCCCTGCCAACATCATCTGTTATTGCTTTGTGGGCACTACATTTTATTATTGCCAACTTATCTGGAAGTGTCAATGCTGACAACAGTCTAGGTATCAATGGGCCATTTGTATTCACAATCCATGCGATGTCAAGAAACCTCTCTCCACCCAGGGGCACCCAAAATTATGGGTCACCCCAAAGGCATACTGGCTGTCAGTATAGACATTGACAGTCAGTCCCTCACTCAACTCACAACGCCTTAAGGAGGGCGACCAACTCTGCAGCTTGGCCCGATAGATATGGGATGCGGGATGTCCCAACTACAGTGTGTAACGTTGTGATTGCGTATGCTGCAGTGGTAGTGCCATCTGGTAGTTTAAAAGAAGAGCCATCGACATATAGTTCCCCTTGGAGGTCACGTAAGGGAATATCAGTCAGGTCTACCCGTCCCTTCGTTTCTTCTTCAGTCCGAAATAAACAATCATGGACATCGTCCTTTTCTTCTGAAGGGAGGGTTAGTAACGTGGCTGGATTAAGAGTAGCACATCGTTTGATGGTAATGTGTGGAGCGAAGAAGGTCAATTCATATCCAGTCAGACGTGCACTAGTAAGGTGCTGTCTCTTTGTCTTATTCAAAAGCATATCTACAGCATGAGAAACCATTACTGTAAGATCAGTATCAAGGGCAAGCCCTGCTGATGGTCGGATAGAAACCGCCACCGCAGCGGCAGCTCTTAGGCAGCTAGGGAGGGCTCTGGCGATGTTATCAAGAATTGCAGAGAAGTAAGCGTAACAAAACCCTGTGTTAGAACAGAGAGCGCGTATCCATCCCCCTCGTGTAAGTAGAGCATAAAAGGTTTCTGATCATTAGGAATACCAAGCACCGGAGCAGAGCAAAGCACAACCTATAATTGCTCAAAAGCTTGCTTTCATGCAGATGTCTACGGCAGGGGTTCATGCACGTTTTTAGTGGTGAGGTAAAGGAGGTGTTTTGTTAGTAAGGAATAATTGGGAATCCAGTGGCGACAATATGAGGCTATACCAAGAAATGCACGCACCTCGCATTGGGTTTTAGGAACTGGCAAATTAGTGATAGTATCTATGTGTGCAGGTGTCTGTGACCCTCCTTCAACAGTAGGTGACCTGAATAGGAGACCTCCTGTCGACAATATTGAAATTTGTAAAGAGACAGCTTGTGTCTATGGTGTGCTAAATGCAACAGCAATTTAACTATGGCATCTTTACAACCATCCTCAGTATCAGAAGCCACAAGGAGGTCATCAACCTACTATAATAGCACATTACCAGGGGGAAGTTCCAAAGAATCCAATTGAGTTTTTAAAGCTTGATTACAGATACTAGGGCTTTCTGTATAGCCTTGTGAAGCACAACAGAATCTAAAGCTCCTGTCGGCTATAGCAAATCCAAACAGATATCTGCTATCTGTATGGATTGGAATGCTGAATGCATTCTTTAAATCAATCACAGAAAATAATTTGGCTGATGGGGGAATCATTGTCAAGATCGTGGTAATGTCTGGAACTACAGGATAGTGGGGAACTACTAGTTTGTTAACCTCTCTAAGGTCAATTACGAAGCAATAAACAACAGAATGAGCATCAGAAGAATCCAAGGGTGCCTTTGTAAGAATAAGAAGAATAGGGTTATTACACACATTTGCCACTGTCTCCTCAACCACACCAGATTTAATCAGATCCAGTATTATTTGCAATAAGGCCTTTCTCCTGCCTGTGAGATCTTGTACTGATGAATACTTGGTAATATGGCATTGTCTTTGATCTGGATAAAGACCGGTGGGATCTGGAGTAACCCCACATCCGTGTATCCCGTAGCCCACAGTGTGCTTGGCACATATTTAAACTCAGTGGGAAGGGAGCATCTTTTGCGAAGCATTGTTTTGCACTAGCCACCTTTGGCCCAATGGTCATGTAAACGCCGTCTGGAGAACAAAATGTTGTCGCATGTAATCTTTTTAGCAAGTCCAATCCCATCAAATTTTCCCCACAATTTGACATTACCAAAAATGGTGAATCAACCGTAAAGGGGCCAATAGTCAAAGCAAGAGGTTTGGAAAGGGGGCTAACAGCCGGCGTACCTGAAAAACCTACAGACACTTTATTTTGGCCAGACAGAGCTGCCCTGGGACCAGCGAATGAGAAACAGATCTATTCATAGCACCTGTGTCAATCAAAAATGTTTTAGCCGTGCCTTGCAGATCCGCAGTGACATAGGGTCTGCGTTGATCTACAGGTACCCAAACTGGTCCCTCGCCCTGTCCCTGGCTATTCTAGCTGTGGGACATCCCTGTCACTTTGTCCATGTCATAGTCATCATGATAAATGCTTTCAAACAGCTGTCATAATTAGAAGAGGTTACAGGTGGAAATGTTGACACAGATGGCTGTTTTTCAACTAATTTTTCATTTTTCCTATATTCAACGATTAGTTTCTATAAGAAAACCTTGAGGGATCTACACAAATGACACCTTGCTAAATTCAGACTTTTGTCTACTTTTCTAATATGTATAGCTTTCCAGGATCTATTATTGCTTTCATACCTATTTGTACCATTAACCGGAAAGAGCTTGAAAGCACAACAACTAGTGAAAGGAGCTATGTCTTTTTTGATACCATTTGCAGGGAAAAAAACAGAGGCTTTCATCTGTAACACTTTTTTCTCATTTTTCAAAAAACAAAACAAAATTTAGCTGTATTTTGCCTGATTTCTGGGTCCCCTCCAAGGGAATCCATAAACCCTGGGTACCTTTAGAATCCCCATGATGTTGGGAAAAAAGGACGTAAATTTGGCGTGGATACCTTATGTGGTCAAAACGTTACAGGGGCCTAAGCGCGAAGTACCCCAAATAGCCAATAAAAGGCCTAGCAGTGAAGGGGTTCAAAGATACTCTATGTCAATATAATTCCTGCCTTTCACAGAACCTTTAAACAATAAATCCCATTCCAACCCTGCCACTTACAATTGATCTTTAAAAGTACTGGCATTGGGAGGGTTGGGCAGGTCTCAATTGCAGCAAGAAGGAGTTAGACAAATAAAGGTATTTTCTCTGACAATTGGAGGCCCTGTTTCTCCTGGATCTTGTAGAGGCGGGGTCTGGAGCATGTACACACTGCAGCAGGATAGACCGGGCACAGAGCGAAAGTTTGTTGTTCTCTGTGATGGATGACTTCTCTGCTCTTCTTTGGTCTGGTGTGATGGGAGAGGGCTCCTGTCTTCATGCAGGATTGTTGGCGCTTCACTCCATCTGTGGCAATCAAGTAACAGTTGTGATGGTAAGAGAAGGAAAACACTGAGTAGAAGGTAGTTTATAAAGGGAATTCCCTTCGCAGCACACCACTGCGCCATTGATTCATTGAGTACGTCACGACGTCCGAGGTGCTTCAATCTCTTCTAAATTACCACATGAATAAACCAGCACGATTAACATCATTACGCCACACGTAGTGTGGACAAAGGCGCCTGACCAATAAATGGCGGTTTCCTGTTTACTTCGGTGAAATAACTGCTGCTAAATGAAGAATGTGTTGTAGAATGAAGAATGTAAAAGTGAAAACATTCCTGTACCTGATTGCTGGGCAGGCGCCTGACAAGATTTATAACTGTTATCAAAAGGGGGTTCTGTCCAAAGGGTGTGGCCGGGTAGGACAATTATAATTATAAGAAGGAAGAAGACCCGGTCACTCGTTTGATGGTTCTGCTCAATTTTTATTTAGGGCAGAATCTTGCACTCAGGTATTTAATCCTTCTGTGCAATCTATATGTTTTTTTTGGATATTCAAGAAAAGTAAATGCAGTGATTTTTACAAATACTGTGGCTGTCCGAAGAGTTACTTACTGTCCTGCACAAGGACACATATATTTACATGTATTTACAAGCACAATTTACACATCACTTAGAAAAACACAAAAAAGAATTTGTACATTTAAATAATATATACAAGACAAACATTTGAGAGAATGTGACTCATTGAGATTGACAGTACCCTGTCCATATACTTTCTGTCAGGCCACTAAGGCTGAATATTTTTTCTTTTTCTTATGGCCTGATAGCGCAAGAGGCTGTTAGTGCAATCAATGTTCTATGTATTTATCAAAACATAAAAAGAGCCTTATGCGCCAAAAAACATTCGGACTTAAGACGAATGAAGGTCAAGAGCCTGTAAGCCGACGCGTTTCTGAGCCTGTCTGTGTACTTGGCAGGCTCGTCTTCAGGGCTTTGGGGCTGGGTACCTATGTGAGTACAAATATAGGGCATAATGAGTTTTTGACCCTCTTTTATGCGTCACCAAAAACTATTCAACTGACGTTATTGTTACCTTTTTGTTGTGCAGTCTCTATTATCTGATCTTCTGATCGATTTCTTTTATGGGGGACTCTTTAACTTCTGTAATGGAAACAATAACATGGTATGTTTCCCAAGGTCTTATTTTTCTGCTAGTGATTTATACTCAACCTTTTTTAGCACTCACGTGTTTAACAGCCAGGATGTTTTCCAGCAGGTTGTCGGTCTCCGATATGAGCAGTAATTAACGCTGGCGCTACAAAGTCAACAGGGACGTTTTTAGTAATCAAACACTATCCTGTTTATCGCTACAAACATTTTAGCGCTATGACACTCACAGCCGATCATTGGGCACTTACTTTTAGTGGGCGCGAGGCGCCGTATTTCTTTTTGTGGGGACGCCACCTCTTGTTGCTCTTTAACACTCGGCGCTGTAAGTTTAAGCGAATGCGGTGTTATAGTACTGGATTTTCACTGTTATCGGTATTCAATTTCCACGAAACAAAGGTGAAACACCTACTTGTACGGTGTAGACGTCGAGTCTATATCGGAGGGGGCGTTGCTCAACTTCTAGTTTGTTTACGGTGGATGCAGTTAGCGCTGTAATCAATTGATAAAGCGGAGATTTAGGATTGCGTTTTAACGAGTGTTAGACCATTTGATATTTAGCGCGTATGCTCGTTTACCTGTGGATGAGTCGCTAGGCACTGCTGTTTACTCCAGAGTTCCTCAGATAGGAGAAAGGCTGAAAAAAACGCGAGGGTTTGGAGTTTTTTTATATCACCCAGTGCTTCTGGGACATGTAGTCCTGAAGTTACAAGATTGATTTTTTGAGGGGTGGTCTGTACCGCCGCCGGCCCAGTTATTGATTTTGGCTTTCTGTGTGTTCATTCAGTCCATCATTCACGCAGTCGTATTTCAGAATCAGATATGCCTCCCTTTTTGCTAACATTGCTTCTACACTACCTCCTCTTGCAGGGACTTGGATCTTTGATAATACTGACCACTTTAATTCTTTCTCAGTGTGGCCTGAATCGATACAATGTTGGACCATTGGGGCATTTAGAACTTTTTGTTTAATCCTAGATCTGTGTTGGGTCAGTCTTTGTGACACTGTTTGTGTGGTTTTCCCTATGTAGAGTTTGTCGCAAGGACAGATGATTACATAAACCACATTTTTGCTCTTGCAGTTTGTGAATTCCACGTGGGTCCATTTCACATTGTGATGTTCAAATGTGGTGCCTTCGATGGTATTTGTGCACGAGATGCAGTTACCACACTTGTGGTGTCCTTTGACCGGATCTAATTTCCACAATGTGGGTAAATCGCTTTTTGGTCTCTGGGTACCCAAATCAGCTCGAATTATTTGTTCTCCTATGCTTTTACTCTTTTTCAGGGCAAATAAGGGTTTTGGAAATGGTATGTTCAGGTTTGATAACAAGTGCCAATTTTTCAGTACTATGGCCTTGAATTTGTTGGTTAGTGGTCCATACGTGGTTACACAAACTAGCTGTTCCAACGGTTTCTTGTCCTTCTTTGTCAACAGCGCTTCCCTTGGTGTAAACCATGCGCGTTTAGTGGCATGTTTTAACATCTTTCTAGGATACCCCCGTTTGGACAGTTGGTCACATAGCGTTTCAGCATGTATCATATAGTCCTCTTTCCTTGAGCAATTACGTCTGATTCGTAATAGTTGGCTATACGGTAGGTTTGCTTTCAAACTTTTGGGGTGAAAGCTATCGTAGTGTAGAATTGAGTTTTTGTCAGTTTGTTTGCGGTGAAGGGTGGTGGCTAATTCTCCTTCCTGATGGAATACCTCCACATCAAGAAAAGTTAAGCGGGTGTTACTGCTAGTCATACTGAACTTTATATCAGGGTGTCTATTGTTCAGCCACTCATAGAACTCTTTTAGTTTTTCCTCAGTTCCTCTCCACTGACACCAGATGTCATCGATATAGCGATACCATCTTAAGATGTGTATGCCATAAGGGTTTTGATGGTAGATGAAACGCTCTTCATACAATGCCATGAAGAGCACCGCCATCTCTGGGGCATAAGGACACCCCATGGCGGTGCCCTTCACCTGCATGTAGAAGGTGTCCATGAATCTGAAGTAATTACGTTTGAGTGCCAGGCTTGCCAATTCAATGATTAAATGAGTTGGAACTCTATGTGGTCTTGGCCGGGTTTCAAGAAAAAATTCAATAGCTTCTAATCCCTCTTCCTGGGGGATTTGTGTGTACAAGGAGTTAACGTCAAAAGTGACCATTAACTCAGCTTTGTCATCAAATGGTGTAGTTTCTATTTTTGTGATGAAGTCAGTCGTATCTTTTATATATGATTTGACATCACCCATGAATGGTTTTAAGAATACGTCAACGTATTTGGCTAATGGTTCCAATATCGAATCACACCCGGAGACAATTGGTCTTCCGGGTGGATTTGATAGATTTTTATGAACTTTAGGTAAGAAATAAATTACCGGAGTTCGAGGATTTCGCTTGCTCAAATATTCGTATTCCTTCGGACCTACGATTCCATCGTCAAATCCCTGTTTTAATCTTGCTTGGATTTCATTTTGGATTGAAACAGTTGGGTCCTCTGTGAGCTTCCTGTACCATTCTGTGTTGCCTATCTGACTGTTAGCCTCATCAATGTATTTTTCTTTTTGCCACAGGACTAGGGCGCCCCCCTTGTCGGCCGGCTTGACCACTATAGTTATGTCATTACTGAGTTGTCTGATGGCTGATTGTTGTTCTTTTGTTATATTCTTCCTACAGTAGTTTTTTGGTTTTCCTAACTGCGTGAGTGATGACTGAACGACCTGTTCGAATGCCAAGATTTGTTTCGGTATCATTTGGGATGTGGGAGTGAAAGTAGACTTATTAGACAAATTAGAAGGTTCTGGAATACGGTTATTTTCTTTGTCATGGAAGAAAGCCTTTAATCGTACCTTTCTGAACAGATCTTGTGCTTCAAATTTTAGTTTGACTATGTCTGTGTTAACAGTGGGGACAAATTTGATGCCAAGTTCTAAGACTGCTCGTTCATGCGTGGTTAATATTTTAGGTGAGAGATTAATTATAGAAGACTCTTCTATTGTTTGAAATAATTTTTGTTTCGGGTTCTCATATCCCATGTTTGTTGTGGGGGTTTGAACCTGACTCTGCCCCTCCCTTCTCCTTTCTCTAAAAAAGGATTTTGGCGTTTAGATGTGCCTTCTCTTGGATCAGATTCCCCTGAAGCCTCAGAGGAAGAACTTTCAGAGAATGTTAAGAAACGATTTTTTGATCTTCCCTGATATTGGGACAAGGCACGGCGGGATTCTTGTTGTGTATAGTAGTCTTCCCTCAAATAGGGGTATACTGTCTCTATATTAAACGATTTCAGGTCTTTCTCAAATTTGCTCACTCTGTAGTTGATTGTGTTATCCTTAAATGTCTGTAGATCTTTCTCTATCTTTTCCAAAAGGTCCTTCGCTTCCTGGCTACTATGGTTGTCGTTAATAGCCTTAGTTAAGGCGTCTATTTCCTCCTTCTCCTTCGCACAAATTCTTTGGGCCGTTTCAACCGTATGGACCATCAGGTCCCGGCTACATTTTGTGGCTATGAAACTGAAGCCTTTTTTATAAACTGGGTCGTCTGTGAAGACCACCGGTACGTTTTTCACCTGGAGTCCCCAGGGTATAGTTCCTGTTTTTAAATGTTGGAACAAGAAATGTCCATGTAATTCAGTGCGAACATTTTTCTTGCTCAATCGCATTAACTTATCTGTCTCATTTTGTTGTTGAGCATTAGTGCTCAATTTTAGTGATGCAAAAGGCGAGGGTCCAGCAGTGAAATTTTTGATGTATGCGTCTGTGAAGGACAGAGTTTCCTCTTCGGACATAACTCAACAGACTAGTGAACCAGTCTGTTATCTAGATTTAATCAAGACTCTTATTTATTTTGCATGGGTTAAGGGTACCCTCGCGGAAATCCTTCCGCTCATACAACTGTTATCAAAAGGGGGTTCTGTCCAAAGGGTGTGGCCGGGTAGGACAATTATAATTATAAGAAGGAAGAAGACCCGGTCACTCGTTTGATGGTTCTGCTCAATTTTTATTTAGGGCAGAATCTTGCACTCAGGTATTTAATCCTTCTGTGCAATCTATATGTTTTTTTTGGATATTCAAGAAAAGTAAATGCAGTGATTTTTACAAATACTGTGGCTGTCCGAAGAGTTACTTACTGTCCTGCACAAGGACACATATATTTACATGTATTTACAAGCACAATTTACACATCACTTAGAAAAACACAAAAAAGAATTTGTACATTTAAATAATATATACAAGACAAACATTTGAGAGAATGTGACTCATTGAGATTGACAGTACCCTGTCCATATACTTTCTGTCAGGCCACTAAGGCTGAATATTTTTTCTTTTTCTTATGGCCTGATAGCGCAAGAGGCTGTTAGTGCAATCAATGTTCTATGTATTTATCAAAACATAAAAAGAGCCTTATGCGCCAAAAAACATTCGGACTTAAGACGAATGAAGGTCAAGAGCCTGTAAGCCGACGCGTTTCTGAGCCTGTCTGTGTACTTGGCAGGCTCGTCTTCAGGGCTTTGGGGCTGGGTACCTATGTGAGTACAAATATAGGGCATAATGAGTTTTTGACCCTCTTTTATGCGTCACCAAAAACTATTCAACTGACGTTATTGTTACCTTTTTGTTGTGCAGTCTCTATTATCTGATCTTCTGATCGATTTCTTTTATGGGGGACTCTTTAACTTCTGTAATGGAAACAATAACATGGTATGTTTCCCAAGGTCTTATTTTTCTGCTAGTGATTTATACTCAACCTTTTTTAGCACTCACGTGTTTAACAGCCAGGATGTTTTCCAGCAGGTTGTCGGTCTCCGATATGAGCAGTAATTAACGCTGGCGCTACAAAGTCAACAGGGACATTTTTAGTAATCAAACACTATCCTGTTTATCGCTACAAACATTTTAGCGCTATGACACTCACAGCCGATCATTGGGCACTTACTTTTTGCGGGCGCGAGGCGCCGTATTTCTTTTTGTGGGGACGCCACCTCTTGTTGCTCTTTAACACTCGGCGCTGTAAGTTTAAGCGAATGCGGTGTTATAGTACTGGATTTTCACTGTTATCGGTATTCAATTTCCACGAAACAAAGGTGAAACACCTACTTGTACGGTGTAGACGTCGAGTCTATATCGGAGGGGGCGTTGCTCAACTTCTAGTTTGTTTACGGTGGATGCAGTTAGCGCTGTAATCAATTGATAAAGCGGAGATTTAGGATTGCGTTTTAACGAGTGTTAGACCATTTGATATTTAGCGCGTATGCTCGTTTACCTGTGGATGAGTCGCTAGGCACTGCTGTTTACTCCAGAGTTCCTCAGATAGGAGAAAGGCTGAAAAAAACGCGAGGGTTTGGAGTTTTTTTATATCACCCAGTGCTTCTGGGACATGTAGTCCTGAAGTTACAAGATTGATTTTTTGAGGGGTGGTCTGTACCGCCTGCGGCCCAGTTATTGATTTTGGCTTTCTGTGTGTTCATTCAGTCCATCATTCACGCAGTCGTATTTCAGAATCAGATATGCCTCCCTTTTTGCTAACATTGCTTCTACACTACCTCCTCTTGCAGGGACTTGGATCTTTGATAATACTGACCACTTTAATTCTTTCTCAGTGTGGCCTGAATCGATACAATGTTGGACCATTGGGGCATTTAGATTTATAGGCATGTTAACACTCGAACAGCTGTGCGTGAGGAGAGCCTTCCCACCCCACTCTGTAAACAAAAGTAAACGAGAAGAAACAAATAGTATGACACAGATACATGGAGAGGAGGGGAGAGGTACATGTAAGAGCGGTGGACACCAAGGGAGGGAACCATGCAGACAAAGACGGGACGAATACAACCACTGTGCCAATGAAAAGCCTGCATTTCAGAATGTCACCCAATATAACAAATGGGAAATCAAGGGCATGCCAGAAGACGACAGAGGAGACACTCCATGTCGAAAGACAGTGCATGCGCGCTGACTCGGCTCCACCTAAAAATTAACAAGACAACATGAAAGGCAGCGCAAGTTCTAGTATAAGCTGTGGGCGCGTGTTACTAACCATAGCAAGTGGATTTCAGTAGTTTTGGGCCTTTGAGCCAGAGAAAGATCTAGCCTATTCAACACCTTTTTGCTAATGCAGTGTTTAATAAAAAGATGCTTTTCAATATAGCAATTAAACTGGCATATGAATTAGAAAATAATTCAACACTGCATTGTTTTCCGACTGTTCATTACATAGACTCCAACACATGTACAATGACTTGTGATTTATTAGTTGAAAGCTAGTCCAAATTTAAAAATAGATACAAAATAAGATAACAGTTCACACCAGTGACACGAGCATCTTTTTCTTTAATACACAGTCAACTAGGAAGTTAATAACTTTGCCAAGATTCTGTATCGCAGGGATTTCTCACATAACTAGCTTTATTCCTGATCCCAATTTTTATTTGTAAGGTGCTGTCTGCCTCCTAAACAAGTATGTACTCTCTTATTGGCGAAAGATTCCCTCCTCCGAGACTGGAATGACCACAGAATACTAGTAAGAATCCCATTTTCCTGTAATTCACATAGATAATTTAAGAAATACCTAACCTGTCAGAAATCTTAAAGAGGAACCAAGTCTCAACTTGCACGGATAACACAAAAGAATGGAATCTGTTCAATAATTTTATTAAGATTTTAAAAAGATAAAAATAGTTCATAATGATACCAATATGAAGAATAAGGAAAGATCCACAAGTTCATCGGAATATGACAATAATAGCCAATAGATTGCCCCAACTCATATCACGTAGAGCAAAAATGACAATCAAGAAATAGAGTGGCATTATTGCATCATATGAACCCATGAGTGGCATCATTATTAAGAAAACAGAAAGATAAAGGAGAAAAAGAAAAGGAAAGATGACAGAAGACAGAAAAGAAGAAAGAAGGAAGAAGAAAGAAGAGAAGAGGAAAGAAGAGAAAAGAAAAAGGAAGGATCTCACTGGATGGCGCAACAAAGCAAAACACTACAGACACCAATCAGTCAGACGTCACAAAGGTATTTTGATCGACCAACCCCCGTGAGGCCAAATCCATATAAGTATCTAGAGTTCTCCAAACATTAAAAGAAATAGTGGGAGTAAGATGAGCCCTATCCACAGAAGTGTGTGCACTTCTCAAGAAGGAAACCCATGCCCACCACGTGTGGTAAGAAACGGAAGCAAAAGACTTCCACTCCATAAGAATCGCCTTGACAGCCACCGTCAATAAAAGATCTAACAATTGCATATCCAAGGTATCTAATGGCAGAGGTACCTGGGAAGCCCAGGGTCCCAATAAGATCATAGGAAAAGAAAGAGGAAATTTAATTTTAAAGATTAACATGAGATGTTTATGAATAAGATTCCAAAAAGGCTGGAGAAGTGAACAATGAAAGAACATATGTGGATAATCACCGACCTCCAATCCGCAACTCCAACATAAATCATCATCCTTTAAATGAAGAGAACAAAGCCGCTTAGGAGTCCAATGAAGAAGATTGATGGAGAAAAATTTGGATTGAAATAGAGAAGGCGCAATTTTATTGCGCAGAGAGAACATACCTATCAATTGCCAGGTGTCCGATGACATGTACTCCGTTATCTCCGTACCAAAGTGACGGGACCATTTTTGCTGCGCAATAGTGCAAGAGTCTGAAGATGTTGAGGGCAAAAATGTATAGATGCGCGAAGCAATGTGACCAGACTTGAGCCACAAAGATAATAAAGAAACCAAAAGGGAGTTAGGAACAAGACGCACTTTGGCAAGAGCGACTTTAATTTTCAAAAAGGTATAAAAATCCAGATTAGAGAGTGAAAATTGCCGAGCTAAAGAAGAAAAGGGTAACGGGTCATCGTCGGAATTATAAAGATGCCGTACCAATGTGATACCTTTGGCAGACCAATATTGAATGAGTGGGGGGTCAATAAGAACCTTTATGCGGGGATTACGCCACAGAGACAACCACCTACATTTATGAATCGGAGTTGCAATCTCCGATCGACCGATTTAACAGCTGCAATGGTGTCCAATATAACAGCACGAGAAAAAAGAATAGATAATGAAGACGTGGTTAAAAATGAGGAAACCGGAAGAGGAGAAGAGAGGGCCTGTTCGATGCACATCCAAGGAGGGGCATGGCCCGGAAGTGAAGAAAACCAGAACGCTCCCTGAGAGGCTAAAAAAGCGATCTGATACTTTCCCCAATCTGGGAAATTACAGCCACCCATATCGTAGGGTTTCCTCAATGATTTATATGCAATACGAGCTCTCTTGTCATTCCAAAGAAATGAGGAAGTGATGGAATCAATCTCACGAAAAAAAGAAGAAGAGAGATTCAACAGGAGCATAGACGAAATAAAGTTAACAATAGGAGTGACCATCATTTTTAAAGTTTGGAGTCGGCCTCACCAAGAAATGTGTTTAGGAGACCAAGTCTCTAAAAGATGACGGACATTAATTAAGGTCTGTGTCTCATTATAAGCCACGGTACCCGATAAAGTACTACAAAACCAGACCCCTAAGTATTTGAGCTGTTTAGATTGCCATTTGAAACCCGTTAAACCCATATGTGCTGGAAAACAATAAGCATTAAGGGGAAACATCTCCGTCTTATCTCTGTTTAGAGTATATCCAGAGACCTTAGAAAAAAGGGCAATCGTATCTGTGATCGCAGGAATAGCTGAAACCATATCTTCAGAAAAGATAAGGACATCATCGGCATATGCCGCTGATTTTAGGCACTGTGAACCAAACGTAAAACCCTTAATATCCGGATGAAGATCAATTAGTCTCAGAAGCGGATCAATAGCAAGTAAGAACAAAAGCGGGGACAAAGGGCAACCCTCAGGAATGCCTTGACGAAGACTAAAAAACTCAGAGGTAGCTCCATTTACTCTAATATTCACTCGAGGGTGGGCATAAAGAGACATCACCATATTAACAAAGAAGTCCCCAAGATTGTGAGCACGAAGAACGGCTTGTAAAAAAGGCCAAGAGACCTTGTCAAAAGCCTTCTCGGTGTCAAGGGCTAAAGCTGCAGCAGGAAGCATGGATCGTTTAGCTGCCCCCAAAATATGGCAAAAGGTACGAATGTTGTCCCTAGCAAGCCAACCTTTGACAAACCCAGTCTGGGATGGATGAACCAGAGTAGGAATATAGGACTCCAAACGTTTAGCCAGAATTTTGGCATAAATTTTCGCCTCCATACTAAGGAGGGAAATAGGACGAAAATGTTTAGGGTCCCTGATATCCTTCCCCTCCTTAGGGATAACCACAATAGTAGCATCCGCCGCTGAACCGGAAACCGCACCACGTTGAATGAATGTATCAAGAAGGGTCTTAAGGCGAGGGACCATGAAAGAGAGGAAAGTTTTATAAAAAAGAATGGGAAAGCCATCAGGTCCCGGAGCCTTGCCAGACCGAGTAGCCTTGATAGCAAGAGTAATTTTCTCAGTTGTAATTGAGGCACCTAACTGCTCCCCAACTTCTTCAGGAACAGAGTGAATGGGAATGGTGCTTAAGAACTCCTGACAAGCCTCCAAGGACGATGGATTAGTAGGAGTAAAAAATTATAATAAAAATCACGAAAGACCGCAAGGATCTCCTTGGTCTGAAATTTTTGAACGCCGGATCTATCAGAGATAGAAGAAATTTGAGACGACTTATAACCAGAGTCCTGGAACTTCAATGTGGCTGCTAATACTTTACCAGCACAATTTTTTAACAACAACCGTTTAGACTTTTGTGCTTGAACACCAATATGAGCCCGCCTAGTGACAAGAGCATTATATGAATATTTTAGATTTTTAATAGATTGTAAAAGTTGTGAATCTTTCATTTGACGAAAAAGGAGTTCACTACGTTTAATATTGCCCGCTAAATCAGAAAGTTCCTTCTTAATGGCGGCATTCCTGCGTGCCATAACTTTAATGATGTACCCACGAAGAGAACATTTAAAGGCGTCCCACAAAACCACTGGAGAATCAACGGACCCATCATTATCAGAAAAAAAAAATCAATTTCGGTTTGCAAGGCACTGATCGCAGCATCATCATAAAGAATCTCCGTATTTAACTTCCACGAAGGGGAGGATTTCTTAGGGGCGAGCCCCGAGAGGGAGAGGGAAACCGCCGCATGGTCTGAGACAAGAATAGGATGAATGTACGGTGAAGACGAAGATTGTAGCAAAGACGAATGAACCAAGAGGTAATCAATACGAGAGAAACTAGAATGAGGAGAGGAGAAGAAAGAAAAATCACTGCCAGTAGGGTTATGAAGACGCCAGACATCATGAAGAACACATGTGTAATAAGAGTTCGTGAGCTCTAGGAGGACGAAAAGAAAAAGCAGAGTTCCTATCCAACAGAGGATCCAACGGTAAATTAAAGTCACCACCAACTATTAAATTACCATTATGAGGCGTTCGGGAGAGTAATTTAGTGATATTTTGCCAGAAAAGAGGATCATCAGTATTTGGAGCATAAATATTCAAAGCATAAAGATCATGAATTCCATAAGACAGTCTAGATAAAATCCAACGACCTTCAGAGCCATGGTCAGAAGAAAGAACCGATAAGCCAGACATTTTAGAAATAAGGGTGATCACGCCATTACGTTTACCAAGAGCATCAGAGCATGCAACATCCATAACCCAGCCATTCCGCAACCACAAAACCTCTTTATGGGATAACTTCGTCTCTTGCAAAAAGACCAGATCCGAAGACAAAGATTTGCAATAATCTAAAATTTTAGCCCTCTTAACCGGATGATTCAAACCCTTAACGTTAAGGGAAACTACATTTAAGCCAGGCATAAATGGACAGAAAAAAGACACCACATAAGGGAGACAGATGGACGGAAAAATAAAACATCACCATCGGACACACAGTAGAGAAACGCCACCAGGAGATCCAAGAGAAAAAAGAAAAAAGAAAGAGGAGAAAAGAGGGAAAGAGAAGAAAAGAAAAGGAGACAAAAGAATGGAAAAAGAGAGAAGAAGAGACCCGCCAGGGTAGGTCTATGGGAGACCCGACTCATACCAGGGGGAACATGGAGAGGGAAACAAAAGACCACCAGGAAAAAGACCAGGAAAAAAAAGCAATAGATCCCAAACTGGAGAAAAGGAAACAGCAAGCAATGAGCGTAGAACATTATAAGTGAACCCAATAACAAACTTGAAAGCGGAAAATGAAAAGTATACAAAAGAGGCCCAGAATAACACATCCGAGCAATGAGCGTAAGCAAATGATAGAAAAATACAATATGATACTGAGGCATAGTCAATAACAAGCACTTGAATAAAAGCTAAATTGAGATAACAGGATCTTAGCTATAAGTCAACAATTAAATGGCAAATAAGCCATAAATGCAATACAAAAAGCCAGAAAAAACAAAATATAAAAAGCAAAAGATGGTGTAAAAACAAGAAACTATCCAAATATAATAAAAAAGCAGTAATACATGGTATATAGATAGAGGTCAAAAAGACAAGACCTATGTACATTGTAAAATCAAGCAGCTAAAATGAGAAGCAGTATTAGATATGACCAGGAACAAAATTTACAGGGTGAAAAGCACATAGCGAAAGTATAGACAGAATACCATCACGCGCTAAAAAGAAATACTAGCCCGGGAGACATAAAAAAGGTACAATAAAGGCAAATATAGAAAAAGAGACCATATGAATGAACATAAAGAGGAAAACTGACACAACGGCTCGAACGGCTTAACAAAAACAAACATCGTAACCTACGAAAGAAAAGAGAAGATCATTGCACGGCAAAGTGCAGAATCGAAAGATAAGAAAGTAAAGAAAAATAAAAGGACAACCTAAAACAAAGATCAGCAGATATGAGATACATGAACACGGCGCCAAAAATCGCCAATCACAAAGAGAATAATCAGGAAAGACAAAATGGCCACAGACAAATACCGGAAGAAAGTAGATTAATATCAATAATAAGACAAGCTAAAGCTGACAAGAGACAGACATAGTGATTGGAAACCGAATATCAACCAGTGAACAACATGTGAAAACAGGTATAAGAAGACGTGAGACGCATGAGCGAAGAATCAAAAAGCACGAACAACAAGGAGAACAAGCAAGAAAGTAAAAAAGGTCACAGACAAATATCAGAAAAAGTGGATAAATACCAATAACAAGTGAAAGTAAAACAAACAAGTGACCAACAACTCCTGTGAAGAACGAGTAGCAACCAATATTTGACACATGGAACAAAAAACCAAAAACATATGCGAAACGGCAAGACTCACGAAACCACGAGAAACAACAAAGACAAAAATTCAAGTCCCAGAAAAATCAGGAGGTGAAGAAGAATCCATTTGAGACGGAGATGTGAAACAGCAAGACGCACTAAACCACGTGGAACAACAAAGAGAGAAACTCAAGTCCCAGAAGAGCCAGGAGTCGGAGAAGAATCCATCTGAAATTCCAGTTGGTTATCCAAAAAAGAGGAAAGATCAGCAGGTTCATCAAAAATCCGAGAGCGACCTTTGAAAGTTATACGAACCTTGGATGGACCAGCAAAGGAAAAAGTAATATGTATGTCCAACAGACGTTTTCGCAAGTTGAGAAATCCTTTCCTCCGAATTACAGTGTCTTTGGCAAAATCCTGGGAGATAGTAATCCGGTGACCTTCCCAAGATATCGACTTAACTTTCCTCATGTGAGCCAAAATTTGTTATGAATGCTGATGACGCAGCGGTTTGAGCATGACTGCTCTCGGATAAGTGGAGTTTTTAGGTTTAAACGCAGGAACTCGATGAGCTCTCTCAATTTCAAAGTCTCTCTGAAAGGAGATTTGTAGAGTAGATGGAATCCAGTTGGAGAGGAAATCAATCATAGAGGAGGCTGACTTTTCTGCATCTTCAGGAAGACCAAAAATACACAGGTTAGACCTCTGATTACGATCTTCCTGCTCCGTAAGGTCTTTGCACAACGCCGCCATCGAACGTTCAATCCGAAGAAGCGACCTCGACTGTTGGTGTGTAGTATCCTCCACCATGCTGATACGAGATTCAGTATTCGTAACCCTAACAGATAAAGCTTTAAAGTCACTCCTGATAGCAGCCACCTCAACTTTTAATAAGTCTGTGTTAGTTTTAGTAGACTGTGCAATATCATGGACAGTATTTAAGCGCGCCAGAATAGCATCTAAAGTGGAGTTCGTATCTTTCTGAGAGGATTCAGGAGAGGGGGACTGTTGTTTAGAGTGTTTTAAAGTCCCTTTAGAATCCTTTGCAGTAGGGGAAGGCCCCATGGTGTCCGCCATAAGAACAAACTACAGTAGGCAGTTCAAAAAGAATTGGACGTAGAGAATATGAGCAAGGGTCAAGAGTTACACAAAAAAGCAAAAATGTACCCACTGCCACTGACCCGAAACTCTGTAGTTCTGTAGGCGCAGACTATGCCTGGGACATCAGCGCACAAAATGGCGGACAAGAGCAGTGGAGGTAAGAAAAGGAAGCCAGAAAGACCCAAAAGCGCAAAAATAGATTCTGCCAAATAGCAAGCAACCTAGCAGTCAGGTTACATAGCACTATCCCCTCAGGTAAGGCAGGCAATCAACATGAGCGAGACGCATGAGGTGAAAACCGGCAGTCAGAGATGCACAGAAGACAGCTAGTAAATAGTGCGCCCGTTATTCATAGAAGCAACTGTACAGGACCAATAAGACCAAAAAGTAATAAATATCACCTCAAAACTGCTGTATGTCATGTAGCGCTTGAAGACATGGGTCTGGTGCGGGAGAAACGAGCGACGCCACCACAAAAACAAGATGGCGGCCGCTCCCTGAAGTGCCGATGTAGAGGGTATCAAACGAAAAAAGAACAGTTCTGGACGTCATTTGCCGATAAAGTACATATGAGAGCACTCACGGCACCTTCCGATGTCCCATGCTGGAAACTGGAGCGGCGAAACGTGAAGACGGGATCTTAATATCGTCCCAACAGTCTTCGTGTCCCTGGAGCTCAAGCGCGACCCGCCATCAAATAGCGGTGTGAAAGCCACGCCCCCAACACAAAAGAATGGAATAAGTGCTATTGAACCGAAGTTATTGTATCACCAGAAACAATGAATCTCTCCGCCCCAAGAGAACAAATTCCCATAAAGCAGCAGATTCTGAACATCGCAAATGCAACCCATAGAGGACACAAAGTTATGGGAGATGTTCCAGATTTTCCCCTGAGAATGCCACTCATGCCTCTCATGCTCTCGCACACCACTTGCAATGCCCACCACCATCTGCAATAGCTCTTGTCTTGTATCTTCCATTAAAGGTAACATATCTATCACTATTTGAGACCAATGGTAGCTTTAATGCAATGGCTCAGAGGTAAAGTGGAAGAATTCAAGAACTGATTCCCCTAAGGTTAGCTTATGTTCAAACTGTCTAAACAGATATGACATTTCTCCGCAAACAAAACCACATTTTTGGTTAGGAGCATTTGGGGTTGTTTCTCTCCTAGAGGAGAAGATAAGAAAACATGTCTGGCAGTACCACATCCTGAGAGGTGTGCTATGTCAACAGCTTTTTGGTTAAAAGGAGGAGTCTAGTCTAGGACACGCTGTTTTAGGATATATAGATAAAATTAATTTCGCAAGTGTGGTGGTTCCCACAGATACTGACATCCTACTGGATGAAGTGGCCTCTAGAAAAGCAACTTTCGTTTGTGGGATTTGATATTAGATCTGTTATCAGCTTCAAAGAGTGAGATCAGAGGTCTTAAGCAATACTCAAGATAGAGGGAATGAAAAGCTGAGTAGTATGTGGTCTAGAGGGATCCTCCGGGTAACTCCACAGTACTTTAAAGACTGTCATAGACACTCGCTAGATTTGCATTGTAGCAGAGACGATCCAAACAAAACACTCCTTTTTCAAAAACTGCAGAGCAGCCTCAACAGGGAGAGGGGCTCTCACTGCTCTGTAATTTCTACAAAGCACCAAATTGCTCTCCTCGCTTCTTAAAGACAAAGGAGACATCTGAACTGCTGGATGACAACTACCATTACACTTAACACGCAATGACTCTGTAACCCATCCTGTTCGTTTTCCATAGAGAAAGATAGACTGGGTTAAGTTACTGAATCCCTGTGGATCAAAAAGGTCTAGGAAATGATAACCATCCACAGATGGGGTACTTCCTGTCAGGGAGCCAACTCCCGCTCTGCCTAAAGTGGATTCCCTGAATCACTAGTTCTAGCAAATCCCAGATTCTGAGCCTTGTGTATCAGAAGAGTGTGGACACAAAGCAGTCTGAAGGGCAGTTCACAGTCATAACATCTATTCTACGCCCATGTTTGGAATACCGGCTTCTGAAACACAATTTTAGAAGGTCACGAGCACATAAAGATGAGGATTTTCAAATGGATGCAGAAGACAGACCTGTCTACTACGAAAACTACAAGAAAACAAGCATTTACAATGCAATGGTCTCGGCATTATTAATGGTAGAGCTATTGCCATTGCTCATGACTTTTTTTTTTTAAATCATAAATAAATAGCATTGTCATTTACATTGCCAATAGCTTCATGTTAAATAAATGGCATTGTCATTTACAATGCCAATAGCTTAATCGCTCGCATATGCATAACCTATTGCATTTACACCCAAAAAGAGCCACACACACACACTGAGCCACCCACACACACTGAGCCACCCACACACACTGAGCTACACACACACACAGAGCCACCCGCACAGACAGCGCCACCCGCACAGACAGCGCCACCCGCACAGACAGCGCCACCCGCACAGACAGCGCCACCCGCACAGATCTCTGCCTCTTTTCCCCTCAGGCACTCCACTACTCTCTTCCATCCACAAGCCCTCCACCCAGACTCAAAATTTTAGAGCGTTTGACACCATCTCTGGCGTTCAGTAACAACTCTTTTTGATCCTCCTTATCTGACAAAAACGTTTCCAATCCTGCAAGCTTGAAATATGTTCTGCATTACATTTTTGCCCTACTATTGTAGCGCCACAAACATCACAACAGTAAACCTCTACAGTTCTTACAGGGCACCGTTGAGGCATACCCCGCCATGAATGGATGGTGAGCATGGGCGCTCAACCAGGAACGTCACATAAAATAAACTAGAGGATTGAGATTGGTGAAAGAGGGATAGGTAAGAGAGGTTACTTGCAAAGCGGATCTTGACGAGGTCCAAGGGGTGCAGTGCCAGTGTGGACACCAAGCCCCCGCTGAGGCCGGCCAGCAGATTCTCGTAGTGGACATGTCTGAAGAGAGACGGGTGCTCAGGAGCCGGGAAGGAGGACTTCAGCACCAACATTCCCTGTGTCTAGATCTCTGGAAAGAAGGGGGTTTAAGGCTACACGAGGGTAAAAGCCCTTCGATCTGTAATGAAGGTGTGAGCAACTCAGGACGGCGAGAGCCACCTACAAAAAAAAAGCTAGCCACACACACACCCACACAGAGCCACACACCCACACAGAGCCACACACCCACACAGAGCCACACACCCACACAGAGCCACACACCCACACAGAGCCACACACCCACACAGAGCCACACACACACACACAGAGACACACACACACACAGAGACACACACACACACACAGACACACACACACACACAGACACACAGCCACACACACACACACACACACACACACACACAGCCACAGCCACACACACACAGCCACACACAGACAGAGCCACACACACAGATCTCTGCCTCTTTTCCCCTCATTCACTCCACTACTCTCTTCCATCCACAAGCCCTCCACCCAGACTCTCAAAATTTTAGAGCAATTGACACGATCTCTGGCGTTCAGTAACAACTCTTTTTGATCCTCCTTATATGACAAAAACGTTTCCAATCCTGCAAGCTTTAAATATGTGATGTTTCACTGTGGCAGCAGTTACCCCTCTTCCCGAATAAGCCTCCGAGGATCTATGCCCACACCGAGACATATGCCAGCAATATTCTACCGGGGGGGGGGGGGGTCGATCGAGGCGGAAACGTCACTACTAGACAGCAATGTAGGTGAAGAATGAGGGGCTTTGCACGAGCTGTCTATTTAAAGTGCTTGTAAAAAGTGCAGTGGCTGGTGAGGTCTGTGAATATCTGACCCGCAATCTGTGAATCTCATGACTAACATTTCAGAAGATGCTGCAAGTCCGGATCGAGGTGCATTGGACGACCTGTATGTGGATCCAAATATTGGAATGCAAAGCTATCAAATTTCCCTGGCGTGACTATGCAGGGATTTCAGTTCTATTAAACTCATTCTAAAGGTAGGACTACGAGTCCCAGAATTCAAAGGTAAAGACCTGTAGTAGGAGGTGCCTGCGCTTTAAACGTGGGAGCTCGGCTATAGCAATGGGTTACGACGTCGCCGTTCTCAGCCCAATGCTTGTCACCGTTACCTCATCCACTCGAGATCCGGAAGTGGATTGGTTTGACAGTGTGCGCTATTTATACAAAGTGCCAGTTTTCTTGCCTCGGGCTGCTCTTTTCTCTTGCCATTGTAAAAGCTGCAGCTGCTGAGTTTGCTAATTTTGGCTCCAAATGCCACCACCGGAAGTTGAGTGGGAGTTGGGGCCCGCTTTCCATTGGATTTAAAGAAAACGAAACCTATCGTGGGGCGGGACTTCCGTTTTGTGAAGCCCGCGCCCACGGAGTGCCTGGAGGAGCACCGAGGGAGAGCCCCGCGGTCGGAGGCTGCACAAGTCCGGAGGGCCTTTGACCGGTGAGCGGAGCGGGGCGGGGGCGGGTGGGGGAGAGAATGCCTGTATGTCCGCGTGTGTGTGTGCGACGGCGGAGGGGGGGGCGGGGTGCGACGGCGGAGGGGAGGGGTGGGGGGGTGCGACGGCGGAGGGGAGGGGTGGGGGGGTGCGACAACGGAGGGGTGGGGGGGATGCTCGGTGCACGTGTGTGTGTGTGTATGCATGCGACGGCGGGGGTGATTTCGCTGTATGTGTGGGTGCGTGCGTGCATGAGCGCTCGTGTGTGTGTCTGTCGCTGTTTCTGCGCATGCGCGTGTGGTGTTGCTGCTTCCCAGGAGACAGCAGCTGAGCACGTTCGCGAGCGCGTGGCCAGCGGAAATTGCCTCCTTGAAGAGGCAATGCACGTGCCAGAGGCTGTCTCCTGGGAAGCACTGTCCCTGACAAAAGATCTCCGGCGGAGACGCGCTTCCGCGCGTTGACGCCGAGACCTAAAAAGCACAAGGAAACTGAAAGGCAACGAAAAAGTTACAAGTAGAAGAGGCACGCGATACTTTGTGTGCACTTCTGCCAGAATAGCAAAACAAATAGACGCACGTACACCCAGTAACAAAATATCTTATTGATCTTTTCCGTTTGAAACGTGTCACCGAACAGCATGGGGGAAAGGAAAGATGGTACCGGTCTAATGTTACATTTCAGCAGTTAAGAGTTGGATATAAGTGACAGAAGTTAGTTACAGTAGAAAACAAACGGATAGGGGTGATTCTGCGATTAAGCATGAAAACCAATGGTTTGATTGAATATGTAACTCGGTTTTTTATGTGCCCTAAACAGGTCCAAAAACATCAAATGGGATAGGACATTCGCCTCCTCCACACAATTAATCAAATTCAGTTTTTAAAATTACTAAAAGCCACTTGCATCAATAAAAGATTTCTACCAGGGTAACTCGAGAAGGGGTGGATAAACTTTTTATTTTAGCACAAACCTGTCTGCAACATATCTTACTCCAAAGTAAGATATGTACGTAAGTCTTTCTGTGTAAAAGCAAGGTTACAACTCGACTTGTTTTTTACAGACATGGCCAGTGTATGAAGACCCATAGTAACGGAAATCAGAAAACGGCAAAACGAGCAAAAAAAACTGAAATCAGGTGAACCTCCTCTGACTTTATGAACCAAAAGAAGGAAATTCAACCAACCGAGTTAAAGGTTCACAATGCCATCAACTCTTTCCGGCATATATGACTGGCTGACGTCAGGTGGGTATGTAAACTAAGAGTGGTGGAAGAAATGTTACACTGCAGTTTTGTTACTTGCTCTCTAAAACAACAACACATTGAAAACATGCAATTAAAGGCCTTTATTTTCTTGGGCACAGCAGGTGGGGCTTGGTTTGTTTTATTGTTCCACTATCCCAGTAAACCCTGTCAAGACTTGTAAACATGAAGCAATTGCTGGAAGCGTTTATTCTGCTTCCTAATGGTTCAAGCTTTGCCGTGCACTCAAGCAGAGCAAGTGAGCAACACTGACATAAGTTCAAAGCACGTTATTGAGAAAGAGTGCAGTCAAAGGCCACTGTCGGCGCACAGAAAGCTGCCAAAAGAGGAACGTTTGTAGCAGCAGCCGTGTAGAAGAAACCGAGATTGCCCATTTGACATGACCGTTCTCTGGCTGCGTGGTGCCGCCTCAGTTAGATGTGAGCCTCTCCCCGGGCAGCCCGTCACTGCTCATGCATGCCCATTCTCAGCATCCTCACCCCTCTTGCCCTAGAGCAGAGGTCTTCAAACTTTTGTAGGTTGAGCCCCCCCAGCTGAATTTTTTGAAATGTCGGGCCCCCCCCCCCACCTCCAGAAATTTATGGAATCTGGTACACTGCATAATCGACCGCCACATGCATATCCCGGGCCATATCCGGCTAAATGTTCAACACAATAAGAGTGTTTAGTTAACGGCAGGTTTGTGAGTGGGTGTGGTTAAATGTCAGAGGCTTTTTCCACAGCTCAAAATACAATTTTCCAAGATTACCCTTCTTACTCTGAACATTAAGGGCAGGCATGAACATTCCCATTAATGTGGAATGGGCTTCTGGTGATTTATCAAGGCAATGCCTAGTCAGGAGCAGTAAACGCTATATAAACACAAGGCTTCTGGCCAGTAATTTGTGGGCTATGCATCACTGAAAGGAGTCACTGAACAAACAGCTGACAATGTTCACAAACATGCCCGTGAGTGTGCTGCACGTGCACAAAATTTGGCAGTGAGCAACTGTTGAATGATTATGCAAAGGACAAACAACCCACCTGTCTCTCCATTGGCCCCGCCCTTTGCTTGTGCTTTTCTGTGAGTCGTGCCCTGCCGATTGTACAATTGTTTTCGACAAATAATAAAGGTTTCCAGAATTGTACAAAACCTGTGCAACGTGGCGCTCTATTCTTTGGAAAGTTGCTTTGTGTAAGTGATTAATAACTCTGTATTAAAATACTTTAAAAATAGTCAGGAGCCTCACACCTAGATTCAAATGAAGCGGAGGGGAAACAAAGGTTAGCACTTCACACATACTTAAGAGAGGCAGCTTTTCACTTTGTTCAGTCCATGTTTAGGAGATATGCATGCACTGTAAGAATGTCAGATGCGTTGGTCTTTCCCAGTATTTACACACATGAAATTGCATTTATATAGAGCTTTCTACACCTGAGGAGGCGTTGAAATAATTTAAGTACCACTATTTTTTCCTGTAACGCCCTACTCATCCCAATGCAGGGTGTCAAGAGTGCTTTACATCAACACTCACATATCATCTTCAATAGCTCGCTGTGCTATTAGCCTCGCATTGCACTCAAACCTACACATGATACACCTGCTAAACATATATGTGAGGGCTTTAGATCTGATGTCACTTCTTGTGATGCCACATTCTGTAAATTTGTGGCTTGTGATGCCACTTTCTGTGATGCCATGTGTGATGTTGTGTGCACAGATGTCCCTTGCATACTGCCTAACTAGGTTAGTCGCCCCACTACTTTTTTTAGGACTTGTTTCCTGAACAGGTGCATTCAATATGCTACTTGAATACGATGCACTCCTGTGTTACTCGGATTCCACAAGTTTCCATTTTCCTCCTTACATGATGTTTCCCACACTGATCCTCTCCTAACAGAATAATCGTGTCAGCTGGGTGTTGTGGGGGGTTGTCACACTTTGGTGGCTGAACATACATTATATCAGTTTGCAAGCACACTTAATCTCACGCCAGAACATGCTTAGATCATGAATGCAGAGGTGCAAAGAATGCAGAGTCCATTATTCTCACTGTCTCAGACCTCACTCTGTTAGATAAGTATTTTCTGAGGCATGCACCTCTTCCACTAAAATTCAAACACTGCGAGACATAAGTTCCTGTTGCCCTCAGCCTGTAGCTTTTGAGCCTGCCACGTCTCTGGCACAGTCATTTGAAACACTTTCAAAGTTCCACCATGCCATTTTCAACACTTTCAAAGTCTTCACAGTCACTGGTGCAGGTGGGAGTTGTGTTGCTTCCCATGTGAAAAGTTCTTGCTATTGCAAACAATAGTGGCGCTATTAGCACCAGCGCTATTCACACTGCTGCAGTGGTGTTCTTTTTCTTTTTTAAACAAATGTTTTGCTGTTTCTGTAATTTAATTGACAGACCATCGGTAAAATTTAAATAGCCTAGGTCGCAAATAATATCTGCCTGATTCCTAGAAAGCACAATTATTAAAGCTCGGCCTGCCTAGGGGCATGATAAAGGTATGAGTCAGTCATTAGTCAGGAAAACACTAGATGGCAGCATTCTGCAGTTTAATGTTAACTGACCTTGCACTGCTTTACATAGAAAGAAGACAACAATTATTAAATTATAAAAGTATGCACGTCGTGCCCCATCGGTTCCCCCCTCCCTACCCCCTCTTTGGACTTCGAGAACTGGGCAACACTGAATATGTGCTCTAAGGCTGTAAATCACAGGGCAGCATTCTAGTAAAAATGCACTTTTCACTTACCTGTTCACAACGTAAAATGTTCCCGAGGCGAAATCCTTCCCAGTGAGGCTGTAAAACAGGATAACCTCGGTAGCAAGCACAAGGGAATTGACAGGATTGAAAAAGCGCCACATTACCAAAAGGTAGCAGTATTCAGAAGCTGAATGGCCGCAAATTTCGCGGCACTTCCTGCCATCGACAATACTATCCTCCTCATTGGTGGAATGTCAGTGGTGACGTCCATATGTGCTCATTGGTTGCTGTGCTCCAATGGAAAAGCCCCGTTTGAAAATAACGTAGAAATGCAGGAAGCAAACGTACCTGCGACGTAGCAGTGGACAACAATGAAGGTGAGGTTTTAGGGAGGAGTTCGCGCCCCCCCTGAGATGGTGTCGCGCCCCCCTAGGGGGGCGCGCCCCACAGATTGAAGAACTCTGCCCTAGAGGATAGAGAGCCACACAAAGGAGAGGGAGGGTTTGGGAAATCCCTGCCTCTGGCAGCCTGCAGAACTTCAGCCGCTCCCACCATATTACCCCTGCCCCCATGACTGAGGGCGAGAAGGCTACCCACAGCGCGGCCCGACCATCCGATGCTGTTGTGCAGCCGCTGGTGCGCCGATAATCCCACCCGAGTCGGCTCATCGTCAGGGTTGGATTAGGATTAGAAATCGGCCCGGGCACGCAAAAAAAAAGTGGCCGACATTTGCATATTGCCTTTCCACCAAACATTGCTTCAGCAAAATTTTATTAAAAAAGGGGGAGGGGTAAAAAAAAGTACAGATTAGTTTACACTGGTGAAAGACACCTGAAAACAAGTGCGGCCACTTTTGCTCAGGCCCCCTGCCCCCGCTCAATCTGCTGCATGAATGGGCCGGCCCAGCGAGAGAAAGGGAGTCACACCTCTGCCGTTAATAAAAAGGAGGTAATGAATGCCCATCTCCCTACAGGAAGGCCACTCAGGCACCCACTGGGCCGCTGGTGGCATCGAACAATGCAGAAACCGTCAAATTCGGCCCCCAGGCTGCTCAAAAAAGCAGCTCACATTGCCCGAGTGCCTGCGTTACCAATCGGACGCTGCCCACAGCCACCTGCTACTCTCACCCCTCCTTCCCCATTAACCAATCAAGCACACAGAATAGCGCTACAGCTGTGTCAGCTTGTATTGTTTCATTCTCGGCAGAGGTAGGGTGACCAGAATTTTAAAGCAAAAAAAAGGGACATTTCAAAGAAATAGAAGAACCAGGGGGCATATTATCAAGCCTGTGCGCTAAAATTATCGCCGCTTTATCGGCCGAAAACGGCCGATAAAGCGGCGATAATGGGCTTGATAATATGCTCTGTGGAATTCCAATCGAAGCCCATGTTAGATGTCTTCACATCTAACATGGGCTTCGATTGGAATGGTGAAAAACGGGGCAAATCCAGTATGCCTGGTCACCCTAGGCAAGGGGAACATTCATTCTCTGAAGGAGGAATAGTGTGGAAGCATAGCTGCTGCCTCCAACGGTAGACACTTGCTTGACGTTTCATAAGTGGCGAGTCAGGTCCTACCTGGCAGTGCTCTCTGGTACACTGCCCACTCCTCCTCACCACCTGGCAGCCATCTTACACAGTCAAACATAACACCATGAGAGCACAGTGTAGGCCAAAGCTTCTGGAGACTGAAAGAGAGGATGGACTAATGCATGGCTTTTAGAAGCCATCTTCAGCCCTGCATTAACATGATAAAAGTAGTCTGGACCTAAAAACGAGCCGCTGCGACATCGGAAAGGAAACGGTCACCATTGTCCCGGCTGCCTCGAAAGTAAAAGTGGGTGTGGCCGCTGAATGTCAGCGAAGCATGTCATCGTGCATGAGTTAGGAGAAACTCAATAAAGAAAATAGAACAGGCCTGGTGTAACAACCAAGTAAAGGGGCAAGTAGCCATGGGAGGTTCCAAATTGCAACACAGCCGTACTAAGGAGGGACTAATAAGCCTATTAAGGAATCAGATGGTAGCATTTACAAAGGACACAGATACAAGCCAATGAAAAATATAGGTTGGGGGAGTGGGCGTACTCGTACTGAACTACCACAGATCATCGCCAGAGCAGCGCTTGCCTTCTGACTCTAGGCTTGACCTAAAAAGTAAGGATTGGCAAAGCCAATAGGTTTCACCAATCTGAGATCTATTGGCCTTGCCATTGTTTTTTTAAACATGCTGCACCGCAGTGGGAGTTGCTGTGCAACATGGCCTAAAGTAATTTTTAAAAAACCTGTTATGATGCGCTCAATACTGGCTGCATCATGGCGCTGTTTATTTTACTTTAAGCCATGTTGCACTGCAACCTGCGGTGTCACACTATGTGTCAAAAAAAAGATTGACAAAGCCTACAGCTCTCGAATAAGCAACACATATTGGCTTTACTAATGCTTTTTTTTTACACAGGGAGATTAAGTGATTTGCCCAGAATCAAAAGATGTTCAACCGTCTTTGGATAGTCCCCTGTTCCAAAGCTGGCAGCTCTGACCATTTGGCCACGTCTTTCCCATTAGTCAACTTGAATTTTCACCATTGATCACTGATAAATAACATAATTTGTAATATTGAAAAAGAGTACAACTATTCATCAATGCCACCACTAACATTGTGTGCTGTTTCTCCATTTTCTAAGTCGACCATTCTGCATTACTTAAACTTCTTCATTACTTGTAATATTTACAGGTCATTTTCAACTGAAACACTTGGGGGGGATTTACTAAGATTTTCCGCCATGTTTGTGTCACAAAAAGTGATGCAAATTGGCACAAAATCTTTTATTCTGATGAACTTTCCAGCGATAAACTTGTTTAGAGCTGGAAATAATGTGAAAGCAACGGAAACATTACTTAGTGCCAAGGGGGCGTACCATGGGTGGGGCATGGGCGTTCCCATGCAACCACCCAAGGTTTCTGGTGCTAAAACCTATTTCCTAAATAAAGTAGACTGGGTTTAACTTCAGAAAACTGCCCCCTTTTGAAGTAGATGCAATGAAGGAGAAATGCTTTAATTTCTCCTTCTTTCTCAGACTTTGTATTTGTGCTGCACTTTATAGCACACACACAAAGAGGGGAAATGGTTAAAGTCAGCCTATACATAGTATTTTGTTCTGGAAGGGTAATCTTCGAGTTCAAAACCTATGCTACATTCATGGAGACACCCTTACACTATGGCGCTTGTGCTGGCCATGTTAGCCTTCAGGATCTTGGTCTTTCCATTTGGATGTTGAGACTAAGTTGTGCTGATGTGACTTCCACTTTGTCGGTCTTCTCTTGCATCTGCAGATGGATGTGGGAGAGTAGAGCCAGGTCATCTGCAAAGTCCAGGTCATTGAGGTGTGTCCAAGGTGTCTACTGGATTCCATTTCTTCTCCTTACTGTGGATATCTTCATGATCCATGTTCATGGTCTAGGTTAGGTCCATTAACCTGGCCACATCCAATCTTTCTATTTCCTTGTGTATATGGTCAAACCACCACCTAATCAAATTCACATTAAATGATCTTGCTCCACCTAAACTCACTACCTGTCCAGGGACCTTTTCCAGAAATTGGAATTGTATAAATATCAAGTCCTTTTGTGACACTCTAGCATCTCATATGCCCTCCCCTATGGAGAGTCTAGATGAATTTGAGGAGGCAATATCAGACTGGCAAAAGATGGCCAGCAACATTAATGACCCTATTCAAAGAACTAAATCATTTCTTCGACATGAGGCGGCCAAATGATTCTCAGAGTATTTAAAGATAGCCAAACTAAAACTTTGCCATGTGGAATGGAAATGGTGAAAAACTTGTTTGCCTGAAAATTAGGACATTTTTGCCCAATGCCTGAAAGACTACAGAAATCTATTCTGCAGGCTAAAACTACATTTTTTTCAAACAAAATCTTAAGCTCTGAAATAAAAAAAAAAAGATATTTTTGAAATTGTCAGAGACTTATTGAACCCTGATCAAGTAACCCTAACAGTCATTCCCACACAAAAACTATGAGATGATTTAAATTCTTTTTTTTGGAGGTACAATATACCATCCCCGCAAATAAATCCTATATGAAGACTCCCCACACCCTGAAACTAGAAACTCCACCTATCTTTCAACCTTCCCTACTATTAGTCAAGATCACCTCATAGAGTAAATTGTTAAAGTTAAATCTGGATCCCCAAAAGATGCTTCCCCCCCCCGGATCCAAAAAGCAATTTGTTTCCCTCTTCCCGGATATTGCTACCTCCCTTCTGAATCGATCTTTAAATCAGAGCTGTGTCCCTTAATCCTTTAAGGAGGCTGTGGTAATCCCACTCCAAAACTAAAACAGGCAAGGGTCCCTCTTTATTGAAAAACTATAGACCAATCTCTCTTCTCCCCTACCTAGCAAAACGTCTAGACGCACCTGTGGTGTAACACTTATCCTCCTTCTTAGAGGACTCCAAGTTCCATGATCCTTACCAGGCAGGCTTCCACTCAACAGAATCTGTCTTTTTCTTGGTGGTGGACGAAAAGAGAAAAAAACTGATGGAGGCAGCACCCAGGAACTGGTCCTCTTAGATCTATTTGCGGCCTCTGATATAGTGGATCATGCAATTTTGATCGACCGGGTCGAGGCCGCAAATTTTCATGGCGATGCTTTACTCTGGATAAAATCCTTTCTTAAATACCGCTCCCAATCAGTCCGCCTCTTTCCCTATTGCGCAGCCAAAGTCCAACTGAATTGAGGCATACTACAGGGATCGTCCTTATCCCTGCACCTTTTTAATTCCAACACTCGCCCTCTGGTACACTCTCTTCAGCAGCAGAAGGTGAAAATGTATAATAACGCTGACAACATGCAGCTGATTTTTACCATTGACGTAATTACGCTGATGACATGCAGCCGATTTTTACCATTGACGTAATTACGCTGATGACATGCAGCTGATTTTTACCATTGATGACACGTTGGAGAGAATGGATGAACAATAATCAGTTGAAGCTTAACTCTGACATGACATGATAGAGATTGTCCTCACAAACAACAAGCTCAACCACTAGAACCTCTCCTATTGGCCATCTTAGATGGGATTTCTTACCCTCACACCCAAAAAATCTGTAAGAAGTCTGGGTATACAAATTGATGAGGATTTATCCATGAAATCACAGATAGGAACTGTGACTTCCTTGTGTTTCCTTCAACTTAGGAAAATTTGGAAAATCAGGACATTTTTCACGGTTAAAGCGGTTATCCAAATCATATTGTTTTAGTTCTATCAAGAATTGACTGTGCAAGAAAGAAGCCAAGGGCAAAGATGGATGCACTCAAAAGCAGCTCAGTAACTCTCCAACCTCCATCGCCTATTAATCCGACATAAAGATCCGAACAATGCATTGAAATGAACAGCCCTTAACGAAGAGCACCCAGTGTAGTGTCTGAAAGCCAAATCGCAATCAGAACAGAGGAGCAAAACCGAGAAGAGCTCAGGGGCCTGGTCACCGCCGGAAGCCGCAAGCATGACGGACCGTGATCAGTCAACCAAAGAAGTACTGGTGAGTCACGGTGAGTTGGGCGGTCCTGCGTGCAAGATACTGCAAGACCCCTAAGCAACACAAACAAACTCACCAATATCGGCGACCTGTAACAAAAATAAAGGGGCAGCAGGAGCCGCTTACTGCCTGGGGTTGGTGCCGGCTGGAGTTCAACACCAGAGCAGCCAAACCACCCTGAAGTACTGGACTCACCAGATCGGCTCAATGTGGAAGCTGGAGACAAGAGAAATCCGTCCCCCCCATATCTTCTGGTAAGAGTGGGAATCGAAAGTGAAGTGGTGGCAGTGAGAAGGCCGGGCCTCTTTCAAGCAGCCAAGAAGCAAACTTCCAGTGAACGGGCACCACCCCGACATGCTCCTTTCCCGGCCCCAAATCCTGAGTGTTAGGGTGCAGTGAGGCTTAGAATGACTGTCCATGTGCCAAACAGAGGAGGAAAATATAGGGACAGAGAGCTCCCTGAAGACGGCGTATCTACGGAAGCTCCCCCCCTGAGTGAGTACTTGCTGGAGGCACGAGGGGTGAACCGGGAGTGAGATTAGTGGAGGAGCAGGGGCCGTGGACTGCCCAGACAGACCCATGTCTTCTGCGACCTGGTTTGGGTTTGGTCAGGGGCAACAAAGCAAAACAGTGACTGTGTGATACACCAGCCCCTTCAGAGAGCCCCAACAAACCACAGTAGAGGCAAAAGCCACAGGAGCCCCCCAACAAGACCCACCATTTTGCTTGAGAGGCGCAACGGGTGACCAAACATTAAGGTGCTCCAAAGCGGGGGTGGGGTTGGTCTGAGCCCGCCAACTGGCTTGGTGGCAGATACGAAGCAGTGGGGATCCTGAAAGAAACTACACACCCAAGTAAACCCCCCCCCAAGAGAACCCCGTAAGGCAGTGAGGAGCCGGCAGAAGCTAAGCCTTGCAGGCTGGTGAGGGAAGTATCCCCGGGGTGTGGGGTGACCCAGAATGGTAAGACCTCCTCCCCCACCCGTAATTGGAGGAGAGAGCAATGTCGGTGTGCAAAGGTGCAAATACCACTCAGCAGGCAAAGCTTGAGAGATACGCCATGACGAATACCACAGACCGAGACATTACAGCAAAGGTCGAGACGAAGACAGGGCAAAGACAAGTTACAGAACACACCACCTTAAAGGACATCATGGATGCCATCACAGGCGTGCAAACCTCACTCGAAAGCCAAATGGACTCAATAACGACTGAGGTCACACTTATCAGGGCAGACCTTCAAAAGATGAGCGAAAAAGTAAAAGTAATGGAAGGAGTTATGACCGATCTTGGCAAGAACTCCAAAACCATGCAGCAACAGATCAAGCAACTCCAGGCAGTTACTAAAGCGATGGAGAGTAAACTGGACGACTACGTGGGAAGGCTGTGATGCAACAAAGTCAGGATTATCGGAGTGCCAGAGCGAATGGTGAGGCCCACACCAGACCTCTCTGTTGAAGAACTAATCACTAAACATCTCCAGCCTAAAAACATATCCAACTTCCTTTCGGTCGAGAGGGCTCACTGGATTCCAGGGGGCAGACCAAAACCAGGAGTGCCCCCTAGGCCTCTGTTGGAGCAACTCTTTAATTTTAGAGATCAGGATATTGTCCTGCAGACAGCCCGCACCACCCCGCCTATCAAGTTTGAGAACAATGTGATGACTTTCTTCCCTGATTTTACTGTAAGTGTGCAGAAGCAAAGGCACGCCTTTCAGGGAGTCAAAAGCAGGCTCAGAGGCACAGGTCTTAAATATTCAATGTTATTTCTGGCACGATTGCGGATTGAAGCAGAAGGTAGGACCCCAGAACCAGCAAAGGAGTGGCTTGACAGATGTGGGCTGGCCAAAGGAGGCGGATCCCACCAAAGAAGGGAGACATCCCCAAGAGACAATCAGACCCAGAGGCTCACCCCAAGCAACCAATAGACTAAAAGGGTCCTTAGGTTTTGAAAATACAGAGCAGTCATGGGAACTGTAGAGATGTAGGGCCGTCACTTAAGGAACCGGACCAACGCACATGGAGAGGCGGCCTACTGATCTGTCTTGGCAACACCGGCTAAGTGACTTTCATTATCAAAATTATTGTAAATACATGGAAATCCAAGCCTTTAAATGGGCAACGTCGGTGGGTAAGGGTATAGAGGCTACACCTCACCACCACCTTTAGCACAGTTCTTAAATGGAGTGACAGTCACTCTGCATAGTTGGGGACAGGGGCAGTTCTAAGCCCAGATTGCAGGGAAGCAGGGAGGGTAGACAGGGGGATTTGATATGTTTAACACACAGTTTATATGACACACACACGTAACAGAAGAGTGAATTAAGTAATTTTTAACACACTGCAATAATATGCACGCACTATTCGGACTTGGAGTATTGTCTACATCGGACAAGGGTTGTGCGGTGCAGGCAAGACCTCCCTCACCAAGATAGGGAACTAACTACAACAAGAATGGGGTCATCTGCAAAACAGCGAATTAGGCTATTGTCCTGGAACGTTAATGGTCTGGGCGACAATCTTAAGAGGGATATAGTGCTTTAATAACTGAAAAGACACTCAACAGACGTGGTCCTTCTGCAAGGGAAGCACTTGACGTGGAATGCATGCAAGGAGCTGAACAGGTGGGGATATAGGCTTGTGGCGCACTCAGCATTTAGCTACAGATCCAGGGGAGGAGGAATAATGATTAGGAAGAACTTCCTGGTAGCGATTGAGCGCAATTGGACAGATGCATTGCAGTCACGGGGAGGTGGGAAGGCAGAACACTAACGCTAATGTCTGTGTACATACCACCGGGCCTCCAAGCATTGGCCTTTAAAGACTTGGGAGAGCTTTTACTCGCCCTCCCCGAGGGATGGCTACTCATGGGAGGGGATTTCAACTAAATTGTGTCATGGTGCCTGGGCCGGTGCCCCTCGAGGGAGGTGCTGACCTCACGAACACAGATCCACGACTTCATGGGAGCTATGGGATTGGCTGACATATGGCGTGCGCTCCATCAAATGGAGGCACAGTTTATATTCCGCTCCGGAGCCCATCATAGCCTCTCAAGAATTTACTATATCATAGTACCAGCAGGTCAGCTGGGACAAATCAAAGAGGTGCTTCACCTGGCAAGGGGCATCTCAGATCACTCCCCTGTTTGGGCCCTGGTGGAGGTGGGAGAACCGCAGGAAGGGAGGATAGCTTCAATAAACCCATGCTACCTCAAGACCCCATAGATTAAATGAAAATCACACAAGAAGTTGAGCTCTATTGCCAAGAGAACGAGGGCTCAGTGGACTTTGCCCAGACACTATGGAAAGCCTTCAAGACTTTAACGGAACTAATGATTCTGGGCAATAAAGCTAATCCAAAAATGGAAATCAGCTGGCCGTCAAGCTGGGGTCCTTCACCCTCCCCCAAGGCTGCCATTAAAGATCTAGGCGTTTGGCTGGACCAGAACCTAACAATCGAGACCCAGGCCAATAAACTGTCCGGGACCTGCTACGGAATCATGCGTATGATCAGGAAAATTATGTCCTTGCTCCCAGAGGGAGCAAGAAGAACCATAGTCCAGGCGCTAGTTACATCGCGACTGGACTATGGTAATTCCCTCTTTCTGGGATCACCCAAATATGTTGTAAGGTGACTGCAAGTGGTCCAGAATGCCGCAGCTCGAATGCTGCTGAGCTTTCCAAGACGTCAATCAGCCAGGGCAGGACTACGCAAATTGCACTGGCTTCCGATACAGGCTAGAATTAAATTCAAGTCGCTGAGTATTGCCCATAGGGCCATGCAGGGGTGAGGCCCGGTGCTTATCCAGAAATTAATTACGCATTACTTACCGGATCGGCACCTCAGATCTAGCTCAACATTTCTGATGAAAACCGTCCCAACTAGAAAGGCTAGATGGGGGGGGGGAGATCCTTTGCCCATCTGGTTCCAAGGCTTTGGAACAGCTTAGAGCCAGAGATCCGTCTAATTGAAAATTAACTCTTGTTTAAAAAAAGGCTCAAGACCTGACTTTTTCCGCTGGATTAAGTGTTGGCGGCCTTTCTCCTTATCTGGTAGCCCTGAGATGCCCAAGGGTGGTCATGCGCTTTATAAATCGCACAAACATAAACATAAACAAACTTTGATCAAAGGTCATACAGTCTCCCTGATCGCTGTAACCCAGAAAGAGAAAAATGCACACCTAGCTAGATTGGAATGCGATATACTACAGCTGGAGGGGAGGGTACATGAGATAGATGCAGAAGAGACCAAGCATTTGTTAATGTTGAAAGCAAAAGAGTGCATGACCATAGTCACAGATGCTGCGCAGTCACAACACAGGGCAAGGCTCAGCAAAATCTATGAAGTAGGCAACAAAGCGGGAAAACTGCTGGTTTGGATTGATCGTAGAGAGCAGGCTAACAGGCTGGTAGTGGAACTGACAGACGAGATCGACCAAAAACTGAGGGACCCCCAGGAGATCGTAAACGAATTCGGGAACTACTACAAACAAATTTATAAATCACACATGAACTCCTCGGAAGCGGAGGCAGAGTTCCTACTGTCTGACATGCCCCTCCCTAGTCTCTCAGCAGAAGACCGAGCGACACTAGACAGTGAACTTGAAGCACTGAGGTATAATGGGCAATAAGAGACCTACAGGTAGGTAAGGCGATAGGCCTATAGATTTGTACAAACTAGCCCCGGACAAAATAGCACCATGTCTCACTAAAATGTTTCTGGCGAGTTGGGAGCAGGGGGTACTTCCGGCGGACCAAAGGCTGGCCACAATAGTGGTTATCCACAAAAGTGGGAAACCCAAAAGTAAATGTTCCTCATATCGACCAATATAATTACTTAATGCAGAAGTTAAGATCTTGGCAAAACTGCTGGCTACTCGTCTCCTACACGTTATCACCAAACTAGTACACCCTGATCAGTCAGGTTTCATGCCAGCTAAAAACACCTCCCTCAATCTGCGACGACTACACAGAGTGATGGGAAGGCTAGGCATGTTACGAGAAGATGCAGTGGTGGTGCCCCTCGACACCACCATGGCGTTTGACACAATCGAATGGCCATATATGTTCTCAGTCCTCAGAAAAAACTGATTTGGCGCCAGTTACCTGACATGAATGTAACTCCTTTATAGAGACCCACTGGCCCAAGAAGTAGCAAATAACCGGAAATCCCCAGTGTTTGCCCTCAAGAGGGGAACCAGACAAGGATGCCCCCTGTCCTGGCTGCTCTTCGCCTTAATGTTGGAACCATTAGCAGTGTGGATATGGAAGGATCCAATTATGAGGGGTCTCAGGTGGTCCGAAGGGTGGGAGAACCCATCTCCCTATATGCTGATGATATTCTGTTATATCTGGCGTCACTGGGAACGTCATTAAATAGAGCTCTACATATCTTTGCCAATTTTGGGAAATACTCAGGCTATAGCATAAACTGGTCCAAATCAGTCATCAATGTGCTAAGAGGCAAGTTCCCTCCCCTATCCAAGGGATACACCATAGAAGAGGTGGTCGAGGGAATCAGATACCTGGGTATTTACATCACTAGGGATTTTACAAGCGCAACCTTTTAGCCCCGTTACAGCAACTTAGAAGTGACGTCAAACACTGGATTACACTCCCACTATATTACTGGGCCGTGCTGCACTTTTTTTAAGTGATGTCCTTACCACACTTTTTATATGTACTTCAAAACTCACCCGCCCCAGTACAAACAGAATATTTTAAAGCCATTGAAAGTGAACAGAGAGAACTCTCGTGGGAAAGTAAACCACCCTGTATATTGACCCAAAAGCTAACTAGGGGGTGGTATGATGGGGGAATAGGACTCCCAGATGTCAAAAGATATTATTGGGCGACACAACTAGCAGCCATTAACCAATGCATAGAAAGACCCCAAGCGACCCAGGATATCAAATGGATAGATGGCTTCTTGTGGAGGGGAGTTTCACAGGAATACTTTACTCCAAACCTAATAAACTGCACTTAACAGGTCCCACTGCACACATAGTACAGATATGACACACTGTCAACAAGAGCATGGGATGGGCGGGAAGAGTCACACAGGCCACCCCTCTCTGGGATGCAGAAATATTCGGCAACCTAAGAAGCACCAAGGGCTTGTACCAATGGGATATGATAGGCATATGCAAGGTGGGTGATTTGTGTGAAACGGGTGACGAGATTCCCTTCGTACAGTTGTAAACCAAATTTGAAATGGCAGACACAGAGTACTTTAGGTACCTGTATATAAAGCACGCATTATAAGCTGGTATTCCACGTGGGGAATTACTTCCAGAGTTCTCTCCACTTGAAGACAGACTCCTGGATGAATATATGCCGAATAAGTCAATTTCTATGACATACAGAAAGCTAATCAATAACATGCCTGACCACCTTCTCCAGCTCGGCTCAGGCTGGGAACAAGATGTTGCAGATATGAAGGACGATGAATGGCTGGAGGCCTTGGCCACCCCAGGGAAATCGTTATTTCCTCCAGATTTAGGCTAGTGCAATTAAACATACTGCACAGAACTTATTTAAGTGGTCCAGCGCTAGTGAATATGGGCTACAGAGATGGCTCAGAGTGCAGGAGACGGTGTGGTCAAGAGGGTACATTCACCCATGTTGTCTAGGAGTGTACACACATTAAAAAATATTGGTCCGCACTGATACAGTGTATGGTGGAAGTGATGGGGACTAACATAGACGCCAATATAGGGCTATGTCTATTGAATATCTGGGGGCCTACTGACCTAAATAGTAAAGAGAGAACATGGGTGAAGCTGGGAATAATAGTCGCCAAGTGGAACATTGCCAGATTGTGAGGTTCTCAGGAAACACGGGCAATTGCTGCATGGAAGAGAGACATGGACTGGTGCATGTTGATGCAAAAGACAATATACGAATCACGAGGGTGTCCCAGATATGGTCGAAAATATGGGGTAAATGGAATGACTATAGGGGGTATTTGCGAGCCTCAATGTGTGGAGCAGCGTCAAGACATGCCACGTAGTGAGTAATATTGGTCAGACATGACATCAATAGATACATTGCATTAGTTCTGGTTTTATTAAAGCATGCTTGAATGTAGATGTACTCCATGATGCTCATATCTGTAATGTGTTTGTAAAGCATGGAAGCTGTCATCAATAAAAAGAATTATTAAAAAAAATTAAAAAAAGAATTGGCTATGCAAATGCCTTCTATCTGGGAACTCTAAATGGCCTTAATCACAGACTTCAAATTGCGCAAAATCAAGCAGCGAGACTGGTCTTAAGAAAACCTAGGCATTGTCATACTAAACCTCTGATGAAGAAGCTGCATTGGCTCCCTGTGACTCAAAGTGCCATTTTCAAAACAGGCTGCATCATTTTTAAATCTCTTCATTAAAAAAAGCCTGAAATTTATATCCTCAAGAATCTGGAGCTATACTCCAAAGCGCAACCTCAGATCGGCTCACATGAACCTTCTAAAGGTACCGAGATTCAAGCGAAAGAGGTTGGGGGGGCAAGATTTTCTGTGATAGGTCCTCATACCTGGAACTCACTACCTCCTGAAATTAGATCAGCAGCAAATTATACAAGCTTCAGGAAGCTCCTGAAAACTTGCCCATTTAGACAAACTTATGTCTAAAATTCTGGCTAAATATTGTTTTATCTCTACCCCAGTGCCAAGAAACCATTTTGGTGTAAGTGCGCTATACAAATACGGTATAACATAACATATAACATAACATATCCAGGTCTCTATTTTATGTCAGACAATTCCAGACATCTCTGATCACGTTTACTCCCTCCTTGTAGTCCCAAAGTTCCAGGAATGCCTGCAAATGGCAATAGATTTCCAAATTCATCTTCCCGATCTACCTTTGCTCCTTACTGATCTACCTTCAGATCAATAACACGCATTTATACTACCGGGCACTCTAAACACCTTGGCCTGGAATGGTTCGGACTCATTGTGCTGTCCCAGAAATTTTGGCGGGAGCTATCTTTTTTTTGCACGCATTCTTTTTGGAGATTTTCATAAGGAAAAAAAATATATTCGATTTTTTTTTAATTTCTTTATTGGATTTTTTCCCATTTTATGCAAGAAGAACAGAGCACGTATGGCAACAACAAAAAACCAGAAGCAGACAAGAAAAGAAGATCAGAATAAGTGACAGTTGAACATAGGTGACATAGGTTGATTCCGTTCAACAGAGGAGAGCACATACTAACATAATAGCATTGAACATTATCCGCAGCCAGTACAGGGGAAAAAAAACGAAGAAAAGAAAGTATGCCAGCAGGATACTTAATACACCCACGGAACACGGTAGATTAATCCAGTTCCCCTTAAAAATATCTTTTTTTTGCACGCATTCTTTTTGGAGATTTTCATAAGGAAATAAAAAATATTACATATGCATATGATTCAACAATAGAAGAGATACCCATATATGCTGTAAGGCAATGTAGAATTGTTTAAGAATAGCGAAGGGACAATAGGGAAATGAGGGCAACAGATCATTAATCATATGTCATGATAAGCAGAACGTCAGTTCAGTGCCTCTGCCATCTTTTAACCATAATTATAACAATAATGGAGAACTACTGTCGTGAAGCATGTAGCTCATAAAAAGGCTCCAATCCATGGGTTTGATAACTGCAGAGCTAAAGGAAGGCGTCCAGGTAATAAGTCTATCTGTGTCAATTAATGAAAATTGATACCAGTGCAGCAAATAAAATAAAAATTACAAAAGTTAAAATTTCAGTCTTAAAAACCAAGCATTGGAGCATTACTTTTGAAAAATAATAATTAACTATAAAGCAGGTGATATCGTAACGCTGGGAGTAGTCAGCTCAATCGTGTCCTTCGATCTCGAGCTGCAATAGAAATTTTATTGCCAATTTTACCAAAGCAAGCCACGTTATGAGAAGAGAGGCAGTCATACACAATTTCAGTGCGTCCTTGCAGATGGAAACACCACTTGCCCTAAACATGGGCTTTAATGAAGTGCGACGTGCGGATAAAAACTCCAGGCAGCAACATATTAAGTGTAACATCGTTTCTCTTTTATAATCGCGGATTCTGCAAGTCATGCTCCCCAATGTATCTGTCCAGCCTGAACGAAATTCAAAGATTGTCTAGCTTCTTTATTTAGAGCTGACTTTCAGTATATTTGGGGCTTTGCGCCCTCCTATCATTTTGAAATAGAGGCGATTTAAGCAATGGCGTGAACAGATTCCAAATCAGATCTCCTCGAGTTTAGTGCTGCCTGCTTCCTCGAGAACTCTTTTATGCTGTATTAGGGGGCATCCAGGGCCATCAGCATTTCCAGATTGAGATCTAGATCACAGGCTGCCTTCCTGAGATATGTAGAGCAAGGGTTAGCTGGGGCAGTGTAGATCACTTGGAGAGCCTTCTTTAGAGAGCCAGATTTGGCTTCTAGAGTGGCATAGAAGTACTTAAGGACTGCAGCTGTGCTTTCACGGTCCTAAGTGTATAAATTCCAGATGAAGTAGTGAGCGACAAGTGTATTTTGGAAGTTGGAACAGCCCCCTGAAGGTGTTACACTGCGCTTGTCCAGTGTTGTGGTTAAAGCCCAGGGGCCTAATTTATGAGAAATGACGCATCGTTGCGTGAAAGCAGCGATGCGTCATTTCTCAGTGCGCACTCCTTGCGACATTCCTGATGCGTCATATTCAATGTATGACGCATCATGTCGCAAGGAGTTACAGATACCTCAGTATTTCTGACGTATCTGTAAGCGCAAAAGTGACGCATTGCTGGAGTGTGTCACAAAAGTGACGCAACTCCAGCAATGCGTCCTTTCGAAAGGGCCTGCGTCAGTCTTACGCCTGCTGTGAGGCAGGCGCAAGATTTTGATGCAACGGCGTCCTAAAAGTGACGCAGTAAAATCTCATAGATTTCACTGCGTCACTTCTACGACCCTTCCTTGCATCAATACGTCCCCCGTGCATACATTATACCTGGTGCAGGGAAAATGTGGCACAGGGGTTTATAAAGTGACGCATCTACCTAGATGCGTCACTTTGTAAATATGGCGCAACAAGGCACATTTTTTACGCCACTGGTGCGTCACAAAAAGTGACGCACCGGCTGCGTAAAAGTCACGCACGGCCTCATAAATGAGGCCCCCGGAGTGGGCATGTTGACCAATGGAGAGTCTGGGTCACAGCCTCGCCTGAGTGACTCGGAGTATGGCCTCGGCTGCTGGAGAGTGTAACTGCTTGTTTAGCCTCCATGAAGCAAAATGTAAGTGCCTAAGTCTTCCTATTAATATGTTTGAGCTGTAGGGTCAGATTGCCAGTGTCCATGAACCAGGCGCCAAGATAGTTGTACTTTGATGTTTGAGAAATCCATTGGCTGCCAAGCCTCCATCTTAGATTCTTTTGTTTTTGTACTTGCAGAAAAATCATCACATTTGTTTTGTCTGGTTCGCTGCCAAGTTGTTCGCGGTGTTGTAAACATGAAACTCATTAAGTGTGAGCTATAAACCAGTTTTTGTATGATCTCATATAAGGAGATTGCAATCAAAACTGTCGAAAGCAGCGGATTAGTCCACGAAGCATATAGAAAGCGGTGGCCTTGAAGGAGTTGAGATACAGTGTGCCAAGTATGACAGGGCCAGGATATTGTCAGTGGTGGACGAAGGCAGTCTGAACCCGGTTTGGTAGAAAGGTATACTTGCTCTAGCCACCCATGCCTAAGTGTTCGCAGAGAAGGATTTTAGCATAAGTGTTTACCTCGACGTCCAGTAGTGCAATTAGCCTTTAGTCCCCTAGGTTGTCATCGCTCCCCTTTTGCGGATTGGGTGAGGGATGGATCCCTTCCAGGATTCTGGAACCTTGGCTCTTTCAAAACTGTGGACGAAGAGGGGAGTGAGGCAAGTTGCCTGGAAGTCAACATCAGCTTTGAAGCGTGCACTTGGGAGGCTATTAGGGTCCGAGGACCTGTTAGTTCTCATGGCCTTAATGACTTTAGACACAGACTCTCTGATGACTTTAGACCCAGTTGTCGCATGTTCAGGGTCAAGATTCAATTCCCTCCTCCTATTAAGTACGCTGTGATGGGCCGTGGAACCTGTATCTGCATTTAAATTCTGTACATGTTTAACCCATGTCGATGCTGGGACGCAGTTCTCAGATTTGTAGTTTAGAGTATTGATGTAAAGCCAAAACTTGTCTTGATTTTTACAAGACGTAAGAGAAATTAAGTGAATCCATTCCAATTCCGCTAGCTTTGCTTTCGACTTCCACAACAGGGCAGGATGAGCTTTCCTTTTTTCCCATAATTCCTGTAAAGCAATCTTCTTGGTTTTGTCCTTCTTGTACCTTCTAGTGGCAGCATTCAGGGCCATTTTGCTTCATCGTAACTCAGTCATGCGACTAGGGGAATCTTCTGGCTGGAATCCTTAGTCATTATTGGGTAGTGGTTCATCTTGCCCTCAAGATCTCTAAACACAGCATGGATGGTTAATTTCCAGTCCTACTGCAGGTTCCCTGAACTGGAGGAAGTTTTTGGGACTTTCTTCTTCCACCTTTTAAAAATGTCTGGCTGCATCCTTCCCCACTTTAAAAGCTTGACCAGGGTAGTTCATTCTAGACCAGTAGTTTTGCTTAATACAATTATTGAAAGGCATGTTGAGAGCTCCAGATCAAACTGTATTTTCACCGGGTAAGGATCGCTTTTGTGACATTCTGTTGTGATGTAGGATTTACAATTAGCCAGCAGTCCTGCAGGTGCAAAGGTGTAGTCTATCATAGAAATGCCAGGTTTTTTGATGACTTTATGATTCAGAGACCAGAGATTGTGTGTTTTTAGCCAGGCGGCTATGTTACCAAGTAAAGGGGAGCTGAAGTCATGGTGGAGCTCTGCTATGCAATCTACATTTTGAGTGTTAAAGTCACCTCTTAATATGATCTTGAGGGTAGGAAATTTTCAGACTAGATCATTAAGTGCCGAACAGAGGGAGAGATTCATTGCTGCTTCTATGAATGTTTAGGTGCACATTGTCTTATAATATTGTGATCACCCTCTAGTTGAAAATCCGACCCTTAATAGTAGGTGCCAGGATTGATGGGCAGCGTTTCCACGCCAGTTGTGTCGAGATTAGCGGTTGTGACTGTGTAGATTGCCAATCCACCTGATGGACGTCCAAAGTAATTGGTTTTGGTGGCAAATCTCCATAGGCCATAGAAGCCTGCTATCGGAATCACTGCCAGAGTCCATATTCCTTGGAGATCAGCATCCATAAAGAACTTGTGCACCTCGTTGTGCATTATCATCTGCTTTAGGCCAGCTACATTCCAATAGATCATGGTGGAGCTGGACCTGTGAGACACTGCCCCTATGTGCGAGCCTTTCTTTATGGTGCTAGGAGGAATGAGTCAAATTTGCTGTTAGTGATGTGGCGATCCCGGACCAATCTGACACTGTCATGGGACTTAAAGAGGTTAGAACTGCACGTTCCTCCTGACAGAATTTATCTGGGTGGACTTGTATCCTGAAGCTCCTAGCACAACTGGAGTTTGAGGGGACCATTTTCTCCCCTAGGATGCTTAATACCGGCTTGCGTTTTGAGGAGAGATAGTTATTGATCAGAATGTGTGGATATTTTTCTGTTTGCATTGGTCTTATATCAACGCCCCATGAGCGAAGGTGTTTATTTCCTTCAGGACTTGGGTTGCAATTGCCAGGGTTCTTAAAGTTATGATTGTTGATTCAGTGCTACCGATCGGCAGGCAGCTGTCAAACTGGACTATGAGGATGTCGTTTGATTTGAAATTACCAATTAGCCAGGTTCAGTACATGCTGTAAAAGGTGGAGAATGTTGCCCCTTTTCAAAATGTTATTCTGACTACTTGATGTGTATGTTGGAGTAAAGATTATCTTTGCAGTTGCTTGTTGATCATCACCCGGTGTGTTAGCTGACTCCGGTTCAGATGAGTCATGTTTTAAGTGACCCACTCTTGAGCAACTGGTCAGAGGTTTGGTCGTGGTAGGACCAATTCGATTACAGCAGTACTGTTGGACTGTGTTGGATGTTGGTATGCGATTCTGATGTTTCTTGAGAGATATTTAAAACGCTTGTGTCAGGGGCATTAATAAGTATTTGAGGCATTTTCGTTGAAGTGGGCTGTTGCTGTTCATTGTGGATGGGTTTCCAAGTGACCCAGTTGTTGCTTAACCCGTTTATTGCTTCTGTCGGTCAACGGCCGTCGCAAGCACTACCTCAGTAGTGCTGCGCACGTCCGTTGGCCGACGCGGCCCCACCTGCTTGATAGAGCGTTCCTTACTGGAGCGGAACGTTCAAAGCAGCAAACGGGTTAATTGAGACACCTTCGTTAAAGCAGGACATTGTGGTTGATTGATGGCCATGGACCTACAAGAAGGGGTTGCTATATGCTGGCCCAAGGACACGTTTAGGCCCATCTCGGGTGGCTGTAAGAAGTTATTAGCCACTAGGGGCATTCTTCCTGCGTGTGATGGAACTGGATTTTCAGTCTTGGAATTGCTAATGGTGAGGTTTTTATATGGTTAAACATTTTGTTGTTATAATCAATGACCATGTACCATTTATCGATGTGACATATATGTTTTGAAGAAGTGACAAACATTTAGTCCTCTTTACATGAATGTACTACTTATGAATGAATTGTTCATGTATTCACTGATATTTATGACAACAAACAAACTCTTTTAACAGAATTCAAACAAAATATATATAAAAAATATATTTATTCAAATTGAAAAGTATTTTTGATACATTAAAAAAAGAATAAATAAATAATTGAATGACATCAGATTTTGTCAAAACTGTCAGCTTTTCTATCAAAATTATAAATGTTTGAAATATGTTCTAGATCTTTTCACCCATATGTATAGTTACAGTACCCTGCCCAGGTGCGTTTTTCACAGTCTGAACATTTTGTTGTGCCCAATCGCCGGGCCACCAGGACAATCAGCTGAGTGCAAAACTTCCTGCGCAAGGGGAGTCTGATTTCCAGACTAGGGTTGGGTACAGACTGTTGAAAGATTAAAAACAATTTGGCCAGCAGGTGTTGTGGGAGAGGAGCTTCAGAAAGTGCCTTGGGGGCAGACTTGAAGGCTGGAACTATGCCTGATAAAAGCACCTAATTCTTCATGTTTTCCTTTAGCCTTTTCTTCTGCATCCTAGATATTTGGTAGGCAGATCACTTGCCTCTAAGAGGCAGACAGTAGAGGCGGATGCCTTTCCTGAAATGCTTTGTTGTTATACATGACCGCCTTTTGTAGAGAACCCCTCTCCTTGGAAGTGGAGGCACTAGGTAAATCTGTTGATGTAGAAACAGCAGTCATGAGATGGTTTAGTTTTAAATTGTCCACCCAGATGGAGAGTAATTCTGGTAGAGTGCTCCCCTTGTCCACTATGAGTACACAGGAGCGTATTGTAGACCCGTCTCCTTGATGGTATGAGCTGGTCTTGGTTTCCAGGTTTGTTATTTTTGTATCCATAATAATTATTGCCGTACCCAGAGTTTGTATTAGTTCCACTAGAGTTCTTGTTTATGAGACTGCCAGGTTAGTCCATTTGTGGCTGCCAAAGGGTAGAGTTAATGGATAGCGGAGGACCCTGGATGGATGACTTCTCCATTGCTCCAGATCCATCCCCTATGAGTTTTTGTGCAGATGTTTTGATCAAGCTCTTCTAATAATCTTTAGTCTGAAGCATTCAGAGTAAGACCTCCTGGGGATTTTAAATGTAGTGCTGATTTGTTGTTCTGAGGGTCGTAACCATACAATTCCTGACCCATGTGGAACATAAGAAGGCAGGTACCGGAGCCAGGTGTATGAATCGAGCTTGTCGATCCCAAGGCTTGATGGACCTGAGCAGTCACTTCTATTGTACGAACTTTACAAGCTGATGAGATCTGAGGAACTGGCAACGGATTAATGGTTTTTGCTGCTTCCGTGGCCTTGGAGGCATTGGAATTTGAGTTTGACGAAAAGTCAACGATAGGTGTTTGCATCCGAGATAGCTGATTACTTAACTGACTAAAGGTGGACAGCGGTGGAGGGGGCTCTTGGGCGCTGTAGAACTGTCAGCAGGATGTGTTAGAGCACGCAGCTTGGATTTCGCCTTTGGAAGAAAGTAGTGCTTGGTGGAAATTAATGTTTACATAGCCTTCGCTTGAGTCTCAGATAGAGGGACCAGTTGAAGCTGTTGGACGTGTTGGTCCTGTGGAGGTGCCTCCAGTCGGCCTCTCCTCCCACCGTTTCCTCTGGTATGAGTTTGAGCTTTGACCTGAATCTGTTGCCTCCTGGCAGCTGCGGTTGCAGTAGTGCCATCTTTATTTGCCACATGTTTACGCCGCCTGTTGGTGTTGCTAGACAAAAACCTGTGCAAAGAACTATATGGCAGTTTCCATAGAAAAGATGGATGAAAAAGTCTGTAGGAGCACTGCCATGGGTGTTTGACATGGCAGAGTCTGTGGAGCCTTGTGTATTTTATGTCCTTGCTAATTGTTCGCTGCATGGGTAAGGTGAATGCTGGGCGTTGAGCCACATTGAGTCAGTGGCAATGTCTGCCCACAGTACCCAGAAGGCTGCCGCCTTCCCCCTTAGTCAAATAGGGGGGCATGAGTGCAGCACAGGGCTATATTCACTGTAGGGCAGCCGGGGTAAAGCACAGCCATCAAGGTGAAGAGAACCCTGGGGTAGCTGCAGAAGTGTGTAGTGGCTGCGGTGTGCAATAAAGGAGCCATGTTGTGATAATAGTGGCTGCGGGGGGAGCGAGAGACTCGGACGTCGGGCAGGAAGTGTGCAGTAAGAAGTCTTCCAGGAAGATTGCCATGAAGTGTGAGTTGAGGCAGACGTTTCAGGCAGAGGTGCAAATAAGGTGTGCAATGGCATGGTATCATACTCACACTTCCACTGCGGGGATTCCAGAACGCTAATACTGCTGTGTTTCACCCACCATGTTCTCCGAGGTGGCAAACAGATGCCATTCCCAAAGGCACAATGTTAAAGTGGACTCGGATAAGATACACACGCTGTGTAGCACCATTATGCAGATCTATTTCTAGAATATTGCATTGTGATATACCTTTTGCAATTGGACAACCTTCTTCTCACGTTTTAGCTGAAGATGTTATGGGAGCAGAACCTCAAACCCCAAATGCATCCCAAAGTTTAAATCAACCAAATATATTTTAAAAGTTAGGCTCCCTTGATCTTGCGATAAAGAGCACACTTCTCAACCAGAATACATTTTAGTTTAGCAGAGTAAAAAATAAGTAACTGAGACCACTCAATAAATGAGTTCTAAATTAGGGAAAATTTTAAAGGGTTTTTATTACGAAAGCTCAATTAAGCAGTACAGAGAAATGCAACATTTATGCCATGAAGGCTCAAATACAGCACATGTAGTCATGAATTCAGAGTGATTCTTAGTCCCAATAAGCAGCAAAAATCATAAGAGGAAAGGGCAGCATCCCTAGACGAACATAAAAAATCTGACTTTTCCCTAGAAACAAGAAGTTTTTACACACATTTTATGAGCATGTAATAAGCAAACTGCAATGTCATCATAGCATCACTAACAAAAACACATGTTGGACAATTCAGAAGCTAAAGCAACACAAGAAATGTTATAACATTAACCGATTTTTATGGAAAACTCTAGCAGATTCTGTGCTGTTGCTTTACAGAGATGCACAACACAATATGAAACATTTTACAAACAATAACCCATACAATAGTATATTCTACAAATCCCACATCCAAACTTCTGCTGAAATGTCCTTGGGATTGCAACATTTAATACACAAAGAAAGTTCTATTCCCAATAATTGTACTTTAAGGAAAATAACCAATTATGTCAAAATATCCTGTCCTTTTCAAAGACTGTGGGGAGAAAACACATGCCAGGGGAAATTGATTGGAAACTTCAGCCTCTGGTCAACGTAGGTTTTAGGTATAGAAGATGTGCAAGGTCATTAGTTATGTTATACTTAATTGTTATGTTATACTTAATTTGTAGAGCGCATATGACAGCAACAACTGCTCCAGAGGAAATTGCTGTAGCTTTTAGAATGTCAAAAGAAGTACCTGCATGAAAATTTGAGCATGTAATTCCATCCTGACAAGAAGCTCTGCTCAATCTTCATCCTCTGGCATAGCTTTGGAAAGTGTCTGAAAGTCGCTGACCAAACCTTGGAAAGAATATGAGGACTAGTAGTCCCCATACACAGGTTGAGACCCAAATTCACCTTATACAGTGTTATGATTTGTAAATGTACCCCAATATAGGCTAATCTTTCACCTACATTTCTCCTGCCATTATACTACATACCGGTTATGGTACTGACCTTTTACCTAGTTAAGGTGCTGCATAAATGTGTGGTTTTCTCTGAAAACTAGCCTCATTTATTATGCAAGAGGATTCTCTGAATCACAGCAGGACTACAATCTTCTGCATAATAACATCCTCGACCGACATGACACAGAAATGTAGATCCCCTGAGGGTACATTTTTGGGTATATAAACACCATATCTTTGCTGAGGCAGGAAGAGGAGAAAGACTTACGTGCTGACACGAGACGCTGAGGTTCCTGCACGCAGACACTCCCGCTCTCAGTGGTCTGAAATCCCTCGCAGGGTGTCCATCTCGAGACCAAGACAGGGCCCCACAGTCTCTCACTTTAGGTAATGGGTTTGGCTTCATCCTGGGGTGATTCTTGGCTCTACACCTACATATATGCTAGGTACTCTTAGGTACATTTAGCTAGGATTGCATCGTAGGAGAAAGCAATATTATTGTCATGTATTTATATCCCTGCCTGTATTAATTGTTTTAGCAGTATGGTAGGAATCTACCATCCATTTACTCTATTGTTGCTTAAAATCATTTATATCAAAAATATGTGGGACCATTGGCAGAATTAGTGGAAAAATACCAAGTCACCATTGTATTGTACGCTGATGATACTCAGTTAATAGTGACGTTATCAGGAAACAATAAACTGAAAGTGCCTAGAAGAGGTAGCAGGATGGATGTCCGATCATTGCCTGAAATTGAACAGTAATAAAACAGAGGTGATGATAGTGGGCAATGCACCGAATATATGGTCCTCTGCATGGTGGCCAGAAACTTTGGGACAAGTCCCTACACCTAAATCGGAAGTAAAAAATCTGGGAGTCTTGTTTGATCCTAAATTGTCTTTCGAGGCTCAAATTCAGAAAGTAGTGGGAAAAGGCTTTGGAATCCTTAAAATTCTGAGGAAAATTTTGGACCTCCTGCCACCAACTGCAAGGAAAACCATAGTGCATGCCTTGGTAACATCACAATAGGACTATGGTAATGTACTGTATTTGGGAGCTCCCAAAAGGGGGCTAGCCAAATTACAGGTGGTGCAAAATGTGGCTGCACGGCTTATATGGAATCTCCCTGGAAGAGCCTCCACAAGGAAAGCTCTGAAAGAGTTGCACTGGCTGCCGGTGGAAGAAAGGGTCCTCTTTAAGTCTATGTGCTACTGCCAAAAAAAACTTGCAAAAAAAGGACCCCGTTACCTGCACCCCCTAATCTTTCAATATATCCCAGGCCTCAATCTGCGATCAAAAGGAAGGTCGCTAGTGAAAGTTCCGAGAGTTCGGAGCGCAAGAATGGGGGCACGGTCCTTCAGCTATCTTGCAGCAAAATAGTGGAACAGGCTCTCAGAAATAATAAGAATGGAATCATGCGAAGGTCTATTTAGGAAGAAGCTAAAACTTTGGCTATTCTCCTCTGTGTACTAAAGTATAGGAGAATCGCAAGAATGTAGTAGTTGGCAAATTCTATCTGAAGTGCCTAAAGTTGCTCCCATTTATCGAGTCTGCTCAGCGCGTGGACATGCCAGTTGGCGTAACCATGCACTTTAGAAATGCTAAAATAAATAAATAAAATATCTGTTTTTGTCTTATGGTTGTTTCAGCACATCTATTTTACACTAGAATGACGCTAGTTCAATAAATGCTTATCGATAATTTCCCCACTGTTTATTCTGCGTATCTCTCTGAGACAAAGTGAGCTTGTGAAACTGAATGAAAAGTACTGTACTGTTTCCACAATCCCTGACAGGACAAGGGTGTCATGTTTGATAGTTGCCAGAAACTATTTTCTCCTTGGTAAGAGGAGGTCATAGTGGCACTGTGAGCTAGCTGGTACACAGGCTAATATACCCAGTGGGGGTGTCTGGAAACTGCCTGGACACCACCAATCCCACAATTTATGTTCCTATATAGATTTATAGGAACTACATGACATGGCGCCGCCAACGTTGGTTTGCTACTTATTTAGCTGTCGAATCTCAGTAGTTTAGTCGTGCTTTCGCAGAGGTCCCTACTTACATAAATCCAGCGACATCTGGAGTGGGAGAGAAACTCCACCACAGCTGAGTAGGCATATCCTATGTATTGGCTGTAGGTTTAATCAAGCTTGAAGTCTTTCAACAATGGCTGAGGAAGACATAGCTGGGCCAGTATTAGGTGCGAATGCAGCGGGGGTAGGGAAAGAAGAAGGTGCTAAAAACATTTCAGAAAATGCCAGAACTGCCATCATTTTCAAATTTGCAGAATTTGGAGTCACTTTTAGAGGTGGCACAGTTACCTTCATGATTGAGGCAAACATGTTATACAGGACAGAGGTATTCTATTTGTGGGTTAAATTCCCACCAGCAGATGCAAGCACAATACATTTCATTTTTACACTGAAGATGAAATACCAGGGGAATACTGTCCATACGAGGACATTGAAGCTCTTTCCAGGAGCACATAAACTTATTTAAAGGCGCCCTCCCACACACAAAAGATAAAGAAAGACTTGGTCCGCTCTGCAGAGACCGTGCAACTTGTCCGGTCCTAGCGGCTTACATACCGTATCCAGACATTGAAACAATGCCGGTAGCAGACTTATGTCCACTTCACAAAGAAATAATAAAACTTTACAGAAATTTAGCACAGTTCGTGATGAGAACACTAACACTTCAACAAGCAAGGGTTACACCAGCAGGACCAATTCAGGGGGACTGCAACTAAAATAACTCCACAACCACTGAACGCAGTTATGGGTAAAATGCCCACTAAACCTGAGCAAATGCCATTCTGGATAGCTCAAAAAATCACACAGTCAGAGGCAGTGTTTCCAGAAAAACACAGAATGCTACCAATCTGCTAGCCAATGGGGATAACTCCTCATATAGAGGATTGTACCTCTTGGGGGACAGTTTTCGCTGCCATCTATACCAGAACTCATGGTATCCCTTTAATTTCTGAAGATACATATGCCAAATTAGGTAGAGATAATTTGGGAGCTAGAGCGACAAAACCTCAACTCATGGGTGGACCTGAAAAGGATAATAGAGTAAGAGATAAAAGTAAGCACCTGATTCTTCTAAGAAGAAATGGGATAATAAAAAACAAAAGAATAGAGAGAATAGATCGCAATCAAGGGGTGGCTCTCCTCAATAGGGGCCCTCCGAAAGGAGATACATTCTTAGAAATCATGATATCATTACGAAACCTCACAGGTATCAAGATACTGATACACGTTCCTCTTGTTCCCTTCAAGGTTCATCCAAAAACTCAGAGAGGGAAGGACAGTGAGAACACAGACAAGAAGACTGAACAAAGTCCAGAGACACGCAACATGCTTCAGACTATAAAAAAGAATATAAACCAAAGTTAAAACCGCAATTCAAAAAGAAGAAAGTAGCTGGTCTTAAAGTAAGACGTGCCCAGGATACTGAGGAGTCAACTTCTGAACGGGGAATGGGCTCTGACGATGCTAGACAACTTGGCCGAAGTAACAATAGCTCCCCAGAACCTGATGGAGTTTCTGGTGACAGTGGAGTTGAATGAACATATCACGGTGGAAACACCTGATACAAGAGTAAGTGTCCCACATTGGTTACATGAGATAAGACTCCAAATGGAGAGGGACCAACCCAGAAAAATTAAAGCTCTCTTTTGGGAGAACCTGACTTATGGGAATGACATCCTTTTGGCTGAAAAGGATTTGTGGTTCTGTAATTCTCAAACCTGACTCCATTTTAGTCTTGCCCTCACATAGGCCTGTGAAGTAGGCCTAACGAACAAGTGGCCTGGCCTTCTGAGTTCGTGCATATATTAACTTGGGTTTTTCTGACTCTGAATGAACTGCAGAGAGAGTGACCCTTTTTGCCTGAAACTGACAGTTTGCAAAACCAGTTTCACTAGCTGATCGTTGTCTGAGTTTTTCAATCACTGTTCAGGACCTCGTTAACCTTTAGTTTCCTTGCACATATCTTATCCTAATCAATATCTAAATTGTTTCTTTCCTTATGTCTTTCTTTTCTAAACATGGGTTTTTGCCATGAATGAATGAATTTGTATGGGCGCAACTTAACCCAAAGGAATCAAGGCGCAACAGATGGAAGAATAAACAGCTGAATGGTCGGAGGCAGAAGGAGGAAACAGATATTACAAGTAGGATTCTGCAAATTGCCAGGTTTTTAAATTCATCCGGAAAAGGGCAAGAGATGACTGGCCCTTAAGATCAGCGGGAAGAGTGTTCCACAGTTTGGGGGCGAGGGAGAAAAAGGCTCTCCCTCCCCATCTGGCCTTATAGATCCGGGGGGGTCGCCAAAGGGTTTTTGTGAGCCGATCTCAAAGCCCTACCCGGGGTGTAAAAGTACACGAGAGATTCAATGTCCTCAGCACCTAGGCCGTATAAGGCACAGTAGGTCAGAACCAGAACCTTAAAGTTAATTCTGGCCTGGACCGGTAACCAGTAAAGAGTTTTTCTGATTTCTGTAACAGAGGCACGCCTAGGGGCATTCACTACGAACCTGGCTGCAGCGTTCTGAATGAACTTGAGGCGCTGAATAAGCTTTTTGTAAATTCCAAGATAAAGGGCATTGCAATAATCCAGGCGTGGTGAAATGAGGGCTACTACTACCTGTTTACGAGCTTCAGGGGAGAGGAAGTGAACTAATTTCCTGAGGATCCTTAGGACTCCACAGCAGGTCGAAACAGTTTTATTCACTTGTTTATCAAATGCCAGTGTGGTGTCAAAGGTGACCCCCAGATTTCTGGCAGCCAGGGACGGCTTGGGACAGATTCCAAGGGAGGGAGGCCACCAGTCATCTGACCATAGATCTTGTTTGCCACCAAAGATAAGAATCTCGGTCTTTTCCCCGTTGAGCTTGAGGAAGTTTGAGGACATCCAACCTGCCACAGCTTCCATGCATTTTTTAAAATTAAGGGCCGTGGCCTCCACAGAATGAGATAGGGAGACCATTATCTGAGTGTCATCGACGTACGATAGGACTTCCAATCCAAAAGATCTAACAAGCCTTGCAAGTGGGGCCACATATATGTTGAACAAAGTGGGGCTCAAAGATGAGCCCTGCGGGACCCCACAATGCAATGGCTTGGGAGAGGAAAGGAAGTCACCCAGTTTGACCTGTTGGGCACGTTGGTTAAGGAAGGATGTCAAGAGACCGAGAGCCGGTCTTTCCACTCCCATCTCACCGAGCCGCCTAGACAAGATGGAAGGGGACAGGGTGTCAAAAGCGGCTGTAAGGTCGAGCAGGATCAGGATGGTAGAATGACCTCTGTCGACCTTAGTGCGGATGTTGTTGACCACCACTGTGAGGGCAGACTCGTTGCTATGCGCCTTTCGGAAGCCATGCTGTGAAGAATCAAGCAGGCTAGCATTGTCAAGAAAGGCGCTGAGGTGGGTGTTGAGATGGGCCTCAAGCATTTTGGCTGGGGCAGGGAGAAGGGATATAGGGCGAAAGTTTTTGAGAATACCAGGATCCAATGATGGTTTTTTAAATAAAGGTTTTACAATAGTCAGCTTCCATGATGCAGAGAAGACGCCATTAGAAATTGCCAAATTCATTACTTCCAGGTAGGGGGGAAGGAGGACATCCCTGCAATCTATCAATATTTTGAGAGGGCAGGGGTCGAAAGGGGAGCCCAATTTAAGTTTATTAAGAAGAGCATTTAGGTCTTCATAGGATAGGGGGGAAATTGGACAGACGTCCTGGGGAAACCGAGGTCGGAACAGAGCGGGGCAGTGAGTCCGACGACAGGGCAGAGTCATGAATAGAATTAAGGGCTTCTAAAGCAGAATGAATATCCACGATCTTGGTGTGAAAAATACGTGGATATCCGGTCACAGAGTTCTTGGGAAGGGACCGTGGGGTCAGGAGAAGGGGTGAGAGATAAGGAGTCCACAATTTTAAAAAGATCTCTTGGTGAGCTGAGGGAAGTGGTCAGGTCAGTAAAATAAGATTGTTTAGCCACTAGAATAGCAGCCTTATAGCCTATTAAAAGGTTTCTATGTTTGATCCTTTAATCAGGGTCAAGATAAGCTCTCCAGAGTCTTGCCTGTCTCCTGCATTCCTGCCTACGTAATCTGAGAGAGTCAGAGAACCAGGGCGCTGCCGGGCGTTTCCTGGCGGAGTAATGGAGTTTGACAGGGGCAAGAATATTAACTGCCTCTGAAATGGTGTTAATAAGATCCTGTGCTGCAGTATCGTATCAGCTTTGGAAGAGGAACTGAAGTTGGCAATGAAGGGGCTAAGGGTTACGTTGTTAAGGCCTCTATAGTTCCTTTTGAGGATCCAGGGGTTATGTTCCTTTAGTGACGGGTCCCGTTGCCCGGGCTCGAACTCAATGGGGACAGCCTTATGGTGAGACCAAGAAAGGGAAATGGGAATGCCTACTTCCAATCTGGAGTAATTTGTGAAGACCCCATCCAACGTATGGCCTGCTGAATGGGTGGGATGTCTCACTTTTTGTAAAAGCCCATAGGAGGCTAGGGAATCCACAAGCGATATGGTATCGGGCGAGTTGGAGCTTTCTAAATGAAAGTTGAAGTCCCAGAGGATAGTAAAATTGGGCAGATCAATGTAGGGTTCAAGGACTCCCAGGAGATTGGCGGGGAAGGCCGACCTGGGACCAAGGGGTCTGTAAATTAAAATACCAGTGAAGGACACAGTGGGAGAGGGGCTGAGGGTAAAATGAACGGCCTGGAAAGAGTTTTGAGGGGAGGCATTCAATACGTCAACTAGACAATGTTTTATGTAGAATGCCGATGCCCCCACCTTTCCTGCCGACTCTGTCCAGTCTCATGAGGGCGTAGCCATCGGGAATATCATCAATCAGGTCAGGACCAGCTGAATCAGATCCCCAGGTCTCTGTGACGAAGACCCACGAGGGCATTCTGTCCGAGATGAAGTTACTAAAAGCGATATTATTTTTCACCAAGGAGCGGGCATTTATAAGAAAGGCCGTATCTCCAGATTGGAGAGAAGGAGTAGGCGTCGCAACGGAAGCCGTAACTACCGGGGGTATGAGAAAGGAAGTATATTGCAATTTATTAAAACACTGACAGTTACAACCCTTATGCAGATCCTCCTGCCGATATTTATAATGAGATGATAACCTCGGAGGGCGGAGAGCTATCAGGGTGTTGATTGAATAAGCAGTGTGTATGGAGGGGGAAGGACAAAGACCAGCAGTGGGACTGGCCCCTAGCGCCTCCTTGGCGCGGACGGGCGCAGATGGGCAGGACTCTGGCACGACTCCGGCACGCGATCGGCACGTCCGGTGCTCGCGTCCGCTGCGCAGAGTCATGGTCTTTCCCTTTTAAGGAAAAACTACAGTGCGTCACGGCGCCAATTCTAGCCCATGCGTCGTTACTGCCACGGCGCCAATTCTTGCCATGCGTCGTGACTGCCATCTGGTGTTGCCTTTTACGTTGGCCTCAGAAGTTAGTCTGCGAGCAAAGCAGTCTGACCTTTTGTGGGTCATGTATACATTAACTAAGGTTTTCTTCGTGCGCTGGAGTTAATTTCAGAAGCTGGCCTTTCACCTAGAATTGACCCTGCCAAGCCAATTTCCCTGCAAGATCGTTATCCACTTTCCCAATCACCATTCAAGACATTTGTTAAACTTTTAAGTTTCTTTACATTTCTGTTATCTTGCACATTATCTGAAACTAATTTTCTTTACTGTTTCTTCATTTCATGGGTTACGCTTTCAATTAAGGTTTGTCCGTGCCTTCCAGATTATTATTTAGATATGCCTAAATATTAACTTGTGGGTTGGGACACTGTAAAATGAGCTTAACTGTATGATGCTGTGTGATGTCATGTATTTTTTATTGGTTGAATTTTGGTGCAGGGGCGTACATTTTAAATGTACCTTTTTGTGTATAAATAGGGATGTCTCGCCTTAGTAAAATTGAGCAGTTTCTTGAGTTGTACACCATGTTGTATTGTTGGATTTCTGCTACTAGCTGCAGCTAATAAATTTGATCTCTGATGCCACCTAGAAGTATTCTGTGTCTCTGTATACCAAGGCAAGGGAACCCAGAGGACTTTGGGCGTGTCCCTGGTGCCGCTGGGTATTTGATAACCCAGTTCTTCAGTTGGCGCGGCCAACGTGGGGCGACTTCAGTGGTACCGGTCCAAGCCAGAAGATTGCGAGGAGCCACCTGAGGAAATTCTGGAGGAGGGCGCCCACTTCATTGACCCCTGCATGTCGACGTGGACTAAAGGTCTTTTCTGTGAGGCTTCCCGCTTTCCAACGGCTACGAAGGACTGCTGGCCTGACTGTCCCCTTGTCTTGGACCCTCCGATTGATGTTTGAAAAGCGAGACGATAGACGGTCTTCTGGTGGCGTGCCAGATATTTGGTTAAGTATAAGTGGGTCGCTCCCACGACTTTATTTGGTTCCTTGGTTTTGATTTGGTTGCTGCCGTACCCAAAGCCGAACGGCTTGTATATTTACGAGTGTATAATTTTTTGATTCCCTTTGAAGTTTGAAACCAGACTAGTGAGCAAGATGCCTGGTCTTGGTAAATTTGGTAATTGGTTTGTTTGTGGTAGTAACAGGGATTCCCGATTGGAGGATTCATGTCCGATACCTCCGGTTGGAACTCCGACTTATGAGCTCTATTCTAAACACGGAGTGGGTCCCATTACTTATAATGAAGTATGGGTCTGCTACACAAAAAAAGATGGTGTTTTGCAATGGCCCCCACATGGTAGTTTTGAAACAGAGATTTTAGACAATCTAGAAGTTAGGCAATTTAGGAAGAAAGCCCGGCCGGCAATGTTTGACTCTTTCCGCCTTTAGCGTAAGGAAGCCAAACAGCGAGAAATTAAGCAAGTAAAGAGAGATAGGAAAGATAAGAATATGTCAGTACTACAAGCTGCTAGACAGTTTAAGGAAGATGGAGAAGAGCGTGCGAGTGAAGTCTTAGATAGACAGCGTTGCATGGCCATAGATAAATGTTATCCGGCCTTGCCATCTTCTCCTCCCAAAGTGATGGAAGACCTCGAGAAAGATCCTTTGATCTCTCATTTACTGAGATTGCCTCCTCCCTATGTGCAGGGTGCTACTGCGCCTCTATTACCCCCAGTTGTTCCACCCTTTGTTGTTCAACCTCCTGCTATTGTTCAGCCACCTGCTCCACAGATGGTTTTGCCTCCTCCTGCGCAACCCATTCTAGGGTCGCTAGCCTTGCTACCAGCTTTACCTCAAACTCCTTTGCCTTCTGCTTCTGCATCTTCGACTTCTACTGTTCTTGTCCCTACACCTTCTTTGCCTCAGAATACTTATTCTCCTGTTCTTATGGCTACTTCTTCCCCTTCTGCTCGAAAACGAATGACCGAGACTGTTGTTAATCTGTTGTCACCATTGTTTGGGTCACTGAATATGACCCCTGTTTCGGAACGTAAACAGAGTCATAGTCAGCATCCTAGTTCTGAAGAACGGACAGTGTTGGATTTGTTGCCTCGTCTGTGGATTTTAAATGCTCCGAGGTATGATTTGCCAGCAGTCATGGATGTTTTCTTTTAGTGGGAACCACCTAAGCAAAGGTATGTTTTAGATGTAATGTGTACTTTTCTGCGTCAGGAATGGGAAGATAATGAGTTGGGTCCGATTCCGCAGGATGTGCTTGATGTTCAGACAGATTTTGCTAAAGGGATGATAGTGGAATCTGATGTTACAGATGCAGTAGAGACAATACTTGCCTTCAGATCTAGACTTTCGCCTCAGACATTGTATGAACCTGATTCCTCTGTTAGGAGGAAAGTGAAGCAGTATCCTATGAGAGAGGTTCCTCCTGTATGGAAAGAAGCAGTTCAGGCCAATGTAAATCAGGGTATTTTTGCAGCTCCGGCTCATTTTCAGCGAATATGGGTACATGTCCCTTGGGAGAGAGCAGAGGTCTTGGCTCTTAAGCAGACCTTACCTGACCCTCGTACGAATCCTGCTGGTTATTACAAGGAGTTGTCCCAGACAGTTGAAGCGTGTATTATGAATTTAGCTGACATCGATCTGTTGATGGGTAATGTAGTCCTTCAACCTTTGTGGGCGAAGATTCGTCATGAGAATCATACTGCTGAATTAGGTGATACCTGGGCGAATATTGTTACTGCAGATGTTAGACAGGAGGGAGGTGCTAAACCTGAACCTCTAGTTTCAGAATTACCAGGTAGAATTATTAATCTGATGAAAACAATGATGTCCACTTTACGAGTGAATTGGGATAAGTTAGCAGCATGTAAGCAAAAGAAAGACGAGAGTGTATCTGATTTCTTCACGAGGTTTAAAGAAACGTTTCTTTATCATAGTGGTCAGGATATGAGTACGGAGGGTGGTCAAAGGTTGTTTGTGTATAAATTTGTTTTTAATTTGCTTCCCGAACTTTCTAATAAGTTAAAAGACTCTGAGAGTTCATAGGCTGTCTCTTCATCGGCCCAGATATTGGCGACTGCACAATATTACGAGAATAGGGATAAAGATGAGAAGGATAAAGTGGAGAAGAAAACTAAAGAGTTAAAGACGAAAGTTCTTTTGCAGCAAGCTTATCCGCCTCGTCAGAATCAGCCTCAGTTTCAGCAACCTCCACAATTTCAGAGATTGTTACAGAAGCCTGAGCCTTATGTTCAGCGATTCTTTCCTGGCCCTAATCAGTGTGCTTATTGCAGAGAGGAAGGTCATTACAAGAATAGTTGCCCGGCTTTGTTACAGCGTGCGAATGGTGTATCTGGTCAGAGAGGTCGTGGTAGTTTTCAGAAAGCTCCAAGGGGTAGGGGACGTGGTGTGATCCCTCAGAATGAGCGTTCCTCTTCCCTACAGAATTCTGCGAATTATTTTGACAGACAGAATGTTCCGAGTGGTCAGTCTGCCCAGTACTATGTTGAGGATTACTATGTCGAAGGTGAGAGTTCTGGTTATAATGATAACTAGGACAGCCAAGGACAAAGTGAGGGAGTAGTGTCAGTTCCAGTAGATCAGAGTGGACCTTATGTTGAAGTGATTACATCAGGTGAGGCAGAATCTTTTCTTTTGGATGCTGGTGCGATGAAGAGTTCTATTATGCACTCTAAACTTCCTGGCGCACCTTTGTCTGGCTTGACCAATGTTTCAGTAGGATTTTCAGGCACCCCAGTTCATAATCTGGTTTCTAGTCCTTTGTCCCTTTACATTGGCCCTTGTGAATTGGAAGCTCCACTGATTCTAACGACTGGTTGTGGTGAGAATCTGTTAGGTTTGGAACTTCTGAAAAGATTGTATGCAACATTACATTGTTCTCCTTCAGGAGTACAACTTACCCTCGGTAAGAAAGTGATTTCCCCAATGTATTTGTCTAAGGATTGTTTGCGACTGGAATTGCGTTCGCTTCCTGATACACTTTGGGCTACAGGTGCAAATGATGTTGGTCTTTTGCAGATTCACCCTTATGTTGTCACCCTTAAGTCAAATGCTAGGCTACCTCGTGTTCTCCAATACAAGATCTCGAGTGATGGTGAGAGAGCTCTTTTAGCAATTGTTTATGATCTGGTTGAGAAGGGTGTAGTTGAGGAAACGAGAGGTAATGTTTGTAACAGTCCTGTTTTGCCAGTCCTTAAACGTACTGATGCTTCTCAGCCACCTGTGTACCGGTTTGTGTTCGACCTTCGAGAGGTAAATAAGAATGTTGTGCCACAGTTTCCTGTGGTACCTGATATTACTGCTTCGTTGACTTTGATTCCTGCTTCGGCAGCTTGGTTTCCTGTCATTGATTTGAAGAATGCTTTCTTCAGTATTCCTATTGCTGAGGAGAGCAGGGATATTTTTGGCTTCTCATTAGGAGGCCGAAGCTTCCGGTTTAGGAGAGCTCCACAAGGTCATTGTGAAAGTCCCTCCATCTATAGTCAGGCGTTGAAAACTCAGCTTGACGGTTTTGTGTTACCTGTTGGTGCTACTCTTATTCAGTACGTCGATGATTTGTTGATTACTGCTGATGATGAAAAGATTTGTAAAGAGGCTACTCTTTCTTTGTTGCGGTATTTGTCTGACCTTCATCATAAAGTGTCACCTTCAAAGTTGCAATATTGTCGCCAAGAAGTGACCTACTTAGGTCATCTCTTGTCGAAGGAGGGAAGGAGATTGACCCCAGAATGAATTCAAGCAATTGCGCAAATAAATGTACCATCCACACAGAGAGAAGTGCGTGCCTTTTTAGGTATTACATCGTATTGTAGACAGTCGATCCCCAATTTTTCACTGTTGGCGAAACCTCTGTTAGCATTGACTCTGAAAGATACCATGCATCCTCTTTCTTGGTCTAACGAATCTCAGAAAAGTTTTTCTGAACTACGCGATGCATTGTGTTCGGCTCCTGTGTTGGATACTCCAGACTATAGTAAGCCTTTCACGTTGTACGTGCTTGAGAGAAGGTTGTGCGTTGTCAGTGTTGACACAAGCATTTGGGGACAAGCAGTGTCCATGTGCGTATTTTTCAGCAACGTTAGACCCAGTTGCTAAGGCGTTGCCGAGTTGTCTGAGAGCTACAGCTGCAGCGGCTGTTTCCATCCGACAGTTTGCTGGTTTGGTATTGGATAATTCGTTGATTGTGATGGTCCCACATGCAGTAGATACCTTATTAAACAGGACTAAGACACAGCACCTTACTAGTGCACGTCTGTCAGGTTACGAGTTGACATTGTTGGCTAGTCATGTGCACATTAAAAGATGTAATGTGTTGAATCCAGCTACGTTGTTACCGATCTCTACAGAGACGGATCCTCAGGAACAGCATTATTGTTTTCTTCGTACAGAGGAAGAAACGAAGGCTAGAGTTGACCTGAGGGATACTCCCCTTATGGATGTTGATGGTACCCTATGGGTAGATGGTTCGTGTTTTAAGCTTCCGAATGGTGAAACGACTGCAGGGTATGCTATTACAACTTTACATGCAGTTGTTGAGACAGCACACATACCACAGAATTCTGCACAAGCGGCAGAATTGATTACACTGACTAGAGCGTGTGTGTTGTCAGAAGGAAAGCGAGTGAATGTTTACACCAATAGCCAGTATGCGTTTGGTGTTGCCCATAGTTTGGGGCATTTATGGGGAGAGCGTGGGTTCCTTACTTCGCACGGAACCAAAATACAGCATGAGCAGTTGGTGAATGAACTTTTGGAATCTCTCACTCTCCCAAAGCAGATTGCAATTATGAAGTGTTGTGGGCGATGTTGGTCGAGGGAATGCGTTTGCAGATGAAGTTGCGAAGGAAACGGCGAAAGACTTGATGAGCCGTATGTATGTTGCAGGCCCAGCTAATTGGGTTATGGCTGGTGGAATGTGTGAAGACACAATAGAAAGTGTGAAAATGATTCAGGCTGAAGCGACTGAGAAAGAAGTGAGTGTTTGGAGAGAGACTACGGGTATGTTGGATTCGACAGGTTGTTGGGTTGAGTTGTCAGAATACCAGCGATGGCTGTTGCCAGATGCGTATGTGCTCCCAGTGGTTACAATGGCTCATGGAATGGCTCACATAAGTTTGAAGGGAATATGCAAGTTGTTGGCTCCAGTTTGGCAGAATGCTGGAATTCCGAAATGTGCAGAGAACGTGGTGAAACATTGTATGATTTGTCTGAAGTATAATCCTGGTAAGGGAACTCCAACTCCAGCTGGTCATTTTGCTCCTCCGACGTATCCGTTTGAGGTGATACAGCTAGATTATATACATATGGAGAGATGCAATAATTTGAAGTATGTCCTTGTGGTTGTTTGTGCCTTTTCCAGGTGGATAGAGGCCTACCCCCTAAAAGATAATACTGCCTTGTCTACAGCCAAGGTTTTGCTGAGAGAGTACTTCCCTAGGTATGGTTTGCAGAGAATTGCAAGGTCGGACAATGGGAGTGAATTTGTGGGTCAAATCATGAAGAAAGTATGTGCTGGTTTGGGAATAAATCAGAAGTTCCATGCAGCGAATCACCCCCAGTCTGCTGGACTTGTTGAATGTTACAATGGTACCTTGAAGCTGAAATTAGCTAAGGTACAAGCAAGCACTGGTCTTACATGGCCGGGAGCCTTGCCGTTGGCTCTTTAGTCAACAAGGACGACTGTGCATTCTCGAGTGGGACTTAGTCCGTATGAAATTGTTTTTGGTCGTCCTTCGAATGTTTGGGGTGTGCCTCGTACTAGAGAATACAGCAGTATTGAGTACCCTATGTTGGTGGATTACTTACATGACTTGACTGCTAAATTACGTGTTCTCCACCAACAGGTCTATGACAATTTGCTGACAGCTACTACAGATCCAGGGCACACGATCCAACCTGGTGATTTTATCTTGACGAAGAATTTTTAGCAATCCAAGGACCGAGATGGACTGGTCCCTATTTGGTATTGCTGGTCACTAGAACTGCTGTTAGCTGGTAAAAAGAACTGGGTGCATGCCACCCATACGAAAAAAGTTCCTTTGCCTTTACCGTATGATCAGTGGGTGAGGGATGGTATAGCTGACACAGATTGAGAGAGAGTCCCCAAATTCGTTCCATTTAGTGAAGCTCATTTGACATGGACACGGTCAGAACGCGAGGATGATGATGTTCTGCAAGCCGCTGTGCCTCCTCATCTAAAGATTGATACCACCAATCCGGAACTTTTATTTAAGGATCCAACTGTACCTGATAAAGAATGCTACGATTTAAGGCCAAGAAAGCCTATTGCCATGGACAAATAAAACCGAATTTTTCGACAGTGAATTACACCTTGTCAGATCAGGAGACTTTTTTGCTTTTTCATTTTTCGAGTCACCATCCGGACTCAGCTGCAGGGTCACGGTGGGAAGTTCTTAAGGGGTGAGCCGCGTATTGACACAAGGTCTGTGGTTCAGGGTCGTTAGTGCGATCTTGGCACACACTTTTTGCCGTGAGCAGCACGTTAGAGGATGGAGTTTCTGGAATCTGATAAATGTGTTAGGAAAGTGGATTCTAAAGTCCGAATATGTATATTGATTTGTAGCAAATGTTTTTTAATAATGTGTTTTCTTATGCTTGTGAATATTACGTTAGCTTGTGTGGGTTGGATTTTCTATGTCACACAATTCCCACTTACATCTACCTCCCAACCTACTCTTTCTTTTTTCTACTGTTTCTCCACATGAGTTTCATACGTTACCTGAACATGAACAGACACGAAGATCATAATTTGTGAACAATTCGTTTATACAGATGTTGCATCAGCATCAGCTAGTCATAAATACCACGAATTGTTGGGTGTGTGGTCTTATGCCACATACTATAGATAAGGGAATGCCATATTTGGTTTTGCCTTTTTCGCCTAACGGGTCAGTTTGGGCACTCCAATCAATGTTTATCTATGCGAATGAAGCCTCTCCTGTACGTTCCGTCAAAGACAATGCAAGTAATAATGCCTTGATACGGGGAATAGTTGATATGATTAGAGATATCGATGCGTATAACGCTATCCATAGAGATGAGGTACGAGCATATGTCGGTTGGAATAAGAGTACATATAGTGTTAGCTTGACGGAGAAAGAAAGGCAGCGAAGGTCTCCTCCTATTTGGATTATACCCCACCGAGGTCATCTTTGTTTGCAAGGTAATGGTCAGAATCCGAGAGCTTAGCTTGGTAAGAGTGTGTGTGTTCACACATACGTTTATACATCCCAGAAATCTCCTCCGTTCATGCCAGCTAAAGGCACGTATTTTGTTTGTTACGATAGAGCATACACATGGTTGCCATCTGATTTTTCCAGCACATGTTACGTGGCATTTTTGCTTCCCCCTACATACACTGCTGTTTTCGACTACCATAAGACAAGATATGGTAAAGGTATAATCGATGCGAAAGATACTGTCGCACAAGAAGCTGGAGACTTCTTCAAGGGTTTCCTACCCTTTTGGGGTCCTATGGCTAATAGTAGGAATATTCGTCAGCTTACGAGAGTGGTTGAGGCCACTATAAATGAGACTGTAGGTGCCCTTAGCAATATTACAGCTGAGCTTCAAGCGGATCGCCTTATGACATTACAGAACCGTTTTGTTTTAGATATTATACTTGCAGATAGAGGTCGGATATGCAAATTGATTAGATCTAGTTGCTGCGTTTTCATACCAGATAATGCCCGACAGTGTACCAAGCCATCTCTAGACTACATAAGATCTCTGAGTCTATTCATGTGGACGAAGGTAACTGGTCGTTGATGGGATGGTTATGGGAATCGCTGTCCAAATGGGGATGGAAGATTCTGATGTTCCTTGGTATGGGGTTCGCTATCCTTTTCTCGTGTTGTTTATGCATCCAGTGTGGTCCCGCCATTTGTAGTCTTTGTGCTACGATCTGTGTGAGAAGACCAGTCCTGAGAGAAGTGAAGGATAATAAGATGATGTTACAGCAACACCTTGATGACCTGAAGAGAATAGATATAGACCTAGATTCAGATTGACATGAGTTTAGGTTATTGCCTATGTAATGGCAACAGGAGGGTCTGTGGTTCTGTAATTCTCAAACCTGACTCCATTTTAGTCTTGCCCTCACGTAGGCCTGTGAAGTAGGCCCAACGAACAAGTGGCCTGGCCTTCGGAGTTCGTGCATATATTAACTTGGGTTTTTCTGACTCTGAATGAACTGCAGAGAGAGTGACCCTTTTCACCTGAAACTGACCTTTTGCAAAACCAGTTTCACTAGCTGATCGTTGTCTGAGTTTTTCAATCACTGTTCAGGACCTCGTTAACCTTTAGTTTCCTTGCACATATCTTATCCTAATCAATATCTAAATTGTTTCTTTCCTTACGACTTTCTTTTCTAAACATGGGTTTTTGCCATGCGTCATGACTGCCATCTGGTGTTGCCTTTTACGTAGGCCTTAGAAGTTAGTCTGCGAGCAAAGCAGTCTGACCTTTTGTGGGTCATGTATACATTAACTAAGGTTTTCTTCGTGCGCTGGAGTTAATTTCAGAAGCTGGCCTTTCACCTAGAATTGACCCTGCCAAGCCAATTTCCCTGCAAGATCGTTATCCACTTTCCCAATCACCATTCAAGACATTTGTTAAACATTTAAGTTTCTTTACGTTTCTGTTATCTTGCACATTATCTGAAACTACTTTTCTTTACTGTTTCTTCATTTCATGGGTTACGCTTTCAATTAAGGGTTTGTCCGGGCCTTTCAGATTATTATTTAGATATGCCTAAATATTAACTTGTGGGTTGGGACAAAGCATGAGCGAATTTTGCGAATCTGGCGTTCGCAAATTTTGCGAATTTGCGAACTCGCAATCCGCAAAATCCGCGAATTCTCACAAATTTGCGGATTTTCATTTTTTTGTGTTTGCAAGGATTTCTGCCAGTTCGCGAGGGTTTTGTACCAGTTCGCAATTGCGAACTTACATGTCGGCTCGCAACGGTCGCGATTATGTTGTTTCTACGTCTGGTTCATCATCACAGGTTCCCAGCACCCTCTGTTTCACCCCTGACACCCTCTGTTTCACCCATGCCACCCTCTGGTACATCAATGCCACCCTCTGGTTCATCATCACTGTAGATTTTGGGGGGAAAAAGCAAGCACACCTGCCCTGCTTCAACTGACATGAATTAATTTGGGGTTGATTTATTAATGTGTCACTGTTTTAAAATTCCAGTCTGGCACCTGCTTCCTTATCTGTAATTTGCTTTCTGTTGCAGTGCAATTTTTTTTTCCAGGACCTTTGTGGCCCACTTGTAGCTATTCTATGAGCCTGCTGTGAGGGTCAGAGTAGGGTCATACAATTGTTGCAACTAGCAACTGAACTCTGGAGGGGCCCCAGTCAGGAAGCACTACAGGGAATGGTTACTAATGATGAGTTTGAACTTTTGAACCTGCTGAATGCTTTCACTTTTGCAAAACTCGTTTTTCTGCAGAACAGCATTACAGCAACTGTAATGCCCCAAACAAGCTTACTTGTGAAAGTTGATTTCTAATCCAAAAGTGTTCAAAAGAAAGTCAAAAGGCCTCAAATCCAAAAAAGTGCAGGCAAATGTCAACCTGAGGAGTTATTCTGATAAAAATCATCATTTTCAGAAGGTCTATGCTACTTGCTAGTGGATTTCTTGTGCAGAATTGCAATTTTTGTAATTTCGCGAGTGCGAGATTGTTGCTGCCCGCCGCACCTACATGATCGCAGTTGCGAACTTACACCGCACGCCGCAAAATTGTATCACCAAGAAAAAAAAATCCGCTGCGTGCGAATTTGCGGATTTTCGGTAAATTCGCAAGCTTTCGCGGATTGCGAATTTACCGAAAATCCGCAAAATTCGCGAGCGGAACGGATTTTCCGCCCATGCTTAGTTGGGACACTGTAAAATGAGCTTTACTGTATGATGCTGTGTGATGTCATGTATTTTCTATTGGTTGAATTTTTGTGCAGGAGCGTGCATTTTAAATGTACCTTTTTGTGTATAAATGGGATGTCTCGCCTTAGTAAAATTGAGCAGTTTCTTGAGTTGTACACCACGTTGTATTGATGGGATTTCTGCTACTAGCTGCAGCTAATAAATTTGATCTCTGACGCCACCTAGAAGTATTCTGTGTCTCTGTATACCAAGGCAAGGGAACCCAGAGGACTTTGGGTGTGTCCCTGGCGCCGCTGGGTATTTGATAACCCAGTGCTTCAGATTGGCCGTCTGAGATCGTTATGGAGTGCCCAAAGGGAGAAACTGTAATTGTACCGGCCTTTTCTGATCTCGTTCCTGTATCACTAAAACATTAATGTGTGCAGGAGTGGGCGGTAGCACTCGCTCCAGCAGTATATCGGAACCATGTAGGGTGAGATGCTGAGTCACCCCACCATGTAATCCCAGTTAAAACTACTCCAACTCCACAGAGGCAGCACCCTATTTGACAAGAAGTGAAAAAACAAGTAAGGAGATCTTAGCTCAACTTGAATACCAAGGTGATATAGAGAATTGCACCTCTTCAATGAATAATCCTTTGTTTACTGTTATGAAGCCTGACAATTCATACTGTCTAGTTTTAGACTACAGACATTTGAACCCGTGCACTAAGACACTTGCAGAACAAAATGCACACAGTGCCACATTAATGAATAACATTGTGCAGAAAAAATACAAAACACTAGCTATCTCAAATGGATTTTTCTGCCAAAATATAGTGCCTGAAAGCAGATATTTGATTGCATTCTCAGCCTTAGGCTCCTAGCACCAATGCTGTCATCCGCCCCAAGGCTATAAGAATAGCCCTGGAATGTTCTTAGCTAGGGTAACAGAGTCACTTCAAAATCTTGATGAAGAGGCATTGTCCTAGGTAGATGATATTTATCTGAAGGATGATGATTTATTGGATCATTTGACCAGGGTGAACAACATAATTTTGTGGTTCACCTCTGAGGGCTACAAATTCAACTTAAAGAAATCGGAAATAGCCCACCTAAATGTCCTATTTTTGGGATACGGGTAATCAAATGAAGGGAAAAGCCTAGCAGCTAACTTTTTTAAAAAGTACATGCTGCTCCAACCTCCAAAAACTCTGAAAAGCTTACAATCCATATTAGGATTCCTAAATTTTGGAAGAAAATACATTTTGGATAACGCAGAAAAAGTTAAACATTTCTACGATTTAATCAGACCTGAATTTTCAGTTTGACATTGGATACAGGAACACACTGACATCCTTTGTTCCTTACAAGGTAACATGATAGCTTCCAAACACTTACACACACGTGTAAATACCACAAAAAACCTGGTTATTGGTGTATTCGTGGGTCTATCAGGGTACACTTACCTAACCTTCAATGAAGGCGAAACAGTGCCCATAGCATACAAATCAAACTCTGAAATGCATTTTGCTTCGACAGAAAAGATTCTGACGTCTGTAGTGAGAGAAAGATCACTGGCTCAGGGGAAACGAATAATTGCAGTCACTCCAGTACCGGCCTTAGAGGCTGTTACAAAGGCAAGCTTTCCAAATGCTAAAGCTTTACATCCAAGATGGATACAAAGGGCTAATTCTCTCACTGCAGCAGATGTAGATTATAAATTTGATCCTACATTAAATACACAAGTATTCCTGAATACAAGCAAGAATATCCTCTCCCGAATGAAATAATGCCTCTAGATCAGTGAGCATACATTATTTATTGGCGGTTCTGCTTAGCTTGCCATGGTAAGTAAATAGCAATAGAGCACATCTTGTATGATTTAAAGGGACGTATGCAAGAAGGCAAGTTCCATCCTAGCAGTACGAAGACACAGTCTCTAGGAGACTGCACGGCACAGCTTGCAGAATTAAAAGCCCTATTACTGGCACTAACAAATACGGATCTGTAATTCCCCACACTTATAGTGTGCAATTCATTTTACTGTGTCCAGTCTTACAATAAAATCTTCACCACTGGGGCCAGAATGGGTTTAAAGACTTAATAGGTTGCAAAATAAAGCACAAACTGCTTTGCAAACAAGTGGCAGAGTTGAAAAACGACTTACCGAGAGCTTAAGTGGTACACACGCTGAGTCATCAACGTGATGGCATTCATGTTAAAGTGAATTCATTGGCTGATGAAGCCGCCAAGGCTGCAGTGCAAACTGCTGCCGTAGCTGCAAATACTCATTCTAGCATGAGAATAGACAGACAGATAATGGTAGCTGTCATTGCTTCATGCAATAACAGCACAGCCTTGCGAAAAGGCTTTCCACTCAAGTACTCCTTCAATTAGATGCAAAAAATATTCTGTATGCTCAAACTCCAGGTGTGGAGGCTAGAGTAATACCAAACATGGATTGCAGGTTAGGTTTAATTCTAGCTGTGCACAAGGGTCTGGGTTCTGCACATACAGGTATTACTGTAACAGTTTCTCTACTGAAACAACACTTTTGGTGGCCAGGTTTAACAAAGGAGACAAAAGGATTTGTCCTTAAGTGCGACATCTGTCAGCAGATGAAGGGTTCAACCGTAGCACGTCTAGCACATACACCATTACTAATACCAGACAGACCTCTGGATTGTGTCTATTTGGACCACTGTGACCCCTTACAATCTGATGGAGCTTACAAGTACATCTTGGTGCCATTGGATTCATGCTCTAGATTGAAGTGGATTTGGCCCCAGTGCTCGGCTGACGCTCAAACCGTAATAAAAGATTTGCAAGTCTTCATAGGGATATATGCAGTTGGCACATTACATTCTGTATTAACACAAAGAGAGGTAGGGAGAGTAGGGACACCCTCTTAGTCCCCGGTTATAAATGTATCAACAAAAAAAGAGAGGTCAGTGGTGTTTTGGGAAACCACACTAAAGGAGCAAAACAAGAAAGAACACTACCTGACCAGACTTGGGTAGGTGAGAAAGCCCTCACACACCGACCTGGTCGGTGTCATGCTTCATCATCGGGCCCCACCAAAAAGGCAGAGTGCCTTTTTGGTGAGCTGTGACGCCAGACTACTGCGGAGCTGGTTTAGTGAAAGAGGCGTGCAGTGAGAATAAATTAAGAGTGTCTTATGAGTATCAAAAGAAAAAAAAATATTAGTAGACCACTAAGACACGGATAAAAAGCTATTTGTTTGGGAATTTGGCCAAAAGTTAATTGTTTGGTTAATTCCAGATTATTTTGTAATATCAGTCGACATGTTTCAGCCTACGAAACGGTGTAAGTTTACCAGGCATTCTTCAGGACTAGTATAATGTGATAAACCCTGGCCGTATGAGCACCCTAAGGCTCACCCTGACCTAGGGACGTGAAAGTGAAAAAAATATTTTTTTTAAAGTGAAAAAGTGCAAAAAGGAAAGAGCAATTGCTCTTTCACAATGACTCCTGGTTTAGGAGGATTACCGCACTTTTTCTATGATGTTACGTGCACCATGGGTCTCAAGAGGGAGACGGAGGCTTACTTGCACACCACCCTCAAAGCCTGGCACCCGTGTGGAACCTAGCTTCCCCCTCAATCCGGACATTACATTCTGACCATGGCCCACGTTTAGCTCTAGGGCTTACAAGGAAGCCATGGGAAATTTGGGCTTTGCATTGCAGTACTCCTCTCCGTACCATCCTGAGTGAAATTCGGTAGTGGAAGGGAATAACCCTGACTTAAAGCAATCTTTAACAGCAAGGTTATTAGGCTTGGGTGGTAGCTGGGTCAATCACCTATATGGGGTCCAGAGGGCACTTAATAACATGCCAAGAAGTTCCCTAAGAGGCATCACCCCTTATGAAGTACTTTTTGGGACAAGAATGTGGGTACCTGACCTCGATTGTGAAAGCACAGTGGCGGATGAGAAACCTTTTGACATCAATAAACGTTTGCTTGTTTTGCAGGAACTCAATGAATTCCAGGCACTACAAAGCAGCATCCAAGTAAAATGCACTGCCACTGGGGAAGTGAAACCAGTAACAGCAAGACCCCCCTGGATCCCAAAAGTCAGAGACCGAATCAGAGAAATAATTGTAAACAAAAAAGAATTTGGGCCATCCTACAGAAAGGCTGTATCTGTCCTAGCTGTCGAAGGAAAAAAAACAGTACTTCTTCCGCCTCTTGCCAGCAAGAAAGAAAAGAGATTTGTCTCCATTGATCTGATCAAACCACACTATGTGGCTGATCTGAATAGCAGGCCACGTGGGCTCCTGGGTAGCCGTCGATCTCCTCTCACTTCAATACAGGAAGTTCATACAGAAAGACATAACATTAGAAGATCCTACAACACAAAGTAATGGAATTACCAACAATGAAATGGAACTCGTGCCTATTGAAACGGAACATCAACATTCAAATGAAACACAGATATCAATTCGGCCTACCACAGACATCTACATCAATATGTCTCTACAAGAGACGCCTGCAAGTTCAAAACCTGCTGAGCTAACAAGGATAGATTGAACTGTGTCTGGCTACTTCATCAATTTTGACAATTTTTCTCTGGATCCAAGTGAACTTGAGTCACCGCCAGCTCCTGTTTCCCACAAAAAAGAACTTCATGATTTCTACATTTTTCTTAAAAAGACATACCTAGTCTCACCATGGCTACAGCTCTGGATAATAACTGGAATACTGTTCCTACTATTCTGGATAGGTTTAGGGACTGTCTTTTTCTCACTCATGAATGGTTACTATCTCCCAGAACTCTGCGCAGTATCACATGTGAACTTGGTACTGAAACCTCATACGTCATCTCATAGTGAAAAGAGAGACCTGCCCTATGTGAACATTACAGCAGTTCCGGAATAGATTAGGAAAGAGTTTCATATGAAGTATTTGGTCCCACTGAACTTTTAAAAATGCCACATATATAAAAAAATTCTTTGAATGATATCATCACCTCCAGTACATTCTCTGACGATTGGGATTTCGAACGGTAAACAGTATGCTGTCTGATTTAGAACTGTCTGCAGCATTTTCGGAAAATGAAATGTTCAATGATTCGTCTGATTTTGACACCATGTATTGTTACCAACACTATGCTCATAATTTTCTGCATAAAATAAGTGCACCACATATGTTTTCACATACCACCAATGGGAACATTGCCCAACACCGTCGAAAGATAGTTCAAAGACGTTTGCACAGAAGTTTGCTTATTTTTCTGAGTTTAACACTTCAAACCCAATCTGATATTACTATAAAGTTGCAGCTACACCTGCGTGGAAGAATATGCTAACAAACACCAAACAGATATACTCTGCATCCTGTTAGATTTGGGGGTCTCTGGTTGGCACAGGTATGCACTTGTGACAAGCAGGGACTCTCTCCTCTAGCCAGGGCAAGGGACTCACTCCTCAGAATAACCCCTACTCACCCTCTAGTTAGCATGGCGCGAGTAGACAAGGCTAATCTTCAGAGCCTTTAATTAGTTAAGCATTTATGATCACACACAGTAAAACAATGACCCACCAAAAATGGACACCAGGCGTAAGCATGTATCAAAAATACGTAGACTTTATGTAAAAATATATAGATAGATGCAGGCTTAACACAAGAACAATATAACGTTTGAATGAGGCCACAGTACTTTCTAGTTGTCAAGAGTTTGTTGCAGGGCTGGACTGGGAACCAAAATCGGCCCTGGCAAAGTGATCGGCCGCCCTCCCTGGGGGTTTGGGGGTGCGACCGAGCTCTTTGCCAGAGCCTATTTTCGGCCGATTTTGTTACAGGGCCAATTTTGCAGCTATGCTGCAAAAACGGCCCTGTAACAAAAACGGCTCCAGGGGCCCAAAACCGGCCCCCACCATTGCGGCGCACCGGGGGATTGCCCGGTGCCCGCAACGGCCAGTCCGGGCCTGGTTTGTTGGGATTCTTTAAAGGCTTAAATGCGGGTCCTGTGTGCTTCGCACTCACCGGGGGACCCTTTCGGCAGTTCGTAGCTTTAAACAATAAGTAAAAACAAAGTTGCAGACCCCGTGGTCCGAGTCGCAGACAGGCTCCGTTCGAGTCTCACAGTACCTTTGCGTTGAGATGGTTTGTCGCGTCCAGGGGCAGCCCCTGGGGAAGGCGGGCTCGGGACGAGGTCGGCGGTCCTCCGAGGCAGGCTGACTCGAGGTGCGAGATGGCTGAGCGCGACTGCGGAGAGAGGGGCAGACGGTCGGGAGCGTAGGCGTTCCTGGGGGCAAGGCTTCTGGGCGCCGCGTTCTTCTTCAGTACGCGTAGTGAGTCGAGCGTATCTTCAGTGCCGGTGTGCATGGCGCACTCTGTCAGTACGCTTGGGGGAGACGAAGCGCACCTTTGATGCCAGTGTGCACAGCGTACGTCTTCAGTACGCTGGGGAGACGAAGCGCACCTTTGGGTCTGCTGGGGGGGCTGTATTGAGATGCGGGCAGGTGCGGCACAGGTCTCCTGGTACGAACTGTACCGGAGGCTCTTCCAGGTGCAGCACAGCCCTTCAGGGATGAGGTCGGCGGTCCTCCCAGGCAGTCCGGCTCGTAGGCGGCCCGAGGTGCGAGGCGGCTGAGCAGTACTGCGGCGAGAGGGGCAGACGGTCTGGAGCGTTGGCGTTCGTGGGTGCTGCTAAGGGCACATCGTGAGTCAGCCCCAGTAGGAAGGCTCTGAACTTCTGGGGTACCACCAGCGCACGGGCTGACCCAGGTTCCGCAACCTTAGGATCTGAATACAGGAGGTCATTCTCCCAGTAGATTAAATGTGTAACGGACTGATCACCATTGGCCTGGTCTGCAGCCTGTTGCAGCACACCTACGAGAGAGAGGCATTCTTTCTGTTCTCTGCAGAATTCCTCCCTGGAGGGGCTCCTTCCTGCTGCCAATGGGTCAGCTCAGGCAGGTCCCCCAGTTCGGCTATCTGTTCCCGGTAGGCTCCAGGGCATCCCCCTCATGGTCTGCTACCTCCTGGGCTGTGGGAACTTCAGGGGCCGGTTTCCCGTGCCTCCTGTGCCCTCCCTCTAAGGCCAGTTCCTGGGCCTCTCCCTCAGGCTCCAGGACCTCTTGAACACCCCTACTGGCTGCCATTGACCGGGTGGTCACGCACGCCCAGTCGGGTAAACCCACCATCCTCAGGTCAGTTGTCTTCTCCACCTTTTCCCAAGGGGAGCTCTCCAAATCATTCCCTAGCAGAAAGTTTACAGGCATAGCAGTCCTCACAGCAACCTGCAGAGTGCCAGACACCCCCCACTCAAAGGGAACCTGAGCCATTGGACAACAACTCTCTGTGTTGTCTGCATTGACAACACAGCAGTAGGCATGGGGTATCACCTGCTCTTGAGACACCAGGTGCTGCCGGACTGCAGTCACACTGGCTCCTGCGTCTCTAAGAGCCTCAACCTCCTTTCCATTGACAGTCACTACTTGCCATATTTCTTAGTGTTGGAGGGTAAGTAGTTGTCAGGGACCATCTCACTGTCTACTAAGGAGACTAGGGACATCTGAACAGGATCCCCCCATCCGGGGCTTCTTCCTCCTCCCCAAAGGCTACACTCGGCATCTGCCGGGGCGGAGCTCTAGTGGGTGCTGGTTTTCCAAACAGGCGACACTTGAGATCACTGGCAACATGACCCAGTTCACCACATTTGTAACATTTTATGGGCCCTCTTTCAACAGGGGTACCTGTCGGGCCCAGGTCTGCTTCTGGGGTGGAGGAGGCTGAGAACCTTTCCCTTGGTTTCCTTGGGGATTACTATGGGGCCCTCTTTGGAACTCCTTCTGTTTACCCCTGTCCCCCCCACTCCTCTGCTGGGGACCCTGCCCACCCTTGGCTGAGTCTCCCATTTGACCCTTGTGGACCCTGGTGCTGACCCAGCGGTCCACCTCCTCAGCAGGCTTCCTAGGGTTAGTCAGCTTTCTATCAATCAGGTGCTGGCATAGCTCAGGAAAACAATTACTGGACAAGTGCTCCCATGCAATTAAATAAAAGAGACCTTGATAATCATCAACCTTGCTACTCTTCACCCAACCATCCAGTGCTCTGCAGAAAAAGGTTACATATTCAACATCGGTACCCCCAGGAATCTTTGTACACCCCCTGAACCTCTGTCTATATAATTCAGGAGTCAACCCATACCTGGTCATCAATGCTTCCTTCATGTGGGGATGAGAATTGTAAACTTCAGAGGGCAAATCTAGGAGTGTGTCCCGCCCCTCACTAAGGAACCACCCCCACAACCCTGCTCCCCAATCTCTCTCAGGGACCCGGTGGGAGGACATGGCTACCTCATAGGCTCTGAACCACTGCCCTATGTCATCATTCTTCACATATTCCCTCAACACATCCTTTGGCATGTACACCCTTGACTCTACCTGCACTGGCGTGGTGCTGCCACCCGAGGGGGTATTCTCCAAACTTTTGGCTCTCAGCTCCAACTCCTTCAATTTCATCTCATGTTCCAATTGGATCCTTTTCTCTTCCATTGTCATCTGTCCATTAAGTTTTGCCATCTCCACTTCATGTGCCCTAGTTGCTGCCCTGTCTGCCAACTCCTCTGGTGACAGGACTCTGCTAACATCAACAATACTTTCTGGTGGCTCTACTTCCACCACATTCTCTGGTGCCCTTGATTCCTTTCAGGCCCTCAGCGCCAGAGTTGGGGCTTCTTTTTACATCCAGCTTGGGAAATTCTGAACTTCCTGCAGAAGCCTCTCAACTTCTCCACTGCGTAGCCATTAAGTCCTTCCCAATCTATGTCATCAATTCCAGAAAATATAGAGGCTGCCCTTTCCGCAGGGAGTGAACCAGCCATGATTTCTTAAAAATAAAGTGGAGCTTTCTCAAAAAGAAAAATAATAAAATCAATAGATCTGTGGCTGCGTTATAGGTCTGCCCTCACTACATGGTGATCAATATTTAATGTATATGTATCATAAATGCAAATTCGTAATGCTTTCCGTTCCCTCCAATGTTAGATTTGGGGGTCTCTGGTTGGCACAGGTATGCACTTGTGACAAGCAGGGACCCTCTCCTCTAGTCAGGGCAAGGGAATCACTCCTCAGAATAACCCCTACTCACCCTCTAGGTAGCGTGGCGCGAGTAGACAAGGCTAATCTTCAGGGCCTTTAATTAGTTAAGCATTTATGATCACACACAGTAAAACAATGACCCACCACAAATGGACGCCAGGCGTAAGTATGTATCAAAAATATGTAGACTTTATGTAAAAATATATAGATAGATGCAGGCTTAACACAAGGCCAATATAATTTTTGAATGAGGCCACAGTACTTTCTAGTTGTCAAGAGTTCGTTGGGATTTTTTAAAAAAGCTTAAACGCGGGTCCTGTGCGCTTCGCACTCACTGGGCGACTCTTTCGGCAGTTCGTAGCTTTAAACAATAAGTAAAAACAATGTTGCGGACCCCGTGGTCCGAGTCGCACATAGTCTCCGTTCGAGTCTCACAGTACCTTGAGTTGCGGTGGTTCGTCGCATCTAGGTGCAGCCCCTGGGGAAGGCGGGCTCGGGACGAGGTCGGCGGTCCTCCCAGGCAGGCTGACTCGAGGTGCGAGGTGGCTGAGCGCGACTGCGGAGAGAGGGGCAGACGGTCGGGAGCGTAGGCGTTCGTGGAGGCAAGGCTTCTGGGCGCCGCGTTCTTCTTCAGTACGCGTAGTGAGTCGAGCGTATCTTCAGTGCCGGTGTGCATGGCGCACTCTGTCAGTACGCTTGGGGGAGACGAAGCGCACCTTTGATGCCAGTGTGCACAGCGTACGTCTTCAGTACGCTGGGGAGACGAAGCGCACCTTTGGGTCTGCTGGGGGGGCTGTATTGAGATGCGGGCAGGTGCGGCACGGGTCTCCTGGTACGAACTGTACCGGAGGCTCTTCCAGGTGCAGCACGGCCCTTCAGGTACACGAGTGCAGAGCGGGGCGGCCGGGTACGTCTCGAACGTACAGGCCGTCCGGGGCTTCAATCCACACTTTGAGCTGATTCCAGCGGGAGGGGTGAGGTGCGCACAGCGCGCTCCGAGTCGGCGAGGTGAACGGGGTGCGGGCGGCCCTGCGAGGTGTAGGGAGAGCGGCTCGAACACGAGCGGGGCTCTCTCAAAGCAGGGATGGTCAGGCACAAGGCGTCACGGCCCAAGGAGGGGGTGAGGGGCACAAAAAGTCACGGCTCTGGCGGGGGAGGACACAGCAGCCCAGCAGCAGACGGGCAAAGGCAGGATAAGCCCAATAGTCCTGTGGCTCAGGTCAGGGGGCAAGCTCGCTCTCAAGCCCTTGGAGATCGTTTCAGGCACAAGTTCAACAAAGTCCTTTCCGGTCTTTTCCTCTCCTTTCTTCAGCAAGGCACCTTCTGCAGGCCAGTCTCCCGGGTAAGAGACAGCACTCCTCCTTCAGCTTCGACAGGTCCTTCTTGTCGGGCAGAGGTTTGTAGTGGTCAAAACAGGATCTAGTTTCTTAGGAGCAGGGCTCCTCTTTTTATACACAGTTTATTTTGTTCTGGCAGGCCAGGGGGCCAGAGCCTGGTTCAGCCCCGTTTTGGAGCACTTTGTTGTGGTGACTCTGGCTTCTTCTTTCAGTGAGCAGGGCAGAGACATCAGACCCTCCGCAGGAGGTGGAGCCAGCATTGTGGTGGCAGAGCACAGCCCTATTCGGAGTCAAGGGGCACTCCTCCCACCCATCCTGGTGTAATATCTCTATTCACCACCTGGCAGCCCAAACTGTCTCCTGGAATCCCCCAGCCCTGTCACTCACAGAAACCAGACAGCAGATACAGATCTTAGCAGAGGCAGGCTAAAATAGTCAGGCAAGCAAAGGCTAACTTTCTAAAAGTAGTATTTGCAAACACAGGATATTAAAATAAACTTTACTAAAAGAAGTATTTTATTATTCTGAGTTGAGGCATACTAAACTTGACTTTCTACCATGTTCCCTGAGCCTGCTGGGATTATAGGGTGTAATAATTCCAGCAGCCCATTCTGGCCTATGAGAACAGGTAGCCTTACAATAGTGAAAAACGAAAATGGCTGTCAATCACTATTAGGACATGCCACACACATCAGGGCTTGTCCTACCTTATGCTTACAATGCACCCTGCTCTTGGGCCTACCATAGGGGGGACTAATATGAAGTTAAAGGAAGGTTTAGGGACTGGCAAGTAGGTGCACTTGCGCAACCAGCATGACAGTACCAGACTGCACACAGGTTCTGCAATGGCAGACCTTAGACACATTTCACTAGGCCGCTTCTGTGGGTGGCACAACCAGTGCTGCAGGCCCACCAGCAGCATTTGTATTTACAAGCCCTGGCACTCCTGGTGCACTTTACTGGGGACTGACAGTAAACCAAATAAGCCAATCATGGAAACCAATCAACGTATACATTTTTCATAGGGAGTACTTGGCAGTGGCACAATGCCCTGAGTAGCTAAGACCAGCAAAACACATGAGGCACATCAGCAAAAAGTGGAAGGGAGACTCACGCCAAGATGCCAGGTCTAACACATCCTTTATTGCCCAACTGCCTAAACAGGCTTTTGACTTATGGAAGGACACTATAGACATAAAATCTGTCTGGGGGACTAAAGAATGGCAGGTTCAGGGAAAAAAGGCACTATTTAGAGCATGCCTCATACCACAACAAATTATCTTCCTGAAGGACACTGTGCAACAGACTTCCTGTCTTGGGTTAGCCAAGATTAAGGACTTGAACACACCTCAAATTCTCGTGCGCTCACACTTTGAGGGTTGGCAAAACTATACAGAAAATAGAGAGGGAACACTAGATGACATCAGACCCCAGTTGGAAGGGATGGTTGGTTTGGCCTATCAACACAAATAGGTGTCAATCAAGGTTCAAAGGTACCACCGAAGGGTTTAGTATCCATAGGCCTGACTTATGCTATGTACAAAGAGAACATCTGGGGTGGTGACATCATACAGTGTTCGAAAGTTCTACCTAGAATGGCTAAGAACCTCAACACTGTCTCCGGTGAAACAACACTTGCCTTCACTTTCAAAAGACATGGATTTAAGGGATTTTTTGCTAGGTCCCAGTAAGCCACATGATAAACGCTTCTTATATACCATTTACAATGAAATTTGGAAAATCTCTCAACAGGAAGCTGCAGAGAGACTTTGTGAAATAGATAGAATTAACCTAGAAAAGGCCTTGGCAGTGGTTGATAATGGTATGACCACACTGACATCTAGGATTTATTCACTTGGCAACATTGTATCTTCTGCTATAGATATACTGGAACAAGATCTGTCCATTCTACAACATGGGCAACCACAGTTACGTTCTATTATGTCAATCCTACAATCCTTGCGCTCTGGTTATGTGTCCTGGCAATATATCAACAGTACGTTTCTGTTCTCTGCATATAAATTGAATTAAAACCAGATAATAATGGCACAAAGAGATGTGAAATATACAATGCTGCACATTGAAAAATTGAACCAACTACCTTTTACCGTAGCAGAGTCACCGTCCACAGAATGGTTAATCCATGGCCATATAACACTGCCAGTATTAACTTTCCAGTTTCAATATTACCAGGTAGGCAGATATGAAGCAATGGGTAGGTAATTCATTCATGAATCTTGGGAATTACCATATAGATTTAGATGCAGGAATGGGGACACTGAAGTGTTTCTCAGCTGTACAGACTGCGAGAATTCATTGAGTGGATCTCTCCTGTGCAGGATATGCTTCACAGGGCCTGTAATGGTTCAGTTGCAAACATGTCTTGGCATTTGAGCGGGTCTCCGGCTGCCATGATTACTCCAGTGTTCAGGCTGCTCTCGAATGGAGTTACTTAATGCTGAGTGATCAAGGTTGTTGCTAGAGGCTTCCAGGCATCACATATCTAGTCACAGTAAGTTCCAGCGTTACTTGTTGTATGCAAGTATTGTTTCCATTGACCCACACAGTCAGGGAGGCACCGTCATGGCTTTCGTTGAATGTTTCCTTTATAGGGGTTGATACTCTGAGCCAAATGAAAGCCATGTTTTTACAGAAAGACGTGCTCTCAACCTCGACCCGAGAGACTTTTGATCTTCAGGTTGCAAGGTTCTCAGTTGAGATACAGGCACTCGTACAAACTAACTTCCCGTTCCATTTTGGAGAAATGGTACAGTGTATCTTTAACCTGTCTGATACGAAGTGTATAGTACACCTATTTAAGAACATAGGTTCTGGACTGTTAGGCACCTTTTAAAACAGACTTCGGAGTGATTCCAGCTTTTATACACTCCGTATTTGAAAGCATTTTAGGAGGGCTTCCACTAATCCTACTACTGTTTGTGGGAATCTTGATTTAGATTTTTCTGCTATGCAATGGACGTCCCAGCCATGAAAGAGATAGAAAAAACGCTCTTGGAGCACCGTTACCGTGATCGCATGGTACTCTACCCCGGCACATCTCACCTTCGGGAGGTTAGCGAGTCTTGGTTCCTATCATCCTGACCAGTCTGAATTGAGTGTGTTTTGTCTGTCCTCAGCTGCCTATTCTGGAGACAAGAATGCATCTTGGACCTTTGTCTAACACTACCATCGGTTGTGCCATCGGATGTGGATATTTTACTGGACCTGTTAAAGGTTCCATGTACTGCACTGTCCCCAGCGTATTCCCATGTTGATGTTGGTATCGCGTGATGCTTCATCTCCTGTTGGATCAGATACCGGCTCCTCTACAGGCACAAAGGCTCTGGATATTTCAAAGGCTTCCCCAGCATCGGCCGTGTAAACCGAAGAAGATCATCTTTGCTCGATTGACCTGATCTATGAGGTGTTTCAGGGGCCGTTGTCTATGATGGCAAGCAACAGTGATGTTGTGTCTCCCAACCGGACACATAAACATTTGGCTCTCCGTGTGCTGGGAAGAATTCAGTCTTTTTTTCATAACAACCAAAATTGGAATTATAAACAATTTTTTTTTTTCTACTCCTTTTCTCTTGCTGAGTACTGTGGCTTTGAGACACTCTCAGTTGCTGAAACCATGTATATGAACATATATTAAAGGACTTATTGAGCTTTTATCATATATAAGTGACTTATAAAGTTTTTTTCATTTTTATGAACAGAACATTTTAGAAAATCTTTTAGCAAATGTGTTTATGATTAAATTAGAAGGACATTTCCTTTTTTTAGTATGTCGTCCGCTCGGACGAGGAGTGGGTGTTATGATTCGTAAATGTACCCCAATATTGGCTTAGGTAGTCACCCAACCTTTCACCTACACTTCTCCTGCCATTATAATACATTACGGTTTTGGTATTGACCTTTTACCTAGTTATGGTGCTGCATAAACGTTGTGTGGAATTCTCCAAAAACCAGCCTAATTTATTATGCATGAGGATTTTCAGAATCACAACAGGGCTACCTTCTCCTGCATAACAACTATTAATGAGGGTCATCCCTTTGGTCATCCTCAAATGACATGACACAGCAAGGTAAAACCCCTGTGGGTACCTTTTTGGGTATACAAACACCATATCTTTACTGAGGCGGGAAGGGGAGAAAAAATTCCATGCTAACATGAGACGCTGAGGTTCCTGCACGCAGACACTCCAGCTCGCAGTGTTCTTACATCCCTCGCGGGGTGTCCATCTCGAGACCAAGATGGGGTCCCACAGTCTCTCACTTCAGATAATGGGGTTGGCTTCATTCTAGAGGGATCCTTGACTCTATACCTACATACATGCTACGTACATTTAGGTAAATCTAGTTAGGATTGCATCGTAGGAGTATGCATTATTATTGTCATGTATTTACATACCTGCCTGTATTCATTGCTTTAGCACAATGGTAGGAATTTACCATCTATTTACTCGACTGGTGCTTATAATCATTTATATCTGTTTCTGTCTTATGGTTGGTTCAGCACACCTACTTTACTCTAAAATGATGCTGGTTCAATAAATGTTCATTGATAATGTCTCCACCATTTATTCTGTGTATCTCTCTGAGACAAAGTGAGCATGAGTGACGGAGCGAAAAGTACTGTTCTGTTTCACTATCCCTGACGGGACAGGATTGTCATGTTCGATAGTTGCCAGAAACTATTTTCTCCTTGGTAAGAGTTCATAGTGGAACTAGCTGGTATACAGGCTAACATACCTGGTGGGGATGTCTGGAAACCCCCTGGACACCAATCCCACAGTTTATGTTGTTTAGGTGCTCAGATCCTATATAGATTTCTAGGAACAACACGACAATAGGGACTCATGCACTTTTCTATTTACCACATTTAAAGTTTGGTTCCTCGGTACACACTTCTGAAGCTACCTGCGAAATTCAGAAGCATGGGATCAACAGACACCAAAAAGAGATCTGGACTACTCACGGGATGCATCCTGGTTAAAAAACAGAGGGTAGTAGATTTTCATATGTTCTTCCATTCTTGTAAAATGGATCTCTTGACTAAAGGAATCATACTCTAGGATTGAGTAAGAGGTAGTCCAAACTGCCTTAACTGAGTATGAAGGAGGTTAATAATTTAGCCCCCTGGTGTGTGGTACGATTGTGATATAAGGGTGACCCTAGCATCTTGTTTTCAAAATCTCCCACTTTCCTGGTCTAAAATGTTGTCACGTATGATAGTGGGATCCAGAGCAGGCAGCCACAGCTTGGACCCATAAAGAAAATGGTAGTAAATGGAAAGTCTGCAGCTTAGACAAAAAAAACTGGATGTGGGAGGGGCTTAGTGTAGAGGTAATGTAATGGAAGTGATGACATCAGTAGAATGTGGAATGCTTAAGTTAGAATGTGAGAAATTACAGTTGGTGAAATCAGTTGACAGGAAGACTTGGAGTGCTTGGTCGCATAATAAAGGAGCCTATTTAACTTACATTATTTGTGTAGTGTGTTAATACATAAATTCCCTTTTTCCCATATGGTGCTATGGTAGGGTTTTGGGGCCTCATTTACAATATTGTGATGCACTGCAGCGCAGCAAGCCTTCCTGCTGTGCTGCTGTGTGTCAAAAGAAAAGGGCAGGAATGTGCTTTATCTACAAGAAATGGCTTATTCCAGTCCTTTTTCCCTCCCTGGTGCACAATGGGCTACCACTTCCCAACGCAGGCACTCTTGCACCATGGAGCAAGGCTGTGTACGCAGTACGGGTGATTTTTTTTGCACAGAAAGGGACTGCATAAAAACAATCACAAGATGTGTTTTCCTCTTTCTATGAGTGCTGCAGAGTGAAGCACACATAGAAAAAAGAAAAACAAGGAGAAATAAAGGCATTTCTCCACGTTGCGCCTCCCTTACGCCACCCCGTCGGAATCTGACGCATTCCCTTCCCTACAAAACCTTGTGAATCTGGGATTGTGTCAGGTTCCATGGACGTTGCATGGGAACACCCACAGCAACACCCACGGGACACCCTATTTTCAAGGCCATGAAAAGCCATGCAGAGTGGCTTTACATGGTGTTGTAAATATGGGCAGGGACACTGCGTTGCCGGTGCATCAAAAAAAGTGACGCACAGGCAGTGCAATGGGCTTGTAAATAAGTCCCTATAGTCTGTCTTCCATGTTTATGATACTTGGAGGTTGTCTGCAAGGAGGCGGGCCTCCTCTCATGCAAGGACAGGGAAGAAGAGGCAAAACTAGATTACGCTTGTCAGTGACGATATTTACACACAGCCAAGTCGGAAATGTTTATCACATACTTTTAAACTAATACCGCAAACAGTTGTGCAATTTTAACTAGGCCCTGTGGAGGTGGGGCTGCAAGTCCTGACTGCTGTATAGATGCTTCTATAACACTATTACAAAAAGGGCGAGGAGTTTGATTTATTATTGTATTTAAAAAAAGTAAAAAAACATGTATGCAAATATTTGTTATTTATTACTTGAATTTAGTAAACAAGATACCATTTCATTTCTCATAAGACTGTGGTTTCCATTTACACCTTGGAAAAAGCCTATCGTACTTCTTCCCTATAAAGAGTTTCTCCTGTATAGTGTAAGAAAAGCGATGGTAAAGAGTGTTACCTCAAAGAAAATCCATTTCCTCTCCTCTCAGTTCTCTCCGAACTTGTCTGACCTATTTTCGTGCCACCTGCCCTTTCCTGGTCCGTGGATGTCTTCATAGCTATGACTCACCCGCCAATTGTATAATTGATGCGCAGGGAAAAGGGAGTAGAGAAGTTGCAAAATGTTGTGTTTGGACTTGTTATTTGAACGCATCAGTAATCAAACGCGTTGCAAGCGGTGTGACCAACTGAGGCGTAGTCGTCAACCCTTCATGAATCCAGACCTACAAGATTAGAAAGGGTTTCAAAAGGAAGAGAAACTGAGAGATTAAATCAGCATCTTCCAGAGTTTCAGCAAAACGTCGATGTAATGTTTGCGTTGCTTTGCATCTTTGGGACACAAGGTGGCAGTGTCGGCTATGCCTTGTATTTTATTATTAAGTAATATTTCATAACTTTGATCTTCAACATGGGCACGTGTTTTGGGGCATTTTGGTGAAAAATATTATGCTTAGGGAGAGGTACTTCCGAATAGCCTCCGTTTCTCTCCGAGGTGAGCGCGGCGCCAGGTTTTCTTACACATTCCTCGGGTCGTTCAACAAGAATTATACCACAAAGGCGCTCATTGACTGTTGACTGAATGCCGCCATCCTTATCTGCGCAAAACCACAGCTTATGATTACATATAGTTTACAATAACGTTCAGTATGTATCTTGTCCACACTGTCGGTGTCCCAGCACAGCATAGGTTGCTCCTTTCAAGAAAACAAGCACTGGCAAAGCCATCATGTTTTACTTTTGTACATTGCATTGCACGATCAAAGAGAAACGCAGAATCCATGCAGACACTGACTTAGATAACACACACGCATGCATGCATACAAATAGCGCAGCGCACACAGGAAGACATGCATATTGAGAGAATGCCTAGACACACCATTTCACACAGACCACCACACTTACAAAATTCAACAAACGCAAATATTTAGACTTACAGTTACCCATACAGACAGGCGTCGGGAACTCAGGCATGTGGATCACCACACATGCCCTCGTCATCATCCATGCACACACATTACCAGACATATAATTATACATTGGAACCCAAACCAATGAAAGGAGTTTTACAGAGACACACAGATGCAGATACATCCCACAGAGACACACACACTCTCATCAGGCTGCACAAAAGCAGAGTCTCTTAGATGGCCATTGCTATGGAGAGACACACTGAGGGATTGATTGATGGACGCAAATCACTGATTCAGGCTTCAGAGGGGGATTAAACGTAATCCCCTCTTATAAAAGGAAATAACTTTCTTGGCGAAAATAAGAGTGAGGTGTCAACGTCCATTCAACCGTGAAATGAAACACTCCAGTCTCCATGGCCATCCTGCAGTTCATGTTTGAAAGAAAAAAAGCAGAGTGAATATGAATCAAAAGAGGTCATGGAGGAACGGGAGCAGATAGGTTACAGTTCATGTATCTGTTCGGTTTTAATTACTATAGACTACATTTTAGGGCTGGAACAATAACCAGATGGTGAGTGGCAGATGCGAGAACACCCTGAGAATAAATAGGGATGAGCATAAACCGAGGGTTACTAGGTGATGGGTAGCAAATCTCAGTTGGTCTCAAGGACTAACAGTTGTGGATGGCATAGCTATCAGTCACTGAGGATTGCTGAGGGATTGGGCAGCATTTGGGGTGTGTAGAGATGATTATTACTGAGAAACAGGTCCAGTATGCAAAGCTGTGTCAGCTACATCTCTTCACCTGAAGCAGTGGCACAACGTGAACCAGCAGAGGGAAGGGGCTGCGGGAATTATGGAACTTGTTCTCATGAACAAAGGTGGTCAATATACATTATAGAATCTGAGTAGAAGCTGTAGAAACGAGAATAATTGAATGATTTTGTTATGGGGGATTAATAAGTACACCCATAATAGGGTACAACAGCATTTGTTGTAAGAATACAAGTTATAATAGGCCCACAGGCGAGAACACGGAAACAGGGCTGGTTGGATCAAGGGGTCGCCGGCGAGTGCTGGGTTGGCCAGGTGACGTCACAGTTATAGTCCCAGGGTATTGGGTGAAGACTCATAGTGACGTGTGGCAAATAAGGGTAAATAGGGAAGAAACACTTGCTATACATTGAACAATTGGGAAAACATATAAAGGGAAATCTACATGTATAATACTGGAGGTACAACATCTCCTTTTTTCCTAACAAAAGAAAAACTAATTCATTACAAAGACGTCATAACTTTTTAGGAATTCTGATTTGTCTTCCAGATATGGTTTGATTTTGTTTGACGTTACACATTACATCAGTATTGTCCTTTCCAAGCATAACATTTACATTTACATTTGTAACTCTGTTACTGTTTTCTGTATATAAAGTATTGTCCTGATCAGTTTCATTGGTAGCTTCACTGGCAAATACACTGCTTTCCTAGTACTAGGTGTAAGATTGCTCGTTTCAAAAAGAGAAGGATGACTATCATAATCATCGTAGAAACTTTGATCACAATCAGTATTTTCCTCAGGATCCCAAAAATTGTCTTTTAAAATATCATGCTGCTCAGACCTCCCTCTCATTATGATTTTTTTTTGGCCATTCTTTAATGGTACAATGTCACTTTTGCTCCATCCCCCTATTTTCCCAAGGTAAACAGCCCCCTTCGAGACCTCTTCTACACAAATGGTAACTGTGAAAGTTGACTCACCTTTAGGTACCCTAAATGTTTTTTACAATGACCCAATCACCTTTTTTACCGTCTCCTCTTTGGCTCTGTTATACTTGTCAGAATAAGCTTTGGTATTTTCCTGTTTAGCTACTATTCTCTCTCTGATTTCCCTGTTTTTATCACACATAGTTTCAGTTACAGTGTTCTTGTTATACCATTCATTATACTTTGGTGTGAGAGCTGTGTTACATTTCCTTCCTCTCATTAAGAAAAAAGGGGTGTGTTTGGTTATGTAATTGGTGGTGTTATTGTACGTGCTTACCTTATCTCTTATGTAGTCCCGAATGGGTAAAGTAGATGCTATCGCTAACTGAACACCTTCTTTTTTTCCACCTGCCCGTTTGACTTGGGACTATACAGTGGTGTCTTCTCTTGTTTGATACCCAGGGTTTGCAAAAAATCACTCATTTTTTTTAGATACTAAATGTGTTCCATTGTCTGAAACTAAGACCTTAGGCTGACCTTCTAATGCAAAAAATTTCTTTAAAACTATATTACAACATCAGTTGTTATATTTTGTATAAATTAATAATGAGGCCACTTAGTATAATAATCAGTTAAAACAACCAAATATTTACAATCCCTTGGTAGGACATTAACCCCTTGCGTGCTGCAGTCGGCCGCACTACCTCGCTAGTGCTGCCGTCGGCCAACGGCCGATGCGTGCCCGCCCATTTTGCGGAAGTGCCGCAATGCTGCGAAATCGCGGCCGTGGCAAAGGGGTTAAATGGTCCTGAGAAGTCAATAGCAATTTTTGTCCATGGTCCATCAGGTATTTCGACCAATTGCATTTCACCCTTACTTACTCTCCAATGCTTGTCAGCTTTCAGGCATTATTCGCAATTGTCAACATAGGTGTTTACATCATTGTTTATACCTGGCCACTAATAGTATTATTTTTAAGATGGTTTTAGTTGCAGTGCTTCCTGGATGCTCTTTATGTGCAAGATGTACCAGTCTTTTCCGTAATTTTGCGGGTGGTAGGAATAAGTCATGTCTTTTAAGGAATCCGTTCTCAATAGTCAATTTATCACAGATTTGTTGGAAAGGTTTCAGTTCAGCATTTAGGTTCCTCACTGGCGGCCATATAGTAGTTAGATAGTGAACAATCTTTTGTATGATGGCATCCTCCTTTTGACTGTCTATCCATTCTTTTTCAGTGATGGATCCCTCACACATAATTGTGGCATCAATGTGTGCCACTACACATTCTGTATCGTCTAGAACTCCTTCCTCACACTCACTGACTGGCAACCGTGACAAAGTCTGCTCTACAATTTAATCCTCCTTTTATGTGTCGAATTTTGAAATTGTACTCTTGTAATTTAGATAGTAGTCTTATTAGTCTTGTATTTGCTTTTAAGTTACCATGACCATATCCCTCCATCATGTAAATCAATGGTTTGTGGTCAGTGACTATTTCAAACTCCTTTCCCCATTAGAACATTTTTACCTTTTCCACAGACCACACACATGCTAGAGTTTCCCTCTCGATGGTACTATAGTTTTTCTCTGCATTACTGAGTTTTCTAGAGATGAATGCAATGGTATTCTCCTCTTGACCTTGTTTTTGGGAAAACACAGCACCAATTCCTTTGGCACTTGCATCGACTGTTATGATGTTTTTGAGTGTAGGATCAAATGGTTTTAAAGCAGGTTCTTCGCTGTTCTTAATTTCCTTAAAGGCCTCCTCTTGTTCTTTGCCCCATTGATATTTCTCACCTTTACGTATTGGTTTTCTTAGTGCCTCAACTTTGTCTGCATAACTCAATATAAATCTGACATAATATTCACTAAGTCCCATGAATGATTTTAGGGTTTCTTTATCCTTTGGTGTTGGAGCATCTCTTATTGCTTTTATTAAGTAATTTTTAGGTTTTATGCCATCTAAAGACAACACATGGCCCAAATGCTCAATACTTGTTTGCATGAATTTGCATTTGTCTTTGGATACTGTCATCCCTTTCGCTTTTAATATTTTTAAAACCTTATTTAAGATTTCTCTGTGTTCTTTTTCTGTTTTTGCATGTATTTAGATATCATCTTGAAAGGCTTCTACACCTTTAATTCCGCTAAACAAAATGTTCATCAGTTTTTGAAATACACTAGATGCGGATGCTAATCCGAATGGCAACCTAATGTATCTGAATGCCCCAAATGGGGTTACAAATGTAGTTAAATTCCTGGATTCTTCAGACGAACTCACTTGGTGATACGCTCACCTCAAGTCAATCAGCGAAAAATATTTCGATCCAGCAATAGATGTTACTATTTCTTGGATTTTCGGTAGTGGGTGGCAATTGACGATAATATTTGGATAATATTTGGAGAAGTGTGGCTCAATGATTAGAGCGGCAGACCCTGATGCAGAGGTCTAGCCCGGGACCAGGGTTCAATTCCCCGCCTCGGCGGGTCTTGGGCTCAAAATTCCACGGACCTGATAATTCTCACCTCGGTGCCTATTCCAATCATGGAGTCCCACTCTACAACTCTGGGCAATAGCTTGCTTAATCTCCACAATGGCCCCCACAACGCTAAGGATGCCTGGCCTCCACCTTGGGGGTGCCCAGGAGTGGACGCCTCACAGGGAAAGCCAGGATGGGTTCCACAGCGGTATTCCTACAAGCGCCTTGAGACCCTTGCGGGTGAGCAGTGCGCTATACAAGTATCAATTTACATTTCAATTTACATATTTTTATTGAGAGACCTAAGGTCAATACACAGTCTGATCTCTCCTGTTATCTTTTTCTTAGATATGACTATTGCTGACACTCACTATGAGGAATTGGTTGCTTCTATGACTCCCTCGCTATATAACCTTTCCAGAAGCACTTCAAGTTCATCCTTTACAGATATTGGAACTGTTCTTACACAGGAATGGCACCTTCCTTAAGTTTGATTGTATGTTCGTATCATTTTACACATCCACTCTCATCCTTAAAAACATCTTTGTGATTTTCTAAAATGCTTTCTAAATTTTCACATTTTTCTCCAACTTGTACGGTACTGACATACTCCATCACATTACTTTCCTCTGAAAATTGTTTGACTTATCTTTTAATTGCCTCCTGGTATTCCTTTAATGGAATGAAAACTCCGGGTGGACTTTCATACTCTGGCAGACTATCGAATATTTCTTGCCCTGCGTTTCCAAGAAGACCAAATAGTAAAGCTGTTTTTCCTTTCAGCGTCATATTGCTTGCCATCAATTGATACAAAATATTTCTCAAAGGCTCTTAGCCAGCTTTTCCACTTCATTGGTGGTTTTCCTGGTTCATCTAAGAAGTGGGGAGGCACACATATATTGTTACTTTGTGCCATTATATCTTCTTTTTAATTTTTAATTTTTATATTATATTTCTTTGAAATCACTTTTTATTGTCTCTGTATTTAGTTCTATTTTATTTTATTAATTTTTATGTACACAGCGTTAAACTTATAGCCCGATTTTCCCTCTTGCCAGTCCTGCTATTTGCGTCAGACTTTGTTCGGTAAATTCCTGTCAGCATTAATAATTTTTCTCCTCACAATTTTCAAAATGGCTGCACGTATATTTGTGTGTGACGTTTATGGTTTACATTCAATTAGAATGCTGGATTTTTCACCTACGTCACAGCCGCGCTCGAGCAGACAGGATTCTCTTCGCTCTGCAGTTTTGACAGTTTATTCGCACCATGCACTCTTGTTTGATGTGCACTTACTTTCTTTGTTCTGAAGGGTTCTTCCGACTGACTTGCGTTCCGAAGATTATGTGCTGACAGTTAAGGTACGCAGAGCACACTTCAGAAATAGTCCGTGGGCCTTGTTCTTGTATCCCATCCTCGTTGCCAAATTGTTATGGGCATAAATAAGTGCACCAATAATAGTGTACAACAGCATTTATTGTAAGAATACAAGTTATAATAGGCCCACAGGCGAGAACACGGAAACAGGGCTGGTTGGATCAAGGGGTCACCGGAAAGTGCTGGGTTGGCCAGGTGAAGTCACAGTTATAGTCCCAGTGGATTGGGTGATGACTCATAGTGACATGTGGCAAGTAAGGGTAAAAAGGGAAGAAACACTTGCTATACATTGAACAATTGGGAAAACATATAAAGAGAAATCTACATGCATAATACTGGAGGTACAACAGATTTATTAGAGAAAGGACGTGAATTGTGCAACATAGGAAGCATAGTGCTCACAAAGCAAGGGTAAAGTTGAGACTACATGTCTCATGAACAAACAGAAAATAGGCAGACCAGTTTGGATTTGTGGTCTTTACATTAATTTACTACAAACTTATTTCTATAATGACAAATGGGAACAACAGTAGCAAGAAAATCTCAGATAAAGCGTTAGACCATAATGGACACTTGCATCTTGAAATGGAAAAACTAGACAGGACTTAGGGCTCCATGATCTGTCATATTATAAATTTCTATGAGTAATCGGTAACCTCTCGAGCACTGTTCACCCATTTATTCCACCACATAAATAACTGTTTGAGTAAAAAATAAAAAGATGAAGAACAGGTGAAGGAAAGGGTACATGATTAACTGTTGCTAGGGACACGTCTGTGAGGGTGGGCAATCCATCGTTGCCTTCTTTGAAATTATCAACCTTTAGATAACAGCGTGATGCTTTCTACATGGCCCTTCCATCCTTGGCCTCTTTGCCACAATCATAAACACTGCTCATTAAACTCCTAATAGTGGGTATCCTGCCCTGAACTGCCATTTTACAAACACTTAGTAAGAGTGTCAGTCCAATCTGGTAAAATAAAGCAAGTACATGTTGCAACTCCCATAATGTAACTGCGTGTCAAATAATAGCCCCGAACGGTGGTGTTTATTATGTATGGAAAGGTCAATGAATCCTAGTTGCACTCTGTGATTTGCAGACCTTACCTGTACTAAGATTTATTGTGCTCAAAGGACATACATTTGATCTTCACTAGGTACCCAACACACTTATCATTACTTTTCAAGGGATAAATGCATCAAAGTAGATATTAAATTTTTATTCAAAGCATTGGAATCTTGGAAGGTCCATGGGTTACAATGCAGTGACAGAGGGCCAATAATGGCCATCCAGCATTCCAATACCTGTCATTCTGGTTTCCTTTTTTATTTTAGAATGTTTTACCCTCAGTTGGTGAAATGTTCTAGCAGCATTATAGATCTTCTGTCTCGGGCTGCACTACTTGTAAAAGGCCAACTCCCTCAGGAACAGCGGAAGTATATCCATTTACAGGATGTGAATGGTGAATAAATAACCCAAAATGGTGATGGCGTAGAGTAACCTTTAAGGAACCTGTGAAGCTTTAAAAAACGTTTTTCCACTTCCACAGGAATCTTGGCCTATTGCCCCTTGCAGAGGGAAATGGGATGTGACTGCCCTCCAATAGTCAGTCAGTCCAACAACTGTATTCGGTCAATCGACCTCAATAGAACAAAAAATTACAATAACAACAGGGTCAGAAAAGCATCTTGTCGCAGTAAAACCATAATACATCAAACACGTAGCTTCTATACTACCCCAGTACAAGACTCAAAGAATACAAGTTGTGGTCAATAAATACAGAAGATTTCATAAAATGTATCATAAAAGGATACCCATAATATATGGATTCTGGTGTGGGTAGTTAGGCCAAGGAGCCTGCAGCTGGGCTAGCAGTGTCTGTGGGTGTGTTTTCCTCTGGGATTGGCAGCTGTCATAGTACAGACACACGCCTCCAAGAAACTTTGCAGGGCTTGCATACACCCACCTCTCTACTTTCCTCTCACCCAGAAGAGGCCAGAAATAAACCAAGTACTTGACGGTTCTTTTGTGACTCAGAGAAGCAATCATTTTGATCCATTCTGCTATACAAAATGTACAGTTTATTTTTCTTGAGGTTCCAGGGGGCTCACCAAAAATGACAAAAGATATTTGACGTGATGGGAACGAGGAGAGTAGCTAACTAACAGGAGTCAACTTACAGCACTTAATTTTTTTTAGAGTCAGATGGAGTATAAGACGAAAGTGGGTATCTCTTCCTGTATTTATGTTTTATAGGTGAGAGGTAGGTAATGCCCACATCATACCCCCACGTTTATGGGGATGAGATCTAGTTCACATCATACCAACAACATCTTCCTATCACGCACCATCTTCTCTTCATTATCTATATAGGTTTCACAAACATACTACATGAAAAACTTGGCTCTATGTACTGCACCTAAAGTTTCAGTGCTCCGACTGATATAAAAATATGCTTTCTATAGTGCTCTGCAGCTCTTCCGAGTTGGGTTCATGCTAATTTAAACACTTCATACAAAATAGCTACAACTTTGACGTCACACACGTGCAAACACTTAGGACCTTATTTATAAGGAATTAACGCAGGGCAGTGCCACAAGCCATTTGGCTGCTCTGCACGGGTTAATTCCGAGGCAAAGGGATGTGTCATATCTACAACAATGTGACGGATCTCCTTGCTCTCGTCTGTGCTGGTGCAAAATTAGCTGACGTGCACTGACGCAGGCACCCTTGCTCCATGGTGCAAGGATGCGTGCAACACGGGGATGATTGTTTTTGTGCAGGAAATGACATATTCCTGCACAAAAACAATCAAAAGAGGAGATTCTTCCTATGTGTGCTGCAGAATGTAAACATTTCTCCTGGTTGCACCTCCGTAAGCCTCCCCTGGGGAGGCGTAGCATTCTGATGCATTTCCAGGTTTACAATTTCTCGTAAATCTGGAAATGTGGCAGAAGTCATGGATGTTGCATGGGAACACGCACAGCAAGACCCATGATACGCCCCTTTTCACGCAAAGTGTTGCGTGTAAAGGGCACATATTTACAAGGACACAAAAAGTCACGCAGGGTGGCTTTACATGTCCACGTAAGTATGGGGCAGCAGGTTGCGCCACCGGTGTGTCACAAAAGATTTCACACCGGCGGCACAAGGGGCTTGTAAATGAGCCCCAGGGTGCATTAGCCCACAACGCTATCTCACTGCCACTGCAATGGCAGTGACTGTTGGGGAATGTATGTTTGACATCACCTGAATCTAAATGACTAAGATTGACTCCTCAATATAACTGTATGGGAGTTCACCTCATTTGCTCGCATCGCACCAGCACTTCCCTGATACTCCTTTGTTGTATGCATACAAGTTGAACTGATAAAGGTTAAGATTCTGCATTTCTTAGACATTTCATAGTTATAAAAGACAACTTTTTAACTAAGACACTTTACTCTTTGGAAACCATCAATAGCCATACATGTGTGATTTTTCACTAGGTGTGAGGTTGCAGGCCCACTGGGGCATGCACTACCCACTGTGCACCCGAAGGGAAAGGCCCTTCCTGAATAAAGGTAAGAAGATTCTACAGCTGGAAGGAGAGCAGAAGTAAGGACCAAGACAGCCCAGATGCTGCAAGGAAAAAATAACAATGGTTACCACAAAAAATGTGTAAGTACTTTATAATTTGCCAACAACAAGGGGAATGAATTACTTGCATTAGACTTCAAAGCCTCGGTGGGATAAGAAGTCCCTCACAGTGTTACACAGAATAGGAAATCCAAGTTACTCTAATTTCCACAAGTCTTTAGTCACCTCAAGTGTAAGTCACTGGTAAGAAAGTTGAGTTTTAGATTTTGCGATATCCAACAGCGGCCAAAGTGTCACTAAGAGCCCTTCCAAATATGGTGAGTGTAAATTTATGGTGGTAGCTGAAGCTTCATGTGAACTTGTCCATACTGGCTGGTGGCAGAAGTACAGAACAAACGGAGAACAAGATTATGGGTGATCTGCAGAATTTGGGTGCAAATTGCACACCTGCCAATGTAATATTGTGCAGTTTCCCTAATTAGTAAATGTCTTATTGGACATGTTAGAATGGGGAACAACATATTAATAGAACATGATGTTTGTGAAAACAGCGCATGTGTAGAATTGGCTCTTGTAATTTGTATCAGGTCTCACCTGCCACTAATAGCGGTAGCAAATTCTGAGATTTGCTTCCTCACTGGAATCCTGTTTTGGGAACAAAATGGTTGTTTAGTGAGCAACTAAGAATGAGGGCCAAAGTATTCAGTTGCTAATTTTGAAGCTAAAATGCAGTCAGTGACAGGCCAAGGTTCACAACTTTTCAAAACAGAATGTTAAAAATGTCAGGCAAACACACGTCAGGTCGGTACCAGGATACACAGAAGCAGAATAACAGCACATTTGATTAAGAGAGTTGTAGAGCAGGGAATTGTACTTTGGATTTTTTACTTGTTTCCTCTGCATCTGGGTAAATGATTTGCCTTTGGGAATTAAACACATCAGAACTGTTTTAGCAATATGGCAGAGTAAAGTATCTAAAATAATTTGTGTGTTAAGTCAGAAATCTGAGAGTGAGAGCTCTGACCTTGGGATCTAATGTAAGTTTGAACCTTACTGCATCTCCCCATGTCAAGCAGGATTATTTAAGAATTCATCCCAGAGTCACTCAATGATCATCCAATACATTAGATGTCATCAGACACCATCAAGTTCTTAAAGTCATCAGCAAAGGTTAAAAACTCAGCCTGATGATTTGAGGATGACTTGAAATTGAGTATCACATTACTTCAGAAGGTGTAATTTCTGATGATTTAAGGATGACTTGAAAATGAGTATCACAATACTTCAGAAGGGATAATTTCTGATGACCTAAGGATGACTTGAACATGAGTATTTGATTACTTTACAAGATGAGTTTGCTCCTGATGACTTGAGGATGGTTTGAAAATGAGTATCTGATTACTTCACAAATACCTTTTTTTTTAAGGGAGTTTTTGCTCATGATTTTAGCATGATTTGCTGATTATTTTAACAGCGTGCCTACCACTTTGGTTTCAGTTTTGTTAGAAAAATTAAACCTGTTAGAATATTTCAGTATTATTTGCAGATAAATGCACAATGACAGATAGGTTTTCTATTATCTACGACAAAGCATACAAGGTGTTTCAGAGAACAATGTGTAAGTCACAGGTATAGGTTATCAGGATTTTTTCTTTATCGTGTTTTGTTTTACAGAGCAGGCAAAACAAGCCTCCACTTCTATGATGATGAATTCATAATATGAATAAAGACACACATTGTCCATTTCATGCATGGTCACAGAACTTAAGTGACAATGGATGAAAATATGCGGCAGGGTGAAAGTTTATATATAAAAAAACATTGTAGGTTTCCTGCATGACGAACCTGTATGAAGAAAGATTTGATAAAGTGTTATCTGCAGGCTGATATGCGGCAACTAGTGAAGGATTTAAATGATACTTCATGGTTCAGAAATGTTCTTGTGCCAAAGAGAGAATTACACAAGCTCTTGGAGAAAGCCAAGGCAGCTCAGGACAGTGCAGGATTTCTCCTGAATGGTGTCAGTGAAAACCAAAAAGTCTAATCTACCAAAGGTGCAACTAAGGATCGTACTGGAACAGTGGTCCTTGAAGATGAGAAAGTTGATGCCTTATTTGGTAAGATATTCCAAATATTCTAATTAACCTTCAGCCTATCAATGATATTAGGAAAATATATAAATACACATAAAATATTAAAATATATTTGTGCATATGTGGTCCCCTATCAAGTATTGCCCAAGAATTCCATCACACTTGACTAACAGCCATCTGGAAAGGAACAAGGGTGGAATTTAGTAACAGTTTGTGCTGTGTTTGTGCTACAAAAGATATGCAAGCCTGGTGCAAAACCTTGGGTTGGGATTTCAGTTTTCAGCACGTAGGTCCAGGTGAGGAACTCAAACCAGATGCCTGGACCATGACAAACTACACTGATAAAACACAGTGCTCACAGCTTTTATTTAGACCTGTTGTAAGCTCCTATTAGGCATTCTGGACTGTAGGGTAGTCTCTTATAATGCTTTCCAAATAGGAAAGTTGCAAGTATAATTTTGGGTCAACATAACTGCCTTTAAGATGGTTATCTAAGGGAGATCTGGTATTGATTACTTTCTGTTTGCAAAGGAAAAGTCTTATTAACGTAACTCTTGGTAAATGAGGATACATCTCAACGCCCCTACATCTGTAATTGAATCAATCTTTTATGTATTTCAACATTTCAAAAATTCATGGAGATTTTTAAATACACTTACCTGTGAAATAGCCAGGTCCTTGTTGACCGGATCCTGGACCTCCCATATCCTCTTCTGTTTTGAAAAGTAATACAAAAAGTGTTTCAATCTACAAACTTGTAGATCAGAGGACTTTAAACTGTCCATATTCCCTTGAGACACAAATGTCTCACCAAGATTCCTGGAAGCATGACTTTGTTTATTTAGTGCGTTACCAGGCTGTCTTAATTAAGGGTGGGTGTAACTTGTGTAATTTGCTAATGCGTAATTATATATAATTGTGCAAAATTACAACAAAATTATGCAAAATTAGACCAGGAGCTTAACTCAGCATTTTACACAAGTTTCTCAGTGCAAAGTGCTCCTCCGCTACTAAAATGGACCTGAGGGTGCATTTTGCACTAAGAAAATAGGGCTAAATGCAACAGAACATGAACAGCAGCAGCCAACTTGTTAATTTAATTTTTCCTGTGCTCCTGCAGTAAAATTGTGTGCCAACTTACTCATAATTATGAGAACGGGAGCAATTGCATAACACAACATCACAAAATTCATGAAATTACACAGTTTACTGTGGTGTATTTAACATTTCACCTAGATCTAGTCTTAATTTGCAAACAACCATTGAAGTGCAAACAAAAAACCTATAAGAACTGTGATCCTAAATGCCATGTTGGGGGGGGTCAAAGACATGACTAAAACGAGCAATTTGTTATTTTTCACCTTCAGGTAACTGTAGATAAAATGAAAACCTTAAATGAAAAATGAATGCAAGTTAAACTAATCAGTTGGGAATACATTTTGTAGTGTTATGACACCTCAATCACCGCAAATATCTGTGTGTGACCAGAGAGTAAACATATTAAGGGCCTCATTTATGAGGTTTTGGCACTGGGTGGCGCTCGTCAAAAGAAACAGGCAGGAATGCACTGTATCAATGAGATTCCTGTCCTTTTCCCCTGCGCAGGCACACAATGGGCTGCCATGTGCCAATGCAGGCACCTTTGCGCCATGGTGCAAGGGTGCCTGCATTGTGAGGCTGATTGATTTTGAGCAGTAAGGGACACATTTCTGCACAAAATCAATCAATTAAGGCAACTTCCTCTTTCTATGTGTGCTGCACAATGCAGCACACATAAAAAGAGGAGAAAACGAGGAGAAATAAAAACATTTCTCCTTGTTGCACCTTCCCTAACACTACCCATGGGGTGGCGTTAGAATCTGACGCATTCCGCGGTTTACGATTCCTCATAAATCTGGGAATGGTTCAGATTCCATGGGTATTGCGTGGATACACCCACAGCAACACCCATGGAACGCCTCTTTCTTGCAGTGCTCTGTGAGGTAGGAACATATATTTACAAGGCCATAAAAAGCCACACAATGTGGCTTTGCGTGGCCTTGTAAATATGCTGCGGCACATTGCGCCACCGAAGCATCTAAAAAGTGATGCTCCGGCTGCACAAAAGTGCTACAAGGGGCCTGGTAATGGAGGCCCTAAATCCTAGCCAGTGAAGTGGGGAACAGGGGCTTGTGTATTGATAGTGCTGCAAGATCTCAGTTTGTAATAAAAAGAATTTTGAATATGTTGGTCGTTATTTTAAAACTGTATTACAGTCAGTTTAAGATGGGCTGCAACAAAATCCATGGACAGCGTCAAAAGTATGGCCCATAGGTGGGGATGCTATCTGGGGTCTAAAGTTTCCTCTAAAAATGGAAATAAGACAGCTTTCTCAAAGATATTCCCTGGGGATGTGGCAACATATGTTCTTTTTTAGAAAGGACCAACACTACCACTAGTGCAGCAGGTACAGTGGTACCGAGACCAACGGTCTGAGGGGACCATGAACCTCAATTGTCTTAGTAGCAAAAAGAAAGTGAGAGGTGGGCCCAGTTTCCTTGCTAGTTTTAGGTCCTAATTAATTCTTTTTGCACAGGGAACAGGGACCAAGAATCTAATGGCAGTTGTGGGGCTTTTTCTATTACACAAAGGGGCAGATAGAGTACTTTGTCCCTCAGGCTTAGTAGTGATGACCCTGTGGAGTGGGCAGAGTAACATGCCTGCTTCGTAGGGCTGTATATATTATTGGTGCTGCAGGAGCAGTGGCAATGAGGCCCAAGGGAGTGAGGGCCAACTAAACCCCAATGATGGCTCATTTCATATATGTCCTGTTATTAGTGTACATGTGCTGTGCCAGTGTTGCTTTGGACCTCTTACCAATGGTACAAGGGAAGGTAATACTGAAGCAGAGGAGACATGTAAGCTTGGGCCTCAGAGATGACAGAGGGGGGTGGGGCAAGATAGGAGCCCATGTTTTTAGCAAAGAACAGTTGAGACAGCCTGCTTTGCAAGGCATTATCTATCTTTAGTGAAGCAGGTACAGTGGCACTGAGACCCAGGAGTGTGAGGTACCCTCTTCATCACAATCATGACTGTCTTACTTTGCAAAGGAAGCATGGGGCCTTGCTAACCATAGAGCTGAGGAAACCATTGCTTTAAAGGGAGGTCAATACGTGGAAACATTTTTGTAAATGGACAGAGCCTATTTCAACATATGAGAGATGGACAGGCATGGTGAGGAAGAGGTGAAAGAGGCAGCCTGCTATTCAGTGCTGGAACTATCATTAGTTCAACAGGTGCAATTGCATTGAGGTCCAGGAGTGTGAGAGGCTCAAGAGCCCTGTCATGCCAGGGCAGTGTTTTGTGATCAATTTCTGTTTTTGTTTGACGTATTTGCTATTTAATAATTTTCACATTTAGTGCAAATTTTGGGCTACAGAAATGTACCCCATAAATTATCTCTTAAGTCCCGCCTCCACATGGCCATGTCACTCATGCTTCCCCAAGGCTCACAAATAAAGTCTTGGAGGGGGTGCTGAACTATAAAACATTTTGCTGAGGGGGCTCAGAGCAAAAAGGCTTGAAGATATATGTTGCAGATAGATCTTTTCTGGCCTCTACCTGAAACTCTGGAACAGGGAACTGATTATCTAAATCCACAACCTGCTTCATCACATTTTCGTTCCGAAACATCTGCCTCTCTTCCTGAATGTCTTGCCCTCACCTGCGCCTCTTTGACCAAGTACATCTAATGTTTATCTTAAGGACCTTTGTTACCATAACCATTTCTCATTGTGCACAGTAGAACAGATATTGCACTTGGAACATCTTAAAGTCAGCCCATTAAAAACCTAAAACAGTAGTAGCAATGTGATACTGATGTATATTTTCAGAGTATATAAAGTCTGTGTGCAGAGCCAACATCTGGCCATCACTGGACAACAGAACTATGGGATGGGAACTTGTTATGAAGATCTGCAATGACAGAAGAGGACTGAAGAAAATCCAGAATCTAAAAACAAACACAAAGTTACTGGTTTTCGTTGAGCCTTTATGTTCTGTTTTACAGTATCTTTTGGCTTTCTTTTTGTTCTCTTGTTCAATGTCCTAGGCTTTCTTTTATTCTCTTTCAGTATCTTGGCCCCTGTGGTGTGAAATATGTTGTTTATACAAATACAATTACATTTTGACAAATCCTTTCAGATCATTTTTACTTCAACCACTGTTGTATTTGGTCTTTTGCTGCTAGTCACTGTGTAAAACAACTTCAGATAATGCTCTGTACCTTAAAGTAAATCAAGTACTGGTGTGTTAAGTGTGGGAGAGGAGCGGCATAATTTTCTACGCTTTTTTTAATGCAAAGAATGACATTCTTGCAGAAACTACTTTTGTTTGTATACAATATTTCTACAGCACAAACCAAACAGCAACTTTCTCAAATTTTTTTTTATGCCAGTGCACAACTCTCACGGTGGTGATTATAAAGTAACCATTCAAAATCAGGGGAATATTGATCTGATTTCTAGTTATTTAGAACTCAGAGAATTCATGGTATTGTGTAAAAAAAGCACATTGCATCCAAGTGAAATTCTGTTTTTGATAGGGAAATACATGGAGGAGATTGACCTCAAAGTGTTTACCTACCACCAAATCCATATTCAAAAATTATTAGTGGGACACTGCAAGGGAATAATGGCAGTCAGCTTATGTACTTGCATCATGGAATCTTTGTGGTGTATCCCCAACTCTAAATGATTTATTAGGGATCCACAGCTATTCTAACTATTCATCAAATAATCCTGGAGAAATCCACACTTGGCCTGCAGTTGTCATAAAATCATTCAAGAGTATTTCACAATCATTTGAAAGTCCTTATGTAGTCATTGTTGAGTAATCCACATTTATTCTGTAGTTGTCATAAAATCATCCTGGAGTAATAAATGCCCCTTCTTGAGTTGCCATTAAATTATCCTTGAGTAATCCACACTCATCCTGAAATTGTCATGGAACAGTTCCAGAATAATCAACAGCCCTCCTGAAGTGGTCATAGGAACATCTGGGCATACACCACAATCATCCTGAAATTGTCAAAGACAATGAAAAATCCACAGCCATCATAAGAGTGACCACCCTGGAGTAATTCACACTCATCCTGAAGTTATCAATTCAAATTTGTGGAGATTTTACAGGTCATCACTAGCTGTCAGTGGACCCCATCAGAACACCATCTTAGAGTAGTTTTTGTGATGACTCTAAAGTCATCTCATTTAAATATTTAGCTGTATACACATTCTTCAGGATGGTAGGGGATGGCTTCACAGATAATTGCAGGAATAGCCCAGCCGATGACTTCAGAATCACCCCAGAAGATTTTCCTTTTTGATGTGGGTCAGCTGTCTTCAGCTACTGCAGTGTCTTGAGGTTTTACTTTTATTCACATCCTATCATTTCATTGACACCATTTTAAACGTTAATAATCTATAACAAGGAATTCTCTCACAGGATCACTGATACCAATTCAAATTTGACAATAAAGGCCCAAATCCAATTTGCCTTTATTTTAACACCAGCGCCTTTAGGAGATGAGCACATATTTAATTTGTACTGCATTGTTTTTTTAGCAGGGATGTGATCTGTTGTTCCCATACCAGGGATAAAACAGTGTTGTATTGGTGATACAATTTACTTTATGATCCCTGAAAACCTTGAGGCAAAAATGTTTGTGTTGCAGTTAATTAATGTGGTACACAGTCAAAATATCGAGTCTGAAATATCGATGTACCAAAATATCGTGTAAGTAATTTCGAAGGTGCAGAATATCGAAGACAAGAATATCGTTGGACAGAATATCGACCCTAAGGTAAGTAATATTGAAATACTTAATATCGATGTAAGTAATATCGAAGTTAGTAATATCGATAGCATATATATCGATGTTACTAATTTCAATTACACTAATATCGATATTTGTATTATTTCTGTTGTTTTTTATTATGTATGTGTTATATGTTTTACTTAAGTAATTAAAATAATTAATATTATATGTGTATTACATATATATATTAATAAATGTATTTATAAGTAAATTATATGTTTTAGTACCGGAGCGGGTTGTGGGTTTATAGGGGAATAGGGTGGGAAGTAATTTAATTATGTTAAATTGATTATTAATTAGTAGGATTTATTAATAAATTGTAATTAATTGGCAATTATTTATAATTAATTGGAATATAATTTTAATTAATTGATTAATTGATAAATATGTTCTGTAGCGGGTTATGGGTTTATAGGGAAAAAAGGTGGGAAGTAATATAAATATGTTAAATTAATTAATATTTAGTAGTTAATATTAATTAATTATAAATAATTGGTAATTACATTTAATTAATTGGTAAATCATTTTAATTAATTGATTAATTGATAAATATGTTCTATAGCGGGTTGTGGGTTTATAGGGGAATAGGGTGGGTAGTAATTTAAATATGCTAAATTAAAAAGTAATTAGTAGTTATTATTAAATAATTTTAAATAATTGGTAAATACATTTAATTAATGGTTATCTCATTATAAATAATTGATTAATTGATATATATGTTCTGTAGCGGGCTGTGGGTTTATAGGGGAATAGGGTGGGAAGTTATTTAATTATGTATAATTAATTATTAATTAGTAGGAATTATAAATTCATTTTAAATATTTGGTAAATAATTTTAATTAATTGGTAATTAATTTTAATTGATTGGTAAATAATTTTAATTAATTCATATATAGATAAATGTGTTCTGTTGTGGGTAGTGGGTTTATAGGGGAATATGGTGGGAAGTAATGTAAATGTAATTAAGTAATATTTTTTTTTAAATTATTGTGTTGTAAATAATATAATTGTTAAATAATTATTAATTGTTAATTAAATATTATAAAACGGTATTTTTTAATATTTATTTTTGGTTAAATATATTTAGGTAATCATGTTTTTTCTAATTATGTATAGGTATTGTATATGGTTTAAATTGTTTTAATACTTTCTATCATTTTTTTAAAAAGTATGTTATTTTAATCCCTACGCTATCCAACATTTTCCCTACTGTTGCATTCTCTGGAGTTGGAATAGTAATTGTTACCCCTACGCTATCCAACACTTTCCCTACTGTTGTACTCTCTGGAGTGGGAATAGTAATTTTTACCCCTACGCTATCCAACACTTACCCTACTATTGCACTCTCTGGAGTGGAAATAGTAATTTTTACTCCTACGCTATCCAACGCTTTCCCTACTGTTGCACTCTCTGGAGTGGGAATAGTAATTGTTACCCTTACGCTATCCAACGCTTTCCCTACTGTTGCACTCTCTGGAGTGGGAATAGTAATTTTTACTCCTACACTATCCAACGCTTTCCCTACTGATGCACTCTCTGGAGTGGGAATAGTCATTTTTACTCCTACGCTATCTAACGCTTTCCCTACTGTTGCACTCTTTGGAGTGGGAATAGTAATTTTTATCCCTATGCTATCCAACGCTTTCCCTACTGATGCACTCTCTGGAGTGGGAATAGTAATTTTTACTCCTACGCTATCCAATGCTTTCCCTACTGTTGCACTCTCTGGAGTGGGAATAGTAATTTTTACCCCTACCCTATCCAACGCTTTCCCTACTGTTGCACTCTCTGGAGTGGGAATAGCAATTTTTACTCCTACGCTATCCAACTATTTCCCTACTGATGCACTCTCTGGAGTGGGAATAGTAAGTTTTACTCCAACGCTATCCAACGCTTTCCCTACAGTTGCACTCTCTGGAGTGGGAATAGTAATTGTTACCCCTACGCTACCCAACACTTTCCCTACTGTTGCACTCTCTGGAGTAGGAATAGTAATTTTTACTCCTATGCTATGCAAGACTTTCCCTACTGTTGCACTCTCTGGAGTGGGAATAGTAATTTTTACCCCTACGCTATCCAACGCTTTCCCTACTGTTGCACTCTCTGGAGTGGGAATAGTAATTTTTACCCCTATGCTATCCAACGCTTTCCCTACTGTTGCACTCTCTGGAGTGGGAATAGTAATTTTTACTCCTACGCTATCCAATGCTTTCCCTAGTGTTGCACTCTCTGGAGTTGGAATAGTAATTTTTACCCCTACACTATCCAATGCTTTCCCTACTGTTGCACTCTCTGGAGTGGGAATAGTAATTTTTACCCCTACGCTATCCAACACTTTCCCTACTGTTGCACTCTCTGGAGTGGGAATAGTATTTTTTACTCCTACGCTATCCAACTCTTTCCCTACTGATGCACTCTCTGGAGTGGGAATAGTACGTTTTACTCCTACGCTATCCAACGCTTTCCCTACTGTTGCACTCTCTGGAGTGGGAATAGTAATTTTTACCCCTACGCTATCCAATGCTTTCCCTACTGTTGCACTCTCTGGAGTGGGAATAGTAAGTTTTACTCCTACGCTATCCAACGCTTTCCCTACTGTTGCACTCTCTGGAGTGGGAATAGTAATTTTTACACCTACCCTATCCAATGCTTTCCCTACAGTAGTACTCTCTGGAGTGGGAATAGTAATTTTTACTCCTACGCTTTCAAACGCGTTCCCTACTGTTGCACTCTGTGGAGTGGGAATTGTAATTTATATTCCTACGCTATCCAACGCTTTCCCTACTGTTGCACTCTCTGTAGTGGGAATAGTAATTTTTACCTCTACGCTATCCAAAGCTTTCCCTACTGTTGCACTCTCTGGAGTGGGAATAGTAATTTTTACTCCTACGCTATCCAACATTTTATATAATGAATTGTAAAAATATTAAAAGTATATTTAATTTTTTATGTTTTGTACATTTTATTTATGTTATTGTTTTATGTTTGTAAATGTATTTATAAATTAGAATATATTTTAATAATTTATAAGTTAGTAAAATAATTATTACAACTTATTGTTCAGAACATATAATATATATTTACAGTATATATTTAATTAATGTATTATTATTATATATGTATTATTTATTAATTGTAAACATTATTAGATACTTATAACTATGTACATTATATTTATTAGTGTTATTTAATTTATTTTACAATGTTATTTTAAAAGAAAAAAAACGATATTTTTAACATCGATATTTTTAACATCTATATTTTTTTTTCGATATTTTTGTACTTACCATGTTGTAGATAGGATGTCGATATTCTTGCCCTCGTTATTATAGACTCGATATTTCTGTAGGTCGATATTTTGGAGGTCGAAATTTTGTCAGTGATCCAATTAATGTAATTGGATGGTGTGACGCTAGGTCTTGCACTGATATTTCCTGTTTAGGGAAGACCACGATCCTCTCAGAGGCCCATGAGTCTGGAGGAGGGGTACTCCTCTGAATAGCTAAAAATACATTGAGCATAAATTTGTGATGGGTAATAGCAAAGGTTTTATAAAATTCCCCAGGAATTAAGTCTACCTCCACCGCTTTACCAGATACAAGCCCGGAGATTGTAAGTGTGACTTCCTCTGCGGATCTAGGTTGATCTAAGAGCTCCATTTTTTCACTATCTAATATTTCCATAGCCGTGAGCTCTAGATATGGCTCAATCTCGTCTGGATCTATCTGCTCCTTGGCATAAAGTTGCTGATAGTATCACTGGAAAGCAGAGAGTATACCCCCTACATCAGAGATAAGACCATGCTGAGGTTCTAAAATCTGCTTGATATCGCCAGAAGCTGCCTGTTGCCTGGCATGGAATGCTAATGAGCGCCCCACCTTATCATAAAATTTGTATGCTTTGTTTTTCCATACAGTATATTTGTCTGCCACCTTCTTGGTGGAAATATCCCAGATAGCAGTCTTAGCGAGTATAACCCAGACCTGGGCATCCTCAATAACCAGCGGGAGCGCCCACCCGGCTAGTTCAGCACACATGCAATCCAGTAATGCAGCATCGTCAATGACAGGTCCTTCGATAGATCAAAGTGTGAAAGAACCTCCTGCATATATGAATTCTGCCATGGCCCATCTGCCATAATTATCCGCCCTGGTTTTAGTATGTCGAATCTTACCTTGCAGACCAATATCGCCACCCCACCTGTACGGGTTCTTTGCAGTGTCCTAGAAATAATGTGATATCCGGAGAATCCAATAGATGTATTTGTGACCCCTCCACATGGGTTTCTTGAAAACAAACTATGTCAGCATTTAAATCCTATCTAATATTTCCATAGCTGTGAGCTCTAGATATGGCTCAATCTCGTCTGGATCTATCTGCTCCTTGGCATAAAGTTGCTGATAGTATCACTGGAAAGCAGAGAGTATACCCCCTACATCAGAGATAAGACCATGCTGAGGTTCTAAAATCTGCTTGATATCGCCAGAAGCTGCCTGTTGCCTGGCATGGAATGCTAATGAGCGCCCCACCTTATCATAAAATTTGTATGCTTTGTTTTTCCATACAGTATATTTGTCTGCCACCTTCTTGGTGGAAATATCCCAGATAGCAGTCTTAGCGAGTATAACCCAGACCTGGGCATCCTTAATATCTAGTCCAGCCGAAATCGCGTCCATCAGTCCTGCCTCAGCCCACGAAAGAGCCCAATAAAGCTCCTGGAGATGACTTTTCTCCCTTTTCTGTCAACCCCAGCTGAATCTTACGGTCTCCCCCGGATCCCGGCCTTAAATGTATCCCATACTATGCCCATAGGGGTGGACCTCAGGTTCTCAGCCATGAATAATGGAAACCACTTCCTCATTGCAAGAGATAATCTTTGTCTAACAACAAGCCTTGCTCGAACGACCAGGACCTATTTGTTAGTGGGATAGCTTGGATATCAACCTCTAGCACTAGAGGGTTGTGTTCAGACATCACCCAAGGATATTTTAAAATACAAGAAGCAGGCAACCACCCACTGGATATAAAAAAATAATCTAGGCATGCATGAACTTTGTGGGGAGAGGAATAATATGTAAAGCCGGGATCGGTAGGTTCTTTCTCCGCCCATACATCTTAGAGCCCATGAGTTGTTACAAGCTGCACTAATGACTGAAAGACCTTAGGTTTTCGCCCTTGATAGATGGCTGCACCTGTCCTCAGGACACCCCTTTTAATATTAATCTTAAAGTCCTCACAGACAACCAGCGGGAGCGCCCACCCGGCTAGTTCAGCACACATGCAATCCAGTAATGCAGCATCGTCAATGACAGGTCCTTCGATAGATCAAAGTGTGAAAGAACCTCCTGCATATATGAATTCTGCCATGGCCCATCTGCCATAATTATCCGCCCTGGTTTTAGTATGTCGAATCTTACCTTGCAGACCAATATCGCCACCCCACCTGTACGGGTTCTTTGCAGTGTCCTAGAAATAATGTGATATCCGGAGAATCCAATAGATGTATTTGTGACCCCTCCACATGGGTTTCTTGAAAACAAACTATGTCAGCATTTAAATCCTGCATGTCTACATTCACCATTTGTCTCTTTCGACAATTATTCAACCTACAGATGTTAATTGAGGCTATTCTTATACTAGTCATGTTTTATTGTATTGCAAAATCACCTGGTAATCACCTGCCCGCACAAACACCCCCAACAAGTGTCTTGGACCCCCTCCGGCGCCTTTCCACGAGGCCCCCAGCCCGGCGCTCTCCTATCCAGCCCCCCTCCCCACCACCCATTCCCTGCCGTGAGCAAAAGGGTCAATCCTGACCCTAGTGATGGTGCCTGCCCACCAGCCGCCCCTACCCCCGGTCCCCGACCCAAACCATCCGGCCTGACAGACCAAAAGAAAAGCCCAAAGATAACCAAAAACCCAGAAGCAAGACAATACCCTCGCAGAAGAGAAAACAGCCCCTCTCCAGAAACCTAAGAGGCCCGCCCATAAGGTTCAAAGATATATACAGTGAGGGAGAGAGAAAGAAAAAATGATAATAGCAGAGAAGAGACCACTTCTACAAAAAAGGAGCCAGATGAATATCAGCCCTGTCCAGTCTCGTTAGAGATCTCCTTCAGATATTTTTGTTGTTTAATCTCCAAGAGAAATGTCTGAGTCTTTCCTTTGAATATAATCTAAAGACGGACCGGACTTAACAAATACACTTCACAGCTGAGTCACTGAAAAAGGGGAAAAAGCTGGCGAAGATGCCACCTCCTCTCCACTGTTTCATGGCAAAAATCTGGACAGACAAAGAAGCTATGCCCATCAAATGTCCTCTTTGCTTCTGGTCTTGCCTTATGGAAGATAGCCTGGCGTAGGAGAAAGTTGCTGAAGTAGACCGGTATGGCTCTTCGTTTCTCCTCCTGCTGAGAGTCTTTTTTTGGGGGTCAGAGGAAAGCAGTGGACCCTTTCGACTTCCAATTTCTCGTCCCATTGGGCAGGGTCGGGGAAGGCTGCTTTGAGTAGCTTCAAAATAAAGGATCTGATGTCATTTCCCTCCACTTTCTCTGCGAGACCAAGAAACCATAGGTATTTTCTACGGTGGTTGTTCTCAAAATCCTCCAACTTCCACATCACATCCACGAGCTGGGTCTATTGCAAGCTTTTCCGTTTTGCGACTACCGCTACAGCAGCGGCAATTACCTCTGCCCGTTCCTCAACTGCTGTTATTCGGTCTGCCATCTCCAAGCATATTTTGTTAACTTTGCATACTGCACCTTGAAATTTCTTAGTAGCTAGGTGGGCTCTTTTATGGTCCAGTCTAGCCTCAGACTGCATGTGCTTCAGGGTAGAATAAAATATATCCATTGAGGGTGCAGCATTTGTATTCGAAGGGGGAAACCCCTGCAGTATGCCTGATCTCTCTCTCTCATTCTCGCTATAGACCTGGCGAGTCATCGAATAGTCCCACTTCAGTTGTCGGGTAGTGCTTAGTTCTGGTCCTGACTCTCCATCAATCCTCCTTGATCTCTTGCTGCACCTTTTTGAGAGGGATAGTCTCTATTGGGTTGATAGTTTTATTCTCCCCGATTCGTGCAATCCCCAGATGAGTCCGGAACAGAATTAACATCCGTAAATACCTCACTGAAGCTAAGAAGATCAGATTCATCCATAAGGGAACAAAGATTATCTGCTCCTTCTGGAGATCCTCGGCTCCTGGTGTTCCTCTAAAAGGATTCTCAAGTCTCGTCCAGTTAATTTCACCTCTAATGATGGAGAGATAGTTGTCTCAGACCCCTGCGGCCTGACCCCTCTGGCCTCCATGATCTCCATTCTTGGCTTTGCTCTTTCACCACTGTCATTTTCTATTTCTTTTTGTAAAGTGCAATTTAATGAGCTTTGAACCACCCTGTCAGGCCCCCCTGATACATTATCCCCTAGACTTGCAGGTTCGTTCAAGAGATATGCTGGGGAAGACGACCTACCCTGATCCCTTCAGGTGTTGTCCCACATATTTACCAGAATTTCCGGTATAAAGGCATGTCTCTACTTAGGCATTTCAGGGCATGACAAAGTTGCTTGTGCACCAGGTTGGCCCGTTTTCAGCCCCTCCATAGCAGCATGGGATTAGCCAGTTGCAACCCCTGTATTTTACTCTGTTCTCCGTACTAGCTCTTTGCTTGGTGGAGCAGAACGTGCAGAGGCTGACCATGTAGGCTCCTCCTGGTCCTTTGCTTGCTTTCTTCCTTTCGGTGGCATCGCTGGGCTTCCAGTCCACCGAAACCAGGAAGAGACGCTGCGTCGCTCGTTGGGCAATAGAGGGGCTCTCCAGAAGATCCTGCCCGTCTGCAGCAGGTCTGAAGCGTAGCAGGTCTGAACCGTAGCTAAGCTGCCGACGGAGACGGAGACCTGCGCGATCCAGAAAGGAGGCAAGATTGAGCACCCAGTCGAGATATTTAAGTTGCAAATGGGGGAGCAGATAGCGTGGCAATCTAAGCTGCCACCATCTTGCTCCTGGTTACCAGTATCATATTATTTCTATAGAAACTTAAAATACACAAACATTGCAAATTATTAAGTTATAGTTCTACGTTAATTTTATAATTTACACACCGCCTTTAAATAACTTTTCACTTTATTTATTCTTTATCTACATACTAAGCTTAAACTACATTTCTAAACTAATACTTATGTCTAATTTATAATTTACGCAATACCTTCAAATTATCATAACTCATGCACATCAATACAGATTGTATTCAACTCGGTAACCACACTACATTAACTATAACCTGTGCTTCTCCATGCACTACTTATACCATTTAATATTATCTCACCTATACCATGTAAAATAATAGTATTTACAAGATGACATTGCAGATCAATCATTTATGAGAACGCAGTGCCTGAATGAGTGGAATGCAGTGCAGTAGAGTGAAGTGATGTAGCGAACAGCGGAGTAAATTGTTATATGGTTTAGTGGTATGTTATATATTACAGTGGTGTGGAGTGCATTAGAGTGGACAGGCGTAGTGTAGAATCAAGTAAATTGTTATAAATTGAAGTGAGGTCTTGTACAGTCCAGTGGAGTGGTGTGTCCTAGGGTATTGGAAAGTGTTGTAGAGTGTTGTGCACTTGGGTGTAGGGGCATAGAGTTGAGTAGAGGGTTGTACAGTGTAAGGGCATGGAGTGTAGTACAGTGTTGTATTGTGGCACAGACTGTAGTAGAGTCTTGCAGAGTGGAGTTGCATAGGGGGGAGTAGAGCATGGTATAGTGTAAAGTGTTATGCAATGGAGTAGCCTATAGTGGAGATCAGTGGAGTGGCATAGCATAGAGTGGAGTACCATGTTCTAGAGTACAGTAGCATAGAGTCGAGTAGATTGGAGTGGCATAGTATACAGTGTAGTAAAGTGTTGTACAGTGGAGTGGTGTTTGGTACGATGGAGTGAAGTGGTGTATTGCACAGTGTTGGAAAGTGCCACACTGTGGAGTAGAGTAGAGTCAGTAGAAACAGGAAAAGTCCCTGTGTGTGGGGAGTACTGTTCCTAATGAATGTTTTTTAGCAATTTACATCTAAAGTAAACATAAGACATCAATTAATAATTGGTTCATTAATGTCTCTTTTCTTTCGCAACATTGAAAAATGCTAACTTTTTCCATTTGTCAATAAACAATTATTATACAAACATTGCATACAAAAAGTTATTATATCACACAAACATTTTCAAAACATAAATACATAGGGGCACATGCATCAATATTGCTTTTTGCGATTCCTTAATTGCGAAAAATAAGGAATCGCAATTATGGAATTGCCAACTGTAATGCATCAAGAAATTGCTAAAAAAATAGCGATATCTTAAAATTCCTTAATCGCGATTCTCCAATTGAGAATCGCAATTAAGGAATACCTCCGCATCCATTCCTATGGGCCTAGAGGCCCATAGGAATGAATGTGAAGACATTCTTAATTTGCGATTCTCCATTAGAGAATCGCAAATTGAGAATGCAATTTCAAGGGTGCAGGGGTGTCCAAAGGACACCCTGTTGCACCCCTGAGATCTGCCTATAAGTACATCTTGCACACACACATGCCCCAAGGGCATGTTTGTGTGTAAAATGGAACTTTGAAAAATGCACTTTAGTGCATTTTTCAAAGTTTTCGCAAATTACCATGAAGGTCAACTTCATGGTAATTTGCTCCCCTTATTTGCGAATTCGCAATTTTTTAAAGTTTGATGCATTGCAATTAAGGAATCTCAATTTGAGATTCCTTAAATGCAATCGCAATTTGAGAAATCACAATTTTGCAATTTCTTAAATTGCAAAAAAGGACAAAAATGGTGATGCATCCCAAAAATTGAAATTGCATTCGCAAACGGCCGAATTTTGCGATTCGCACCATTTGCGAATGCAATTTACAATGATGCATGTGCCCCATAGTCTTTTATGAGACATGCGAGTATCTTTGGTTGTTGTTATCTCCGTGCACTCCCTTTATGAGGAACAACATTTATCAAAAAAGTTTTGTTTGGCGCAATCCTTGTCGCACTGTGCCTCATAGTGCCTTAAATTGTTGAGAGAGAATGTGATTAGAAGATCACGAAGGGTGCGCTCCTTCAACATGAAACTACAGGGTTTCTTCACTTGTTTGAGTATCTTGCAAGTAGAGAATCGGACGATAGTTTAGATCATCAAATTATTTTATTAATTTCAAGTTGATGTCTTTATCGATTATTTTTACAGATTCATTGAAATCATAAGAAATTCAATTGCATTACTTCATGCCCAATGCATTTCGGGTTAAGCGGGGTAACCCTTCGTCAGGGGCCTGTGGATGGAAACATACAGAACCTTAACATTCAGAAAATAAACCATGTATTCATATGATCACATAGTAAAAATACTTGATATAATTTATGACATGTGCCAACGAAAGACAAGCGTTGCCAACGTAAGTTAAACTAGGCATAACAATGTTCTGTGGAAACAATACACTGATGATAGCCAGCTAAGGGTTATGGTGCACGAGTGGGAAACTGAGTAAAGCAAATTGTGTAAAGCAAACTCGATAATGCGGGAAGAAACATACTGGGGACCGTATAGGCAGAGGAGAAGGTGTGAAGAAAAGACGGGTGGGGAAAAGGGAACCGGGGTCAAGAAGCGGGATATCAAACTTACTTGAAGAAGTAACGCAGAGTTCTTGCGGCGTTCCTAACACGGAACCGATCGAGTACAATGTGAGCCAATCAGAAGGCTTCTAATTGTGTAGTTGTCGGGTCACGTGATGACGCGACCAGAAAGTGCGCGGAATTGAGGGCGGGAGGAGCCCTCTAATTCAAAAATAATAGGTTTTGTGTGATCTGAATATGGAAATCGGTATTAAGACAATAGTGGAAAATATTACAACGGTACGAAAACCGTAAGAAGTAAAGAACAATGTGAACTGCATGCTGATAGAGTGGTTTCAGTCACGTGGGTGCAGAACCGAAAAGTAAACAGAGCTGTGGAGTGTGCGGTGAAATGACAGGTCACAATCACGTTGTGTCTGGGTTTATATGTTGGAAGACAAATGAAATAGAAGACAAGTATAAAAGTGGGGGAACCTGGTGAGAAAATCTGTAAGGAGAGGGAGACAGGGTGAATTGACTGAATGTGAGGAGAACATGTGAAAAACGATAAAATGATGTAAATGCATAAAAAATCATAAATACTTGAAACCTGAATAGGGTAGACATTCATTAAACAGAATACTAGAATCAGGTGAGGGCAGGAAAGGGCCTCAAGGTCCAATGATGCGCAACAATATCAAAGAAAGCATGAAAATTCAATTCTGTCATAAATCCCTGTCGGTTGAAGGGTATTTAATTTCTTAATCCAGAAAAATTCAGCCTGTAGGCGCTGTTTAACCCTTTCGATGCTCATGACGAGCTCAGCTCGTCATGAGGCACGGTTGAGCTGTGCTTATGACGAGCTGAGCTCGTCATAAAACAATAATATTCAAACAAGTTCAGCACAGGAGGGGAAAAGTCACAGCAGCCAATATGTTACCAGGGTCCATGTCACAGCGCTGTGGGAGTATCTCCAGTATGGTAAATTTCAATTGTGCTATTTGATGGTTGGATTCAAGCCAATGTGTGGCCACAGCAGATTTCGTATTCTTTGTCCGGATATTACTTTTATGCTCAGACATTCTTGTTTTAATCTTCCTTTCAGTTTGGCCAACATATATTTTGCCGCATGGGCATTTGATAGCATGAATCAAATTTTTCGAGTCACAAGTTCCAGTGTAATGTAAGTCAATTTTGTAACCTTTTGTAGGATGCATAAAAGTTTTTCCTGTTATTACATTATTGCAGTGTATGCAATTTAAGCATTTAGACATTCCTTTATGTTGTGTTTTGATTTCCTTTTTAGTAGTGAGAAACTCCTTCAGATTTCTTGATCTTTTAAAGGCAAAAGTTATTTGGTCGCTGTACAGATTTTGTAAATCAGGTTCATCTTTGATTAAAGACCAATGTTGATTGATAATTTTCTTAATCTTTTTGGCTTCTGTCGAGAATTTCAGAACGCATACTGTTTTTTGTTCGGTTGTTTGTGCTGTTGGCATCAACTGAAATGAATAAAATAATTCGATGATCTAAACTATCGTCCGATTCTCTACTTGCAAGATACTCAAACAAGTGAAGAAACCCTGCAGTTTCATGTTGAAGGAGCGCACCCTTCGTGATCTTCTAATCACATTCTCTCTCAACATACGAGTATCTTCCCATTGATGGCAAGCTCTTGTAATTAAGAATTTACATAGTTCCCAGCCTTTTTACATGGAAACTTTTCCCAATGCTTTTATCGGCAGAGATTCATCGTGGATTGACTAGACCGATTACGCTACGGGCAGTTATTTCACCATCTGGTGAGTGCTAACATGTTTACATTCACGATCACTTTTTGTTGTATTTCAGGTGTATAGTAAACTTATTCACACTGTTTACAGGAGGATCACACTACTCAACGTATTACCCAGTATTTTGTTGCCGATCGATTCAGTAAGAATAACCTTGGATATTTGTCACTTGGCACTTTTTATCACAAAGCTCCATTTTTAACATATTTTTCCTTTCTCACAGTTTGCCCATTCTTATGGGCACTTCACCCACTCGTATTTTCCCTGGGATATTATTCTTATTGTCTAGGGTGAGCCTCACTTTTTTGTAAACAGGTACCTTGTTCTTGGTCACTTCCCCTCGTTCTTACAAGTTACCTGTATCACTCGAGGATACACTCTATCAAATAACAGGCACTACATTTCGTAATCGTTCACTTTCCTTTTGTAATTTTCACTTATCACTCAGTGTGCTAATGTTGCAGGGATTCTGCTCATACACAGAACTAAGCATGGAGACCCAGGACCTCAGTGAATTGTGGTGGACCCAAAAACTCACCTCAGTACCTAGAACCCCTAACCGACTAGCATCAGTGTCTCATTAGCTCTTTGTCCTATAGCAGGTACCAATGACTAAACAACCCAGAACATGCAACTTAGGTTACTCTCAGGAATGGTGGGAATCAAGAACACTCTTTCGTTTTATTCTCATAGCAGTCCACAACATGTGTGAAAAGACACACGATAAAGTTTAAAATGTTTATTTTAACGACGTGCACTAAGATGCAGTATTTTTGCTAACATAGGCAGGCATATGATTAAAAATAATACAATCAGCATTGTTACAATTCCATAAAACACAAAGGGAGAAATCATATTCTAATGATAGAGGAAAGAGGTCCTATAGTGCCTTGTATGCCATCCTCCTTAGCTAGGAACTGGGTTTTATAATAATAGAAGGTCTTTTAGGCTTGAATGGGGAACCCCATACCTCCAATATCAGCAGGAGTGAATCACGTCAGGATCTGCAAAAGCTCCCTCTTTCTGGAAACGGATTTTCTCCAAGTGTTCAAATCATGCATGCAGTACAATATTAAAGGAGCCAGAATTTCAGCTAGCTGCAGCTGCGTGCATGTTGTGTCTAGAGCATGAGCCGATCAGCCTGAACAACACCTAACATTGTTATGATAACCTTGGAGGCTTCAGCACTCACTGTGCAGACTAAGGTTGATATGTAAGTCTAGGGATGTTGAGAACAAGCCATTCTCATGTCAAGAAGTTGATAATGCAACAGCGACTTCTGGGACTGAATTCCTGCCTGCTCAAATGCGACGATTCAGCACGCCATCTTCCATGATGATCATGGAAGATGGCGTGCTGAGTCATCGCACATGATTTCAATGTGTATGCAAATCGTAATTATGATGATAGTTCCGGATGAAAATGACATGAATATTGGAATTGTATAATTGTATTGTTGCACTTTGAAATTTTTGAGTGGTCTCATTGATATGATTTAAGCTGTTGTATAACTAATGAAAATAACAGAAAAGGTTTTCTTACAGAAAAGAGTAAAAAAAGAATTTAATAAAAGAATAAAATGAAACAAACATAAATACATGTTTTACCTGTATGTATAGTAGTGGGTAGCCCAGAGAGCTTATATAAGCCTACAAGAAAAGGATACAGGTCGGGTGGGAGTTCCTCACATTATTATTATTCGAGAGACTGGAGTGGCGTACAGCGCAATAGCATATAGTGGAGGGGCGTAGAGTGGAGTGGCATAGAATCGAATGGCTTAGAGAGGAATAACATAGAGTGGAGTGGGGTAGAGTGGAGCTACATACAGTGGAACAGCATAGAGTACAATGTTGTACAGTGCAGTGGCGTACAGTGAAGTGCCATTAACTGGAGTGCTGTACAGTGGAATAGCGTAAAATACAGTGCTGTAGAGTGGAGTGGAGTAGAGTGGAGTGGGGTAGAGTTGAGTGGCATGCAGTGTAATAGCATAAAGTGGAGTGGCATACACAGACATTGCATAGAGTGGAGTGGCGTAGAGTGGAATTGGGTAGACTGGAGTATCATACAGGGAACCAGCTTAGAGTGGAATGTCATAGAGGGAAGTGGTGTTGAGTGGAGTTGTATACAGTGGACAAGTGTACAGTATAGTAGCATTCACTTAAATAACGCACAGTGCAGTAGTGTAGAGTGGGGTGGCATACAGCAGAGTGACATTACCTGGATTGTCATACAGGGGAGTAGCGTAGATTGTAATAGTATACAGTGAACTGGCTTAGAGTGGTACAGTAAAGTGGTGTATAGTGCAGTGGGGTATAGTTGAGTAGCATAAAGTGGAATAGCATATATAGGAGTGGCGTAAAGCGGAGCGGAGTAGACTAGAGTGGTATAGAGTTGAACAGCCTACAGTTGAGTGGTGTAGAGTGTAGTTATGTAAAGTAGAATAGCATATAGTGGAGTGGCATAGAGTAGAGTGGGGTACAGGGGAGTCGTGTAAAGTGGAGTGGCTTACAGTGGACTGGTGTAGAGTGGAATAGCATAGAGTGGAGTGGACTGGAGAGGAATTGAGTGGAGTGGAGTGGCATAGAGTGGAGTTGTGTACAGCAAAGTAGCGCACATTGGAATGGTGAAGAGTGGAGTGGCGTTGAGTAAAGTGTAGTACAGTGTAAAAGAGTACAGTGGTATAGCGTAGAGTGTAGTGGCATAGAGTGGAGCAGCATACATTGTTGTGAGGTAAACTGTAGTAGCATACAGTACAATAGCATATGGTGAAGTGGCGTAGAGTGGAGTGCTATAGAATGTATATCGTATAGTAATGTGACATACAGTGGAGTGGTGTAGAGTGTAATAGCGTAGACTGGAGCGGCATAAAGTGGAGTGGCATAGAGTGGAGTATTGTAGAGTGGGGTGGGGTGCAGTAGACTGGCGTATAGTGGAGTGGCATAGAGTAGAGTGGCATACAGAGGAATAGGGTATATTAGAGCAGCGTACAGTGGATTAAAGTATAGTTGAATGGCATAGAGTGGAAAAGCATACAGTAGAGAGTCGTACAGCGGAGTTGTGTACTGTGGAATAATATAGCATGGATTGGTGTACCGTGGCATAGCATACAGTGGCATTCAGTTGAGTGGCGTAGACTGGAATGTTGTACAGTTGATCAGCGTATAATGAAATAGCATACAGTGGAGAGGTGTACAGTGCAGTGGTGTAAAATTGAATGTGTTGCAGTTAATTGGCGTACAGTGGATTGTGTAGTGGAATAGCGTAGAGTGGAGTGGCGTGGCGTGTCGTACAGTGTAATAGAGTAGATGTTATAAAGTACAGTGAATTGCCATAGAGAGGAGTGGTGTAGAGTGGATTTCCTGAGAATTGGTTGATATACAGTGTAATAGTGTGCACTGGATTCTCATAGAGTTGAGTGGCATATGGTGGAATGGCATACAGTACAGTGGTGTACACTAAAGTGGAATAGAGTGGAATAGTGTAGAGTGTAAGGTCATAGAGAGGAGTTGCGTATAGTGGAATAGTGTACAGTGGAGTAGCGCAGAGTAAATGGGCCTACAGTGGGGTGGTATAAACTGGAGTCTCATAAAATGGAGTGGTGTAGAGTGTAGTAGTGTACAGTGGAGAAGCCAAGAGTGGAGTGGCGTACATTGGAGTGACGTATAGTGGATTAACATAGAGTGGAGCGGTGTATAGTAGAATGACTTAGAGACGAGTGGCGCAGAGTGTAATAGCATAGAGTGGAGTGGGGTAGAGTGGAGTGGAGTGGCAAAGAGTTCAACAGCATAGAGTTGAGTGGTGTGGACTGTAGTTGTGTACAGTAGAATAGCATATAATGGAGCAGCATAGAGTGGTGTGGCTTACAGCGGAGAGGTGTAGAGTGGAATAGTGTTGAGTGGAGTGGAATGACATAGATTGGAGTGGCGTACAGCAGAGTAGCATACAATGGAGTGGCGAAGAGTGGAGTGGCGTAGAGTGTAGAGTGGTACTGTGTAAAAGCATACAGTGATGTAAGGTACAGAGCAGTGGTGTAAAGTGGAGCAGCGTACATTTGAGTGAGGCACACTGTAGTGGTATACAGGACAATAGTGTATGGTGCAGCATACAGTGGAGTGGCATAGAGTGTAATAGCATAGAGTGAAGTGGCTTAGACCGGAGTGGCTTAGAGTGGAGAGGCATAAAGTGGAGTAGCGTTTAGTCAGGTGGGGTACAGAAGAGTAGCTTACACTGGAGCGGCGTACAGTGGAGTGGCATACAGTGGAATAGCGCATTTTAAAGAGGCGTACAGCGGATTTGCGTATAGTGGAGTAGCATAGAGTGGAATAGCATACAGTAGAGTGTTGTACGGTGAAATAATGTAGAGTCTATTGGTGCACCGAGGAGTACCATGTAGTGGCATATAGTGGAATGAAGTAGACTATAGTGTTGCACAGTTGTTCAGCATACAGTAGTCTAGCGTACAGTGGAGTGGTGTACAGTGCAGTGGCGTACAGTGCTGTGGTGTAAAGCCGAGTGTGTAACAGTTGAGTGTTACACAGTGGAATAGTGGAATAGTGTAGTGGACTATCATAGAGTGAAGTCGCATAGAATGTAGTGACATAGAGTGGACTATCGTACAGTGAAACAGTGTCCACTGGAGTGGGGTAGAGCAGAGGGGCATAGAGTGTAGTGGTGTAGAGTGGAGTAGCGTAGACTGGAGTGGCATAGGTTAGAGTGGCATACAGAGTAGTGATATAGAGTGGAATGTTGTAGAGTGGATTACCATAAAGTGGAGTGTTGTAGAGTGGAGTGGAGTGGGGTGGAGTGTAGTGGGTTGGAAAATGGACTGATGTACAGTGTAATAGCATAGAGTGGAGTGGAGCACACATGGTGGAGTGGCGTACAGTGTTATAGCGTAGAGTGCAGTGGTGTACACTAAAGTGGCATAGAGTGGAATAGCGTAGATTGTAAGGTCATAGAGTGGATTTGCATGCTGTGGAATAGCATACAGTGCAGTGGTGGAGAGTACATGGAGGTACAGTGGAGTGGCATACACTGTAGCCTCATAAAATGAAGTGGCATAGAGTGATGTAGTGTAGTGTAGTAGTCTAGATTGGAGTGGCGTAGAATGAAGTGGTTTGGAGTGGAGTGGCATACAGTGAATTAGCGTATAGTGGAATAACATAAAGTGGAGTGGCTTAGAGCACAATAGCGTAGAGTGGAGTGGTGTAGAGTGAGAGCAGTGGTGTATATTGGAGTGTTGTCATTAAAATAGATGTGACATGAAAGTGTGTGAACAAGTGTAAATGTAATGTGGCAGGAAAATACATTATTAGGTGTAAAAGGTAATTTTTGATGGTATGTGTGAATAGTGTAAGTATAATACATAGTTATATATTGTGCCGCGGTATATCATGGTAAGTTCCCCGTATACCACCATACAGGCACATGATAGGCAGTATGTGACTGCACATTGGCTGTCTTTACCAAACATAAAACATAGCCATGTAGTTTCAGCATAGTTTAGCTGAGCTCTGCGTTTGGATGCATTCTGGGTAAGGATCTTAGATATAGGTAAGTAGTAATTTTTGTTTGTTGTTCCCTACCTATTACCACTTTATTAAAGTGTTAATAGATAGAGGAATGTATTTATAATATTCTAAAAATTTTTACAGCAGTTTAGGGAGAACCATAATTTTTTTGTAATTTGTGCAGTCATTTGCAGGTATTACATTTGTACTCTGTAGACTTTTTTGTGAAGATGCACACCTGTTAAAAATAGAAAATACACAGTGGTATACTATATTTGTAAAATATAGGGTAGTACAGCATATTTTTAATTTTTGAACATATTAATTTTTTAAGAATGTTTTTTAAGTACTGCATTATACCCGAGGCAGTACCGCAGTACTCTGCACATTCTTTAAAAAATATATAGAAACTTCTAAATATTTCTATCAACTTATCACCACTTCATAAAGTGATAATAGGTAGGGGAATGTGATAATAGGTAGCGGATAATTTTCAAACCTAATACTTAACTATATCTAAGGATGAAACATAGAACACAGCAAATGTGTACCTAAAAGCAACATAGCAGCCTTTAACTTTGGTAAAGGCAGCCATTAAACAATCACATAATGCCTTGCCATAGCTATGTACCACTGTACTTCACCAAAATACTGCAAAGGTTTGTGACAAAAGATTTCAGTGCCTTATAACTTTAGAAATATTTACCCTACTTACATGTAGTACCCCAGAGGATCATCTTCACACCATAATGTATAATCGTGCCAAATTTCAAGTAAATCCATTCAGTTATTTTTACACTTTGTGAGATACAAAAGTCAATAGAAAATGCATTGTGAAAAAACATGTTTTGGGACCCTCTTTTTATCTTTGTACCCCCTTGACCAGTCACTGTGAAACTTTCCATCCTCTGCCAATGTAGAATAAGCTATAGTTCTGGAATGTTTTGTGGAGATTTGTCAAACAAAGGCAAAGTTATTAGCAAATGAAATTCTTCAGAGGGATTCCTATACCTGGGAATCCTAACTATAACTACAGAGTGGCTAATGAAACTCTGTAGTATATATATATAAATATATATATATTCACTGAAAAAAACATAGGTTATAGACCATATATAGTTAGGAATTAGCATTTACAAAACCTTATTTTACTCACACAAAACCATTGAAATTCGCATATATAGTTAGTTGCACTAACTATATATCGCGCATCCGCAATCCACTGCTGATCATGTCACATATTACATCATTCATGACATGGTCAGTGACATCACTGATGACATCTCAAATGACATCACTGATGACATCACTGATGACATCTCAAATTGCATCACTGATGACATCACTGATGACATCTCATTTGACATTACTGATCACATCACTGATGACATCATTCATGTGATAATACGATGAACCTCTTCAGACTCTAATATAACCTTAGATACACTCAGTGTAAACAGACACTCACAGACTGTCACTCATCCATGGAGTTACTCACACACCTAGTCAGTCATGCAAAGAATCAATCACACCTCCGTTTCCTCAACTATACAGTTATACACACCTTACTTATTCAAACATATACAAACACATATTTACTCTCTTATACAATCCCTGATACAATTTCACAATGATCCATACAGCCACTCACACATTCACTGGCTCTTATGCACATTTATTTATATATGTCAACTCTCACATGTACTGTGTTTTACATATGTACTTACTTTGACATGTAGCACTGAGATATCCATTCACTCACCAATACACTCATGCACACAGTCAACCGCCCATACAGCTGTTTCCACATGCACTTTTGAACCCATACATCTAGTAAATCAACTGCTCACACATCTATGCACAGAGTCATACACCTCCCAGCCACCCACACACACACTCAGTCTCCCATACAAATACTTGGGCAACCAATCAATAACCCATATAGTTACTCATATAGCTACTGATCAACACATGCAGCAGTTTACAGAACAACAGACATAATGATGCACAAATTAAGACAGTTTAGTCACTAACCCATGCACTCAGTGAGACACATTTAATCACTCACTCATACAGTCAGTCATGCACCTACTAAATCCTTCATCCATACACTTATACATCCACTCATTCTTCAATATGTAAGACATATTTTAACTTTACAGAAACATTCAGTCACTGGACGTTGTCATCAGTGATGTCATCAGTGATGTCATTTGAGATGTCATCAGTGATGTCATCAGTGATGTCACTGACCATGTCATCAATGATGTAATATGTGACATGATCAGCAGTGGATTGCGGGTGCGCGATATATAGTTAGTGCAACTAACTATATATGCGAATTTCAATGGTTTTGTGTGAGTAAAATAAGGTTTTGTAAATGCTAATTCCTAACTACATATGGTCTATAACCTATGGTTTTTTCAGTTAATTTTCAAGGTTTTGTAAATGCTAATTCCTAACTATATATGGTCTATAACCTATGGTTTTTTCAGTGAATTTCAATGGTTTTTTAATAGCAAATATCAAAAGCTGTAAAATGTATTTTTCTTTTAAAGGAAAAATATATTTAATATGTATTTAATATAATTTTTTTATGTATATAAATTTTTTGAGGGAACAAATTTATCAACTATCATGCTGAAGAAGAGTATGGAGAAAAAAAACAAAGAGGAGGACTAAAAGGAAAGAACAATCAGTTCAAAAATACAATTGCTTTAAAGCATGAAGTGCTTTTCCACACATTTACATTTAAATAACCCATATTAGAACATACAAAATATCTACAGAGGAGACGGCGTACATTGAATTTTAGACTCTTCATTGGTACCTACATGTTGGTACTTACATCACCCACACAACACAACAGCTCTATTCAGAGCTACCCTACCTCAAAGCACTCTAAAATATTATTTTACTATTTCCCTTGGTTTTCCCCTTGTTACGCTTACCGGAACGCTACCCGGTGCGCGGACCGGGCGCTAACAGTTTTTTTTTACATATATGGGCCTCCTCAGCCACCCTCAGAAAACCTAGGGGGTCAGGATATGTCTCCCGTGCCCCCTTATACCCATTCCCAACATTGTTTATCCTCCATCTTGTGACTAAATTAGTCCGAAATACAAGATGGCAGACTCCTGTTACGCTACCGGTGAGCTACCCGGTTCGCGTACCGGGTAGCGCTTCCACCGCGAAAAATCGAAAAAAAATGTATTTTATTTTTTTGCCCCGCAGGGCCCTTTAATAGCCCCCACATCAATCCTAGGGAGTCAGGAGGGGTCTACCTTGCTCCTTTCATTAATTTCCCCCTTCATTTATTTCCATCTCTTGTCTCTCGATCCTACCGAGAGACAAGATGACGGCCACTCCGGACTGTTTAGAATGTTGAGAGTCACCGGAGAGCCAATCCGCTTCTCCTCGCGAAGTTCCGTTACGCGTCTGGTACGCGAACCGGGGCGCTAACCGGGACGCTGTCACAGATATATATTTTTTTTTGGAAGCTAATTTCTCAAAATCCACTGGAGCACATATCTTGAGACCTAGCAAAGGCACATCGGGCAAACAGTCTCTGCAATTTTGCCAAGTTTCATAGAAATCCATTCAGCCGTTCGAGCTAAAAGTGAGTCCAACCGCCGTATGGAAAACTCAATGTTAAAAACACGTTTTGGGACCCCCCTTTTTTCTCGGCCCCCGCTTGACGAAACCCCCCCAAACTTTCAGGGGACGCTCAGAAACAAAATGTGCCATTTTCCTGAACATTTCAGCCAATTCCGTCCATCAACACCAAAGTTATTCAACATAGAATTTTCAGAAATCCCTTTTTCAAAAAAATCCTAACTATTTATACCTACTGGCGACCGCCAGTAGGTAATATATATATATATATATATATATATATAACATTTCTATGGCAAAATGAAACCCCTCATTTTGTTCCTTTGCAAAATAAATGTTTTAAGTGTTAACACTTTATTACAATCAAGATGACTTCAGGTGTGCCATACTTTTGTCATAAGTAAGACTGTTAGCGCTCTAGTTGTTCTTTAGAACACTCTGGGACATTCTGTCACTGGGCTATAGTTGGGCTACATCTGGCTGATATTTGGGCTACATTAGTTTTTTTTGTCTCTGGTGGCCATCTTTGGGCTACATTGGGCTACATTGGGCTACATTGGGCTACATTTGGGCTCTAACATATATATAGCCCAATGTAGCCCAATATATATTTTTCAAAGTTAATTTTCGTAAAAAACACTGGAGCATATATCTTGAGACATAGCAAAGGCACATCGGGTTACCAGTCCCTACAATTTTGCCAAGTTTTGTGGAAATCCATTCAGCCGTTCGAGCTAAAAGTGAGTCCAACCGCCCTATGGAAAACTCAATGTTAAAAACACGTTTTGGGACCCCCTTTTTTTCTCGGCCCCCGCTTGACGAAACCCCCCCCCAAACTTTATGGGGACGCTCAGAAACATAATGTGCCATTTTCCTGAAAATTTCAGCCAATTCCGTCCATCAACACCAAAGTTATTCAACATAGAATTTTCAGAAATCCCTATTCAAAAAAATCCTAACTATATATACCTACTGGCGACCGCCAGTAGGTAATATATATATATATATATATATATATAACATTTCTATGGCAAAATGAAACCCCTCATTTTGTTCCTTTGCAAATTAAATGTTTTAAGTGTTAACACTTTATTCCAATCAAGATGACTTCAGGTGTGCCACACTTTTGTCATTAGTAAGACTGTTAGCGCTCTAGTTGTTCTTTAGAACACTCTGGGACATTCTGTCACTGGGCTATAGTTGGGCTACATCTGGCTGATATTTGGGCTACATTTGTTTTTTTTGTCTCTGGTGGCCATCTTTGGGCTACATTGGGCTACATTGGGCTACATTGGGCTACATTTGGACTCTAACATATATATAGCCCAATGTAGCCCAATATATATTTTTCAAAGTAAATTTTTGTAAAAACCACTGGAGCATATATCTTGAGACATAGCAAAGGCACATTGGGCTACCAGTCCCTACTATTTTGCCAAGTTTTGTGGAAATCCATTCAGCCGTTCGAGCTAAAAGTGAGTCCAACCGCCCTATGGAAAACTCAATGTTAAAAACATGTTTTGGGACCCCCCTTTTTTCTCGGCCCCCGCTTGACGAAACCCCCCCAAACTTTCAGGGGACGCTCAGAAACAAAATGTGCCATTTTCCTCAAAATTTCAGCCAATTCTGTCCATCAACGCCAAAGTTATTCAACATAGAATTTTCAGAAATCCCTATTCAAAAAAATACTAACTATATATACCTTCTGGCGACCGCCAGTAGGTAATATATATATATATATATTTTCTGTCCATCTCAGGATTAACATGAGACATATACCATGCATAGAATATGGCTGTATATCCCGGTTCAGGGTCAGGGGTTATGGTGAGAAATTACTGAACAACACCCTAAATAGAGTCAGAGGAATAGAGAGACAGACTCTCCTGACTAATATTCCAGACCATGGGAACCGTAGAGGAACACCAGGCGATAATAAGGGCAAATTTAGAGTCATAACTCCCTATTCATCAGGAGCTGAAAATCTAAGAGCTATGTTAAGGAAGAACTGGCACATTCTCCTAACGGACACTGTGCTCAAAGAAGACCTATCAACCCAGCCACTCCTAACCTTTAGTAAGGCCAGATCAATAGGCGACATAAGGTGACCAGCCACTTTGAAAAAATGCCCCGAAGAATCAACACCTTGAGGGAGCAAATAGGCTTTTACCCCTGAGGGAACTCACGACTGAGGAAGAGCAAGTCCTAAGCCTCGGATTAACATTCTGCCCCAACAATGAGCTGGAATACACCCAGACCAAAATAGACTTGTTCCGCTTCACACGCAAGTTAAAACTACACAAACATTTTAAACTGCGACCACACCTACAGAACAAGGAGAATCAAGGATCCAGGATAACAGCAACTGACGCTTTAAGTGTCGGGGATCTACGCTCAGTAGAAATACTGGGTGACTTAGAATTGGAATGGACACAGGACCTTGCACAACTAGATATAGCCCAAAGAGCTGAAATGCCAGGCATAGACCAAGAAAGAGACACGAGTAGATTTAAACCAGTGTCTATCTTTGTTCCCCAATCCCCTTGGGATGCTGTAGATGTGTTTTCTGAAGCCATGAACAATGACCTATTAAAGTATCGCAAAGCCAACCACCAGGACCGGAATCATAACATCACGGAACAACAAAGACAAGCCCTGAAGACTCTGATGACAGACACGAACATAATTGTGAAGCCCTCGGATAAGGGCGGGAATGTGGTTTTAATGACACGAGAAAACTACAAACAGGAAGCATTAAGGCAGCTCTCGGACGAGAGATTTTACAGCAAGTGTACTACTGAGGTCTACCAGCAAAGTATTAAAGATTATGATATACTGATCGCCAAGTGGTATGACCGTCATATGCTGAATAGAGATGAACATCTGTTCTTACGAACAAACTGCTCCATGACTCCTACATTTTACCACCTCCCAAAATTGCACAAACATCGTGATTGTCCACCTGGCCGTCCAATAATCTCCTCCATAGGGAGCCTTACAGAAAATATGTCTCGCTTTGTGGATCATACCCTGTTTCCCTTGGTATCCACTCTGGATTCTTATGTGCGAGACACAAAAGACTTTCTGATGAAATTACAGAACTTGGTGTGGGAATCAGGATATTTATTGATGGTATTAGACATTACTAGTCTTTATACAATAATTGAACATCATCATGGACTAGAGGCTGTGAAATTTGCATTAGAACAACGCCAACTACGATTTTCGAGACATAACATAATGATTCTCGAATTCGTAGAATTTTGCCTGACCCACAACATTTTTCTGTTCGAGGATCAATTGTACATTCAGAAGTCTGGGACGGCGATGGGTACCTGCTTTGCCCCCAGCTACCCAAACTTGTTTGTGGGCTGGTGGGAGGAGCAGGTACCCAGGAGCTGCGCACTAGGAGGGGAAGAAGGGAAGGTCATCTGCTGGCATCGGTACATCGATGACCTTTTCTTAGTGTGGAAAGGCAATCTTGAAACGGCCTATGAATACATCAATGTCCTGAACAGAAATAAAATCAATCTCCATTTCTCGGGAACAGTGAGTCCGGTGGCAGCGGACTATCTGGATCTCAGAATATATGTAGAAGAAGGACACCTCCACACAAGCCTCTTTAGGAAAGAAACTGCTGGCAATTCAACACTCTTTGCCAGCAGCAGCCACCCTCCCCAACTGATCAACAGTATCCCCTACGGGGAATTATTAAGGCTCCGTAGAAATTGTTCAAAAACATCTGATTTCGAAGCGGCTGCTTCGGAATGTATATCCCGGTTCAGGGTCAGGGGTTATGGTGAGAAATTACTGAACAACACCCTAAATAGAGTCAGAGGAATAGAGAGACAGACTCTCCTGACTAATACTCCAGACCATGGGAACCGTAGAGGAACACCAGGCGATAATAAGGGCAAATTTAGAGTCATAACTCCCTATTCATCAGGAGCTGAAAATCTAAGAGCTATGTTAAGGAAGAACTGGCACATTCTCCTAACGGACACTGTGCTCAAAGAAGACCTATCAACCCAGCCACTCCTAACCTTTAGTAAGGCCAGATCAATAGGCGACATGTTGGTGACCAGCCACTTTGAAGAAATGCCCCGAAGAATCAACACCTTGAGGGAGCAAATAGGCTTTTACCCCTGCGGCCGCTGCAAAGCGTGCACAGGGAGTAAACGGGTCCTTTTCTACACCATAACCGATACTGGCAGGAAAATGAATATCAACAAATTCCTCACCTGCAGTACGCAATATGCCGTCTACTGTTTACAGTGCCCCTGTGGCTTACGCTACATTGGGAGCACGATTAAGGAGATCAAGCTCAGAATACTCGAGCATATGAGAGCCATCGACAAAGTGCATCAGGCATATCCAGTGGCTCGCCACTTTTCAGAGGCCCATAACCGAGATCGGAGCAAGCTCCAATATTTTGGCCTGGATGTTGTACCTCCTAATACACGTGGCGGTGATCGCCTACGCAGATTAAGGAGACTTGAATCCAGATATATTAAAGATCTTACAACTAAACACCCTAAAGGTCTAAATAGTGGGGAGGAGATGGCCGTTCATCTGGGGAAATAAGTCTAAATGATTCGAAAATAACAACAGGTGCACATTGATTCATGAAGACAGCTTATTTGAAATAACTGGAATTAGAACTATTTGAGTGCCATCTTCTATATGTGAACTATACACCACTGTATACAAAAGCTCTAGAAGTATGTTTGATCTGTGTCATACGAAGATATTCTTGTGAGAGACCTTTCAATGCCAAATGATCTAACATACTTGTTTTATTTCTCTAAAAAAACTTCTCGATATGAATTCGGAATATGATGTGAGTTCTGAAACAGAAGATTACCTAGCTGGATATTTTTATGGGTTCATTGAAAGAGATTCTCTCAGTTTATTTTTCCACTGTACCTTTTGTTTTGTTTTGTTTTTCATCACAATCTCTTGAGAGATTGATCTTGATATTGATATGTGATTTTTAGATTATAACTAATCTAATGGACCTTTTGCTGCCATACGTGAGGCCTCTCACTTTAGAAACCCCACACTCTAGCTACGAGTAACTTTAATTGAAATGTTATTGAGTTAGAAGTTTCACATTTGGATTACATGCATTTTGATTATTTATTTTATAAGGGGACATTAGCCGATCCACGGCTAGATTTTTTCTGTCCATCTCAGGATTAACATGAGACATATACCATGCATAGAAAATGGCTGTTGCCCATCAGTGGGCTTGAATGTCCGTTTCATCTTTGGGTCAATGTGAATTGGTGTTATTCATAACAAACATTGTAAGATGGCCGCCGCCATTCGGTGTATGGTGCGAGTCCCCTTTCTAAGTCTATGCCTTAGTGAATGTGGGAGTGAGTTGATAATGTTTAAAACTATGTTGGGAGAAAACACAGTGCATCACACACTGACGAAGGCAGAACGCCGAAACGCGTCTGTGTGCACCCCCTCACTGAATAAAAACTAGTGTGTTGAAACTCCACCCTCGAGTGCTGTCTGTTCTTCTAGGAGCTTGGAAGGATTTGAGCGTCATGTGTGGCGGTGTCCACGAACCGCCGACAGCACCCGCCGACGAGTGAGCAGCCTTTTTCCGTGGAAAAGGAGCGTTTTTAAGTGTATGGCTGCGCACCGCCTGATCCAATATGGGAACCCGAGCCTGAGTACAAAGTACGGAGGAGTACGCGAAGCAGACGCCGAGTGTCTCCCGAGGAAGCCATCTCCGGTGAGCATTAACATTGCGCAAAATCGTATATTCCCATCTCTGTATGCCAGGAAGTATTGGAATTGTTTGGCCAGGCGATAGAGGGGCGGAGCATTCAACACGCTGACACTCGCGGGGGAGGTAGCACTACCTGCGTGCACGAGTCCAGGATAGGCACAACAGAAGTTTAAGACTGTGCAGGCCACGTGCACAACCCAACATGTTTTCTGATGCGGAACGTCAAGCAGCAGCAAAGGGCATGTTCAAAAGGCTAGAAAGAGCGCCTGTTACAGCTGACATGCCAACAGTGGAAACGTCCAGTAACCCACTTCTAATGACTATGACAAAACTAGAGCGTCTCCATGAAAGGGAGATCCGCAAGTGGTGGGAGGCGACAAGTCTCACCAACTACATTGAAGAAGAAAGGGTGCCACGAGGACTGAGGGTCCATACAGTACCCTCTTATGAGAACCCGGACCCACAACTGCTCACAGACTGGTTCGAACACACTGCTCAATATTGCGAAGGAACTTTGAAAATACTCGTAGAATATGCATGGAGCGATAGAGAACGGGCGCTGACAGACATCGCATCAATTAATAATGAATTGGATAGCGAAACGGATTCCAGCCTAATAACAACAATTGGACAGATGAGAGAACAGATGAAAGCCAGGCTAGTAAAATATGAAGCCAAAATAAGACTCCGTAAACAGGAGAAATACGAGAGAGACGCTAATGACTACCACACTGGACGCGTACTCACGTATGCAAAAAAGTTCGGCGCTCCACGCAAGGCCCTCCAGAAAATAAGAAAGGAAGGTGCTGGGACAACAAACGAAATGGGGGAAGTAACATCTGAATCTGACATAACTGAAAATGAATCAGAAGGAAACCAGTCAGACCCGGAAGAACGCAGAAGTAACAAAGGACCGAAGGCAACAGAAAAGAGCAAGAAGACCCCTTTTCAGGAGGAGTACGAAGTGATAAAAAGCACCTGGCTCCGGGGTGGGAAAAACAAACCACGGGATACAAGTACCCAAGAAGCAGAAAAAGAAGGAGAACCAGAAGGGCAGGTGGGGGGAACAAGAGGCAGAGGCAGAGGCGGTGCACGACCATCCCGCTGGTCGAAGCGGAACCGCACCAACAAGAAATAGTGCCATCTGCCATTAACACCACTAGAGTGAACAACACCCTCCAAACCCCTAACATCGGGAATGAAGAAATCAATTTAACAGTGGTCAATTTAACCACCAGGGAACTCACGACTGAGGAAGAGCAAGTCCTAAGCCTCGGATTAACATTCTGCCCCAACAATGAGCTGGAATACACCCAGACCAAAATAGACTTGTTCCGCTTCACACGCAAGTTAAAACTACACAAACATTTTAAACTGCGAACACACCTACAGAACAAGGAGAATCAAGGATCCAGGATAACAGCAACTGACGCTTTAAGCGTCAGGGATCTACGCTCAGTAGAAATACTGGGTGACTTAGAATTGGAATGGACACAGGACCTTGCACAACTAGATATAGCCCAAAGAGCTGAAATGCAAGGCATAGAACAAGAAAGAGACACGAGTAGATTTAAACCAGTGTCTATCTTTGTTCCCCAATCCCCTTGGGATGCTGTAGATGTGTTTTCTGAAGCCATGAACAATGACCTATTAAAGTATCGCAAAGCCAACCACCAGGACCGGAATCATAACATCACGGAACAACAAAGACAAGCCCTGAAGACTCTGATGACAGACACGAACATAATTGTGAAGCCCTCGGATAAGGGCGGGAATGTGGTTTTAATGACACGAGAAAACTACAAACAGGAAGCATTAAGGCAGCTCTCGGACGAGAGATTTTACAGCAAGTGTACTACTGAGGTCTACCAGCAAAGTATTAAAGATTATGATATACTGATCGCCAAGTGGTATGACCGTCATATGCTGAATAGAGATGAACATCTGTTCTTACGAACAAACTGCTCCATGACTCCTACATTTTACCACCTCCCAAAATTGCACAAACATCGTGATTGTCCACCTGGCCGTCCAATAATCTCCTCCATAGGGAGCCTTACAGAAAATATGTCTCGCTTTGTGGATCATACCCTGTTTCCCTTGGTATCCACTCTGGATTCTTATGTGCGAGACACAAAAGACTTTCTGATGAAATTACAGAACTTGGTGTGGGAATCAGGATATTTATTGATGGTATTAGACATTACTAGTCTTTATACAATAATTGAACATCATCATGGACTAGAGGCTGTGAAATTTGCATTAGAACAACGCCAACTACGATTTTCGAGACATAACATAATGATTCTCGAATTCGTAGAATTTTGCCTGACCCACAACATTTTTCTGTTCGAGGATCAATTGTACATTCAGAAGTCTGGGACGGCGATGGGTACCTGCTTTGCCCCCAGCTACCCGAACTTGTTTGTGGGCTGGTGGGAGGAGCAGGTACCCAGGAGCTGCGCACTAGGAGGGGAAGAAGGGAAGGTCATCTGCTGGCATCAGTACATCGATGACCTTTTCTTAGTGTGGAAAGGCAATCTTGAAACGGCCTATGAATACATCAATGTCCTGAACAGAAATAAAATCAATCTCCATTTCTCGGGAACAGTGAGTCCGGTGGCAGCGGACTATCTGGATCTCAGAATATATGTAGAAGAAGGACACCTCCACACAAGCCTCTTTAGGAAAGAAACTGCTGGCAATTCAACACTCTTTGCCAGCAGCAGCCACCCTCCCCAACTGATCAACAGTATCCCCTACGGGGAATTATTAAGGCTCCGTAGAAATTGTTCAAAAACATCTGATTTCGAAGCGGCTGCTTCGGAATGTATATCCCGGTTCAGGGTCAGGGGTTATGGTGAGAAATTACTGAACAACACCCTAAATAGAGTCAGAGGAATAGAGAGACAGACTCTCCTGACTAATACTCCAGACCATGGGAACCGTAGAGGAACACCAGGCGATAATAAGGGCAAATTTAGAGTCATAACTCCCTATTCATCAGGAGCTGAAAATCTAAGAGCTATGTTAAGGAAGAACTGGCACATTCTCCTAACGGACACTGTGCTCAAAGAAGACCTATCAACCCAGCCACTCCTAACCTTTAGTAAGGCCAGATCAATAGGCGACATGTTGGTGACCAGCCACTTTGAAAAAATGCCCCGAAGAATCAACACCTTGAGGGAGCAAATAGGCTTTTACCCCTGCGGCCGCTGCAAAGCGTGCACAGGGAGTAAACGGGTCCTTTTCTACACCATAACCGATACTGGCAGGAAAATGAATATCAACAAATTCCTCACCTGCAGTACGCAATATGCCGTCTACTGTTTACAGTGCCCCTGTGGCTTACGCTACATTGGGAGCACGATTAAGGAGATCAAGCTCAGAATACTCGAGCATATGAGAGCCATCGACAAAGTGCATCAGGCATATCCAGTGGCTCGCCACTTTGCAGAGGCCCATAACCGAGATCGGAGCAAGCTCCAATATTTTGGCCTGGATGTTGTACCTCCTAATACACGTGGCGGTGATCGCCTACGCAGATTAAGGAGACTTGAATCCAGATATATTATAGATCTTACAACTAAACACCCTAAAGGTCTAAATAGTGGGGAGGAGATGGCCGTTCATCTGGGGAAATAAGTCTAAATGATTCGAAAATAACAACAGGTGCACATTGATTCATGAAGACAGCTTATTTGAAATAACTGGAATTAGAACTATTTGAGTGCCATCTTCTATATGTGAACTATACACCACTGTATACAAAAGCTCTAGAAGTATGTTTGATCTGTGTCATACGAAGATATTCTTGTGAGAGACCTTTCAATGCCAAATGATCTAACATACTTGTTTTATTTCTCTAAAAAAACTTCTCGATATGAATTCGGAATATGATGTGAGTTCTGAAACAGAAGATTACCTAGCTGGATATTTTTATGGGTTCATTGAAAGAGATTCTCTCAGTTTATTTTTCCACTGTACCTTTTGTTTTGTTTTGTTTTTCATCACAATCTCTTGAGAGATTGATCTTGATATTGATATGTGATTTTTAGATTATAACTAATCTAATGGACCTTTTGCTGCCATACGTGAGGCCTCTCACTATAGAAACCCCACACTCTAGCTATGAGTAACTTTATTTGAAATGTTATTGAGTTAGAAGTTTCACATTTGGATTACATGCATTTTGATTATTTATTTTATAAGGGGACATTAGCCGATCCACGGCTAGATTTTTTCTGTCCATCTCAGGATTAACATGAGACATATACCATGCATAGAAAATGGCTGTTGCCCATCAGTGGGCTTGAATGTCCGTTTCATCTTTGGGTCAATGTGAATTGGTGTTATTCATAACAAACATTGTAAGATGGCCGCCGCCATTCGGTGTATGGTGCGAGTCCCCTTTCTAAGTCTATGCCTTAGTGAATGTGGGAGTGAGTTGATAATGTTTAAAACTATGTTGGGAGAAAACACAGTGCATCACACACTGACGAAGGCAGAACGCCGAAACGTGTCTGTGTGCACCCCCTCGCTGAATAAAAACTAGCGTGTTGAAACTCCACCCTCGAGTGCTGTCTGTTCTTCTAGGAGCTTGGAAGGATTTGAGCGTCATATATATATATATATATATATATAAATGCTCCCAGTCCCACTGAATGGTCGAGGCACTCACGGGTGGGTGCGGCATGCGGTAGTGGGTGCCTGCAAAAACACAGCGCTCAACTTCCAAGAATCCACTCAGAAGAACCGCACTCGTAAACCCAATATATATATATGAAGAAAGTTCCTGGCCGCCAAATACAAGACGGACAAAGATCAGGAGCAGACCTCTTCCAAACTCCCTGTAATTACGGACCAGCACACAAAATTAAGGTGCAAGCAGTGAAGAAAATGTATTCGGCATAAAAAGACAAGTGTCCGTCCATGACGCGTTTCGCTCCACGAAGGAGCTTGGTCACATGACGCGCTCCGGAAAACAGTGCATTTTTAAAGTGCATTAAAAGCTAAACCAGCTTTAAAAATAGACTGGCCAGCAGGAAACCCACAATAATAAATATAGGCAACAGACTATGACTGAACGGCACATATTCCAGAAATGAAGTTACTTTTGCATATAAAAAAGCCAATAAATATGCCTACTTACATAGAAATGTTTGTTTAAAGTGTCTCGGTGCAGTGCTTATAATTAAAGCAAATAAATACATTGTCATGGACACAGGCAAATATTATTGATATATACAATTGTTTTAGATAATCAACCCTAAAAAAATGCAAATTTCAGACAAATATATTAGCATTCGATCACATCGAAATAAAGAGGATAATGTTGCGAGAATGAAAATAGGCATAGTGCAAAGAGCTGAATTGCGGGCAAGTGCCCATGCTAATATTCAATTAAAGCTAAAAAAGCAGAAGTTGAATTCAACTGAAGGTCATATAATGGAAAAAATGGACCAAATAGTGATGGACGCTTTTTTTTGTGCTCACGCTGGGATCTAGTGCTGCTGAAACTTTCCCTGTTCTTGCCGCTGCTGCTCGCGGAACCCGCTTCGCGGGTCCCGCTTCGTGTGGGGGCCTTGATCAACATTTACACCAGCGAAGCGTGTTTGTGGAGTCTGTCGCACTTCGCCTGAGGCTGTGACTGTGGGTGTTTGTTTTGTGCAGGGCTGCGAGCGAGTTGCGGGCGCAGGACTCCAAGTCCCAGGAGCGCCCGCCAGACCCAATTGCCAGCACCTGGGCCGCTCTCCCTGCATGCTCCTCCCCACCATCGTTCTTTAAAACCTTTGCCCCTGGATGTTTGTTGGGACGCTTTTTTTTTTGTGCTCACGCTGGGATCTAGTGCTGCTGAAACTTTCCCTGTTCTTGCCGCTGCTGCTCGCGGAACCCGCTTCGTGTGGGGGCCTTGATCCACATTTACACCAGCGAAGCGTGTTTGTGGAGTCTGTCGCCCTTCGGCTGAAGCTGTGACTGTGGGTGTTTGTTTTGTGCAGGGCTGCGAGTGAGTTGCGGGCGCAGGACTCCAAGTCCCAGGAGCGCCCGCCAGACCCAATTGCCAGCACCTGGGCCGCTCTCCCTGCATGCCCCTCCCCACCATCGTTCTTTAAAACCTGTGCCCCTGGATGTTTGTTGGGACGCTTTTTTTCGTGCTCACGCTGGGATCTAGTGCTGCTGAAACTTTCCCTGTTCTTGCCGCTGCTGCTCGCAGAACCCGCTTTGCGGGTCCCGCTTCGTGTGGGGGCCTTGATCAACATTTACACCAGCGAAGCCTGTTTGTGGAGTCTGTCGCCCTTTGCCTGAGGCTGTGACTGTGGGTGTTTGTTTTGTACAGGGCTGCGAGCGAGTTGTGGGCGCAGGACTCCAAGTCCCAGGAGCGCCCGCCAGACCCAATTGCCAGCACCTGGGCCGCTCTCCCTGCATGCTCCTCCCCTCTCACACTGACCATATATATACCCATCTAGTACCGCTGCGCGGGAGCGCCCGGGGCTAAGCCCGGGCAAAGGGCGGGCCCTCTGTGGCCCGAGGAGACTGGACTGGGCCAGAACCCTTGGTTGTTCATCGTCCCGCTGAACACGTCTGAGTAAGTTTACTCAGGTCCCTTATTTACAGGTGTTTTAAATTTTTATAATGCCAATGCCAGCGTTAAGCACAGATACTGTAACGTCAGACAGGTCCGGTGGATTGCATAATGGAACTCTTGATAATTATTTAATAAAGACTGCTGCTGATTCCCCCAAGGAAATTACTCTAGCTGAGCGGCGAGCGGAACGCCGTCGTTCTGTTGAAAGCATGAAGAATAGGTCATTGATTGAGTCACCTTTACCAGTTGTCTCCACCATTGAAGGGAGCCAAAATGGCAATGAAAGCGTTGTTTTATTGGATAGCGTGCCTCTTGTATTAGAGAAAATTTTGAATGTTTCTTTGCCCCCTAACCTTACCAGCACTTCCATTGTAACTGAGGCACAGATTACTCCTACACCTACGCCATGTAAAATCATACGAAATAGGGCCAAGAAAACTATGCCGCTTAGAATCTATGGCCCACCCACCAACAAAAAAAGGCGGAAAAGGTGGGACCCACTTAAACAAAAGTTGAGTCACTCCGATTTTGGCATAAAGGTTAAGACTATCACTAGGAGTGATAAGGCTTCAATAGCTGCTCCTGAAGCAACATGCCTAATGCCAGCATCTTCAGCCTCTACACATATAGTTAGGGTGGCTAGTACTGATACTCCTTCAGCTGACATTGTGCCGCAAGTAGCTCATGATAGTGTTACACTGGATAGTATTGAGTGTATAATTAGGAACTATACCCTAGCAATCATAGAGAGATTAAATAAGGTGGAAGAAAGACTAGGAAAAATAGAGCGGGAATTGGGAAGAAAGAAAGTCCCAATAAGGGCTGCAGCAAACAACGCTGCGCAAACCATTACATTGCCTACCGAACCTAGTACATCCGCCCACAATCCTGTACTGAACCCGATTCCAGCTACCCCGAAACCTTCCCACAATAAAAATAATAACCAACACAATCCACCTCCTATAATGCTGACAAACAAACCCGACCCGACCCCTGCTATCTCTGTTGGCAGACCATCTAAGGGCCTGGGTAATGCATCCCTGGGGATATCAACAAGGGAGGGGGGAAGCAACAGGCACACTCGGGGGGTACAAAATAGGCGCCCCCTTCCAGAACTCCCACCGGAAGCAGTGCCTTTCGTGGTAGTTCTCACAGGGGTGCCTGAGCTGGAAGAGTGTAAGCGGGAGGGATTCGCCCAGCTGAAGAATAAAATTATGCACTGGCTGAGCTTACACAGGCCAATTGCAAGTAACATCAGCGGCGAAATTGTACATGTCTGCCGCCTTCAGTGGTTGGGGGGTAGACCAAAGGACGTTGAGGGCGATGTGGTGGTAGTGAATTTTAGAGACCAAAACGCTGTTCACTTTATACTAAACTGGCCTCCAGGTAATGCCAACAACCGCATCATCCCCCGCCCATTGACGTATTTTTACCCGAGATCCGTGGTGTTCCCACTTCAACACCAACCCCCTCAATACTCGCAAATACAAGCTCACCCTAATACTTACTTTCCAATCACACAGAACGTCAGGAACCCTCCATATGTGCATTATCCTGTACCGCTTCCTGATCCCTACGGGTGGAATACTGTACCTCCTAGGTTCAATACAACCACCAGTAGGAGAATGGACCATTTAAAGCCATTTACGCCATTGGAGACCACAAATAGGTTCGAGATATTCAATGGATTGGATGATTGTGATTGAAGTTTATTGAGTTTAGGGGATGAGGGAAGTGGAATACATACCTTCAGCCCGGAGGGTACTGACAACGGAGTTGATGTGGCGGGGATTCCTAGGGACAACACTCTAACTACTGTAACACGCGTAAGTAGTCCAATGGGAAGAACTGAAGCGGAAGCGCTGGGAACACATATAGGGGAAGCAAGTCTTCCAGGAAAAGGGTACAAGTTAGCGAGTTGGAATATTGCAGGGTGGTGTAATAAGGCGGACTGCCTAGGTTGGTTGGATTTTGTTACAAAGTTTGATATTCTTTGTCTACAGGAGACGTCTACTGAAGATATCCTACTGGATGGCTATGTTGCTTATAACTGTCCGGCCCAGAGTTCAAACATGGGTAGAGCCAGAGGTGGGTTGGTGATTTTGCTGTCAGTGAGTCTTGCGGTGCGAGTTAAAACTCACATGACAGTTGGCTCACATTCACAGGTACTTTGGTTGCAGCACAGTGGTGGCCGGAATGTTTTAATAATCAATCATTATAATAATGTGTTCAACCATTCCAGTTCTTTAGTTGTTGATGAACTAGATGCGGCAGTTGGCAATTTGTGTGGGCAAACCTGTGTTCCCTTTGACAATTTATGGGGAAGAGATTTTAATATTCATATGTGCTCCTATTCTTTCTTGAGGGTGTGTGGTTTTGGAGGGGAGGACGGGGAGGACCAGGCTCATTTCTTACATACGGCCTATGGTGATTCACTTAATACACTTATGCTTAAATTGGACTAGCTGATTTTGTTGCCCAGGAAAGATAATGAGGGTAATCTGGTACCAACCTTTGTGGGAAGGAACTCCGCCTCTATCATAGACTACCTCATAGCCTCAGCAAGCATTAACGCCCTATGTAGCACCCCGGAAGTACTAGATCTGGCCCTTAGTGACCACAATTGTCTCACAACACATTTGTATTTGTGGGGGGAGAAGGCTGGAGTGTCACATGGAACAGTGGCGGATTTAATTCCACATAGACCGAACGGTCCTAGGATTAAATGGGGGAGGTATAATGAGGAGCAGCTGTTGGTCAAAATTGTGTCTGCATGTCTCCAGGAGGTAGAATGCTGTCTTGAGCCCCATACAGGCCTGACAGGTATATTAGCTGGGTTTGATATAATTAACGAGATTACGAAAAAGATTCTGACAAGCAACAAGGTAAAGGGACTAGGGGCTCCTAGAGGGTGGTTTAACAGGGCATGTACAAAATCTTTACAAAATTTAAAATATGCCCTTACTAGTAAACCCAGGGATAGGGAAGCGGTCAGTTCTCTAAGGCGCATACAAAATGCACCTGAATCAAAGAAAGCAGGAGTTAAGGGAGGAAGCATGGGATAACATGTCCAAGGCCGTGGATCTCCGGGACACCAAGTTATTTTGGAATACTGTTAATAGCCCATTCCTACATAACGAGGTATACCCTGTACTTTCTGCCCAAGTAAGCGAGGAAAATTGGGTATCCCACTTCTCTAGTATATTTAATCCAGGAGGGATATCCCCAGGGAGAGACACGGTTGCTGACTCTGGTCCCCCTACACCGCTTAACATTACAATCACCGAGGTAGATAATGCCATCCGGTGTAGTAAGGGAGGGAAGGCACCCCGCCCTGAGGGGGTCCCTATCGACCTATACAAAGCAGACATATTGCTATGGAGCCCCCTGCTGACCAAGGTCTTTAACGCTGTTGCTATGGCCTCCGCACCACAGACCTGGGGAGAGTCGATTATTATCCCAATCTTTAAAAAGGGAGATAGGGGCGAGGCCAAGAACTATCGCCCTATTTCTCTTCTCAACTCCTCCTTGAAAATAATGAGCAGGGTGTTACTGATTTGCCTGGAGGAATGGGTAGAAGACAATGGCATCCTTGTGGACTCCCAGTTTGGGTTTCGCAAGGGGCTAGGCACTATAGAACAGTGCATCAACCTAGACCTAATTATAGGCAAGTATACGCGTGCCAAACAGGGTTCGTTGTTCCTCTGTTTTGCGGACCTTTCAAGTGCATTCGACTTGGTTGACCACGGTTTACTATGGACAACCTTATTGAACATGGGGGCCCCACCCAAAATTATTCATTTCTTGGCACGTTTGTATAGTAATTTGTCCGCTAAGATCCGCTTTGGGCAAATGGGTGAATGTACGTCTAGTATCCGAGTAGGTTCCGGCATTAGGCAAGGATGTGTTCTCGCCCCCCTTCTTTTCTCCCTTTTTATTAATGCCATAGAGTCGGAATTGCAATTAGTTAGTGCCGATGCACCGTCTGCTGATGGTCTAGCAATTCCGGTACTGCTTTATGCGGACAACACGGTTCTCCTATCTAGAACCCCTGTCGGGCTGCAGAGACTTATGGACAAATTCCTGGATTTTATCAACGGGAGAAAGCTTAGGATCAACAATTCAAAAACGTTCATCTTGGCTTGTGGAAAGAAAGTAAATAAATTAAGATAATTTTCGTTTAAGGATCAAACGATCCAAGTGGTTGACAAATTTTGCTATTTAGGTATTACTTTTAATAGCGGGGGTATATGGTCTCACGAGATGACCAACGTCAGGGCAAAAATGGGCAAATGTGCTTTTGGTATTTCTAAATTTGCATCCAAATTGGGCTCCAGGCGCATATTTGATATGCTGTACATATATCGCCATAGATGTGTAGCTCTGGCCCTTTACGGGTCAGGGGTATGGGGACACTGTAACCATAACTTGCTTCAAGTTGAAAAAAATAAATTCATTAAGAAACTCCTCTGTTTACCATCCTCAGCCTCTACCAGCTTGATCCACCAGGAGGTTGGATTGGAGCATCTATCAGACCTTAGTGGTCTTAGACCCTAAAGAACAAACCAGTTTCACGAGGAAAATCATTAATGACTGCCTCCACTTGGACAAGTGTAACCTGATTCCCTGGCTCAATTACATTTTTACTTCATTTAAAGATGTTTTTAAGCTGAATGTCCATGAAGACCCTTCCAGTGCCTCGGATATCCCAAAAAAAGAGCTAAAGCTCGTGTATATGAGGGCTAAGGCACAAAAGCGTAGTGTTGCCACCAGCCAGTACTCTACTCACCGTTTTTACAATACATATAACCTGGCTGAATCTGGTTTTGCAGAATATCTAAAAATGGTAACTATACGCTCACACCAGTATGTCCTTACTAGACTACGAATGGGGACTGTTCACATGCTTGTTGTGTGTCCGCACATCAAGATACATACAGTAGCCCCATGCCCGTGTGACGGGACCTCAAAGCAGAGCACTGAGCACTTTTTATTGATTTGCCCTTATTACCTACAATTTCGTATCATCTATTTGAAACCACTTTAAAAAAAATATAAGGTACTCTCTATGAAAGCAGCCATGAGCCTTTTACTTGCACTTGATGCTATCGACGTGTGCTTTTTCACTGCTGTATATATTTTAAAATCTGTATCTGTTAGGAAAAGTATGTCCTTTGTAACTTAATGTCTATAAAATCAATTTGTTAATTGTAAGTTATGTGATGTACTGTATGCACGTTTATGATTATTTTTTTTTAAAATGATCGAATAAAGTTTTTGAATTGAATTGATATTATCTCCCAACAATTTAAAAGTAATTACTTAAAAATGTGTTTAAACATCCTATGTCTAACAAAGTGCACATTCAAAGTATAAAAGGCAACATATTGAGAGGAGACATTGAGTCCATATATAAAATAGAGCTACCAAAGGATTCGACAAGTTTTTCAAACAAATTCCTCATTAAGAGGGCAAATGTATTGTAAATGCATGGTATCAAAACAGGAATTCACAATGCAGGAAAATGCTAAAAAGGGTTGTTAATCATACATTAATGCTCAAATGCAAAAAAACTTCATAATACACAAATAATCACTTTGCGCCAATATCATAGTCTAAAGTGCATCAGTGCTGAAATAGTGGTTTGAAAATGTGCAAACATAGAGCAAAAAAGTGCATAAGTGAAATAGCAGCAAGGTGGAGGTTGCTGAATGAACAGACTTCCTGAAATAGTTAAAAAAGAAGAAAACGGAGGGGCAAACAGGCATGAAAATATAGCCTAAATTAACAGTATCTGCTATACAGTCAAAGAGTCATAAACAGGCACAGATGGAAAAGATGCCCACTGCATCTGAAATATATAGTTCCAGCTAAAATAAGGCATGCCCTTTAGAAAATGATGTAGGTCCTCATTCATTTTGAGTCCATTGGGGACTCTTATGTCAAGAGACAGGATGAAATGGGATTCCCTCTGCCTAAGCAATTTTTCTCGGTTCCCACCACGTCCGGGAATCGGGACCAAGCCTAGGACAGTGTATTCAAGATCTTTAAGTTTATTATTGTGTATTGCTTTAAAGTGCCTCGCCACCGGATAATTCCTGTCTGAATTCACGATGGCCCTTATGTGCTGCAAAATGCGCTTATAGACAGAGCGCTTCGTGCTGCCAATATATTCAAAATTGCAGGTGCATTTCAGTTTGTATACTACATAGTCAGACCTGCAGGTTAGAAATTCTTGAATAGCGATTTTATCCTCACTGAAAGCTGTAATATAGTGAGTATCGTTCTTGGCAAAGGTGCAAGCACAGCAAGACGTGCACTTAAAAACCCCCTTTTTGGATAACCATGTCTTCTTGACCTGGACTCAGGCATCGATCTGTCGGGGGCATCACGCATGGAGGGAGCCCTGCTGAATGTAATTGCTGGCTGACTATGCATGATGGGTCCCAAGATATTGTCAGTTAAGACAATTGGCCATTCGGAACAGATGATCGACAAATCGCTCTTTCTTGGGTACAAAAGGTGGTTATCAGGCATACTGAGAGTTCAGTTTTTGGAAGGACAGATAGATATGATAGCCACGGGAGGAAAGAGTTCATCCCTAGATTTAACTTTGGCTTTAATTAAGGGTTTATCAAACATTTTCAATTTGTATCTCCTTTTAAGAAAACGCTGAACTGCTTTGGCTAAACATGCGTCTGCTGTGTCAGTATTACTGAATATCCTACGGATACAAATATATTCTCCGTACGGAATGCTGTTGATAGTATGGACGGGGTGTGCGCTTTGGGCATGAAGAATGGAATTGCCCGCTGTAGATTTGTGATGAAGCCTGGTGTGTAAAATATGTGCCTCAATGTACAATTGTACAATTGCACATGCAAAATGAAATTCCTTAGAGGGATTTCTATACCTGGGAATCCTAACTATAACTACAGAGTGGCTACTGAAACTCTGTAGTATATATATATATATATATATATATATATATATATATATATATATATATATATATATATATATATATATATATATATATGGATTGGTGTCAGTACAACGCGATGTATTACAACGCGTTCCGTTACAACGCGTTTTTTACATCGCAAATACCATTACAATGCATGCCATTACAACGCATGGCATTACATAGCAGATACTTTTACAACGCGTGGCATTACATCGTAAGTATAGGTAAGTATATCTTTTTTAAAAAAAAATGTAATAAAGTTAATTAAATTAATTTAAAATAATAAAAATAATATAACATTTTTAAAACAGTAATTAATTTAATTATAGTAATTTAATTAATATTAAAATTGATATTAATGTAATATATTTAAAATAATATAATTAATGATATATAAAAAATTTATAAATAGAAAATAATATAATGTAATTAATAACAATAAATATAATTATAATTTAATTAAGTTATAAATAATACATAATATAATTATATTTAATAAAATTAAAAGAATTTAATTAATTAAACATTTTTAAATAATATAATTTAATTATAATCGTTTAATAATACAATTACATTAATAATTGTAAATATAGTTATTATTTTAATTAAATTAAATAAAATTAATTTAATTAATTTAATTTATATAAAGTCGTAATACCCCTGTACCCCAAAAAACAAACCCAGCCCTAAAACCTAAAAACACCCCTGTACCCCAAAACCCACACCCTGCCCTAAAACCTAAAAACACCCCTGTACCCCAAAACCCAAACCCTGCCCTAAAACCTAAAAACACCCCTGTACCCCAAAACCCAAACCCTGCCCTAAAACCTAAAAACACCCCTGTACCCCAAAACCCAAACCCTGCCCTAAAACCTAAAAACACCCCTGTACCCCAAAACCCAAACACTGCCCTAAAACCTAAAAACACCCCTGTACCCCAAAACCCAAACCCTGCCCTAAAACCTAAAAACACCCCTGTACCCCAAAACCCAAACCCTGCCCTAAAACCTAAAAACACCCCTGTACCCCAAAACCCAAACCCTGCCCTAAAACCTAAAAACACCCCTGTACCCCAAAACCCAAACCCTGCCCTAAAACCTAAAAACACCCCTGTACCCCAAAACCCAAACCCTGCCCTAAAACCTAAAAACACCCCTGTACCCCAAAACCCAAACCCAGCCCTAAAACCTAAAAACACCCCTGTACCCCAAAACCCAAACCCAGCCCTAAAACCTAAAAACACCCCTGTACCCCAAAACCCAAACCCTGCCCTAAAACCTAAAAACACCCCTGTACCCCAAAACCCAAACACTGCCCTAAAACCTAAAAACACCCCTGTACCCAAAAACCCAAACACTGCCCTAAAACCTAAAAACACCCCTGTACCCCAAAACCCAAACACTGCCCTAAAACCTAAAAACACCCCTGTACCCCAAAACCCAAACACTGCCCTAAAACCTAAAAATACCCAAACACCCCAAAACATATACATCAGTACCCCAAAACATATACTCCTATACTCATACTTATTTTAAAAAATACTTAAATTAATATATTTAATTTATAATATTTAAAAACGAAATAAATATTTTTAAATAATTAATAATAATTAAATCAATTATAAAATATTAAATAAAAAAAAAAAAAAATTAAATACTTACCAATACTTACGATGTAATGCCATGCGTTGTAATAGCATCTGCTATGTAATGCCATGCGTTGTAATGGCATGCATTGTAATGGTAATTGCGATGTAAAAATCGCGTTGTAACGGAACGCGTTGTAAAAGATGCGTTGTAGCGGTAACACACCATATATATATATATATATATATATATATATATATATATATATATATATATATATATATATATATATATATATATATATATATGGAAGAGCAAGATGCGCAAGCGCTTTGGAGAGGGCTCACCGCAGCCTCCAACCATCCGGTTTCTTCATGGCTCCCAAGCAAAGATTGCAGACTCCCTCTTTGTTTACTTGAATGTCCGACGCGTTTCGGGGCCAAAAACCCGCCCCTTAAATATACATATATATATATATGTGATCAAGGTCCAGGTCAGACCGAAACATGTCATGGCGGCATGGGATGCAGGGCAGAAACACTGAATAAATAAGCACAAAGAAATTTGGGTCCGCTTGTCTATCCTAATCCGTTGTGTGCCATTGGATTACTGGTGGATAGAGTACTGCAATATATATATATATATATATATATATATATATATATATATATATATATTTCCAAAAGAGTCTCCATTTTACTGGGGGCCCGACCCTGCAGGGCGGGGGGCCCCAGTAAAGTGGAGACTCTTTTGGAAATACTTGATGGAGGGGGCATGACCCGCATGAACTGCCACACCAGCCAAATGGATTTCCACAGCGATATGGTGAGAGGCAGTGAGAAAGGGAGAAGGGAGAGGAAATTCATCTCTCTGGCAACACCGCATTTCAAGTAAATTATCAGTGCTGTAGCATATGAAGGCACTATGCAGATGAACAATTTTAAACAGCATGCATCATTACTTATGACATTTGTTTATGTGACTGTTGCAGTATGAAACGCTATTAAGCAACAAGGAAAGTGCAGCAAATCACGGCAGTAGGTAGTTATAGTTAGGATTATTTTGTATAGTGAATTCGCAACATTCTATTGGGAATAACTTTGGCGCCGGTTGAGGGATCTGCCTGAAATTTTCCTCAAATTTGCCTCGCTCCGCTCCGCTCCTTCCCTGAAAGTTTGGGGGGGATTTGTGAAGCGGGGGCCGAGATAAAAGGAGGTCCCAAAACGTGTTTTCCCCATGTTAATTTCCATAGGGCGGTTGGACTCACTTTTAGCCCGAACGGCTGAATGGTTTCCCACCAAACTTGGCAAAATTGTAGGGACTGGTAGCCCGATGTGCCTTTGCTATGTCTCAAGATATGTGCTCCAGTGGATTTTGAGTAATTTAGGTTAAAAAAAGTATATATATCTATAAGCGCTACGCGAGTTCGCGCGTGGAAAGCTGATTGGCTCTCTGGTGTCTTTCAACATTCCAAACAGTCCGGAGCAGCCGCCATCTTGTGTCTCGGTAGGATCGAGACACAAGAGGTGGCAAAAACAAAGGGGGAAATGACCAAAAGGGGGCAGGATAGACCCCCCCCTGACCCCCTAGGTTTGATGTGGGGGCCAGCGGGGGGAGCGCTCGGTACCCCCCCCGGGGAGCGTACCGGGGAGCGTACCATGGGGAAAAAAGAATGACAGAGTTTTTTAAAAATTGTAGCCTTTTTTTATAAATTGGAGGTAGTTCTAAAAAGAACTGTTTTTTTTCTTCTTTTTCTTTTTTTATATTTTTTTATTGTTTTTGTGAACATTTTGTACTTTTTTTGGCTTTTATGAACAATTTTATATTTTTTTTGTTATTTTTATGGGGACAAACAAAAAACAGGGAATTGAAAACGGCTCAACTGGAGCAAAAAAAATCAGGAAAAAATTAAGGTTTTTTTGGACAAATGTGGTTGTCACCAGCACGGTTGATGAGTTTAATGCTTTGCTCACCATAGGTAATTGTTTTTCCACAAAATATACAAACGATTTTGTATTGTCCAAACTGGGTTTGTATGTTTGGGACCATCTCCCTTGTCTCTTGACCCGATGGAGTGGGTTGCTTTCTTTTGGACGTGCTGGGAGAAGATTGGGGAGGGTTTCTGGTCATTTCTCGGACCTCTGCCGCAGCATAGTTGTTAGGGTGCAGGCGTTGCATGTGGCGAATCATGGTATTATTGCCAAAAGAGTACTTCTTGTTAGGGTTCCCCCTAGAAAGTACAGTGCCACAGATTAAACAAGTAACCTTTGGCGCATTTACTTTCTTGAGGTCCTTTGGGATTGAAAAAAACTCCCAGATAATGTGCTCCTTTGGCCTATATGGGGTAGTATCTTCAGGCAGGAACCTCCTCCTCTCCTCCTCCTCCTCCTCCTCCTCTTCTTTATCTCCACCACTGTGGTGTTGTGGTGGTCCTCTTGGTGGTAGTGGTGGTGGCTGAGATGCTCCTGCTACTGCTGCTACTGAAGCCATTTCTGAGTACAAATTAGTAATAGCTCTGGAAACAGGTCTTCCTCACTCAAAGTACAAAGTGAGAATGAGGAAAAAAGGTGGGGGCTTTCATCATTAGGAAAAAAAAACTGCCCTGAGCCAATGAAAACTGTTATTTTCAGGTCACATGGCCAGGGCTTTAATCATTTGGAAACCAAAACTGTCCTGAACCAATAAAAAGTGTTATTTTTAGGTCACATGACCTGGGGCGCTTATGCTACGCACCCCGGAGCGCGCCCCGGGGCGCGCCCAGGGTTGCGTCGCGTAAGCGTGTCGGATGGTTACGTAGCGCGATCGTATGCGCTCGAGTGCTTCCGGGTGCGCTTACGCCGTGCGTATCACGCGGCTGCGCGATACGTCACGATTATGTTTTCGTTCGCGGCAATAGCACTAACGGAACTCTCACCCGTACGCGCCCCGGGGCGCGCCGCAAGACTGCGCTTACCGGTGCGCTCACCGGGACGCGCACCGGGAGCGCTCCAGGGCAAAAAAAAATGGAAAAAAAAACCATGAACAATATACATAAAAAAATAGTATTACATAAATATACAATATAGGATTCAATATAAGGGTGGGCGAAGCACTACGCTACGCTCGCGAAGTTTGCGAAGTTTGCGCAACTTCGCACTACGCGAGCTGCACGTAGCACAGTGCGAACACGCGTAGTGCAGCATAGCGTAGTGCAGCGCTCATTTTTTGCTTGTTCGCGGTCCTGAACGTCATGTTCGCGACCGCGAGCAAGCAAAATGACATCCCGGCGAGATTCTCAACGCGGGGAGGTAAGGTTTCTCATTGTGAGTGGTTGCGCATGCTCGCGACCGCTCTCAATGAGAAACTACCAGTTCACGTTGAGAAAGCTGCAGCTAAGGTAATAATCTACTCGAGCAGCAGAAAACTACAGCTCGCACTGTGCAAGATGCCGTTTTCAATGATTGCACAGTGCCGGATGCTTGTCTGCACTGTGCAATCATTGAAAACACATCTTGTACAGTGCGAACATGCTACTACGCAGCACGCGTAGTGCTACGTGAAGTTCGCGTAGTGCGAAGTGCACATCGCGTAGCTTCGCGTAGCGCTACTTCGCGAACTACGCCTACCCTTAATTCAATATAAAAAATATTAAATTTCATAGGTATAGAAATTTGCTATTAAAAAACCTTTGAAATTCACTAAAAAAACATAGATTTGAGGCCCTATATACAGTTAGGAATTAGCATTTAAAAAACCTATGAAATTCACTAAAAAACCATAGGTTTCACACCAGTTATAGTTAGGAATTAGCATTTAAAAAAACCTATGAAATTCACTGAAAAAACCATAGGTTTCACACCAGTTATAGTTAGGAATTAGCATTTAAAAAACCTATTAAATTCACTGAAAAACCATAGGTTTGACACCAGTTATAGTTAGCTGTAAATTTTACTGACATAAAACCATTGAAATTCCCACGTTATAGTTAGTTGGACTCACTATAACTTGCGCGCCTGCAATGCACTGCTGATGACGTCACATATTACATCACTCATGACATGGTCAGTGACATCACTCATGACATCACTGATGACACCATCCTTGTGACAGACTGACAGACCTACTTTCAGTGTAATGTAACCCTTGAAACACATATTCAAAAATAGAAACTAACATTTTCCAAAAAATGGAGATACCCATACCAGTTACAACAACCAATTCAGTAATTCCACCATCTATATACTCATCCACTCATTCACCAACAGTTCTATATAGTCCCTCATACATATACTCACTCATCATATGTAGTGATACACCCATACATCCTGTTATACACTGACAGTCATCCAAAAGTTACTCACACATGCAAATAAACTATTGAACATCCATGTATTTGCATTTACAGCTATACACACACTAGCACATTATTTCTAAGGAAACTTACACATACTTACTCTCTTAAACAATCACTTATAGAAACACATACTTATTTAAACAGGAACTCTTACAATCTCTCACTCTCACATATACTCACTTACATACATCAATACTCACATATACTAGAATAAAACATATTTAGTTACTAATAAAGACACTAGTGAGACAGTCATTCACTCACTAACACACACATATACACACTCATCCACCCTTACAATCCAACACATATGCTGTCTTCAAAACACATACAAACAGTGAGTCAGTCATTAATGCATCTATGTGCTAAGTAATACCCCCACCAAACCATACAGACACTCATACTGATACTAAAAAAAACATCTAATAACCCACACACACACACATGTAGCTACTCTCCAACCCATGCAGCCACTTATACACAAAGTGAAACACTGATACTTATATTTAAATATTTAAAAATTACTTGCTAATATATGTATTCACTAAGATACACTTAATAAGCCAGTTAACCAATCAATTATTTTTTTTTAAAACATCCATTTAGACACTTATTTAAAAATGTATTCTTCCATCGACCTTTACAAATACATATGTAAAAAATATTTATTTTACAGAAAGACACACATTCACTGGATGGTGTCATCAGTGATGTCATGAGTGATGTCACTGACCATGTCATGAGTGATGTAATGTGTGACGTCATCAGCAGTGCATTGCAGGCGCGCAAGTTATAGTGAGTCCAAATAACTATAACGTGAGAATTTCAATGGTTTTATGTCAGTAAAATATACAGCTAACTATAACTGGTGTGAAACCTATGGTTTTTTCAGTCAATTTAATAGGTTTTTTAAATGCTAATTCCTAACTATAACTGGTGTGAAACCTATGGTTTTTCAGTGAATATATATATATATATATATATATATTCACTGAAAAAACCATAGGTTATAGACCATATATAGTTAGGAATTCGCATTTACAAAACCTTATTTTACTCACACAAAACCATTGAAATTCCATATATAGTTAGTTGCACTAACTATATATCGCGCACCCGCAATCCACTGCTGATGATGTCACATATTACATCATTCATGACATGGTCAGTGACATCACTGATGACATCACTGATGACATCTCAAATGACATCACTGATGACATCACTGATGACAACATCCAGTGACTGTATGTTTCTGTAAAGTTAAAATATGTCTTACATATTGAAGAATTAGTGGATGTATAAGTGTCTGGATGAAGGATTTAGTAGGTGCATGACTGACTGTATGAGTGAGTGATTAAATGTGTCTCACTGAGTGCATGGGTTAGTGACTAAACTGTCTTAATTTGTGCATCATTATGTCTGTTGTTCTGTAAACTGTTGCATGTGTTGATAAGTATCTATATGAGTAACTATATGGGTTATTGATTGGTTGCCCAAGTATTTGTATGGGAGACTGAGTGTGTGTGTGGGTGGCTGGGAGGTGTATGACTCTGTGCATAGATGTGTGAGCAGTTGATTCACTAGATGTATGGTTTCAAAAGTGCATGTGGAAACAGCTGTATGGGCGGTTGACTGTGTGCATGAGTGTATTGGTGAGTGAATGGATATCTCAGTGCTACATGTCAAAGTAAGTACATATGTAAAACACAGTACATGTGAGAGTTGACATATATAAATAACTGTGCATAAGAGCCAGTGAATGTGTGAGTGGCTGTATGGATCATTGTGAACTTGTATCAGGGAATGTAAATATGTGTTAGTATATGTTTGAATAAGTAAAGTTTGTATAACTGTATAGTTGAGGAAATGGAGGTGTGATTGATTCTTTGCATGACTGACTAGGTGTGTGAGTAACTCCATGGATGAGTGACAGTCTGTGAGTGTCTGTTTACACTGATTGTATCTAAGGTTATATTAGAGTCTGAAGAGGTTCATCGTATTATCACATGAATGATATCATCAGTGATGTGATCAGTAATGTCAAATGAGATGTCATCAGTGATGTCATCAGTGATGTCATTTGAGATGTCATCAGTGATGTCATTTGAGATGTCATCAGTGATGTCATCAGTGATGTCACTGACCATGTCATGAATGATGTAATATGTGACATCATCAGCAGTGGATTGCGGGTGCGCGATATATAGTTAGTGCAACTAACTATATATGGAATTTCAATGGTTTTGTGTGAGTAAAATAAGGTTTTGTAAATGCGAATTCCTAACTATATATGGTCTATAACCTATGGTTTTTTCAGTGAATTTTCAAGGTTTTGTAAATGCTAATTCCTAACTATATATGGTCTATAACCTATGGTTTTTTCAGTGAATTTTCAAGGTTTTGTAAATGCTAATTCCTAACTATATATGGTCTATAGCCTATGGTTTTTTCAGTGAATATATATATATACATACATATATAAACATATATCATCGGTATATCTATATAAATACAAACATAAATGCATGCATACATATACTTATATGCATTTTAGGGTTGTTAGGGCGTTTTCGTGTGTATTATGTTGCTTTTTTAGGGCTTTTGGGTCAATTAAGTAGGGTTCCCGGAGCCTAGGGCTGAGGGGCCGGTTCAGTTTCGTGCGTATTGGTGTTGGCAAGGTTTTGAGGGATTTTGGCGGTTTTTGGTCGAGATTTGGCCGTTTTATGGCTTTTTTTTGTGTTTGCGGGGGCGCGTATTCGGGTTGAAATTCGTCCCCGTTCCAGTGGATGGATTGGGCTGATTTTTGGTGAGATGTTAGGGAATCGCTGGAACTAGTGTCCAGCCAAGTTTGAAGCGGATCGGAGCAGTGGAAGTGCTTTAAAGAGCAATTTTTGTGCGGAGTAGCGAATTGCCATGTTATTCAATGGGAGTTTTTGGTGCGCATGGAGGAGGTGAATTTGGGGTGTTCCAGTTGCGCTAGAGGGACGGGGCTTGGGTGAGCTGTAGGGAGAGTGGATCGGCAGGTGTGCCGAATTTTTGGGTTATGTTGGCCGAAGGGAAGGGTGTGCTTGGGCAAAGTCGATTTGGTGAAAACGGTGCGTTATTTATATGAAAGTTGAAAAAACACTAATAAAAGCAAAGCTAAAAAGCCACCTCATTACAAACAGAATGGCTTTAACTTAAACGAGGGCGAGATCTATTGCATTTTCAATGCTTGTTTACTTTGGTTCCATCAAGAAGGCATTCAGATGTGTCACACATTTGCCATAAATTCTGAATGTTAGCACTCTAGTTGCACATTAGATCACTGTAGTAATGCTACTGCTCACCAGGGACGTCTGCTGCTGGTGCATGTTTCAGTCTGCATGTCAGAATTTTTTTTATGAAATAGAAGAGGATTTGAGAAGTCACTCAAAATGATCCCTAATTTTTCTTTCTGAAGCACTAATCATACTTTCTATGGCAAAATTAACCCCCTCATGTTGTTCCTTTTTAAATTGAGTGTTTTCAGACTTACCACTTCATTCCAATCAAGATGGCTTCTGGTGTGCCATACTTTTGTCATAAGTAAGACTGTTAGCGCTCTAGTTGTTCTTTAGAACACTCTGGGACATTCTGTCATTGGGCTATACTTGGGGTATATCTGGGTGATATTTGGGCTACATTTAGGCTCTTTTGTCTCTGGTGGCCATCTTGGGAGACTATGTCAGAATTTTTTAATGAAATTGAAGAGGGTTTGAGAAGTCACTCAAAATGTGCCCTAATTTTTCTTTCTGCAGCACTAATCATAATTCATATGGCAAAATATACCCCCTCATTTTGTTCCTTTTTAAATTAAATGTTTTAAGAGTTACCACTTTATTCCAATCAAGATGGCTTCAGGTGTGCCATACCTTTGTAATAAGTAGGACTGTTAGCGCTCTAGTTGTTCTTTAGAACACTCTGGGACATTCTGTCATTGGGCTATACTTGGGCTACATCTAGGTGATATTTGGGCTACATTTGGGCTCTTTTGTCTCTGGTGGCCATTTTGGGAGACTGCATGTCAGAATTTTTTAATGAAATAGAAGAGGATTTGAAAAGTCACTCAAAATGTGCCCTAATTTTTCTTTCTGCAGCACTAATAATACCTTCTATTGCATAATATACCCCCTCATTTTGTTCCTTTTTAAATTAAATGTCTTAAGAGTTACCACTTTATTCCCATCACGATGGCTCCAGGTGTGCTATACCTTTGTAATAAGTAGGACTGTTAGCGCTCTAGTTGTTCTTTAGAACACTCTGGGACATTCTGTCATTGGGCTATACTTGGGCTACATCTGGGTGATATTTGGGCTACATTTGGGCTCTTTTGTCTCTGGTGGCCATTTTGGGAGACTGCATGTCAGAATGTTTTAATGAAATAGAAAAGGATTTGAGAAGTCACTCAAAATGTGCCCTAATTTTTCATTCTGCAGCACTAATCATACTTTCTATGGTAAAATATACCCCCTCATGTTGTTTCTTTTTAAATTAAATGTTTTAAGAGTTACCACTTTATTCCAATCAAGATGGCTTCAGGTGTGCCATACCTTTGTAATAAGTAGGACTGTTAGCGCTCTAGTTGTTCTTTAGAACACTCTAGGAGGCTGCAGTAGAACACAAAGGAATCAACTGACAGTCTCTGTCCTTGTTGGATGTACATGTTTTACTGAGAATGTCAGACTTCATTTTCACATGACTGAGAAAGATAATGTGAATTTACAGAAAATATGCTTTCAGTTTAGCTTATAGATCCCCTTCCAAACCACTGTGGGAAAATCATGAGATATTAGTTTTCTTTCAAACAATATTCATGATATCACAGCAGAAGGTTTTTTCACATGGTAAAATCACCTTAGAACCCACCACAATTCCTAAAACGAGTATGGTACCATCAACAAATGATTTATAATGTAACTAAAGTCCTAAAACCCTCTATAAACTACAATGCTTTTTAATGAGGTGCTATCATGTATATTGGTCCCAAGATGGCTGCCAACACTTCTTGGATGAAGTGCTGACAGCCAATCAGATCAGATGTGTGGTTAGGCTCCGCCCAGATATATATCTTTTTTTGAACCTAAATTACTCAAAATCCACTGGAGCACATATATTGAGACCTAGCAAAGGCACATCGGGCTAACAGTCCCTACAATTTTGCCAAGTTTCGTGCAAATCCATTCAGCCGTTCGAGCTAAAAGTGAGGCCAACCGCCCTATGGAAATTAACATGGGAAAAACGCGTTTTGGGACCCCCCTTTTTTCTCGGCCCCCCCTAGATGAAACCCCCCCAAATTGTCAGGGGCTGCTCAGAAACAAAATGTTCCATTTTCCTGAAAAGTTCAGCCAATTCCGTCCACAAACGCCAAAGTTATTAGACATAGAATTTTCAAAAATCCCATAGAGAAAAAATCCTAACTATATATACCTACTGGCGACCGCCAGTAGGTATATATATATATATATATATATATATATACATACATACATATATATATATATATATATATATATATATATATATATATATATATATATATATATATATATATATATATATATATATATATATATATATATATATATATATATATATATATATATATATATATATATATATTACCTACTTTCCATCGCCATTAGGTAGTTATAGTTAGGACCTATTTTCCATAGGAAATCCGCAACATTCTATTTGGAATAACTTTGGCGCCGGTAGACGAATCTTCGCAAATTTTTCAAAACTGTTGGGGCGCTCTAGTCCGCTCCTATCCTGGAAGTCTCAGGGTGATGTGTCAAGCGGGGGCCGAGAAAAAAAGGGGTCCCAAAAACGTGTTTTACCCATGCAATTTTCTATAGGAACCTTTAATCGCAGCTACAGCCCGAACTGCTAAACAGAATTACACCAAATGTGGCAGAAAGGTAGACCTTGGTTCAGAGTTGTGCCTTTTTGTCAAACGGTGTAATTTGGTTCAGTAGTTTTTTAGATATTAAAGGAAACAAATACATATATATCTGGGCGCAGCCTAACCACACATCTCATCGTGAGATCTGATTGGCTGTCAGCACTTCATCCATGAAGTGTTGGCAGCCATCTTGTGACCAATATACATGATAGCACCTCATTAAAAAGCATTGCAGTTAATAGAAGGTTTAAAGACTTTAGTTACATTATAAATCATTTGTTGATGGTACCATACTCAGCTTAGAAATTGTGGTGTGTTCTAAGGTGATTTTACCATGTGAGGAAGCTTTCTGCTGGGATATCATGAATCATGTTTGAGAGAAAACTATTTTCTCATGCTTTTCACACAGATGTTTGGAAGCTGATCTATAAGCTAAACTGAGAGCATATTTTCTGTAAATTCACCTCATCTTTCTCAGTCATGTGAGAATGAAGTCTGACATTCTCAGTAAAACATGTACATCCAACAAGGGCAGAGACTGTCAGTTGATTTCTTTGTGTTTTACTGCAGCTTCCCAGAGTGTTCTAAAGAACAACTAGAGCGCTAACAGTCCTACTTATGACAAACGTATGGCACTCTTGAAGCCATCTTGATTGGAATAAAGTGGTAACTCTTAAAACATTTAATTTAAAAAGGAACAAAATGAGGGGGTTCATTTTGCCATAGAAAGTATGATTAATGCTGCAGAAAGAAAAATTAGGGCACATTTTGAGTGACTTCTCAAATCCTCTTCTATTTCATTAAAAAATTCAGCCATGCAGACTGAAACATGCACTTTCAATACCAGCAGCAGACTTCCCTGGTGAGCAGTAGCTTTACTACAGTGATCTATTAGGCAACTAGAGTGCTAACATTCTGAATTTATGGTAAATGTGTGACACATTTGAATGCCTTCTTGATGGAATCAAAGTAAAAAACTGAAAGTATTTCCTAATGAGGAAACTGTAGTAAATGAGGAAATTATGAAAACTTCATAACAAATAATGCTCCCAAGAGGGCCACCAGTGACAAAAGAGCCCAAATGTAGCACAAATATCACCCAAATGTAGCCCAAGTATAACCCAATGACAGAATGTCCCAGAGTGTTCTAAAGAACAACTAGAGCGCTAACAGTCTTGCTTATGACAAAAGTATGGCACACCTGAAGCCATTTTGATTGGAATAAAGTGGTAACACTTAAAACATTTAATTTGCAAAGGAACACAATGAGGGGATTCATTTTGCCATAGAAATTCTGATTAGTGCTGCAGAAAGAAAAATTAAGGCACACTTTGACTTCTCAAATCCTCTTCTATTTCATAAAAAAATTCTGAGTGTTCTAAAGAACTAGAGCACTAACAGTCTTACTTATGACAAAAGTATGGCACGCCTGAAGCCATCTTGATTGGAATAAAGTGGTAACACTTAAAACATTTAATTTGCAAAGGAACAGAATGAGGGGGTTCATTTTGCCATATAAAATATTATTAGTGCTGTAGTATAGTTCCTATATTTCCAATAGGCTCTGCGCATTGGAATAATATATCCTATAGATTTGACGTAGGACTGTGGTCAACTAGGTCTCTATCGAATATACTAAACTTAATTGTGTGTGTGCCAGCTAACTCAGAGGTCACTAGAAACTTTCTCGAATACAGAAGAAGGGATTCGTTTCTGACAATCACATAAACATGACAACTTTGTTTCCCAAGAATAAGAATATATATCTCAGAGTCGCGGAAACAATAGATAACTATTTCATTAAGTCAATCGTGCAACAGAGTTGCAGAGAAATAGAGAGACAGGCGTTTTCAATAAAAAGGGGTTATTGAACAGTCTTCTTTCTCAGGCAAGGGAGGTGAACTGCTACAATCGTTATGCAAATGCAAAGTACAATGTATACAGCGTAAACAGTAATATGAAATAATACTGTTAAAGCAATGTATGGTTTCTAAGCCATATAAAAATACATACATAAATAACATAGACTAAAATACTCAACTGATGCTTCTAAAATATGCCTACCCCAATGTACCTAATCTAAGTCTAGTTCCAGGGAAGGAGTAAGTGTTGTTTAGCATAGGTTTAGTTTTGCCAAGAATCTACCCAAGGTTTCTCTAGGTTCTTATCAGCTCCACACCTTGTTAGAATGAAGGAGGTTTGGTATCTCTGTTTCAGGACTTGATTTCCCAACACCCCGCAAGGGGAGCTGGAAACACTGGAGCTGGATTCTCGGCAGGAAAAAGGCCGTCAGCTGGAGAGTCGGCTTCCTTCGGCCCGTGCTCCGAAGCACCGTATCTTGCTAGAGCAAGTGAAGGTATATTTATACCTTGAAGGTGTTTAGGAATGCCATGGTTTGATGTAAAGTCAGCCATATGAACATCATAAATGAACCCCTGGGGAATAGTTGTTCATTGTAAAGTAACTGAGTTCTTGGAGAAATCAATATTCAAGCAAGGGGAAGTTCCCTAACTGCTTAAGCAGGTTTTCCAAGAAATCCTTGTGATGTTTGGTGAATGGATGGAAGTAGCCATGCCTGTATTTGGGTAGCATAGGCTATGCCTAAATAAGGGATTGATTTCTATGCCTATATAAGGGCAACTTGAATTGTACCTATATAAGGGCATGAATCAGGAAAATGCAATTGAAGCCTAAAACGCGACACAACACCCACTCCACTTTCTTATGTATGACATTGCTAAGTTCTAAACACGTTAAAACATATGTAAATATGATGTGTTAAAAAACTACCTCAAATACATAAAAATGCATTGGTACTGGTTGTACACGAAAAGAGCATTTGTGCTGTATGCATTTAAAGCAATGTTTCATTCAAAGCATATAGTTTGACATTTGAAAAATGCTATCCGAATGAATCACGAAAATGCTTTTATGAAATGGTTAATAAATACAGAAGAAAAAGTTGAGACCATTTCATGCCAAATTACATAAACTGTTTGAACGTGGACATGGTCAAATATTGTCTCTGGAAGTTTTCATAGAATTCCAGTTCTCTATGAATAGTTCTACTTTAAGCAGATTACTTTGTGCCAAAAAAAAGGAAAAATACAAATTTGGGAAAAGAAAAAGGATTAATCATAGAAAAAAGAGTTCCAAAGTTAGAACTTTGTTTTGAAAAAATGAAGGTCGAATTCAGAGTCTCTCAGAACACTGTGTGTCAAATTCAAAAGTCAGTGTTATTGTTTGGAGAAAACATAAAATCTTCTAAGTCTGTAAAGAATTTGTCTACCATTGTAGGTGAAAGTTGGATTACCTCGTTAAGAAGATTAATCGCACATAGATGTGAAGCATCGCCGTCAGCGTTGTACGCATTAGCAATGTTTGTATCAGATGGTACCTGTGCGCCTGTCGCTTCTCGTACCTCACCGTCAGCATTTTGCGTCTGTGAGATCTCAATGAATGCCCGTAATCAGAATTGGTAGCTGCTGGGGACAACATAGTGCATGAGCCATCACTGGTCCAAGCAAAGTATAAACATCAGTTGGCATGACTGATGGGAGTGTCAGACATCACGCATTCTTCTCCACATAGCAGGCATCGTAGAACAGGTAAGATGCAATCTTGCCAAATTGGTCTGAATGACAGAAACCAAAGTTTGGATGATGCGCTCACGACACTTCAACGCCAGTAGAGTATTTTCCACGATGATCTGGGTGTCTGCTGTGGATTGGCTTGCCATATCGAAGCAGTAGGAGCAAAAATAGTATCCCTGCTGCGAGTCCCAAAATGAGAGGCAATCCTTCAAACACAGAGTGCACGAAGTTTGGAAATATTCCTAGGACTGCTTCAAAAGCTGCTAACAGTCCCGAAAAAATCGTCTTGAATACATGTACAATACCACTCGTATCAGACATGTTTAAGATATGACCTAACATTTCTCAGAAATGTACAGGGCAATTTGTAGTTAATAGGGTGTGTATCTCAGCAGAAGTTCTTGCGACTTGCAGATCATAGGTCTCTTTGGCCGAGGTCAGTGGCACAGTTTTCTGTTAAAGAATGGCTTTTATTCTTCTTAAAGTATCAATTCGTATAGAAGAGATGTTCAGTGAAGGCCATAATGGCAACTCCCGGTCTGTCTTGGTGTTTGGAAACAATACTTGCATACAACAAGTGACCCTGGCTGACACTGTTACAAGATAGGCTAAACCTGGCAACATGCCACAGCAGCTGTGATCCTTTAACATAATGTAACTTCCATTAGAAAGTTGCCTACAAATTGGATCAATCACTGCAGCTGGTGAACTTTGCAGGCAGCAGGATAAGTTATTAGAGGAACCATCACATGCCCCATATAAATTAATACCCTGACAAAGGAGAGAACCGCTTAGTGCGTTTACTCAATTTTTACCACTAAGAAAAACTTCTCCTCCCCCACTCCAACATTTGTGTGTGTATGGTAATTCCCAGGACGTCTTGATGTATTCTTTACCCAACCTTTCATATGTGCCTGCTGGTATATGTTTTAAGCAATACTGAAAATTGAAAATTGTAAGCGGCAGAGTGATTGTTCTGTGTATTATCCATTCAGTGGCTGGCTTTTCAGCGACTGTAAATGGCAATCTTTCCAGTTTTTTAATGCTCAGCACCGTATAGTCTGCTCCCCTATGTGCCAGTTTGATCTGTTTATCAGTGAAATTGAATTTTAAAAACAGAGATGTAGTGCTGATTAGGCGCCAAGGCACATAGTCTGAATGAAGGTTTTGTAACGTCCAGCCTAATAGCATTATAGAACGTAATTGCGACTGACCATGTTGCAGCATGACCAAGTCCTGTTCCATGATGTCTATGGCAGAGGATACTATACTGTCCAAAGAATATATCCTGGACGATAGAGTCATTAACCCATTGTCAACTACAGAGAGAGTTTTCTCTAAATTAATATGATCAATTTCTCGTATTCGTTCTGCAGTCTCTGCGTGCGTAATCTTCCACAATTCATTATACAATGCATAGATACCGGCATATATATAATGTTTATGATGCGGTTTAGTAGGTCCTTGCAAGAAGTCACTTACATCATCTTTAAGTAAAGATAAGTGTTGTTTTACTTCCTTTAGTGTAGATTTGTGTAACCACTCAAGGCACAGTTTCCCTACACTGTATGTTGTTACTATTCCTGGATGGTGTCTCTGAACATATCTTGGATCTGGCCTAGTGAAAGTGAACCCTTGTGTTTTATTCAGGAATCTATCTTGACAGTTGTTTTTGTCTGTGGGACATTTTAACCGTTTTTTCCAATCTGGATCTGTTCTGTTGTGATGCAAAATAGTATGTACGTCGACCTCCCCCTCTGAAGTGTTACTGCTATCAGGTGTAGGTGTAGGTATGGACGATTTGTTTAACTCTTTGATCTTGGCTAACCCAAGACAAGATGCCAGTTGGACAGTGTCATTCAAAAACATTATTTGCTCTAGGGTGATGCAAGCTCTAAATAAAACTTCTAATCCCTGCACTTGCCAGTCTTTTGTGCCCCAGACAGTTTTTGTTTCAATGTTGTCTTTCCAAAAGTCGAAACCTAATGAAGACAGCTGAGCATAAAAGGCAGCAGAATAAATTTGCTTGGTATTTGTCAACATACTTTTCATTCCTGTCCTATTAACATTTTTAAAGTAAAATGATTCTGGATTTGAAACATTAAAACTTGAAAAGTATGGAAATTTGCCATAAAATAATATTAAGCTACCCCTTGGTGGCGTCGGACAATGTTCCCGATAGTTATATTGCAGTACATTTCTAGGATTTGCAGATGTGCCGGAAATGATGACCATCGTGATTATAACAATACATTTGCTCATAATCTGATGAACCTTCTAAGTATTCATGATTTGTAAATTTTGCAGACATTTCTAAGTCTGACATCATATTTTTAACAGTCTCAAAGTCCCAACCATCAGAAAAGGTACTAGATGAAACAAGTCATTCAAGGAAATCTTGAACGGGTGTAGAATCTTCAACAGCTCCGCCGGACCAAAAATGTCATATTTAGTTCTGTCCCACGCTGTACCACCAGGTATAGGAACGACTGTGATGTTCACTGATGACAAGTCTCTTTGTTCACGATGAGATGATTTGTGTGGCATGAGGAGTAAGTTGATGTTCTTACATGCTGTGTCCTTTTTTACATACCTTCCATTTATCAGCATTCTCAAAGTTATTACCAGAGTCAACCAAAGTAGAAGAAAAAGTACACCCAGCACAATCCAAAGTTCAATCCATGGTGAAACCAGATAAGTCTTTTCCAGGTGATGAAAAAGTTCAGTTGCTTGTTCTTTATAGGTTCTTTTAGCTGGCGTTGTTTCAGGCTCGCTGAGATCCTCGGAAAACGTATCAAAGTTAATGAAATAGCCAGAGGCAGTTCTGTCAATTGTCGGGATTGCATCAGGATTTGTTGAAATTGCTGGAATCATTTGATCACTTGTTACTTCATTGTAGACAGGTGTTTCTTGACGAACTGTTATTTGGGTCTCAATAGGTACAAGTTCCATAGCTTTATTGCATAGTCCTTCTTTTCGCGCTGCAGATTCTTCAAAGGTGATGTGTCTCTCAGTTTGAACCTCTTGGATAGTAACCCGATTCGGGCGTCTGCTACATCTTTGCAGTCAACTTGACCTACTGCTTATGATCGGCCACATGATGTGGTTTTACCAGGTCGATGGACATGAACCTTTTCTCCTTCTTTCCAGCAAGGGGCGGCAGTAATACTGTTCTTGATCCGTGGATTGCTAGGACAGGTACTGGTTGTCTGTGAGAAGGCCCAAATTCCTTCTTGTCCGCGATCTTTTCTCTAACTAGATCCCCAATCTTTGAAATCCAGACAGGCCTTGCTGGGATGGTCGGTTTCTCTTCAGTGGTTGTTGGCTTCAGGAACACGTTACTTTGTTTCGTTCTTATTTCATTTAAGTCCTGTAAAACAGCCAAATGATCTTTTATATCAAAGGATTTTTGTTCTACCACTGAAGTCTGACAATCGAGATACAAAATTATCATTCTGGTTCCAAAAAGGACTTCATATGGAGTGATACCCCTTAGAGAACTTCTTGACAGATTGTTAAGACTATGTTGGACCCTTATTAGATGTTTGTCCCACTCGTCACCCAAGACTAATACCCTAGCTTTTATAGATTGCTTTATGTCCCGTGCTTTTCTCTCCAAAACTGAATTTCCCTCAGATGGAATGGAATAGAGTACGTCAATGCAACGCCCAATTTGGCCATGGCCTCCTTGTAAGCTCGAGAGTTAAACGCAGGACCCTGGTCAGAATGTAGCGTGCCGACTGCGCATGTGCTGATAAAGACTCGCAAATCTTTTATAACAGTTCGAGCATCAGCCAAGCGCTGAGGCCACATCCAAATGAATCTTGAACTCGAATCCACTGCGACCATGATATATTTATAGTTACCATCCCTCTGTAAGGGACCGCAGCGATCCAGGTAAACGCAAGCTAATGGTTTGTCTTAAATTGATAGGGGCGTCTGCGCAGCACGTTTCACTGTAGACACTTTTATCTTCTGGCAGATTTCACATTCCAAAACATAGTTTCTGGTTTGTTTCCTCATGCTCGGCCACCGGTATCGCTATCGCTGTTTTAATAAAAACACTATGGCAGAAACACCTGCGTGTGCAGAGGCAAGCCCTTCATGTGCTGCTAAGATTGTTCCTAAACTATGTACCATGTTTGGAATTACTCTATCCCCCACTCCAGGGATTTGAGCAAACAGAACATTATTTGCATCAGTTATGTATGTGTATTTGAGTGGAAAGCCTTTCGGTAAAGTTTTACCACTGTCTTTGCTTGAAGCATTGACAGCTTGCATAATTTCGCTGTCTATTTTTGTTTTAGAACGAGTGATTGCAGCTACGGAAGCCGTTTGCACAGCTGCTTTCTCAGCTTCATCAGCCAATGAATTCCCTGCAACGTGAATGCCATCACGTTGACGACTCAATGCATGTATCACGAGAGCCTTTTGTAGTTCTTGTCGTAACTGAACTACTTGTTCCCAAAGCAATTTATGCTTGATTGTTCCACATTTTGCATTTTTGTAACCATTTTGAATCCAGTTTTGCAAGTATTTATTGTAAGATTGAACACAATAATATGAATCGCACTCTATGAGTGTGGGGAATTCGCAATCAGTATTTCCAAGCGCCATCTTGAATGCTTGCAGTTCAGCTCTCTGAGCTGTACAATCTCCTAGAGATTGCGTTTTAGTGACCATTGGTCCGAATTTACCATCGTGCCAGCGACCTTTAACGATCGCGCATGCAGCACTATAAGCTTGTTTACCCCCCGTTGCGGGTTGGGCTGATCCGTCAATATAAATTATACATTCATACTTCTCTAGAGGCAGAATTTTAGTAGTCAGAGGACATTCTTGTTCGTATTGTAGAAATGCTTGTGTCTTCAAATAAGGGTCAAAAACGTATTCAATGACTGTTGCAGCAAGAGAATTACCCCATTGTATCCATCTCGGATGTAAAGCTTTAGCATTGGAAATGCTCACTTTTGTCACTGCCTCTAAGGCAGGTACAGGTGTAACATCCATAATGCGCCTACCCTGTGGAGGGCTCTCTCCTTTGCTACTGCAGTTTGAACCAATGTCAGAATTTTTTCTGTTGTGTATACAAGTGTGATTTTTAAGCTATTGGTACTTTTTCACCTTCGTTAAAAGTTAATTATGTGAATCCACATTGTCCTGGAATGATTTGGCTCACTAAGGTGCGCACGTTTACGCATGTTTCTTAATGTTTTGTTGCTAACATGCCTGTTTTCAATGAACGCAAAATTTCAGTGTGTTTTTGAGTCCAATTGACTGTTTTGAAATCAGGTTTGATTAATTCGTAGAGAGGTTTAACCCTTTCTGCGTAGTTTAGAATGTAAGTTCTTCCAAAATTCAGGAAACCTAGAATCGACTGTAGGTTTTCAGCATTTTTGGAGGTTGGAGCAGCGCATATTTCTAGAAAGTTTGCTGCCAGGCTTTTGCCTTCACTTGATAATTCATATCCTAGGAAAAGGACATTTAAATGGGCAATTCTCGATTTTCTGTAATTGAATTTGTACCCTTCAGAGGCGAATCCAAGTATGAGGGTGTTCACCCTGCTCAAGTGCCTGTCCAAATCATGGTCTGTTAGATAGATATCATCGACATATGATAATGCCTCATCATTATAGGTTTGTAGTAACTCTGTTACCCTGGCTGAAAATAACCCTGGACTGTTCTTGAATCCCTGTGGGAGACAACAGAAGTGACGCTGTATCCCCATAATTGAGAAAGTGGTCAAATACCTACTTTCGTGTGCAATGTTTTGACAAAAGGAACCCTTAGAAATACCTAATGTTGTTTTATATTTTTTACGCACAATGTTATTCATTAATGCTGCATTGTGTGCATTTTGTACTGCAAAAGTTTTGCAACAAGAGTTTAAATGTCAGTAATCCAATACTAGACAATATGTATTGTCTGGTTTGGAGACAGGAAACAAAGGATTGTTCATGGACGAGGTGCATGTTTCAAACACCCCTTGGTATTCAAGTTGATCTAATATCTCCCTGACCAGTTTTTTAGCTTCTTGCTTAACTGGGTACTGCCTTTGTGCAGTTGGTTGATTTTTCAACTGGATTTTATGGTGAGGAGAATCCTCATCCCATCCTACATGATTTTATATAATGCAGGAGCCTGGGCTCCTGCCTATTTCCTGGCATAGGCATATTTTAAATGAATTGGAATGTGGTTGGAGAGAGCTGGCATAATGTGGACACTCCCTGACAAATTCAGGTGGCCAGTCTTGTTCAGCTAGAAGAATGTCATAACCCTGAGAGGGCCGCTCCCAAAAGAGTGCTCTTATTTTTCTTATTATGCCCCCTCCATCCGGAGTGTTACTTCATACAACTTATGTGGGACACTAACCCTGGTATCTGCAGTTTCAACTTGGATGAACTCATTCAAGCCCACTGTCTCCAGATGATCCTTCAAGTTCTTGCGAGCTATGGTGACTTCTGCTGCGCTGTCCAACATTGTTTGAGCCCATTCCCCGTTCTTGAGTTTTGTCCTCGGCAAGTCTGATTTGTAGACCTGCTACCTTCTTTTTGGTGAATTGAGTTTTCTTATTTTTTGGAACGTGTTGATCGTCTTTGGACTTCACTCGTTCTTCCTTTTGTTCTGACCGTCCTCTTCTTTCGGATTTCTGTGAGGAAGTCTGAAAGGTACGAGAGGAACGTGTATCAGTATCTTGATATCTATCAGGTTTTCTCAAATTATCCCTATTCCTGAGGTTATACCTCCTTTCAGAGGGCTCCTTTTGAGGAGACCTACCTCGGGATTGAGAACGCTTCTCTTTAAAAGTTTATTTAGTGTTCTCCCACTTCTTTTTAGGAGGAGTAGGAGTGTTTTTAATAAAGACCTTTTCAGGACTTTCTGACAGTTGGGGTTTAACTGGTTTCCCACCCAAGCTGTCTCTGCCTAATTCTTCATAGGATGTTTCAATTATTCAGGCCAGTTCATGTGGTTGCTCAGTTACATCAAATTCTCTTACCTTTTGCGGATCGCCACAGATGCTGCTTCACCTTTAATATTAGCTAATATTATTGTTGAGACCTGTTTGAAATCTTTCAGTAATTTCATACCTAGATTTAGAGCAGGGTCTGCCCCGTACTAATTTTTAATCTGTTTCAGGATGTCTGGTATTACCGCCATAGACGGAACACCATGTGTTTTAGTGTAGATTGCAGCAAAGACTGTACCCCAAGTGTCGCAGTCCTCCAGATGTGGTGTGATCCCCATTGGTAAATAGATTGTTAGAATTCTGTGTTTCTCATGAGGGGTAGTATTAGGAAATTCTGCCTTGATTTGAGTAATTTTTTGAGCTATGCAGAATGGAATTTGTTCCCGTTTTGGCGGTAATTTACCAACGACTGATTGTAGAGTCTGTGGTATAATTTTATTTGTGTTCCCCTGGTAAGGGGGATGTTGTGGAATCGGTATTGCTGGTTGCACTGTAAGAGTCTGCATGACATATTGAACCTATTGTCTATAGATTTTGATTAGCTCTTTTAATTGATCTAATAGTTCCGCATCTGTCATTTCTTCAATGGCAGGATGTGCTGTATAGCTGGCTAATACCGGCCATGTTGCTCTTGGTCTACCTAGTGGACCGAGCCTGGTAATGTGATTTATGTGATTTAGGGCGCCTTTAAACCAGAGCGCATGCTCCTGGTAAGTTAGTGGAATTTCAATGTCCTCGAAAGGAATGTATTCCTCTGGTGGTTCATCTTCTTTGTAGAAGTGAAACACTTTTGTTCTTGGATCTGCTTCCGGGAAGAGTATACATGAATAGAATACCTCTGTCTTATGATATTCATGTGCCTCTATCACAAAAACTTCCCTACCACCTCTTGCTGATAGGCCATTTCGTATACGTTTTATAGTGATGGCTTTCCTTAAATTTTCAGGAATGATTATAACATCCTCGTCGGTCTCTTGGAGTCCTGTAAAGCTTAAAGTTTGTACAGCGTTTTCGCCTGTAGCTCCACTGGCCTCAGTATTATTATCGAGGGACATTTTATTTGACTGAAAGTTTGCAAAGCAAGTTTCAAGGAAACAAAGATAATGTGCACAATATTTTGGAACACTGTATCCAGTTGAAAAACCAAAAACTAATACACAGGATTTTCGTCCTACTCAGCTATGGCGGTTTTTATCCCTTTACCCACTCCAGACATCTATTGGAGTATTACGGAAACAGGGGTCTCTGGGAAAAGCACAACTGAGTTACTTTAGTATGTAGCATTAAATTAGTGCCTTACCAAACGTTGGGCACCATGTAGTGTAGCTCCTATATTCCCAATAGGCTCTGCGCATTAGAATAATATATCCTATAGATTTGACGTAGGACTGTGGTCAACTAGGTCTCTATCGAATATACTAAACTTGATTGTGTGTGTGCCAGCTAACTCGGAGGTCACTAGAAACTTTCTCGAATACAGAAGAAGGGATTAGTTTCTGATAACCGCATAAACATGACAACTTTGTTTCCCAAGAATAAGAATATATGTCTCAGAGTCGCGGAAACAATGGATAAGTATTTCACTCAGTCAATCGTGCATGCCTCGTTTCAACAGAGTTGCAGAGAAATAGAGAGACGGGCGTTTTAAATAAAAAGGGGTTATGGAACAGTCTTCTTTCTCATGCAAGAGAGGTGAACTGCTACAATCGTTATGTATTGCAGAATGCAAAGTATAATGCATACAGCGTAAACAGTGATATTAAATAATACTGTAAGAGCATTGTATGGTTTCCAAGTCATATAAAAATACATACATAAATCACATAGACTAAAATACTCAACTGGTGCTTCTAAAATACGCTTACCCCAATGTACCTAACCTAAGTCCAGTACCAGGGAAGAAGTAAGTGTTGTTTAGCATAAGTTTAGTTTTGCCAAGAATCTACCAAAGATTTCTCTAGGTTCTTATCAGCTCCATACCTTGTTAGAATGAAGGAGGTCTGGTATCTCTGTCTCGGGACTCAATTTCCCAACACCCCGCAAGGGTAGCCGGAAACACTGGAGCTGGATTCTCAGCAGGAGAAAGGCAGCTTCCTGATCAGTGAGTCAGCTGAAGAGTCGGCTTCCTTCGACACTTGCTGTAGCGAGCTACATCGGGCAAGTAGGTCATCGAACTGCTCCGAACCACCGTATCTTGCTAGAGAAAGTGAAAGTATATTTATACCTTGAAGGTGTTTAGGAATGCCATGGTTTGACGTAAACCTGGGCATTTGAACATCATAAATGAACACCCAGGAAATAGTTGTTCATTGTAAAGTAACTGAGTTCTTGGACAAATAAATATTCAAGCAAGGGGAGGTTCCTTAACTGCTTAAGCCGGTTTTCCAAGAAATCGTTTTGACTTTTGGCGAATGAAGTAGCCATGCCTGTATTTGGGTAGCATGGGCTATGCCTAAATAAGGGCTTGATTTCCATGCCTATATAAGGGTAAGAAGAATTGTACCTATATAAGGGCATGAATTGAGAAAATGCAATTTGAGCCTAAAACGCCACACAAGAGTGCTGCAGAAAGAAAAATTAGGGCACATTTTGACTTCTCAAATCCTCTTCTATTTCATTAAAAAATTCTGACATGTAGACTGAAAACCGCACTTTGAATACCAATAACAGACTTCCCTGGTGAGCAGTAGCAGCTAGAGTGCTAACATTCAGAATTTATGGCAGATGTGTGAGACATCTGAATGCCTTCTTGATGGAACCAAAATAAACAAGCATTGAAAATGCAATAGGTCTCGCCCTCGTTTAAGTTAAAGCAATTCTGTTTGTATTAGGTGGCTTTTTAGCTTTGCTTGTATTAGTATTTTTCAAACTTTCATGTACATAACATGCATATGTATTCATATATGTATATGTATGCATGCATTTATATTTGTATTTATATAGATATGCAGTTTGTATATATGTTTATATATATATATATGTATATATACACATACATATATATAAATGCATATGCATATGTATATATGCATATATGTGTGCATATGTGTGAGTGTAGAGAGAGGTAGAGAGGTAGGGGTGAAGAGGTAGAGGTAGAGAGGTAGAGAGTAGTAGAGAGAGAGATAGAGAGTAGAGAGTGAGTGATAGAGAGTAGAGAGTGAGTAGTAGAGAGTAATGGAGAGTAGTAGAGAGTGTAGCAGAGAGTGAGTAGTAGAGAGTAGTAGAGTGAGTAGTAGAGTGAGTATTAGAGCGTGATTAGTAGAGAGTAGTAGAGAGTGAGTAGTAGAGAGTGAGTAGTAGAGAGTAGTACAGTAGTAGAGAGTGAGTAGTAGTGAGTAGAAGAGAGTGTGGAGTAGTAGAGAGTGAGTAGTAGAGAGTAGTGGAGAGTGAGTAGAGTGAGTAGTGAAGAGTAGTAGAGAGTGAGTAGTAGAGAGCGAGTAGTTGAGAGTAAGTAGTAGAGAATAAGTAGTAGAGAGTGAGTAGTAGAAAGTGAAGAGTAGAGAGTGAGTAGTAGAGGGAGTAGTAGAGAGTGAGTAGTAGAGAGTAGTAGAGTGCATGGTAGAGAGTGAGTAGTAGAAAGTGAGTAGTGGAGAGTGAGTAGTAGAGAGTAAGTAGTAGAGAGTAGTAGAGAGTAGTAGAAAGTGAGTACTAAAGTGAGTAGTAGAGTAGTCGAGAGTGAGTAGTAGAGAGTGAGTAGTAGTAGTAGAGTGAGTAGTAGAGTGAGTAGTAGAGAGTGAGTAGTAGAGAGTAGTAGAGTAGTAGAAAGTGAGTAGTAGAGAGCGAGTAGTAGAGAGTGAATAGTAGAGAGAGAGAGTAGTAGAGAGTTGTAGAATGAGTAGTAGAGAGTAGTCAGTCGGTGTCAGTCACTGTCAGTCAGTCAGTGTCAGTCAGTCAGTGTCAGTCAGTGTCAGTCAGTCAGGGTCAGTGTCAGTCAGTCAGTATCCGTCAGTCAGTGTCAGTCAGTGTCAGTCAGTCAGTGTCAGTCAATCAATGTCAGTCAGTGTCAGTCAGTGTCAGTCAATCAGTGTCAGTCAGTGTCAGTCAGTCAGTGTCAGTCAATCAGTGTCAGTCAGTGTCAGTCGGTGTCAGTGTCAGGTAATCAGTGTCAGTCAGTGTCAATCAGTCAGTGTCAGTCAGTCAGTGTCAGTCAGTCAGTGTCAGCTGCAGCAGCTCTGCTGACCTGGGGCCATATGTATGAAGCAAATTCACATTCGCAAAGGCCGAAATCGCAGAATTTCAGCCTTTGCGAATGCGAATTAGCAAAATGACATGTATGAAGTAAAATCTGGTGCAAAATAAGGAATCGCAAAATTTGCGATTCCTTATTTTGCAATTGCATTTTAGGAATCGCTAATTACCACCAACAGTTGGGATTTCCTTGAAAAATGCACATTTCAGCATTTTTCAAAGTGCCATGTGCCGCACATGCATATGCGCCACATGTGCACCCATGCATATTTCAGGGGTGCAACAGGGTGTCCTTTGGACACCCCTGAAATTATTCTCAATTTGCGATTTTCAAATTGCGAATCGCAAAATTGAGAATACCTTCCCATTCATTCCTATGGGCCTCCTGGTCCATAGAAATGAATAGGAAAGTATTCCTTAATTGCGATTCGCAATTTGATAATCGCAATTAAGGTATACTACGAATTCGCTAAAAAAAGCAAATTTGTACATACATACCAATTTGCGATTCTGAAATAACGATTTCTTAAAAATCGCTATTTCAGAATCGCAAATCGGTACCTTCATACATATGGCCCCTGGTTCTCTGGCTCTAAAGCAGCTCTGCTAACTTGGTTCTCTGGTTATATAGCAGATCTGCTGACCTGGTTCTCTCCCTCTAAAGCAGCTCTGCTGACCTGTTTTCTCTGGCTCTACAGCAGGTCTGCTGACGTGGTTCTCTGTCTCTAGAGCAGCTCTGTTGACCTAGTTCTTAGGCTACAGAGCAGCTCTGCTGATCTGGTTCTCTGGCACTACAACAGCTGTGCTGACCTGGTTCTCTGGCTCTAAAGCCGCTCCGCTGACCCGGATCTATGGCTCTAAAGCAGTTCTGCTGACATCTTTCTCTGGCTCTAGGGCAGCTCTGCTGACCTGGTTCTCTCCCTCTGGAGCAGCTCTGCTGACCTGGTTCTCTCCCTCTAAAGCAGCTCTACTGACCTGGTTTCTCTGGCTCTACAGCAGCTCTGCTGACTTGCTTCTCTGGCTCTAGAGCAGCTCTGCTGACCTGTTTCTTAGGCTCTAGAGAAGCTCTTCTGACCTGCTTCTCTGGCTCTAAAGCAGCTCTGCCGACCTGGTTCTTAGACTCTAGAGAAGCTCTGCTGACCTGGTTCTCTGGCTCTAAAGCAGCTCTGCTGACCTGGTTCTATCACTCTAAAGCAGCCTTACTGACTTTGTTCTCTGGCTCTAGAGCAGCTCTGCTGACCTGGTTCTCTGGCTCTAGAGGAGTTCTGCTGGCCTGGTTCTCTGGCTCTAAAGCAGCTCTGCTGACCTGGTTCTCTCCCTCTAAAGCAGCTCTGCTGACTTGGCTTCTCTGGCTCTACAGCAGCTCTGCTGACCTGATTCTCTGGCTCTAGAGCAGCTCGGCTGACCTAGTTCTCAGGCTCTAGAGCAGCTCTGCTGACCTGGTTCTCTGGCTCTACAACAGCTCTGCTGACCTGGTTCTCTGGCTCTAAAGCAGCTCTGCTGACCTGGTACTCTGGCTCTACAATAGCTCTGCTGACTGGTTCTCTGGCTCTAAAGCAGCTCTGCTGACCCGGTTCTATGGCTCTAAAGCTTTTCTGCTGACCTGGTTCTCTGGCTCTAAAGCAGCTCTGCTGACCTGGTTCTATGGCTCTAAAGCAGCTCTGCTGACTTGGTTCTCTGGCCCCAGAGCAGCTCTGCTGATCTGGTTCTCTGGCTCTAAAGCAGCTCTGCTGACCTGGATCTTTCGCTCTAAAGCAGCTCTACTGACCGGATTTCTCTGGCAATACGGCAGCTCGCTCTGCTGACCTGGTTTCTGCCTCTAGAGTAGCTCTGCTGACCTGGTTCTTAGGCTCTACAACAGCTCTGCTGACTTGGTTCTCTGGCTCTAAAGCAGCTCTGCTGACCTGGTTCTATGGCTCTAAAGCAGTTCTGCTGACCTGGTTCTCTGGTTCTAGAGCAGCTCTGCTGACCTGGTCCGTTGGCTCTAAAGCAGCTCTGCTGACCTGGTTCTCTCCCTCTAAAACTGCTCTGCTGACCTGGTTCTCTCACTCTAAAGCATCTCCACTGACCTGGATTCTCTGGCTCTACAGCAGCTCTGCTGACCTGGTTCTCTGGCTCTAAAGCACCTGCTGTGTTGAGTGAGTTAATGTGGACCCCTCCTGAGGCGGAAGCCGGGAGGTAGATAGCGGTGAACAGTGATAAAACAACTGTGTACTTAGCTGAATAATAGCGTAGGTTGCACATTTTATTTGCGGCGACTTTTAATTTTCGATTTCACCTCCCTGAGCACTCACCATCAGTTTGGCTGCTCCTTTCCCCTCCCTGGCAGCTCGGACGGTCACAGCCAATTTTAGGGCTGAGGACCGAGACCCGGACGGAGATTGCCGAGAGCGGACATCTTGGGTGGGGGACGGCTGCAATTGGTAGCGCTCCAGTCTACCCTACATAAGGATCCACGACATGCCTCTGCGCAGCGGACGTGCGCGGATCAGCGCCGGAGTCACGCCAGAGTCCAGCCCGTCTGCGCCTGTCCGCGCTGAGGACGGGCTGGAGACCGGACTAGGGGCCATACAGAACACCCAGGTGACCTACTTATCCAAAGAGGACATTTTAGCGCTAAATAATCATGCATATAATGGATGCACTCACTCTCTGAATGTAGATAAATGGATGGGTCCTATCTGCTGCCATGTATGTAAGCATATATTAAAACCATATCACATTGCCTCTGAGGAAGAAAGCCCTAATAATCTAAGATGTGGCCTAATTAACGAACGATCAATGGTCAAAAACTCTTTACACATATTTGACCTCATCACGGAAAATGATTTGATTGCCTTTTCATTACTGAAACCTGGCTCCGCAAGTGGTCAAACCCTGATATAGTTCACGCCCTTCCCTCGGGTTTCTCTATATGCAGGCAAGATCGCACTGAACAGCGTGGGGGCAGTCTAGCTATTATCTACAGAGATTCTATAAAATGTACTATGAAAGAACCGCCTGATATAAGAGGCGCTCAGAGCCTAAGTTTTTGCATACAAGTGCTGGACAATTTTACTTTTGCAGGAATACTGGTATATCGCCCTTCTGGATATCCCACCCAGTTTCTTGGAAACGTGGGGGAGGTGTTAGGCGACCTGACTCTCAGATACGCTAATTTTACCCTGTTGGGAGATTTTATTTTCCACCTTGACGATTCCACTGATTGTTATGCTTCAAGCTTTAAAGAAACGCTACAGGTTATAGGGCTAAAACTTCAAATGCTCGCTGCTATACATAATGGAGGGCACACTCTTGATTGCATATGTTCGAATTTAACTGAGATACTAGTTAAACCCCTGAAGCCCTAAAACTGGACGGACCATCATTTTATTGAATTTTCTATCCCCTTGAAGGGAAATAGAACAAACACAAAGGTGGCGGTAAAGAAAGGGACAAACCTCCCCTGCTGGGGAAAAATCTTGGAACACCCTGACCTCGACAATTGGACCAAAGAGAGCAAACCCATCTTATCAGGGGATACTCTAGAAGACAATCAGAAGTTGGAGGGATGGATGGCCACTATTGGCAATAGGATCAGGAACCCAGGTACTAAAGGCACTATGAAAAAAAGACAGTCTGCCCCTTGGTTTTCCGACAGACTCAAAGAACATCTAGTCGGTGTTAGATACTCGGAACGTAAATGGTGCCAGACATACGAGAGTGGAACGAAAGAAGACTATAAAAATGCCAGGAGACTCTATCATGCAATGATTAAAAACGCAAAGAAAACCTATTTTACCTCCTGCATCGAAGCATCAAAAAATAAAAATAAGGACATTTTTAAAATAGTCAACAGTTTCACCAAGCCTAAAGCCCTATCACGAGAAATACCACCATCCCAGACCCTGTGCAATGACATCGCCAACTACTTTGCCCTAAAAATTGACACCCTGACTAAAGATTTCCCCCAACCAGACTTAAAAGACTCTGAGGCCAATTCCGGCACAAATTCAGTCCATCCAAGGTGGACAAAGTTTAGCCATATTAGTTTGGAAGAATCTCATCAAAGGATATTGGCCACAAAATCTGGTTCCCCGTTTGACCCTTGCCCTCCACGCTTCTGAGAACTATAATACAGGAGGTCAACCCCTGTATTAATTCCATCATTAATGCGTCCCTGCAATCAGGGGATATTCCTCCGCAATGGAAGCTGGCCGTTGTCAGGCCACTACAGAAGAAATCAATACCTGACCCCTCGACATTATCCAACTTGCGCCCCATTTCCCTCCTCCCTGCAGTATGTAAAATCACCGAATCCCTTGTCAATAAACAACTGATGGCTCACATAGAAAGTAATAATATATTACGTCCGTGCCAAGCTGGTTTCAGGGCTCACCATTCCACCGAGTCAGCTCTACTATCTTCAGCTCAAACCATTCGTGCGGCCTTGGATCAGGGCAAAATGGCTGTCCTGATCCTATTAGACCTATCTGCTGCCTTCGACACGGTGTCCCATGCTATCCTTTTACATCGCCTGACTAATGCTGACATAGCAAGAACCGTGTTCGAATGGCTTAAGAACTATCTGGAGCAGAGGCGGCAGGTTGTCATGCTAGGCAATTTTCTTTCTGAGGAAAAGTTCCTGACATCTGGGGTACCGCAGGGCTCAAGCTTGAGCCCAACCCTTTTGAATCTTTATATGGTACCCCTGCTGGAACTTATTTCCACCTTTAACATCAGTACAATTGCCTATGCCGATGACACCTAACTTGTGCTGACCCTTGACAAGAACCAAACTAATGCTGAACAAACTCTGAAAGAGTGTCTATCAGCAACATTTGAGTGGATGACCCAAAATCATCTTAAATGTAATTCAGCAAAAACGGAGATCGTCCCTTTCGGCCTTAATAACTGTTTCTCACCACAGGAATGATGGCCGGAAATGGTGGAAGCCCCTCCCAAGACAATTAATGCTGTTCGTAACTTGGGTATCAAGTTCGACAACACTTTGTCTTTCAATTTACAAGCCAAAGAAGTAGCAGGGTCTTGTTTTAGAACTATTAAAAGCCTCAGGAAATTCTTCGATTTTCTCCCTCTGAGCGCCAGGCGGACAGTGGCTGTAGCGCTCATAACCTCCAGACTGGACTATTGTAACAGTCTGTATGCAGGGCTGAATAAATCGGCCCTGCACAGACTGCAAATGGTCCAGCATGCAGCAGCCAGGCCTGTCCTGAAACTGCCCAGAAAGTCCTCGGCATCGGCAGCACTGGATGCAATGCATTGGCTTCCGGTGCATAAGCGCATCCTTTTTAAGGTACTTATCATCACCTACAGAGCCTACCACCAACTAGGCCCGCTGTACTTGAGGAAGTACTTTAAATCCTACCAGCCGAAACGAACCCTTAGGTCATCCACAACTAATCTACTTCACATCCCCAGATTTAGGCTAACGACCAAGGGAGGGAAATCCCTTGCAGTCATCGGGTCGAAGGCCTGGAACAACCTTCCCTTGTCTTTGCATCAAAGTACAACTGAACTCAGCTTTAGGAAAGCCCTAAAATCCTGGATCTACCCTCTGTCGGAATCAGGTTACAAAGCGCTGCTATGACCCTCTCTATGTCTGATTACTCACCATCATGATCTCTCAGCATATATTTGACAACTAGGAGTCGAAGCGCCTTGGAGTGGTAGCGCGCTATATAAGAACCCAATCACAATCACAATCATACCTCTGCTGACCTGGTTCTATGGCTCTAAAACAGCTCTGCTGACCTAGTTCTCTGGCTCTAGAGCAGCTCTGCTGACCTGGTTCTATGGCTCTAAAGCAGCTCTGCTGACCTGGTTCGCTCCCTCTAAATAAACTCTGCTGATCTGATTCTCTGCCTCTAGAGCAGCTCTGCTGACCTGGTTCTATGGCTCTAAAGCAGCTCTGCTGACCTGGTTCTCTGGCACTAGAGCAGCTCTGCTGACCTGTTTCTCTGGCACTAAAGTAGCTCTGTTGACCTGGTTTATCTGGCTCTAGAACAGCTCTGCTGACCTGGTTCTCTGGCTCTAGAGCAGCTCTGCTGACCTGGTTCTCTGACTCTAGAGCAGCTCTGCTGACCTAGTTGTCAGGCTCTAGGGCAGCTCTGCTGACCTGGTTCTCTGGCTCTACAACAGCTCTGCTGGCCTGGTTCTCTGGCTCTAAAGCAGCTCTGCTGACATGGTTCTCTGGCTCTACAACAGCTCTGTTGACTGGTCTCCGGCTCTAAAGCAGCTCTGCTGACCAAGTTCAATGGCTCTAAACCAGATCTGCTGACCTGGTTCTCTGGCTCTAAAGCAGCTCTGCTGACCTGGTTCTATGGCTCTAAAGCAGCTCTGCTGACTTGGTTCTCTGGCTCTAGAGCAGCTCTGCTGACCCGGTTCTCTGGCTCTAAAGCAGCTCTGCTGACCTGGTTCTCTGGCTCTAGAGCAGCTCTGCTGACCTGGTTCTCTGGCTCTAAAGCAGCTCTGCTGACCTGGTTCTCTCGCTCTAAAGCAGCTTTACTGACCTGATTTCTCTGGCAATACAGCAGCTCTGCTGACCTGGTTCTCTGGCTCTAGAGCAGCTCTGCTGACATGGTTCTCTGGCTCTACAATGGCTCTTCTGGCCTGGTTTCTCTGGCTCCACAGCAGCTCTGCTGATCTGGTTCTCTGCGCTCACGATGCACGCACCGACTTTGCAAAAATATATTTAAAAATTATATAAGTTTATTATAAGTAAAAATATATTATTTTTATGAATATCCTAGATATTCTCTTGCCCTAATATGTATATTAAAGACACATACATATCATTTTGGAACATGAATTTTTTTGATCGGGAGTCGCGCACCCAGCGCACCCCAGCAAGGAAATGATGTCACGCGGGACCCGCCACCGCGCAAGCGTCTTGTACCATAATACGCATGTGTCGCGAATGCACGGGAGCAGGAGTCGCGGACTGGTCGAATACCAATCGTGCACATCACGTAATAATAAATGCATATGATGCAACTGAAAAACAGCAGCCGTCGCACACCATACGTGGATCCTTCATGACTGTTCTAAAATGGCAGATAGAATCCACGCACCCACCGTGATGTGTACGCTTTGAGTGCGCGACTCCGAAAAAAAAATTGGTAACTTTAAAAAAAAAAAGAAAATAACATAAATATATTAAAATAAAGAATGAAAACAAAAAAATTAATCAACATTTCAGTTTTTTTTTTAACCTGGTTCTCTCCCTCTAAAGCAGCTCTACTGACCTGGTTTCTCTGGCTCTACAGCAGCTCTGCTGACCTGCTTCTCTGGCTCTAGAGCAGCTCTGCTGACCTGGTTCTTAGGCTCTAGAGAAGCTCTTCTGACCTGCTTCTCGGGCTCTAGAGCAGCTCTGCTGACCTGGTTCTTAGGCTCTAGAGAAGCTCTGCTGACCTGGTTCTCTGGCTCTAAAGCAGCTCTGCTGACCTGGTTCTATCGCTCTAAAGCAGCCTTACTGACTTTGTTCTCTGGCTCTAGAGCAGCTCTGCTGACCTGGTTCTCTGGCTCTAAAGCAGCTCTGCTGACCTGGTTCTCTCCCTCTAAAGCAGCTCTGCTGACCTGACTTCTCTGGCTCTACAGCAGCTCTGCTGACCTGATTCTCTGGCTCTAGAGCAGCTCGGCTGACCTAGTTCTCAGGCTCTAGAGCAGCTCTGCTGACCTGGTTCTCTGGCTCTACAACAGCTCTGCTGACCTGGTTCTCTGGCTCTAAAGCAGCTCTGCTGACCTGGTACTCTGGCTCTACAACAGCTCTGCTGACTGGTTCTCTGGCTCTAAAGCAGCTCTGCTGACTCCTAACCTAACTTCTGTGAATACCGAAATGAGTAAGTTAATTCTGTGAATACCAAAAGTAGTAAGTGCATTCTGTGAATGCCAAAAGTAGTAAGTTCATTCTGTGAATACCAAAAGTAGTAAGTGCAATCTTTGAATACCAAAACAGTAGTAAGTTTAGGATTGAGTCTTAAGTTCATTCTGTGAATCTGGCCCTTTGTTTTTTTTTTCTGTGACTATATATATATATATATATATATATATATATATATATATATATATATATATATATATATATATATATATATATATATATGTAGGTAGTGATAGATTTGATGCAGTTTCTATAGGAATAGCTCATTTTTTTTGTTAATAACCGTTTCACAAATCTTCACGAAATTTTGAAAACCTAGTTTGCCACTCACTTCAGCTGCAGTCTGGAACATTTCAAGATGATCCGTCAAGCGAGGCCAAGAAAAAGAAGGGAGCAACCCTCATTTTCCCCCATGCAATTGCCCATAGAGATTTTAGACAATCCACAGCCCTAACCGCTGAACGGAATTACAGCAAATTAGGTAGAATGCTAGATCTTGAACGACAAATAGAGTTTTCCTAATTTGGTGTAAATCTGTTAAGTAGCTTTTGAGTTATTAAAGAAAATGTTGTATGTCTATCTAGAGATGCGGATCCATGCGTCAACAGCAATGCTGTGATCGGCAAATCGCAACCTGAGAGAAAAGTTGTGAGTGCCATTTTGTCAATTGGAAAAACAACAACTGATGGACAGAATGCAGAACAGTGTTGTACATTTACCCCAGTACAGAGATCTGGGCCTTAATCAATCATTTATTTGCTCGCCATGCCATTCCAGTTGATGGATTTAACCCAGATCACTTGACTGGGGGTGAATGTATGAATTATTCAACAGTACGTCCATCATTTGGTTGCGTAGCATTTTGTCAATCCGGATACAGTCCTGGGGGGCTAAATAAAATCTAAAAAGGATGAAAGGGGTCAGGATAGAGGCATCGTGACCCCATGGGACTGACCCTCGTGGGCAAGAACATTTGTAAAATATTTTTGGGGACCACGAGGATCTGTGGATCCACTGTGGCATTCAGCACGGCCCCCTCATGTGAATTTGAAATGGATAAGCAGAACCCGTGCACAGTTTTTTTGAAATTACAGCAGGGAGCTATGCGCTTTTAAATTTGGCCAGCCATCTTGGGACAGCCGCCCAGACATGTGCATTTTAAAGTTCTCTGACTTAGCTGTCTTAGACAGCTGGGTTAGAAAAAGCGCAGGCCTCCAGTGCTGTTAGGATCGCTGAGAGAGCCTGCTCTGGTCAATCCAGGCATTGCTCTCATGCTGTGAGAGCAGGACCAGGATTGGGTAGTGCGGTATACTGCGTCCAGAGCTTCGACAAGGCACCCGAGGGAGGAGGACCTTGTGCTGCAAATTAGGAAGGTAAGTCTATTTTATTTATGATTTTATTTGTTGTGTCCCTCACCGCTTTCAGTACATGCCAGCCACCACTGGGGAAGCCAAAACGCTTCTCAAGGTGGAAAAAACAGAAGAACAGCGAGGAGAGAAATCAAACCTCTAGTGGAAAGCTGCTCATTTTGTTTGCCCTGTTGGTCTTGCCTGCCTGAACAGTCCCAGGGGGACTGCAACGATCTTTCTGCTGCCACTCTCACACCAACAAGGTCGGGGACTACACATCCCAGCATCCTCCAGTGGCACTCAACACCGCGTCAGAGCTAAGCGTCAGGAGGCTCTTCAAAATCGCTCAAAGGCTCCCGCAGCGCAGGCGAAGCCCGGGCCAAGGGCGGGCCCGTCCGCACCCGTTAGAGCCCAGAGGAGGCCGGGCTGGGCCACACCATTGACAATTGCTCAATCATTCTGTAAGCATTTTTGCCCCAGTTTCTAACAGCCATAGTGTTATTTGTATATCTAGGGATATCTAATCATGAGCAAAAGAAAGATGGGCGAAGGGGTTTTGGGCACCCTTGATTCCTTTTTAAGTAGAGCTGAAACTGTGCTGATACACGAAATCCAGATAACGGAGCGTAGGCTCTCACTGGATCCAGTGTTTGCACAGGGCAGTTGTGTGCCTACAGTACAGTCATCCCAACCTTTGGCAGGAAATATATCTGACTCTGTTATTCACAGAACCTCACCCCATATGGCATGTAATGAGATAGTGTCCCTAACTCCAGGAACTTCCCAAGATCAGAGTAGTCCATTAAGCCCTGCAATGGTTAAAACTAGGGGAAAGAAAGTTACAGGGGCAACAGGGGTGGAACCACCTTTTAAAAACAGGAAAGGTCGAGGTACAGTTAAGCATAGTATAGCGGCCCCCAGTAAAGAAGCCTGTAGAGTAGCCACTATTGGGAAGTCAGGAGGCACTAATCCGGTTGTTAAATCTGTTACTAATTTAACAACGAATCATATAGGGACTCCCATAGAGCAGGCTGATTATAGTAATAGCATAGTCCATTCAAGTAATCAGTTTAACCCGGAGGACTTATGTTCTCTATTAAGAGAAAAAAATAGCAGTAATGATAGACCCCATACTCAAAAGACTGGACTCAGTTGATGAAAGACTAAAAAAGATCGAACATAGTCTTACTTGTAACAACCATATGAATCCAGCTCAATCCATCGTATGTGAGAATGGGGTGGTATCAAATAATATAACAGGGGCTAAGAATGACGTGCAACAGGGAAACCCGGTTAATGTCCACCAAAGTTCTGCACCAGCTTTAAACGTGACAAGTACAGATTGTAATTCTACATCAAGTATAAGTATTGGAACTTCTATCATGCTGATGCAGCAGCAAGGGGACGAAGGTAGTAGGAGGAGGCCGGATGAGCTGGGTGTAGCAGGCAACAGGAATCCACACTCTAGTCTTCATCTTCCGCCAGAGGCCACGCCGTATACAGTGGTACTTGCTAATGTGCCCACGCTCCCTTTAGGCTCTCTGGAGCATTGGTCAATGCTTAAAAATAAGGCTTTAGATTTCTTGGGTAAAAGGACAGGCATCAGAGATCAATTGTTCACAGAATTTAAAATGGACCGCAGAATTAAATGGATTGGACAGCAAGTCCATGGTAGGAGATTGTGTTGTACTTAGTTTCAGAGCACCATCACTGGTACACCACATATTGGAAATGGCTGGTTACTCTTCTTTGTAGTATATGATATAAAAATACTCCCCTTGGGTTATTTTTACAAACCATGGAATACGCCTAGGTTTAAGGAGCAGTGGGATCCTAATAGGACACAAAATAGGTTTGACAACCCAGTCCAGATCAGCAATCGCTTCAAAATACTTTCATCTTTAGAAGATATTGATTGACTGGGAGGTTTTGAAAATTCACTAGGGATTTATTCTTAGTGACACAGAGGAGGTGGGAGGTAACCGGGGAGTTTCCACCGTAGCACTGTTGGTTAAACAGGATGTACCTCCATGTGATAAACAGGTTGACGGCATAAGGCACATAGGTGTAGTGGGTGAATCTCCAAGAGATCTTAGTGATAGTGGGCTAGTGACTGTAATCCCAGCACGTTCAGCAGCATGTGCCCACCCCATTTCTAGCCTACTGAGAGAAGGCTTGCTAATAACAGATAAAAGCAACGATGGGGTGGAAATTATCAGTTTAGAGGATGCTGGTATTAGCCCCCCGAAATCATGTATGATCTTAGCCTCCGGGAATATTGCTGGAATATCATCACAAATAAAGTCTACGGAATGGTCATCATATATTGATGGAACTGATGTCTGGTTATTCCAGGAGACATGGTCAATAGATAGAGTCTTCTACCCGGGTTACCTAAATTTCTCAAAAGCTGCAATAGGAGGTATGATGGGATAAGGGTGGATGAGTTACTAATAGGTAACCCCGACATCATGGCCATTCGGGTTAGATCACCAATAGGCCTTGATATAACGTTTTTTAATGTCTACTCACGGGTGCAGCCGGGTGGTAAGGGTTCTAGTGTAGTCACAGTTCTTGATAGCAACTTTGGAAAACGTTGGAGTTACTGGTAATTTGATTATTGCGGGAGTCTTCAATTGTAATTCTGAGCACCTGAACTGAGAAGATGGAAGGCTTAGTGAAGATGAGGATGTGTTATGGAATATCCCCCAATTAGAATTACGACCTATAAGAAAATGGACCGAGGCCGCTTTACAACTGAAGGGTTTTGTCTGGAAAGGAGAGTGAGGGCAGCTAATGGGAGGACGCAGTCAGACAGGTTGGGTGCAAACACCTTCGATAACGGAGTAAGTAGTAGTCGCATAGACTACATCCTTATTAAAGTAGAATTTTAGCCATCAGTACTAGATATGGAGGTTCAGAGGAGGACGGAAAGTGATCACAATCCGCTGGTTTTAAAAATCGATGATACAAGCTTTTGCTGCTCAAAACTTAGGGAGGATGAGTTTGTTACTGAAGAGGTCACTGTTACCAATGACCTGAGAAGAGTTCAGTGGGCAAGGATTGCCAATAATGAGGGTGAACTTGCCCAGATGAGGAATATAGTTTTGGGGTCATTGTCTAAACTCTCCGACTGTGAGTCTCAGGAGGTAGTAAATCTCATCTTACCTCGAGTCCACAAAGAACTATTTAAGAACCTGAAAAAGTTCTTCGTCAAAAGTAGTACTAATAGGAAGCACAGATTTTTGAAGCCAGGTTCTTGGTACAACAATGCATGTAGAAAGGCCTACAAATCCCTTGCGAAGGCTATTAGAGCAAGGGCACAGGGAAATATTAAAAAGTTTAGAGCTAAATATAAGGCAGTACAGAAGCAGGTGAAGAAAGAATGGGATGAAGAAAGATGGCAGGACCTGTTATTGGCATGTAACGGGAGGAATATGACCCAACTTTGGCACTTAGTCAAATGGGGCAACGGTATCCAGTCCCAGACACCGAGTAACCATGTTGTCCCAGAAAGGTGGGTGGCGCATTTTGAGGCACAAGTTAAATCCACAAATAGTAATGAGGAGCCCCTTCAGCCTATCTTAACCAACGAACCACTGAGTTTTACTAGCACTGAGGTTGAATCTGTGTTAAAAATAGTCCAGGGAGGTAGGGCCCCGGGGCCCGACAGTATTCTGGCAGACTGACTTATTTATACAGGACAAAGAACTATGGGTACCATAATTAAGGCTTCTAGCAAATGCCATAGCAAATGATGCCCCACTTCCAGAAACTTGGTCTGGAGCGTAAATATTGCCGAACTATAACAAGGGGGACCGTTCTGAACCAGGGAACTACAGACCAATCAGTCTAATAGACTCAGTCCAGAAGATTGTAGCAAGACTAGTGCTTGGTAGAATACAGGTTTGGATGACTGAAACCGATATTTTAACAACTCTACAGACAGGGTTTCGGTCGCATACAAGCACTCTTGATCAGGCCTTTAGGTTTGGTTTAATATATTGGAAGGTGGTAGTCATAGGTGGGGGCACACTTTTTGCGGCTTTTGTGGAATTAAAATCCGCATTCGATCTTGTTCCTCGTGTGAAATTGTGGAATGCGTTACTGAAAATGGGGTTGCCCCCAGGATTGGTGGCTATTTTAGTTAAACTTCACGAATCAACCTATGCACAGGTTCGTTGGGGCAAACCGGGAGAGACTACAGAGAGGTTTATGGGGTCGAAAGGGGTCCGGCAGGGGTGCATGCTGGCACCTACACTGTTTTCTTTATTCATAAACGGAGTAGTCCAGTACTTTTCAAATCACCCAACTGATGCACCAACGTTAGCTGGTATGAAAATACCCTTGCTCATGTTCGCTGACGACACCCTGCTAATATCCAAGACTAGACAGGGGTTGCAGACTGCCCTGTCTCGTTTCGAGGTGTTTTGCCGTGAACATGAGCTTGTGGTTAACGTAGGGAAAACAAAGTATTTATGGACGATGCTTTATTGGAGCAGACTGACGTTTTTACCTACTTGGGTGTTATATTTAGTAGAAAGTTAAGCTGGAAGCCCCAAGTTGATATGTTGGCACTAAAACATGCACAGCTAGCTGGTGCCCTGATTAAGGAACATAGGCTCTCCCAAACTAAGCCTGTTGCCCCCGTATTAAACACATACACAACTAAAATCAGCACAGCCATAGTATATGGCACGGAATTATGGGGCTTTGAAAATGTATCCCCTCTTACAATAGCCCAAACCAAGTTTGTGCGATCAATAGTTGGCCTTTCACAATCCTCCCCTTTATTACCCCTCTTCCTTGATCTAGGCTGTCATAACATTGAAGATGTAGCGCGATACAGACCTCTGGCATTTTGGAGGCGACCCTGGATTACTCCGGAACTCTCCTTGTATGCAAAGGCCCTACTAGAAGTGAGGAGTTTGGGTCGACTACACAAGATCCCATGGTTGAATAACATCAGGTCCTTATTGTTTAGAATGGGGATGAGTAACCTATGGCAACATCCTGATATTATGGAATTTCCTTCGAAGAAGACTTATAGAGCAGCCTACTGGGAAATGGTTAAAACTAAGAGATATTCTTCCCACACGAGGGAATTCCTTGATATTAAGGATGAGGCCATTTTTGAAGCCTATTGGGATCTTATTACTAAGCCTCCTGATCAGAAGCTCTATCATCAGTTTAGAATAGGGACTCTGCCAGTAAGATGCTTTACAAGTAAATAGAATCCTGCTATATGTGACATAGTGTATATTTTGCCAGGAACACAGTGAGAATATAGACCACTTTTTATTTGTCTGTCCTGAGTACAATCTGCCTAGGATAAAATGGCTTAAACCGGTTTTTATGGCCATGAACATAAGATCAGCGAAGGAAGCCAGAAGAATTCTAAAGTCAGATACCACTGCACAGTGATTGGTGTGGCAAAGTTTCTGAGCTGGGCATGGGCCGTTCGAAACAAAAAAGGGGGGGCCAAGCAGTATGTAGAGTAAAGATGAACCTTACTTTGCGTGGGCATGACTTATGCATTGAACTATTCTAGTCACCGTAAGGTAGATATTTTGGCTTTTAGTGCAACTGATGTTGAACCTAAGATTGCATTGTTGTTTTTATATATCAAATTTTTATCCTTTAAGATCCTGTTTTAATATGTACATATATTTATTTATGAATTTTTGATGAATTGGAGCTGCAACTGTGATCAACATCTTTCCTTTTATACGATGCATTTTAAGTTAAGATGTTATGTGAAGGAGTATTTGTTTTAAATTTGGATGATTTTGTATATTATGATGAATAATCGAAATAAAGACTTTATTGAACTGAAATCAAAACAGGAGCATGACGTTGAAACACTCAAGCAATCCATACAATCAGAGTACACCTGCTGCCATTTAGGGATACAACTGTTTAATCTAAAGATTGTAAAACTAAAAACCTCCTCTGGACGGGACAAACACAAGAATAGGAAGAAAGGACATCAAATCAGCAGCAGGGTGGTGAAATAAGCAAGCCAAAGTTATCACCCACAAGCCAGTCTAACTACATGCTATGCTTTGGAATCAATAGGTCTGCTTGCAGACTGCTAAAATTAGATTCGACTTAAAAAGCCAGGATTGATCACCCCTCATGCCAAAACACTTTCGACATAGACCTTACTAAAACCCACAACTTGCACATACATGCTGCTAGTTTATACGTGTAATAGCTTTAACTCTCACTTCTTGTCACTGCAGAGTGCATTTGTAAGGGCAGAATGTAACTGAAGAGCAAACCGGTGTCTGTGTACAGGAATCATTGGCTCAGAGAATTCCCCGGAGTTTTGAAGCTCAGCCCAGACATTTCTAGCGCATTTTCCGTCCTCTTACTCTCTCATATTGACATTTTTGATGATCATGTTCATTGAATTTTTCATCTAAAAAGTATTTCCTTTCTGCTTTCATCCGGTAAATTTTCAAACGTGTTTTCTTTCAGCTGGAATTCAGTTACAATAGGCATTTGATGGGCAAAAGTGGTGTCGATGAGCCATGGGTGTTAACCTGTGCTGTAAGTAAACCTTTCTCCTACTCTGAACTCCTGCTTTTGTAAGACCTCCAGCCCTCCTACATGACACCCTGTCAAATTGCAAAAATCCTCCAATTTAGAAGTCTCAAACTTGCATTGTTGTAAATCTAATAATAAAAAATAAAAGATATCCAACAGCAGAATTTCAAATTTGAGACTGAACAAAATCTAAAAAATGCACGAAAAAGACTAAAGAAAGTGGACACAAGCTTGATAATAAAAATCATTTTTCCTCCCAAAAAACTATGCATGAAAATTAAAAGTAATATTTTACAAGGACAAGGAGGCTGCAGGCATGTGATAAGATCATGCAGATAATGCCTAGTGAAAAAGAATAGCTTTACATCGCAGAATGGTGCTTTTACATAGCCTTCAATACTTAAATTTTATGTGTAATATTTGGAAGAAGGTTGTGCCAGGTAAAGAAGTTAAGAAAAAACAAATAGAGACGAGGTGAACATAGAGAAGAGTACCCCTAGGTTAATAAGGTTTTAGCAAGAATTGTCAAAGTCAACCGGTCTGAATTATCACTGAAAGTGCATCTTCAATGATTGCCGAGTTTGTGTGTGCATGGGTGAGTGAGGAAATGCAAGAATGAGTACATGATCAGACGTATGGGTGAATGAGTACAGGGGTGAGTGACCATGTGTATGGCTGATTAATGCAGGATGGATGCATGAGTAAAAGCACAGAAGGAAACACCACTCATTTACCCACTCATCTATTCACAATACTACCCACACATTCAGAAATCAGTGAAAGGGGCAGGGACTGACTTGCAGAGCTCTGCTGCTAGCAGATTGTTTTAATATTCAGCAGTTTTTCGTTAGCCTGACCTGCGGCTGATAGGACATTTATACACTCTCAAAGCGTTTGCATCTTGGGTTGTATAAAGGCCAACTGTTAGAGTGTTTGGTTTGTTTTGGCCGCCTACTGCACAGCTCATGACAGGCATGTATGTAGAGTAGTCACATCACAACTTTGGAGTCCAGAAGCAGAGCAGGTTAAGCAAAAGTGAACTCACACATTACTGACTCGAATATAAAGAAGGGAAAGGGCGTCATTGGTCCTAAGGCAAAGAAAAACTGTGCCCCTTATCCACTAGTTGGATAGAACAATAAAGGCAATAGTTGGGAAGAAGGGGGTCCCTAAAGGGCTCCAGTGCCACTACAGAGGTTGCATTATTGATAGCTATGCCCCTTACTGGAGAGTCTAACCCAAAGCCCCTCTCTTTGATTTTTTTTGCATGTAAAGTTACATACATCTTATCACTTATGGAACAAGATCAGTATTAATGGAGTTCAGTCTGAGGGCGGGTCTTTGAGTGTCCCCCACAGCCCCTCTCTTTGTTTTGTGTTTTTTTTAATTCCTAAAGATTTTGAAGACACCCAAGGCTATCACATAAGACACAAAAAGGAAGCATCTGTGAAAGAAAAAAGCATTCACCAATGTTGAAATGATGTTTACACCCTTTTTTTTAAATCCCCATTATGAATAAATAATGAATAATATTTTTTTTTTTATGAATGAATACATTTACTTTTAATTGATTTAGTTTAAATCATAAAAGGGTGGCGCAACCACCAATATACACAATGTGCAATGATGATTATATCAATGCATTAATTAACATAAATCTCATCAAATTTACTGAAATGATTATATCAATGTATTAATTACCTTGAGTCTCATTAAAATTTGCAGTAAAACATAATCATCAATCTCATCAAATATACTAAAACGATTATGTCAATTCATTAATTAACATGAGTTTCATTAAAATTTACAATAAAACAAGTTTAAAGGCTAGAAGTGGTTTGTTGATCTAAAAGAAGACTAGTACCGTAGATCGAATCGAGTGAAACCATGATACCGTGCTTGGTGCTGTAAACTAATAATCTACAAAAAAAAATGCTCAATTATACTTTGAACTACTACCGTTGTTGATTTCCTAATATTTCGCAGGGTGGAGTATATGGGGTTGTAATAAATGGACTTCAAATTCTTAGTCACACTTTATCTCCTTGTATCCCCAGTTAGTTCTAACTGGCAGTCCCTCTTTTCCAGTTCTTTTGCTGCAATAGTCAAAAATGTTATTGCCTTGCACGCCAGTTTTACTGTTGAGCCTCCTAGGCATTTGATTACAGCAGTTCTGCAGGTCCTTATTTGTTCTTTGTTCCGTATGTGTAATAACGCCGGACAGATACATAGTAAGTGAAGTATTGATTTTTCTCCTTGGCCACACAGGCGGCAATCCATTGTGGTCCAAGCCCGTTTCCATTTTGGAGTGAGGTACTTTGATGAATACACACCCAATCTCAATAAGATCAATTTCCACTTTTTTTAAATGCGAAATGCTCTGTCAGGTATGATTGGGGTATTAACTTTTTGTATGTTGACATTACCATCCATATAAACAAATAGAATCCACCTATGAGTGTCGAGTCCTCCCTACAACGGTGGGGAGCACCTAGTGTTTTTAAAATACCCCTCACACACCAAAAGGACCCATGATGTCATGCTTCATCATTGGGGTCTTCGCACCCCTCTACTGGATGCAGCAGGCTGCTACCTAAGGCTACGCGAGAGCACTTTTACCAATGACTATGCCTGGTGCGGTTGAGGATTGTATGTGAGTGAGTGGTGGGGTTATGAGTGAGTGATTAATTAAAAAATACCTGGCTCGTGGGGTTAGCGCAAACATTTTTTTTTGGGCCCCCGGGCTGGTACTATTAAAAAAGATGAAGTAGAGGTGTTTATGCAGCGTTATGTACATCACCTCTTGGGTGCGTTGACATGTTTCGGAGATCAACTCCTTCTTCAGGACGGGGTGCACAAATCCCCACCTTACTCATGTGTCTCTATCTAAAAAATCGTGTTATTTACAGAAAAGTGAGAATGTATGCAGGATAAGGTGTACCTACAGCGAAAATATCAATGGTTTCTTCTATTTGCACAACCTAAAAGGAGGGAAAAAAGAACAAAGATATTGCCTTCTGCTCCTGTGGTATCGGGTTCCCAAGGCCTACATGCTCCGTAGATAACCCACTTACACCGAAAGAACTGTTGGCACGGAAACTGAAAAGTACAATGGACAAGTTTATTAAGACCCCATGGGGTGGTGGTACATTCCTACAGCACCCTTCGGCAATGCAAGAAGTATCACACCGAACGTTGGTGCGAATCCTTCTTTTATACATTTTTACAGGTAATAAAAGGTAGGCGGTACACGGTTACAGAGCTTTATGTACATATATGGTCATTTTTGGAGCACAGCCAACTCATGGGCGGGGTTACAACTCCACTGGTCAGTTTGGCGGAACATTCCTGAGGGGTGACTGGTCAGTTGGGACTGCGCATGTACAGGCTTGACCGTTACTAAAAATAGCCTGTTGCTGGGCAAACTCGGATGGTCAGCGGCACGGACAAAGGACTAAAGGGCATGCTGACCACGAGGCCGCTCATTCCCTAAAATGGCCACCGTAACATACAAAATGGCGTTTTCTAATATGGCCAAGTTAAGGGGAATAGCGTGTAGCAAAGCTAAGCGCTAACCCGGCCATTGTCAAATTACGACAGACGACCATTTTAGCGTTTAGCTGAAGCTACCTCATAGTGGACGTAGTCGGGATACTCATCTTCAATATCAATTAACATTATTTGAGCAACTTCTTTATGAAGCATCATTTCATTTTGAGCAAGAGCTCGTCTGGATGGGATACAAGCTGATAAACACATGGAACATAGAGCAGGGCCACATTGTATACATAAACATACAAAGAACAGTATCCCAACGATAATACATAAAATCGTCAGCAGTTTCCAACCCCAAGTGGTAAGCATTGACCAGAACCACCCTGAAAGAGTCCAAGTGCCATTGTCCGGGTGTATTTCAGCAGCTATTTTGTGGAGCTTTGAGATGGCATCATAAACAGAAGGCGAATTATCAGGCACATATACGCAGCAGCTACTTCCGATGATTCTACATGCCCCCCCACGGTCAGCTAGAACCACATCTAGAACCATACGATTCTGGAGCGTAACAATCCTAGAAATCTGGAGTTCTTCTGTTATGTTCCCCAATGCAATAGCAGTATCATTGGCTACAGCCTCAACAACACGAGTCAGTCGTCGTATTTTCCGACTATTCAAGGCAGCCCCCACAAAGGAAAACAATCCCAAATTAAAGTCTACATATTGTTGTAAGGCGGTATCGGTCTGGTCAATATCGTCCAAGACCACAGCACGTTTAACACGATTTAGTACAAAGTCATGGTAAAGCACATAATCATTATGGTACATTGGTGGGGCAATGAATACAGGGGGCAATACAAAAGATAGGTAACATGTGCCTAACCATCCTAAAGGGAGCTGGTGATAGCCTTTATTACCACAGATGAAGTAAGTATTTCGAGATGCCACAAATGATATGCCATTCGGACTGTCAAATGTAAGTGTGATGTTGCATTCACTTTTTCCAACCGGGATTGTACCTTTATTACGTATACAGAGATCGGCCTTAGTATTTATAACATTAATTACGTGTGTGCTAGACATATTAATATTCCTTTGATTACTATAAACACGGGGTGCAGATGCATTATCGGGGCGGTACTCTTCCCATTCAAATCGAGTACCCTCAGCTCTTGGATACCCATCCCGGTCATGGTAACAGATCTTATTCAAATGGAAGAGCACCCCCCCTTTCGTTGGCCATCGTAAAGTGAATAGAAGAGTATACCAGGCGTTGCAGGAACCATTGTGGGAGAATGGGAGTGGGATGAGCGGAGTGCCCCCTTTCTTCTGATGACCAGGCAACATCCCACACACCCAGCAATTAGAAGTGTTCGTCATATTATGAGTATGATGCAGAATCTGAATAAAGCTATTGTTCAAGTAAGTCTGTTGGTGCCGTTCTTCATGGTAGGGCAAGGTGAAGTGAAAATGTTCAGATGGAGCCGGGGTAGTCGGCAGCAAATGTTCTCGTACAGGCACCACAAGTTCTACTACCCAGGCTATCACTGCTATCACCACGATTGTCAGTACAAACAAGATGGCACCAAGTATTCTTTTGTCTCGTGATGCAGAAGACGCCAGAGTTCAAAGAGTTCACAATGTCTCAAATGTATATACCTAAAAAAGAAAAATACGGTGCTGAGCTCCGAGGTAGCCGTTGTTTTCTTCTCCGGGGTCAAGACGGGCGTCGCTACTCTTGGCAGAACTGATCCCCCCCCTTGAGATTCCCGGTTTCCGTTTCACAAACCCCAGAGCGGTAACCAACCAGTCTCGAAAAACAAAAATCTTCTTCCTATCGTGGCCGCAGGTTGTAACGCTGTCGTCCAGAAACAGTGTGGTCCGGGAAGGCTCCCTCAACTTCGGCCGATGTCACAGCTGGGCTCTTTTCTTTATCCAGAATCTCCTTGTAGTCGGTCAGCACAGTAGGATTCACCAGGTCCGGAGAGACACGGCGGCAGTGAGTTGAGTGCACCCACCGCTTTCTGTTGGTCACCAGCACAGCTGTTCGAGTTGCCAGGAGGACTTGCTCGGTTCCAAGCTATTCGCCCTCTCAAACGACTTCACCATCACAAAATCGCCAGGACGAAGATTGTGAGCCTCTCCAGTAGAATTGTCAGGGAGCGCTTCTCAAACCTGTTGATGAATAGAAAGCAAATCATTTGTTAATCGTGCCAAATAGTCGTTCATCATTATACAAGGCACATCATGTATCAATCGCGGCTTAGGCACTCCCCATATGTTCATAGGCCTTCCGAACACCACTTCATCTGGTGTGAGGCCAGTCCGAGAATGGGGCACCGATCTGATAGAGAGTAATGCTAGCTGCAAGGCATCCGGCCACTTCAATGACGTGGATGCCACAATCTTAGCCAGTTTCAATTTCAACGTAGCATTGTACCGCTCGACAAGACCTGCTGACTGAGGGCGGAACACAGCATGAAACTTCTGCTGGATCCCCAACCCCTTCAGTACATACTCCACAATTTTCCCAATGAAATGAGGCCCATTATCGCTCCACAAAAATTTGCAAACGTCGTAACGAGGGAAGTACTCCTTGAGCAAAACCTTAGCCGTTGTCAAAGCCGTATTATCTTTCGCGGGGAAGGCCTCAACCCATTTGCTAAAAGCACACACCACCACTAAGACATACTTCAGGTTATTGCAACGCTCAAGCTGAATATAATCCATTTGCAGTACTTCGAACGGCGGAGAAGGTGGAACGAACCCTCCTTTCGGAGTATGCGTCCCTTTTGCAGGATTGTGCTGCAAACATATCAGGCAGGTCTGCACTACTCTCTTGGCAGTGTTGGCAATCTCGGGATGCTCCCAAACCCGTGTTAACAATCGAGTGATTGCAAGAGCTCCAACATGTGCCAACCCATGTGTCATCTGGACCATCGCTTGCAAGTAAGCTGCAGGCAATTTCAATCGTGCCATATCCTTACTCCTCCAACAACCCTCATCATCCAGCACCCCCTCTGCTGCCCAGGTTGCGAGTTCTGCTTCCGACACTGATTTTTGGATATCTAGTATTTCTGCTCGAGCATCATGCCATCGCTCGGCCTGTGACTTCGCTACATACATGGGGGAGTCATTTCGTGACATAGCTGCTTGTCTTGCTATACTGTCTGCAAAAGCATTGCCTTGTCCCACTTTGTCAGTGACCTTTTTATGTGCACTGCATTTAAGTATCGCCACCTTCTTTGGACAAAGCAACGCGTTTAGGAGATCACGCACTAGCTCTCCGTGCATAATGTGTACTCCATGAGAAGTCAAAAACCCACGTTCTCTCCAGAGTAAGCCAAAGTCATGCGCTACTCCGAAGGCGTACCGGCTGTCTGTGTAGATATTCACACATAGGCCAGCACTCAATTCGCAGGCTCTTGTTAAAACTATCAGCTCTGCTGCCTGAGCCGATTTCTGTGGTATTCGTGCTGTTTCTACCACTGTTTTAAGTGTCGTGATCGCATATGCTGCAGAGGTCGTGCCATCTGGCAGCCTCCAACACGATCCATCAACCCACAGTTCCCCATCCACATCTGGAAGTGGCATATCCTGTAAGTCGACACGACCCTTTGTCTGTTCCTCGGTCAGGAAAACACAATCATGATGTTTTTCTTCCTGACCCTCCTCAACCGGATAGGGCAATAAAGTGGCAGGGTTCAGGGTAGCACATCTTTTCAGTGTGATATGTGGTGCCAAAAGTGTAAGCTCATATCCTGTTAAACGTGCGCTCGTGAGATACTGTGTTTTCGTTTGATTCAACAGGGCATCTACTGCGTGAGGAACTAACACCAACAATTTGTGCGATAAAACTATTCCCTCACTCTGTCGTATAGCTACCGCTGTTGCTGCAACTGCTCGAAAACACCCAGGCAACCCTCTTGCTACAGGGTCAAGAACCGCTGAAAAGTATGCACATGGCCTCTGCTTGTCCCCGTGTGCCTGCACTAACACTGATAACGCGCACCCATCTTTCTCATGCACGTACAACGTGAAGATCTTTGTATAATCTGGTGTACCTAACACGGGTGCAGAGCAAAGGGCCTGTCTCAATTGATCAAAAGCATTGTGACATTCATCTGTCCATTCGAGGGGCATTGGTGTAGTTTTTGACAGTAATGCTAACAAAGGTTTGATAATGTGCGAAAACCCCATGATCCACTGTCTACAAAAGGACGTTAATCCTATGAAGGCACGTACATCTCTCTGAGTGCGGGGGACTGGTGTGTCTAGAATTGCCTGAATTCGATCTGATGTTAATGCACGCCCCTCCTTAGACAAAAGATGACCGAGGTAGGTCACCTTGGGTCTATAGTATTGTAGCTTTTTCTTAGAAACTTTATGGTTGTTCTGAGCTAAAAAGGACAGCAAGGCAAGCGTACTTTCCTCACATTGTGCATAAGTGTCTGCAGCCAACAAAAGGTCATCAACATACTGGATAAGGGCTACTCCGGGTTGCAGGTCAAAAGAATCAAGCTGTCATTTTAGAGCCTGGCTATAAATGCTAGGACTCTCTGTGTAACCTTGGGGAACACGACAAAATCTATACGATTTATTATTTAACGTGAAGCCAAATAAATATCTGCTATCAGGATGGATGGGAATAGAAAAGAACGCATTTTTGAGGTCAACGACAGAAAAGGTCGTCGCCGTTGGAGGAACCAATGTAAGCAATGTCGTGATATCAGACACCACTGGGTATTGGGGAATGACAATTTTGTTAATTTCTCTCAAATCAATAATAAATCGATAGACTTTGTTGTCGGTATCTTTCTTAAGGATCGGAAGAATAGGGCTGTTACAAACATTGTAAGGAACTTCCTCCACTACTCCTGCAATAATCAAATCCTGAACAATGTGCGTCAATGCAATTTCACCTTCCTTAGAGATCTTATATTGCGGGACACGTGGCAAGGAGACTCCCTCCTTGACAGTAATTCTAATAGGTGGAATAAGCATCTGTCCCACATCCGTATCCGAGGTCGCCCATAACGTGTGAGGGAGAGAGGCTAATGCTTCAATGTCTTTTATTGTAAAAAATCTGTGTGAGTCTGGGTAATTGTCATTCAAAATAACCCGCACTCCTTCGGGAGCGCAACGTATCGTTGCTCGAAAATATTTAAGCAAATCAATACCCATTATGTTATCAGGAGTGTGAGGTGACAACAAAAACGGGGAAAAACTGAAAAATTTAGCAATACAAAGTGCAAGAGGCTGTGATAATGGGCTAGGAGAGGGTGTGCCATCAAACCCTATACATGTGATCGTATCGCCAGACAGGGGAGCCCTTGGAACCAAGTTTTTAGACAAAGCACTACGAGTAGCTCCTGTGTCAACTAAAAACTGATCAGTAGAACCCAAAATGTCCGCTGATACATATGGACCTCTTTGATCCACTGGCACTTCAACCGATTCCACACCCCATCCTACGCAATCCTATGCATGCACATAATCCTGGTGTTCCACATCCTCACCCTCCGATATCTGGTACTGATTCCGTCTATCAAAAACGTTTCGCTCATCCTGACCACGGCCCCTTGCTTCACCCCTGCCACGATCACTTCCACTACCTCTCGCTCCCGAATAACTATTCCTCGACCTTCCACCTCCTCGACCACGCTGACTACGTTGCTCACGAAGCACCGGACAATCTTCAGCCCAATGCCCAAATTCTTTACAATATGCACATTGGTCCTCAGCAATATCGGTACGACCATACGACGCATTACTCCCACCTCGTCTACCTCTCTCATTCCCTCTAGACTGCGTCCCGCGAACCTGCGCTAACATCACCTTCGTTTTCCATTCCTTTGCTTTCTTATCAACACTTTCTTTAGCCTCCAATTCCTGCCGCTCATAATACTGAGCCATAGTTAACAAAGACGCAGGGGTCGCCGTGGTCCAGGAACTTTCGCTCGTTTTCAAACGCTTCACAATCTCCGGTAGGAGATTAGCCACATACTTATCGACAAACAGATGCCTACCCGTATCGTCTGTTAATGATTGACCACTGTAATCATGAAACGCTTCTTCGAACCGTGTAAAGAAATCTGATACCGATTCATCTAACTTTTGTTTGCACGAAGCTAACATAGTCCAATCGATCTTTTTAGAAGGAACAAGCGTTTTCAGTTTAGTCAAAATAGCCGCTGGGAGGTCTAAAATCATGTCACACAGTTTGCATGCAGGCTCCCTATCTAAATCAGCCTGAGTTATCTCCTTCCAAGTTCCCCCAAACATCGTTTGATCATTAGTTTTTCGAATCGACCTCCACATATCAGGCAGAAGAATTAACCCAAAGAAGAGATCAATATCAACAAGAGTCATAACACAAGAGGAAATGGCCCCCTCCACCCCTTCATAGAATGCAGCTGGATTTTTACGAAGATCGGGCAAAGAATTTTTTAATGCCATAACATCTGCTCTATTCCAAGGCGTATATACCCAATTATATATAAAGTACCCCTTCGCATCCTTCGACGTTTTATCCTCATCTGTACCATCCCCCTTAGGGGGAACATACAAAGGCGCAGCTTCACGCATAGGCATAACATGCACTTTAGAATTCTTATCTGAACAACGAAGAGAACACTCCTTTGACTGCTCAGTGGACCCCGGCACGGACTCCTTATTCTTTTTCTGTTCTTCCCGTAATTTGGACGTCTCATCCCGCAGGTGGATCAGTTGCTTGAAAAAGGTATCGACATCTGCAAGGACAAATACACCTTTATCCAAATTCTCACGATGAACCGACACAGCCTTAGGTTCTAAAGTGTCTGAATATTTACGAAATGTAGTAACAATTTCATCAGCAAGAGTAGTCAAAAAACACATCAATTCTCGTTCTGTCCATTTACTCCTCTCAGCAACAACGTCAGACACAGTTACATAATTCAAATTCAATTTACGAGCCCAACTACGCAAATCCGCGGCTTTCTCCGCAGATAACCTGACACTGGACTTGTCCCCTTTTCCCGACTTATCCTGTCCTTCATCACCGGAATCCTCGGACGGAGCCGTAGGGTGGACATACGGAGGCGGGGAGCGATCTAGTAATGAAAAATCATCAATTTCATTATTAAGGACAGGATAAAGCGGACGACGAATAGGAAATTGACCGGTCGTTTGCAAATTACGTTCCCGTGCCTCCCTCTCTTTCTTCTCCTGCGCCTCCTTTTCCTCAAGCTGTAAAGCCTTATCTCGAGCAGCCTTGCGCTGCTCTTTATCCGCCAAGGCAACTTCACGCTTCATACGCTCACGCACCGCTTTCTCCCACATTCGCACACAATCAAACATATCTTGTCTAGACCTGCGCTGAAACAAACATTGCTCCACAAACTGAACCTTTCGCAAATCAAACGACCCATGTAGTGGCCATTGCAACTCGGGATCGGTTCTGGTATATTTATGCCATAATTTACTGTACAGTATAGGGGGAAGGCCGAATTTCACATACATCTCACGATTGGGAGTTCCTTCTGGGGGAGCCGGCTGTGATTCCGCTAACCTAATTGTGGTACCATTTCCAAGACAGCACATCCCTCGGAGTGTGCTTAAAACAGGCATGTTCAAAAAGTATCACGAAAGCGTGATACCAGATAAATGGCACTTACAGTACTTCACACAAATGTGCCGCTCAGAGTACAAAACAAAATTAGAGAAACATCTCTACATGCCTGCCTATGTGAAGTGCACTACACATATAGGTTCAAAGTTCACAAAGTCAAAATGTTAGCTAACTCAAATCATAGACACAATCATAGAACTTCAGTAAGCGTCCATAGACTACCTTACCGATCACAAATCGTAGAACTTCAGTAAGCGCCCGTAGACTACCTTACTGATCACAAATCTTACCCAATTTCAAATAGTCAGGTTCCAACTGCCAAGGTCTTTAATCGAATCAGCCAAACGGCACTATCCAGCAACGCAGACGATCAAGAACTCAGTCGGAGACCGGCGCCACCTGGAAGGTCAGATCAGAAGGAAAGGAAGAAAACACCGTGGGTGCCAAGACTCGGGTCACTCGGTGGCAGCGTACGCGTCCATGGCGAGTTTCCGATCCCTCGTCACAACCTCTCCTTCGGGCATCCGAGTCACCGATGAGTCCCTTCGTGGTCGCCAATTTGTGGTATCGGGTTCCCAAGGCCTACATGCTCCGTAGATAACCCACTTACACCGAAAGAACTGTTGGCACGGAAACTGAAAAGTACAAAGGACAACTTTATTAAGACCCCATGGGGTGGTGGTACATTCCTACAGCACCCTTCGGCAATGCAAGAAGTATCACACCGAACGTTGGTGGGAATCCTTTTTTTATACATTTTTACAGGTAATAAAAGGTAGGCGGTACACGGTTACAGAGCTTTATGTACATATATGGTCATTTTTGGAGCACAGCCAACTCATGGGCGGGGTTACAACTCCACTGGTCAGTTTGGCGGAACATTCCTGAGGGGTGACTGGTCAGTTGGGACTGCGCATGTACAGGCTTGACCGTTACTAAAAATAGCCTGTTGCTGGGCAAACTCGGATGGTCAGCGGCACGGACAAAGGACTAAAGGGCATGCTGACCACGAGGCCGCTCATTCCCTAAAATGGCCACCGTAACATACAAAATGGTGTTTTCTAATATGGCCAAGTTAAGGGGAATAACGTGTAGCAAAGCTAAGCACTAAACCGGCCATTGTCAAATTACGGCACTCCTAATATCATTCATGCTTCAGTGACCTGAAAAAAATATGTATGAAGTGAGGGTTTTTATCACTAGATAAATGTTGTCATTCTAATCGTGATGGTGCCCTGTAAAAAAAGGAATAAAGACATGACAGACACACATTTAACATAAAACACACACTCTATACTATTGGTCCATTTGTGGCTCTGGGACTTATATACTGTGGGAGGATATTCAAAATAAAGTTTAGATTGCCTACTTGATTCCGCTATTCTATTAGCCTCATGAGCCTGTGAACACTGGGGCTTTTGCTCGTGCTAGTCTGCTTCCTGCAATCAATAAAATGTATCAGCATTGTTTCCTACTTACAGGTTCAGGTAGATCTTCCGTTGTTGCTGATGTTATATACTCACGAGTCTTAGTGGAGGATTTCTCCCTCTTCCCCCTCACGCGGCTCTGCTGGGAATGCGGTAGTGCGTTTGGGGAGTGATATTTATACCCTAGATGGAGCTTTAATTGGTTTTAAATGGTCACTAATGGATCCTCCTGGCCGGAAAGGAGTATGTGCCCATGTACGGGTATTCCTGCTTGTTCAGGTGTCTGCGCGCGTTTGTCTTTGTTGTTAAATTTCCTGCGCAGGCGCATGAATTGGAATGAATTAGAATGGAGGATCTTAGTGCGCATGCGCATGATTGAGACGCATGTGTCTCAATCTAGGAGCACGCCACCAGCTGGACCCAACTATGCACAGTGGACCCTTGACTGTGAAGGTTTCTATGGGCCACAGCCTTTTTTAGGAATGTGCCCGGGACCACGACGAGGCAGAAAGGGGAAAGGGCAATACCGTAATGTGGAAGAACAGGGGGACCCGAGAATGAACACGAGGAGTATGACGGGGAACCTTCATAACCAGCCATCAACCTCCACCAACAAGAGGGGGACCTAGTGGTCAATCTTACACCATGGGCACTCACAGATCCCCAGAGGGCAGTACTTAACAAAGGCCTAGGTTACGTCCCAACAAACAAACCTGACTTTTTGAAACTGCACACTGAAATGCAGGAGTTTGTCAGGAAGATAAAACCTCAAACCTTTTTTCAAGACAAGGAACCGACACAAGCCCCCACAGACACAGACCTGAAACCAAAATCCTTTTTCACCCCCTCCGACGCAGTATTACCTATTGAGACACTCACTTTTGAAAAAGCAGTGATGAATGAGTTGAATACACTAAACTCATTACCCAATAACAATTTTCATAACTCTAGCCGCATAGAACAAGAAGCCATCCGACAGATGGCTACCATCCAAGATATCACAATAAAACTGGCAGACAAAGGGGGAGCTATAGTGGTACAAACCACCACAGCATATTACCAGGAATGCCTGAGACTCCTATCAGACAGGCGAAATTACACAATTCTACCAGATGACCCTACTGAATCCTTACGTATCACTATCAGAGGAATGGTAGAGGAAGCACTAGCCCATGACTGGCTGTCCAAAAAAGAAGCTGAATTCTTGATTCAGAAAACACCAAAAATTCCCTATTTTTATAGTATCCCCAAGATACACAAGAAAGTTGATAAACCACCGGGGAGACCGATCGTTTCCGGCATCGGCTCCATTTTGGAGCCCCTGTCTAAATTTGCGGATGCTTTCCTCAGACCTCTAGTACAGGCTACTGACATATATCTCAAAGATACCAAGGCCGTCCTGCAACTTCTGAAGGATCCATCCTTTGACCCAGGCACACAACATTTGTTAAGCCTCGATGTAGAGAGCTTATATACAAGCCTACCCCATGATGAGACATTGTCCATAATTGAGGAAGTACGGTTCACCACGCCATGGAAATACCAGACACCCAGAGGAGTGCTGTTAGAGTGCATTTCAATAGCACTCACTAAGAACTATTTCCTATACAACAAAACCATCTACCTCCAGAGTCACGAGACCAGCATGGGAAGCACTTTTGCTCCAAGCCTAGCTGGCCTGAATGTCCACCATTTAGAAATCCAGCAAATCCTGAATGCGCCCAATCCCTTCAGGAATAACATCCTGGTCTGGAAGAGGTATATAGAAGACGTCTTTGTTTTGTGGCAAGGTAATCTACAATCAGTGACAGAGTTCATGGATTGGCTGAATACCCAGAACCCTTTTTTGAAATTTACGAGCTCAGTCTCAATTGAGTCCCTGGTGTTCCTAGACCTAAACATATACCCTGAAGGAGGCAAACTCAAGACAACCACCCACTTTAACCCCACCGCCAGAAACTATCTTTTAAGATTTGACAGTTTTCATCCCCGACACCTACAGGAGAATCTTCCGTATGGCGAATTCTTGCTCCTGCGGAGGAATTGCACTGATGTGGCCATGTACAAAACACAGACAATGGAATTAAAAACAAAGCTACTACAGAAACACTACCCTGTCCGTATAATAAATTCGGCTATGAAAAGGGCCAGAAACAACAACAGAGAGGCCCTCCTGGAGGATAAGGTCCAAACCAATGCAGAACATAAGAGACCAATCTGTATAACCACATGCAATACACACTCGAATGAGGTGTCCAAGATCATCAACAAGCATTGGCGCATACTAAACTGCAGGGAACTGCGTTTTGAAAAACCAATGTTCGCCCATAGACGGGGGAGAAATCTGAAGGACATCCTAGTCCATACCCGTCCAAAGGAGAATCAACAACACACACCATCACTACATGGCATACAAGGACATTTCCCATGTGGAAACTACAGCAGTTGTCACATCACAAAGAAGAGCAGGAAACTTACATTCAGGAATGCACAACCTGGGAACAGAGGAAACTGACCAATTGTAACAGCAAGAATGTGATCTTAATGATCACTTGCCCGTGTGGACTTGAATACGTGGGGATGACCACCAGGGCAGTGAAAACACGAATGAGCGAACAGAAGAGCAACATAAGGTGTAAAAAAAGCACAAAAAGATGGCAACGCATTTTTTGGAGGCCGAACATTGTGTCAACGACCTCCAGTGGACTGTGGTCGAGCAGCTACAATCCGACACTGATCTGTTCCAAAAGGAACAACAATGGGTTTTTCGTCTGGGGACCCACATCACGGGTCTAAACAACGACATACCATGGAGCCAACTTAATTGAGCATTTGTTCCAATCCACATTTTTTCTAGTACAATAATAATGCACGTTGAGTCACCACCGTGAGGGCATGGAAATCACCTGTCATCCAGTATGTAGGAGCTCAGACCTACCCTCTCCTATATATACTCTGAGTTTGCTCAATGCAACTCCTTTTTTACATTGCAGCATTTCATCCTATCCAGTACATAGGAGCTCACACCGAGTCTCTCCTACATACCCGGAGCATGCCAACTGGTATTTTACCCTTTTACTTTGTAGCATTTTGCCATTAGTTTGTTATAAACTCGACTATTGTAAAACCTGTTTTAGGGACAATGCAAAAGGATCTCCACCGACTAGATAACCTGCACCTTTCCCTGATTGGTAGAGTAAACGCCATTAAAATGGCGTTTTTCCCTAAATTGCTGTATTTATTTAGAGCAATATGCCTAGAATTTCCGGACTCCTGTTTAAAATCAATGGAACACACCTTCTCAAAATTTATTTGGTCATATTCCCAACCAAGACGTGCATTAAAATTCCTTACTTTACCAAAGGAACGGGGGGGCTTAGGCTTACCAAATTTGCGGTTCTATTATTGGGCAGCAACCCTGAATAACAGTCAAGAACTTCTTCAAATTGAATTAGCGAATGTAGCATCACGGGGTGGGCAACCATCTATTTATAACCTATTGTTAGGTGAAAAAATTCTGGATATCTATGGCGTCACCTACATGACAGCTATCACAAAAAAGTAAAATTTAAGCCGCTTCTACATTCTTTTAAAATTTTGCAAAAAATAAGAAAACTAATGGATATTGGGCGAGTTTCATACTATACACTTTTTAAAGATAATCTAGATCTGCCCGCTATTTTCAGGGATAGCTGTATGAACAAATGGGAAGCAGCCGGAATTACACATTTCGGCAATCTCTGCTCTTCTACGGGGCTTCACACATTTGAGAAACTAAGAATGAAATATCAAATTAACAACAGAGACTTCTTCAAATACCTTCAAATACGGGACTTCATAACTAAAAGAAATCTTTGTGAAATCATCAGTACAAAATGTGAGATATTTGAGACACTGTCGTCCAGTAAAGTTAACACCATTAGTGAAATATATATCCTATTAAGTAACTCGGCACCTGATGATATAGGAAGGATAGCCTCGAAGTGGGAAAACAAAATTGGTATACCTCCAGCTGAAATTGAAAGTATAATGGCAATGTCACAAATTTATTTGCTATCAACTAAACTACAAACGCAATTTTACAAAACACTTTTTATGTTATATTATACTCCCGACAAAATTGCGAAATGGGGCTCGGGAAAAGGAACTTACTGTCCCCGGTGCCACTTTCCGAATGCAGACTGTATACATATTTTTGCTACCTGCGACGGCCTATCCCAACTGAAACTCGATATTGAGAGGTTTATATCAGCGGTTGTGAAAAATCCCATTATCTTGACTATTGAAATGATGCTTCTAGGAGCGACTGACCCAAACTGGAATCGACAAGGGGCGGAATTTATATTTGTGTCAAAGGCTGTTTTTAGGTTGTGTATTGCATCGGCCTGGTTAGATGAACTGGCACCTCATTTCAGCAATGGCTCGCCACATTACTAGCCGCATTTAAGCTGGAAATTGCAATCTATAAAGGGAAAGGTAGAAGAAAACGCACTGCTGGCCTGAAAATCTGGGCTCCGCTACAAGAATTGTGTGATAATTAAGGCAAAAATAATAATAATAATAATAGGCAACTCCATAAACCTAAAATAGATCTATTGGTGTCACTCTTAGTGAAGTCTATATATGGGGTTTAACTATCAAACCATGTAATAACTGGACAGAGGAACTGGTAACTGCTCTTGTATCTGTATTTGAACTGGCAATGGCCTCTGTATTCTTATTTGAAGATTTTTATGCTGTGCTATTTCTATACATGTGTCTAGTTTGATGTAGCTTGCTTTATTATTTTCCAAATGACAGTTCTGTGATTGATTTCAGGGCACAGTTATTTTACGGGGCCAAACGATGCATAATGTGGTATTCATATTGTATATTTTTCTTTCTTTATCTTCTCTTTTCCTTTAGAAGTCTGCCACACTAAGGGTGGGGGGAGGGTTAGGGGGTTACGATGAACTTTCTCAGTGTAAATTTATGTATTCTATGATTTTATATAAAAATCAATCAAAATCATTTATAAAAAAAAAATAAACTCGACTCTTTTAACCAACCTATAGCGCAGTTTTATTGTATAACACAATTTAACTGCCCTTTGTGTGCATTACGCTATCCAGGCGTTTTTTTGCTTACAAAACGACTGTACATGGCAATGGACATCGCCTACGGGCACCCGATAGTACAGTAGAGAGCGAACACCGCCCTCAGTTATTTCACGCATGCTCCTATATTGAGACACATGCGTCTCAATCACGCGCTTGAGCACTAAGATCCTCCATTCTAATTCATTCCAATTTATGCGCCTGCGCAGCACATTTAACAATGAAGACACACGCGCGCAGACACCTGAACAAGCCGGAATACCCGTACATGGGCACATACTCGTTTCCGGTCAGGAGGATCAATTAGTGACCATTTAAACCCAATTAAAGCTCCATCGAGGGTATAAATATCACTCCCCAAATGCACTACCGCATTCCCAGCAGAGCAGCGTGAGGGGGAAGAGGGAGAAATCCTCCACTAAGACTCGTGAGTATATAACATCAGCAACAACGGAAGATCTACCTGAACCTGTAAGTAGGAAACAATGCTGATACATTTTATTGATTGCAGGAAGCAGACTGGCACGAGCGAAACCCCCAGCGTTCACAGGCTCATGAGGCTAATAGAATAGCGGAATCAAGTAGGCAATCTAAACTTTATTTTGAATATCCTCCCACAGTATATAAGTCCCAGAGCCACAGATGGACCAATAGTATAGAGTGTGTGTTTTATGTTAAATTTGTGTCTGTCATGTCTTTGTCCTTTTTTTACAGGGCACCATCACCATTAGAATGACAACATTTGTCTAGTGATAAAAACCCTCACTACATACATATTTTTCTCAGGTCACTGAACCATGAATGATATGAGGAGCAGAAGGTAATATCTTTGTTCTTTTTTCCCTCCTTTTAGGTTGTGCAAATAGCAGAAACCATTGATATTTTCGCTGTAGGTACCTTATCATGCATACATTCTCACTTTTCTGTAAATAACACAATTTTTTAGATAGAGACACGTGAGTAAGGTGGGGATTTGTGCACCCCGTCCTGAAGAAGGAGTTGTTCTCCGAAACATGTTGACGCACCCAAGAGGTGATGTACATAACGCTATATAAAAACCTCTACTTCACCTGTTTTAATAGTACCAGCCCAGGGACCCATTAAAAATGTTTTGCGCTAACCCCACAAGCCAGGTATTTTTTAATTAATCACTCACTCATAACCCCACCACTCACTCACATACAATCCTCACATGCACCACGCATAGTCATTGGTAAAAATGCTCCCGCGTAGCCCTAGGTAGCAGCACGCTGCATCCCGTAGAGGGGTGCGAAGACCCCAATGATGAAGCATGACACCAAGGGTCCTTTTGGTGTGTGAGGGGTATTTTAAAAACACTAGGTGCTCCCCACTATTGTAGGGAGTACTCGACTCTCATAGGTGGATTCTATTTGTTTATATGCATGAACCAGGGAGAACGAATCCACATGAATACTCTCTCTCTCCCCTTTTGTTATTTTTCACGGCATTACCATCCAGGTATTGGTTTTTAAAATAAGGGAGGCTTTGTCTATTACTTGAGATTGTAGTTTAATGGTTTTGTTGACTACTTGTTTAAATTAAGGGTAGGACAATATTGTGTTCCAAGCGTCCTCTAGTTTTAGAGCTGCGATGGATTGTTTTAGGGAGAAGTAGACTCCATTAGTCGATCTGGATTGCTTTTCAACCTCCAGCCAGCAATGATGTGTTAAAGAATCTTCCTCTGCCGCCCTCATTCTCCGATAATATTTGATAAGTGCCCCTTGTCTTGTTGGAATCAGATTTTTTAACCCGAATTCCAGTCTAATCAAGGCTTGTGGAATATGGTGAGGAATTAAAAACAGATTCTTAAAGAGTGTAGTTTGAGCAGTATTTAAAACGGTTGCATCCTTTGTATTCAGTAGTACAGAACCATACGTAATTGATGGCAAAAATGTTGCCGCCACGACTGTCAATAAATGTGTTGTTGAAATATTGCTTAGTTTTTTTTGCAAAATTTTTAATGCTGTTTTGCTTTGACTTTCCCTAGTTCTAGATGTGGCTTGAAACTAAGGTGTCGGTCTAACAGTACCCCCAGATATTTATATGTTCCCACCTGTTCCAGAGGGTCACTTTTTATCGTCCAAGTAAATTTTGGTAGCTTTTTATGTGAGTTTGAAAAACACATAACTTTTGTTTTCTGAAAATGTATGAATAGTTGAACTTAAGCTGTGTATAGTGCTAATTGATTTATCAAGCGCTGTAGACCTCTGGGCGTTTGTGATAGCAGCACTATGTCATCCGCGTATTGTAAACTTGTTGTTCGAACATTACCCAGTTTTTGGGGAGTCCCCTTGTGCTAGGTGAAGGTTATTGTCTAGGTCGGCTGTGTAGATTGAGGTTCTGTGATTCCGAACCCGTTCAACAAAGGTCGTCGTATCGAGACGATTTTGGTATCAGCGGACCGCAAATGACGAGTGCGACATGCACCAGTGTTTTCATCATAATCGATCAATCGAAACACTGTGTATTTAGGGATTTTGTTCGGACCTACGGGTTCCATTTTGTGTACGGCAGCCATTTTGTGGTTGCCCTCACATAGGCCGATGGCTGCGGCAGAACAAGTCCTTGGGACACGTACACCTATATAATCACAAAAGAGGGGCGAGGGTCAAAAAAAGTTTAAACTCTGCCACCCCAAACCCCCAAAGACCTCCAGCGTACACACAAAAGGGGTGGGTAGAGTGAGTAATAACACCATATATACTAATACGGTGGGAAATAGAGCTAGCCCCTATAGGGCAAATCACTCTATTTGAAAAAACTGCCCTCACTCACATACCGAGGTATGTGACATGCTTCATCATTGGGCCTGCTTACAATACGCCCTGGTGTACCCCACACAGGACGGAGCATAAGGGTGGGGGAAAAATAATAAATTTCTCTCAGTACAACATATAGTCAACAAACTAAACAAACACAACACTTAACACATCCAATGAGGTGCAGATAGTGCAAACACCAAGTGTTTCCAACCGAAAAGTGCGACAAAGAAATTGTGCAGTATAGGGAGTGATGTTAAAACTGATTAAAGGTGTCAACCAGAATACAAACTTTATTAGACTTTACTTGGCACCTCTACCAGGATTAAAGAATAAGTAAACAGAGGATGGGAAAATGCCTTCAGGAGATAATTAGGAACCTCAAGGCTTCCCTCCTACCACTGCCAGAGTCAACATGTTTCGACCGCTCTTGTTGCGCCTGTATGGTCACTCCGGTCTTCGTCAGGACCGTCGCATTCGGTTTCTCTCGGGGTTCCCCCGAATTACGGCGAAAAATTATTACCCCCACAGGGAGGTAGGTCCCATTAGTCCATACCAATCCTGTGTAATGTATGGAGAGTATCCCCTTGGGTGCGGGAAAACAATCACTGTGGCAAAGAAAGAAAAACAGAAAGGGCGAATAAGGAATCCTTGTGTATATCCACCCATTCAGACTTTCAGTATTGCACGTTGTTTTTAGCCACTAAGCGATGTGTCTAATGTTGTTTTGGGAAGCCCCAAATGCAATGTCATGCATAGGCTACTTTCACACAAAGAGATAAATTATTAATAGTCCCTTTATAGTCTGGTGTAAATAAGGTATTCATACCTTCTACTAGACCATTTCTCTGCCTATTTGCTGACACCTGTACCAAGTACCTAGAAATACTGCAGCCAGCTCCAAAGCCGTTCTAAACCAGCAATGTCCAGCTGTAACTGTTTGAAAATACCCCACTGTGGATGTTAAAAACAGACGTTTCACTTACAGAGTTTATTAGTAAAATATACTCGTACTGGTGTCCGGTGTACAGGACGCCAAAGAACACAATCTGTAAGTAAATTATGAGGAAAATGTAAGGTGAAAAATACAACCCCCTCATGTATATTAGAACACTCTCGTGTTCTTGTCCGTTCTGATGGTACTCATTTTTCGAGTGTCAAAAATCGGCTTATGCCCAACGCGATCCCCCCTCGCACCAGTTCGCTCAGGCGGCCCTCGTTAATAAGTGAAAAAACGCTTTTGCCAGAAGCGTACCCCCCTTCAAGTGACAGGGTCCCCACCATACCGTTCCGTAGGCTTGTCCTGGCTGATTTAGCACGCCCCGTGGCACCGCGTAGATGAAGTACGCCATGGTGGACCCGGCGTCTTAATGTTGTCAGCGGCATTCACGTCCCACGTGACCCCGTTAGAAGGCGTCATCGCGTCTCCCACATGTATCCCAAAGACTCTGGGAAATGTAATTTAAAGGACCCATGCACCATCATATGCAGGGTTCGAGACTGCTCTAAGACGTATAATGTTCCTGATGTTGTAGCATAATGTATTAAAATAACCAGGTGTAATGTTTTAATATTCCCTATTATACAGAGTCAAAAAAGGGAAAAGCTATTTAGGGAACTACAGAATCGCTGTTGGAGAGTCAAAAGGAAAAACGGATTGTGAACGGGGGTATTGCTGATACCAGAGGTTCGATTCCCCCTAAAGCAGCCACCCTTTGTTAATAATTATTAAGTGCAAGACTAGTGAAAACGCACCTCACATTCCATATTCCTCCCTGAAATATACAAATAGAGAGGGGAGACGCTCAGGATAGATCAATCATGCACCCTCAATGGAGTCCTATGTAACAGAACTTACACGAACGAGTAAGACTGTGTTGGAGTGCCAAGAAGGAAAAAATGCTCACAGTAAATAAGCCATTCTCCCTTCATATAGGTAGGATAGAACATCCCTCTCCTTCATTCATGACTCAACATCTGTATCTAGGCAGATGTTAGTATTGGTTATATTCAGTACCTAGGATGTATTATAAGAATCCTATGTGAGTTATGTATGGTAGAGAGGCCCATATGTTTCTAAAGCCAAACCCCCATGCTAGAACTGGATCATTAGTGTGTCGTACCACAGTAGCTTCATCATTGGATGGGGGGCTATAGTCTACTCAGCGCATGCCAGGGGATGTCGTCATTCAGTCCTACCAGATGGCTCTTCAGACGGTACACCCATCTTTGCTCCCTCCGGAGTAATAGATTCTGATCGTCTGCCTGGTATCTCCCTAGTTGGATTTTTTCTATCACAGTCCACTCCAGATCATCTATACCATGTCCTTTTTCCTGGAAGTGGGCTGTGAGTCGGGTATTGGTCTTCCCGCATCTGATGGTGCTGCGATGTTCAGTGATTCTCACACGCACCTTCCTACTTGTCATCCCCACATACATTAAATGGCAAGGGCATGTGATCAAGTATATCACCCCCTGGGAATTGCAGTTAGTTTGAGATCTCTGTTCCCAGGGGGTGCGAAGGCCAACATCAATGGTTTTGGAGTTATGTGTGAGATGGCAAACGCTACATGAACCACACCTTGTGTGACCAATCAATTTCGGTAGACCTGGTAGTGTATTGGTCTCCCTCACTCCCCCCAGATCCCTGGGTCTGGTGTGTACCAATAAATCTTTTAGATTCTGACTCCGTCTAAATGAAAAGAGTGGTGGTGGAATGTTCATTCCCCCGGTGTTCAGGATCTTCCAGTTCTGCATCACCAAGCGTTTGATCTGGTGTGAGGCTGTATTAAAGGTTGACACAAAGACTGGTTTATTCATTTCCGGTTTCACAGTTTTCACAAGTAGCGCTTCACGGTTCGTATTGAGGGCCCTTTTCTTTGCCTTTTTGATTATTTTGGGTGGATACCCTCTTTGCTGGAGTTTATTTGTCAGTACCTCGGATTCAGTTTGGAAATCTTCTGTTTCAGAACAATTTCGCCGGAACCGGAAGAATTGTCCCACAGGTAAATTCTCCCGTAGGGAGCGAGGGTGGAAGCTCCCAAATTCCAATAAGGAGTTCTTGTCCGTAGGTTTGTGAAACACCTTAGTCTTTAAGGTACCATTAGAGGGTTCAATCACCAAGTCCAGAAAAGGTAATTGTGTTTTCGTGACAGTGGAGGTGAAATGTAAGAAAGGATTTTGGGCATTAAGCCATTCTAAGAAGTGGTCCATTGATGGTTTATCTCCCCTCCAGATTATTAGGACGTCATCAATGTAGCGACGCCATAATCGCAGATTATTTAACCATGGTCCGTTGGTATCCAAGATAGTCATTTGTTCAAAAGCGCCTACATATAGCCCTGCCAGGCTGGGAGCGAAAACGCTCCCCATTGAGGTCTCATGAGTTTGAAGGTAGATGGACCCTTCAAATTCAAAAATTTTTTTGGTTAAGGCAATTTCGGCCAGGTGTAGAATGAAGGTCTGCGGTGTTTCATAAGGCCAATCTCGTTCAAAAAGTAATGTTTCCAATACCCTGAGGGTTTCCGGCTGTGGTATGTTTGTATATAGGGCTTCGATGTCAAGCCCTATTAGATATTCCTCCTCAGGGTTGAACGGTATTTCCTTCAGTAGATTCAGTACATCTAGAGTGTCCCTTAGATAAGTAGGTAGCTTTTGCACCATGGGTTTCAAGTAGAAATCACAAAACTCCGAGAGGGGTTCTAGCAGGGACCCCATCCCGGAGACAATAGGTCTCCCGGGAGGGGGTCGCACTGCTTTATGGATTTTGGGCAAGATGTAGAAGTACGGAGTCCTTGGTGATTTTTGTACAAGGAACTCCGCTTCTTGTTGGGTAATCCAGTCATTAGCCTTAGCCTCCTCTACCATGATGTTAATCTCCGTGGTGATCTCCTCTGTAGGGTCTTGCCTTAATTTCTGGTATGTTCGTGGGTCTGCCAGCAGACGCAAGCATTCATCGCGGTAGACCTCGATATCCATAATTACGGTGGCTCCGCCTTTGTCTGCAGGCTTCAAAATAATGTTTTTATTAGACGCCAGAGTCTTCAGAGATTCCTTTTCCCGATTAGAAAGGTTGGAAAAATGTTCAGAGTTTACCAAATTTGCTGATTCCAAATCATGGATCACTGCTGCCTCAAAAGACGCAATCTGTGGCGGGAGGACTGCCAACTGTGGTGTGAAAGATGATTTAGGACAAAAGGGTGTGTCGCCCCTATGTCTATCAGGAGAGTCTTGATGTTCAAAAAAGATTCTCAATCTCACATTTCGAAAGAAGACAGCCAAATCCTGTCGCAATTTGAATAAATCAGGATGGTTCGTAGGGACAAAGCCCAGACCCTTATTCAGGACCTGTTCTTGGAGATCCGTCAACAGATGGGAAGACAAATTTACCACTAATGATTGTCGCTGCTGGTACTCGGTGTAGTTCCCTGTACCATGCTCCTGGTGATGCGTTGGGTGATTTCCGGGTCCTGGTCTGACCAGTTGACTCTCGCAGATGTTTTCTGCTTGCCTCGACCCCTTCCGCGGCCTCCCCCTATAAAAGGCCCCTGGAAGTTTTGAAACTGTGCATTCTGAAAATCAGGGTTCTGGAACCATGGATTACCAAATCCTTGGTTTTGATATTGTCCTGTCGGGGGAAAACCCATCATAGGCCATTTAAATGCTTGGGTGGGATATTGTTGAAAAGGTTGTTGGAAAAATTGGGGTCTTGGACCCCTCCAATTCCCACGACCTCGTCCTCTTCTCTTAGGGTAGGACTCATTTTCACTCCCTTCACTGGAACTGCTGGTGGTATACTGGCGAGGTCGGCCTTGCTGGTTGTTCTTATTCCCTTCAGCCAATTTTTGTTTAGCATACTCATCTGATGTGTATGGGTAAGCTTTCTCCCTTGAGAAATTCTTCAAATCTTTCTGTAATTTAGAGATCTTTGAGTGTATCAAATGATCCCTATATTCCGCAAGTTGAGTATTGATCTGTTCTAATTTATGGTCGAATGTTGCCATGACGATGTCAGTTTGTAAACCCCTTTCGGTCGTCTGGATTTTCATTAGTAAAGCATCCGCCAACCTCTTGGCAGTTCAAATAATCAACACGAGCCAGTCTCTGGTGCATTTCCATGACACCAGAGCCCAGTCCCGTCTGAATTCCTCGTCATCCAGGAAAATTAGAGGCTCATTGGTCACAAGCAAGCCCCTAGGGGTGGCATTTACCCGCAAGTATTCAGTTAGGATCGCACCGTGTAGAATGGTCTTAACCTGGTTTTTCTTTAGTTCTAATAAAGTGTCCCATCCCTCCCCTTGAGTGAGCACTGCAGTGACTGTGCTATCACCCAGAAGAGAAGGTCCTGCTAGAATATCGGTGACAATATCGTCCCCAAAAGTAAGGCTGGGAATCAGCGCCATTACACAACCTTTTTCAATGGGGCCAAATAGTACCCCAACGTAAATGTACTGGTACTACCGAATTCTGAAACAAACAAAAGCACTATGGATTGCCCCGGAGATACATGGGGTAGGTTGGGCTTCTGTAAATCCAAATCGGGTATGTTAGTATATTATGCAAGTGATTCTAGGATAAGTAGGTACTGTGGTGTCTGTCCAATAGGACAGGGAAAAAGAAGGGAACAGAACTAATACCCCTGTGGCTAGGCTGCCGCTCTTATAACATATAATCACAAAAGAGGGGCGAGGGTCAAAAATTTTTAAACTCTGCCACCCCAAACCCCCAAAGACCTCCAGCGTACACACAAAAGGGGTGGGTAGAGTGAGTAATAACACCATATATACTAATACGGTGGGAAATAGAGCTAGCCCCTATAGGGCAAATCACTCTATTTGAAAAAACTGCCCTCACTCACATACCGAGGTATGTGACATGCTTCATCATTGGGCCTGCTTACAATACGCCCTGGTGTACCCCACACAAGACGGAGCATAAGGGAGGGGGAAAAAATAATAAATTTCTCTCAGTACAACATATAGTCAACAAACTAAACAAACACAACACTTAACACATCCAATGAGGTGCAGATAGTGCAAACACCAAGTGTTTCCAACCGAAAAGTGCGACAAAGAAATTGTGCAGTATAGGGAGTGATGTTAAAACTGATTAAAGGTGTCAACCAGAATACAAACTTTATTAGACTTTACTTGGCACCTCTACCAGGATTAAAAAATAAGTAAACAGAGGATGGGAAAATGCCTTCAGGAGATAATTAGGAACCTCAAGGCTTCCCTCCTACCACTGCCAGAGTCAACATGTTTCGACCGCTCTTGTTGCGCCTGTATGGTCACTCCGGTCTTCGTCAGGACCGTCGCATTCGGTTTCTCTCGGAGTTCCCCCGAATTACGGAGAAAAATTATTACCCCCACAGGGAGGTAGGTCCCATTAGTCCACACCAATCCTGTGTAATGTATGGAGAGTATCCCCTTGGGTGCGGGAAAACAATCACTGTGGCAAAGAAAGAAAAACAGAAAGGGCGGATAAGGAACCCTTGTGTATATCCATCCATTCAGACTTTCAGTATTGCACATTGTTTTTAACCACTAAGCGATGTGTCTAATGTTGTTTTGGGAAGCCCCAAATGCAATGTCATGCATAGGCTACTTTCACACAAAGAGATAAATTATTAATAGTCCCTTTATAGTCTGGTGTAAATAAGGTATTCATACCTTCTACTAGACCATTTCTCTGCCTATTTGCTGACACCTGTACCAAGTACCTAGAAATACTGCAGCCAGCTCCAAAGCCGTTCTAAACCAGCAATGTCCAGCTGTAACTGTTTGAAAATACCCCACTGTGGATGTTAAAAACAGACGTTTCACTTACCGAGTTTATTAGTAAAATATACTCGTACTGATGTCCGGTGTACAGGACGCCAAAGAACACAATCTGTAAGTAAATGATGAGGAAAATGTAAGGTGAAAAATACAACCCCCTCATGTATATTAGAACACTCTCGTGCTCTAGTCCGTTCTGATGGTACTCATTCACGTACACCTATAGCTGTCTTCTGAGTGACCTGAACGAACTGGCTCCCTTGCCCGAGGCTGACCTCGTTGAGCCAGTTCCTTGTGAGGCAGCTGGTCAGATAGAGATCAAAGAGCAGGACATTGCTGAGTTTATGGTACATGCACACACCCTTCTATCTTGTTTCTCATCTGTTTCTGTTCCTTCCTTTATGGCCTATTTTATGGTCTGGGTTGAGGTCCTTTTATTATGGGTTTGTCCGGCCTGTCCGAGCAAGAATGTTGGATTTTGCCTTGTCATTTCTGGTGGGCTGGACAACTGAAAGTGGGTTTGTCGTAATGCGATACTTGTGAAATGTCACTGTAAGATTGGTTCGTTTGTAAGTAATTGATGCTAGCCAGGAATGTGATTTTTGGCATAAAAGACGATGTCTCGCTTTACTGAATTGTGCAGTCTCTAGCGAACCACCCGTGTCGTGCTTCGTAGACCTCTGTTCCTGGTTGCAGCCAATAAATTTGATCTTTGACGTCACCTAGAAGTGTCCCGTGTCTCTGTATGCCAAGACAGGTGAACTCGAAGACTTCGGGCGTTTCGCCTGGGGCCGCTGGGTTCCAAAACCCGGTTCTTCAGTTGGCGCCCACGTGGGGCGACTTCAGCGGTACCGGTCCAAGCCTGAAGATCGTGAGGAGCTTCGTGTGAAAATTCTGGAGGAAGGCCTGCCACTTCATCGACCCCTGTATGTCGTCGTGGTCCGAAAGTCTTTGCTGCGAGGTTCCCCGCTTTCCGACAGCTACGAAGGACTGCTGCCCTGACTGTCACCCTGTCTTGGAGCCATTAAATGATTTGTAGAGTGAGACAATAGACGGGTCTTCTGGCCACGTCATCGATATTTCAGTTAAGTATGAGTGGAGCGTCTCCCAGTCCTTAGTTTTGTTTTGGGTATCCCCTTGGGATCTTTAATTTGGGACTTGCAGGGTCCAAAGCCGAGGGACTCGTGTATTCGCGAGATTATCGTATTCGATATTCCCTTGAAGTTTGAAGCTAGACTAGTGAGTGAAGATGCCTGGTCTTAGCAGACTTGGAAAGATATTTTGTTGTGGTTGTAATTGGAGGACTCGTGTCCGGTGCCTCCGATTGGAACTCCGACCTATGAGCTCTATTTAAAACATGGCGTGGGCCCTATCACGTATAATGAAGTATGGATTAGGTATACTAGGAAGGACGGTGTCCTAAATTGGCCCCAATATGGTAGTTATGACACAGAGATTTTAGATAATCTAGAAGTTAAACTGTTCAAGAAGAAAGCCCGGCCGGCAATGTTTGACTCTTTCCGCCTTTGGCGAAAGGAAGCCAAACAGAAAGAAATTAAGTTAGCGAAGAGAAATAAGAGAGAAAGAGGTATTTCAATGGTGCAAGCTGCTATACAGTTTAGAGATAACGAAGAAGAACAAGAGAGTGAGCAGTTGCTTAGGCAACGTAAGATGGCGATAGATAAGTGCTATCCAGATTTGCCACCTCAGCAGCAAGATGCAGCGAAGGACCTTGAAAAAGATCCTTTGATGTCACATCTATTGAGTTCGCCACCCCCTTATGTGCAGAGTGCTACAGCACCTCCGCAACCTCTGATTGCTTTGCCACCTGTGGTTCTACAACAGCCAGCTCCTCTTCAGTAGGCTCCTATTCCTTTGGCGCAGCCTTCTCAAGGGCCACCGACTTTGCTACCTGCTTCGTCTCCAACTCCTATGCCTGTATTGTCTACTCCTTCTGCTACTGCTCCTAAGCATACTCCTGCTCATCCCGTTTTTCCTCCTGTTCTTTCGTCACCTTCTCTTTCTGTTCGACAAAGAATGACCAATACTGTTACTGGTCTCTTTTCTCCTCTCTTTGGGTCATTGGGTATGACCCCTGTTTCAGAGCGTAAACAATTGCGAAGCCAATTGCCTGGTCCCGATGAGCGGACCGTGTTCGATCATTTAGCGCGTAAATGGGTTACTTATCCTTTGAAGTATAATTTTGAGTGTTATGGATGTTTTCCATCAATGGGAAGCACCGACGCAGAGATATGTTTTTGGGACAATGTGTACTTTCCTTCGTGAAGAATGGGAAGATGGTGAATTGGGACAGTCTCCGCCTGAGTTGTTCTGTGTACAGTCCGAGTTTACGAAGGGCACTATAGTGGGTGTTGATGTTGAGAGAGCAGTTGCGACATTGTTGTCATTTAGGAGTGAGTCTCCTTCTAGGCTGTTGTATGAGCCTTATTCTTCAGTTAGAAGAAAAGTGCGACAATATCCAATGAGAGAGGTTCCTCCGGTGTGGAAAGACGCCGTTGTGGCCAATGCTCAAGCTGGTATTTGATATTTTGATATTTGAGGGGGTATTTCTAAAGCGCAGCGTTCGCTCCGGAGGGAGCATCATGGCGCTGAAATTCCTGAAACCCGGTCAAGGTGGCGACATGGAGGCTAGATGGCAGCTCTGGTCCAGTCGTCGGGGAGGTTGAAAATCCAAGTTTTAAGAAGTTTCCTGAAGGGTTTCTCTAGAGTCTGTTGTCTCAGGTGTTTGGGCATGCTGTTCCATGCTTTGATGTATTCAAGCTGTACCGGCTCATTTTCAGCGTGTTTGGGTACATGTTCCATGGAAGCATGCTGAAGTTTTGGCCCTTAAGCAGACTTTGCCTGATCCATGTAAAAATCCTGCAGGGTACTATAAGGAATTATCACAGACTGCAGACTCGTGCACTATGAATTTAGCTGACATAGACATGTTGTTTGGGAATGTTGTTCCACAGCCTTTATGGGGACTGATTCGTCAAACGGATCATGCGCAGGAATTAGGTGTTACATGGGCTAATATTGGTGCTTCAGATGACCGACAAGTTGGTGGTGCTAAACCTGAGCCTTTAGTTGCGGAACTCCCTGGTAGGATTATTAATTACATGAAGACTTTAATGCCTGCCATGCGAGTAAATTGGGACAAATTGTCTGCGTGTAAGCAGAAGAAAGATGAAAGTGTGTCTGACTTTTTCACTAGGTTCGAAGAGACGTTTATCGACCATAGTGGTCAGGACATGAGTACGGAAGGTGGTCAACGGTTGTTCGTTGACAAGTTTGTACATAATTTGCTTCCAGATTTGTGCACCAAATTGAAGGATTCTGAGAGTTCCTGGGCCATTTCTTCATCAGCGCAGATTTTGGCTACTGCACAGTACTACGAAAATAGGGATAAGGAGGAGAGAGGTAGAGCTGGCAAGAAGACTAAAGAGCTAAAGATGAAGGTTCTTTTGCAGCAAGCGTATCCACCTCGTAATAATCAGCGCGATTATCAGCAACCTCAGCAATATCAGAGAAACTCGCAAAGGTTCGAGTCTTCTCAGCCGCGTTTTCCTATAGGCCCTAATCAGTGTGCGTATTGTAAGGAAGAGGGTCATTTCAAGAGTAGTTGTCCGGTTCTGTTACAGCGCACAAATGGTGCTTCTGGTGTGAGAGGTTGAGGTGTTCAGCAAACTCCTAGAGGTAGAGGTCATGGTCAGAATGCGCGTCCCTTGCCTCCACAGAATTCAATGAATAGCTTTGATCAGCAGAATGGTGCGTCTGGTAGGACGGCTCAGTACTATGCGGACGATTACTATGTTGAAGGTGAGAATATGGATAGTAATGATTGCTAGGACAGCCATAGACATAGAGAGGGAGTTGTTTCAGTTCCAGTAGATCAGAGTGGACCTTATGCTGAAGTAATTGCATCAGGTGTGTCAGAGCCTTTTCTGTTGGATACTGGTGCTGCGAAGAGTTCTATTATGCACTCTAAACTCCCTGGCGCACCTTTGTCTGGCTTGACGAATGTTTCAGTAGGTTTTTCAGGCGCCCCGGTTAGTAATCCGATTTCTAGTCCTTTGTCTATTTCTGTTGGACCTTGTGAATTCGAAGCACCCCTTATTCTGACGACGGGTTGTGGTGAGAACTTGTTGGGATTAGACTTATTGAAAAGATTGTATGCAACGCTACATTGTTCTCCTTCAGGAGTACAGCTTAAATTGGGTAAGAGAGTGATCTCTCCGATGTATTTGTCTAAGGATCGACTTCCATCTGACTTGTCTTCTCTCCCTGATTCTCTTTGGGCCACTGGTCCTAATGATGTGGGTCTTTTGGAGATTCCACCGTATGTTGTGACGCTGAAAGCGAATGCTAGATTGCCACGTATTCCCCAATATCGGATTTCCAGTGATGGTGAAAGAGCACTTTTGGCGATCATCTATGATCTGATTGAGAAAAGTGTGATTGAAGAAACGAGAGGTAATGTGTGCAATAGTCCGGTTTTGCCTGTTCTGAAAAGAACTGATTCTTCGCAACCTCCTGTGTATAGGTTTGTGATCGATCTCCGCGAGGTGAATAAGATTGTTGTTCTGCAATTTCCTGTTGTGCCAGATATCACCGCTTTATTAACTTTGATTCCGGCTTCAGCCATGTGGTTTCGGTGATTGACTTGAAGAATGCTTTCTTCAGCATCCCGATTGCCGTGGAGAGTAGAGATATTTTTGGCTTCTCTTTGGGAGGCCGAAGTTTCCGGTTTAAGCACGCTCCTCAAGGCTATTGCAAGAGTCCATCGATCTATAGTCAGGCTTTGAAAACACAGCTTGATACATTTGTTTTACCTGATGGTGCAGCCCTTATTCAGTATGTCGACGATTTGTTAGTTGCTACCGATGATGAAGAGATTTGTAAAGAGGCTACTTTGTCGTTGTTGCGTCATTTGTCTGATTTTCATCATAAGGTGTCTCTTTCGAAGTTGCAATATTGTCAACAAGAAGTAACCTACTTATGTCACCTCTTATCGAAGGAGGGAAGAAGATTGGCCCCAGAAAGAATTCAAGCTATTGCTAAAATGAGTGTGCCTACGACACAGAGAGAAGTGCGTGCTTTTCTGGGTATAACATCATACTGTAGACAGTGAATCCGTAATTTTTCTTTGCTTGCGAAACCTTTGATAGCTCTTACTGTTAAGGATACTCCAAATCCTATTCCTTGGACTGACGAATGTGCGAAGAGCTTTTCAGAATTACGTGATGCGTTGTGTTCGGCTCCTGTGTTGGGTACTCCCGACTACAGTAAGCCTTTTACACTCTATGTCCACGAGAGAGAGGGATGTGCATTGTCAGTTTTGACACAGCAGTTCGGCGATAAGCAACGTCCATGTGCGTATTTTTCATCGACTTTTGATCCGGTAGCTAGAGCGTCGCCGAGTTGTTTGAGAGCTACAGCAGCAGTGGCTGTCTCTATTCGACAGTCTGCTGGTTTGGTGATGGATAATACATTGATTGTGATGGTTCCACATACAGTGGATACCTTGTTGAATCGCACCAAGACACAGCACTTAACTAGTGTTCGGTTGTCGGGTTACAAATTGACACTCTTAGCGAGTCATGTGCATATAAAGAGATTCAACACGTTGAATCCAGCTACGTTGTTGCCGATTTCAGTTGAGACAGATGTTGTTGAACAGCATGATTGCTTCCTTAGGACAGAGGAAGAAACGAAAGGGAGAATAGACCTTCGGGATACTCCTCTTGCAGAGTGTGATGGTACTTTGCGGGTTGATGGTTCGTGCTTTAAGCTTCTGAATGGTGATACGACTGCGGCATATGCTGTTACGACTTTGCATACAATTGTTGAAGCTGCACGTATGCCACATAATTCAGCGCAAGCAGCAGAGTTGATTGCATTGACAAGAGCGTGTGTGTTGTCGAAAGGGAAACGAGTGACTGTGTACACTGATAGCGAGTATGCGTTTGGTGTGGCCCATAGTTTTGGACGTTTGTGGAAAGAGCGTGGGTTCCTGACTTCGCATGGAACTAAGATTCAGCATGGTCAGTTGGTGAATGAACTTCTTGAGTCACTTACTTTGCCGTTGCAAGTTGCAATCGTGAAATGCAGTGCGCATAAGAAAGTTACTGATGATGTTGGTCGTGGTAATGCGTTTGCAGACGAAGTCGCAAAAGAAACTGCGAGAGATGTGATGAGTCGAATGTATGTTGCGGGTCCGGCGAGATGGGTTCCGGATAGAAGTATGTGTGAAGATACGATTGAGAGCGTGAAGTCCATCCAAGCTGAAGCTACAGAGAAAGAGTTGAATGAATGGAGAGAAAGTAAGGGTAAATTGGATTCGAATGGTTGTTGGATTGAGTTGTCAGAGCATCAGCGATGGTTGTTACCCGATGCATAAGTGCTTCCAGTGGTTACGATGGCTCATGGAATGGCTCATATCAGTGTGAAAGGGATTTGCAAGTTGTTAGCTCCATTATGGCAGAATGCAGGAATTCCTAAATGTGCAGAGAACTTGGTCAAGAATTGTATGGTTTGTTTGATGTACAATCCTGGTAAGGGAACTCCAACTCCAGCTGGTCATTTTGCTCCTCCAACGTATCCGTTCGAGGCTTTGCAGCTAGATTTCATCCACATGGAGAGGTGCAACAACTTAAAGTACGTGCTCGTGGTTGTTTGCTCTTTTTCGAGATGGGTGGAAGCATACCCTTTAAAAGACAATACTGCCTGTCCGCAGCTAAAGCCCTTATTAAGGAATTTTTCCCTAGGTATGGATTGCCGAGAATGGTCTGGAGTGACAATGGGAGTGAATTTGTGGGTCAAGTGATGAAGAGAGTGTGTGATGGGTTAGGAATCCGCCAAAAATTCCACGCTGCAAATTACCCGCAGTCAGCTGGTTTGGTTGAATGCTATAATGGCGCCCTTAAGCTAAAACTAGCCAAGATTCAGGCGAGCTCTGGTCTACAATGGCCTGATGCCTTGCCGTTAGCACTTCTGTCCACAAGAATGACTGTGCATTCACGAATGGGACTTAGTCCGTATGAAATAGTTTTTGGTCGCCCGGCGAATATATGGGGAGTGCTGCGGCCGACCAAATTCAGCGAGATAGAACACCCCGTGTTGCTTGATTACCTTTATGAATTGACGGCTAAATTGCGTGTTTTGCAGGTTCATGATACCTTGCCACAAGCATCTGAAGATCTAGGACATACTATCGAACCTGGCTCCTGGATCCTAATAAAGAACTTCCAGCGGACCAAAAACGATCAACCCCGCTGGATTGGACCCTACTTGGTGTTGTTATCCACACGATCAGCAGTGCGAGTGCGCGGTAAAAAGAACTGGATCCACAGCGTACATTGTAAGAGGGCCCCTTTGCCTCTGCCTTACGACCGGTGGGTCCAGGAAGGTATTCCAGACTCTGAAAATGAAACCGTGCCTCGTTTTCTGCCTTTTAGTGATGCACGTTTGATTGGAACGAACACTGAACGTGAAAGAGACGATCTTTTGCAAGAAGCTTTACCACCGTCAGTTCGTTTGGATACTTCTGAACCTGAGCTTTTGTTTCGAGAAAAGACATTGCCTGGCAAAGAGCGTTATAATTTGCGACCAAGAGTCGTGGGACTAATAAAAGAATAAATTCTTTCTTTACTGATTTTTAAGGCTAAGCTCTTCTCTGAGAAACTGTTTTGATCGATTTTTGTTTTTCGAACCGCCTTCCGGGTTCAGCTGTAAGGTCACGGTGCAAAGTCTTTGGAGTGCAAGCCGAAGACGTTAGGTCGACGGTTCTGGTTGGTCTAAGGGCGTTCCCTGGACTGACAGACACATTCCCTAGCATGGAACACCCTACCGCTGCGAACAGCACGGTTAGAGGATGGAGTTTTTCGAGATGGAGAGACCTGTTGAAAGAATGAGCTTTAAGAGCAAAATATGTACAGTAATGAGCAGAAAACGTTTTCTAATAATATGTCTGTTGATGTTGTTTAGTTTAATGATGTTTTTAATTGGATATGTGACATTCTCTTTTCAAGTGACTTTTGTGCCCACTACACAACCTATGCCTCCTCCTACTGTTTCTTCACATTCTTTTCACCCTCTGCGCGAACATGAAACCAATAGGAGAATGGAATTTGCTAATAATTCTTTTGTTCAGCTTCTTCACCAACACCAGCTAGTAGTGAACACGACTAATTGTTGGGTGTGTGGTCTTAAGCCCCATACTACCGATAAAGGTATTCCTTATTTGGTTCTGCCTTTTAGCTACAATGGTTCAGTGTGGGCATACAGAACAATGTTTATCTATGCTCGTTAAGTCTACCCCCTTCGTTCTGTGAAGGATAGTCCAAAGAATAGTGCTCTAGTTAAGGGTATAGTCGATATGATTAGAGGAATTAGTTCCTATGAGACTATCCCGAGGGATGAGACACTAGCCTATATTGGATGGAACGTGACTGGATATGGAGTTAGTCTGAGTGTTAACCAGCGAGCGAAAAGATCCTCTCCGATTTGGATCGTACCCCATCAGGGTCATTATTGTCTGCAAGGTAATGGCAAGAATCCGAGAGCTCAGTTAGGGAAGTGTCTGCACTGAGACGTATGTTTTTGCGTCCCAGACTTCCCCATCGTTTCTAGCAGCTAAGGGTACCTATTTTGTCTGTTACGATAGAGCATATGCATGGTTGCCCCCTGATTTCTCTGGCACATGTTATGTCTTGTTCCTGTTGCCTCCTACGTATACAGCTGCGGCAGATTACCACAAGACGAGAGTTGTTAGAGGTGTCTTCAGTCAGGAAGATACTGCAGGACATGAATTGGGAGATTTCTTGAAGGGTTCTCTGCCGTTTTGGGGACCTATGGTCAATAGCAGGAACATTCAGCAATTGACGAGAGTGGTTGAGTCCACCATAGTTGAGACTGCCGGTGCCCTTAATAACTTGATTGCTGAGCTCCAGTCGGATCGCCTTATGACTCTTCAGAACAGAGTTGCGTTAGATGTCATACTTGCAGATAGAGGAGGGGTATGTAAATTGATTCAATCGAGCTGCTGCGTTTTCATTCCAGACAACGCTCCGACAGTTTTCCAAGCCATTTCCAAGCTACATAAGATCTCCGAGTCTGTACATGTGGACGAAGGAGATTGGTCGTTAATGGGATGGTTTTGGGGATTGTTATCCACCTGGGGATGGAAGATTCTGATGGTCATTGGGATGATCTTAGCTATCCTTTTCCTGTTCTGTCTTTGTGTGCAGTGTGATCCTGCTATTTGTGGCCTTTGTGCTACTCCGTGTGCAAGGAGACTTGTCCAGAGAGAGTTGCTAAGTACTAGGATGATGCTACAGCAACATCTTGATGATCTGATGAATATAGACCTGGATTCAGACTGACATGAGTTTGGGTTTATTGCCTATGTAAGGGCAAAAGGAGGGACTGAGGTTCTGTGATTCCGAACCCGTTCAATAAAGGTCGTCGTATCGAGACGATTGTGGTATCAGCGGACCGCAAATGACGAGTGCGGCATGTACGAGTGTTTTCGTCATAATCGATCAATCGAAACACTGTGTATTTAGGGATTTTGTTTGGACCTACGGGTTCTATTTTGTGTACGGCAGCCATTTCGTGGTTGCCCTCACATAGGCCGATGACTGCGGTTGAAAGTGTTCTTGGGACACGTACACCTTTAGCTGACTTCTGAGTGACCTGAACGAACTGACTCCCTTGCCCGAGGCTGACCTCGTTGAGCCAGTTTCTTGTTAGGCAGCTGGTCAGATAGAGATCAAAGAGCAGGACATTGCTGAGTTTATGGTACATGCACACACCCTTCTATCTTGTTTCTCATCTGTTTCTGTTCCTTCCTTTATGGCCTATTTTATGGTCTGGGTTGAGGTCCTTTTATTATGGGTTTGTCCGGCCTGTCCGAGCAAGAATGTTGTATTTTGCCTTGTCATTTCTGGTGGGCTGGACAACTGAAAGTGGGTTTGTCGTTATGCGATACTTGTGAAATGTCACTGTATGATTGGTTCGTTTGTAAGTAATTGATGCTAGCCAGGAATGTGATTTTTGGCATAAAAGACGATTTCTCGCTTTACTGAATTGTGCAGTCTCTAGCGAACCACCCGTGTCGGGCTTCGTAGACCTCTGTTCCTGGTTGCAGCCAATATATGTGATCTTTGACGTCACCTAGAAGTGTCCCGTGTCTCTGCATGCCAAGACAGGTGAACTCGAAGACTTCGGGCGTTTCCCCTGGCGCCGCTGGGTTCTAAAACCCGGTTCTTCAAGATGTTGAATAAGCAGGGAGCCAAAACACACCCCTGTTTTAAGCCATTTGCAGTCGAGATTTTATTAGTTAGACTTTGACCGTCCCCCATTTTGATTTGGACCCATGTTTTTGAGTATAGATTAATGATTGCATCTAGCAATTTTGTGAGGGCTCCCCAAGATTTCATTTTAGCCCATAATAAGGATCTAGGGACCTTATCAAAGGCTGCTTTGAGATCTACAAAGCAGGTATACAAAACTTTGGAATTAACTATTGCCTGGTTGGCCAGGAGCGTGACAGCTGACAAGTTTGTTAGGGTGCCCATCCCTGCTCGAAATCCTGTTTGGGTATTAGGGATCAGTTTTATTATGGTTGACCCAATCCTCTAGATCTTTCAGCAGATTCTTCGCGTAAATTTTTGCCTCAACATCGCCATTTAGAAATATGTGCTTTCAGCCTAGCTTATTAATGTTTTGACTTTATGATATGTATGAGTTTAAAATTCTCACATTGAATCGTCTATGAAAATCCACAATCACCAGCACCGTTTCCCTATATTTTGAGCCCTTACCTCGAAAAGCATCTGTGACGCAATAGAATTATGAGGGGCCTTTTTCTGCATGTGAAGTGGGACCTCTGCAATCCTGTCAGCTCTACTATATGTTCTGGATACTCGGGCCAGATCCTGGCTGGGGCTACCAAGGAACATCACTTTGAGCTTTCCCATTGCTGTTTCACTCTTGTTATTCCTGTCTCTTTTTCGTATTTATTTAATTATTTAAACGTAACAATGAAGCCCCCCCCCCCCTGTGCACTTCTTTGTGATTAGAGAACAAAATGGATGTTTGCCTCTAATCCTAAATCATTCCTGTTCCTCGCCTTCTCCAAACTCTGGAGAATAAGCCATTTTCTCTACACAGAGGGCCAGCACTGTAGAAGGACGTCTTCTGTTGATAACTGGAAGGCATAAAAGTAGAGGTGAAAGTGAGAGGATGTGTCTTAACGGCTAGAACGGCCAACTTTGAAGTTGAGGTGATCCAGGTTCATGACTGGCGGAAGGCTCAGGCATCCTGTGATTCTGGGCAAATCACTTAATCTACCCGTGCCTAAAAAAAAGTCTGTAATGTAACTGGTTCTCATATCAAGCGCTCTGTTACCTTCGTGTCGAGTTCGCGCTACATAAAACTGCAACACAAAAAAGTTAAAAAAGGAATTGGGAGAAATTAGTGATTTCCCAGTAGTTTCTTTTTTTCCAGGGCAGGCTCCGGGTTCCACCTCTAATCTACACTCAATGAGCTTGGGGACTCCTCGTATCAGTTACTCCGATGCTGTGGAATTAACTTGAGAAAATCCCAGGCCTCTCACTTGGCTCCTGCGTAGAGGGTGTGTTATCTCTACTTTACCTTGGCAGAAAGAGTTATTAATGATACGCCATTTCCTGATAGCAGCAAGTGTGCTTTCTGCTGTATTCTATCTTGACAGGAGCAGGTGTGCCAAATCAGTGCCGGCTTTAGGGCGGGTTACAAAAAACAGTGGTCCCTACTCGTGGACACAATGGTATACTGAGCTAATAATCACACACCTGATAAGTGTTATGTCTTTTGTCCAGCCGGACAAGGAATTTATTTAACAATTTTCTTGATAAAACTGAATGAACACATTAATAACAAGTGGACACAGCCGTGACCCACAACATTCAGACAAAACAACGAACAGAATGGTAAAAGGAGCAAAGCAAAAATATGTCTGTGTACTTGTAGTCAGTGTTACAGACAGAGATTGTCATAACCACACCATTGCATTTCACAATATTTTAAATGTCATATTGCATACGGGGGTTTTTTGGTAGACAACGTTTCGATGCCTAAGTTAAGTGAGGGGCATCATCATCAGGTCAAAAATATAGTCATTGTTGTCTTTAAATATTACACTGCCTTTTAACGCAATTGCGTATTACAACAGGCAAATCATCGGATCAGCAGATACCTTGAACAATGGAGGAATCGGTACTGCCTTGTCCAGCGTGGAGAGTCGTCTGGATCGGGAGCGTAATAGCTCGATATGCAGAAGGCGGCAGCACTGTGGCGGATGGTGGTGGGGCTCCTTTTACCATTCTGTTTGTTGTTTTGTCTGAATGTTGTGGGTCACGGCTGTGCCCACTTGTTATTAATGTGTTCATTCAGTTTTATTAAGAAAATTGTTAAATAAATTCCTTGTCCGGCTGGACAAAAGACATAACACTTATCAGGTGTGTGATTATTAGCTCAGTATACCATTGTGTCCAAGAGTAGGGACCACTGTTTTTTGTAACATGATACTGCCCAAGGTCCCTATGGCATACCTTTTGGGTTCCCTTGTCTTTCTTAAACGGCTTTAGGGCGGTGCCATCACAAGAGGCTGGGTAAAGATAAGAGCAGCCTGCAGAGATCTTTGTCTGCCTGCATTTTTCAGGGCACAATAACAACAGCACATCTTAACACACTTAAAGGAGAGAACAGTGATTTGTTGAGTGATAGTTTTGACTCATGCTAAAGTAGTACAGAGGGTTCATGTTCCTGCTGCAAAGATCAACGTGTAGTATACACATCTCAGGTTTGCATTTTTAAGATAGCTCAGTGGGTTACTGCTTTTGTTACAGAGATCTTTCTGTTATTTGCACTTCTTAGGTTATCATCTTTCAAATCTACAGCACAGTAAAGTATGAACTAGCATCAAAGTGTCTCATGCAAATTGTAATGCATGGCTTTAGAAACCTTTTGCTTTTTTTTCTCATTTGTTGGTCATTCTAAGGTTGTTAAAAGGGGGTACTTTTGGTTAGTAATGCATTTTTATTAGAATAGACAACCCCAAACACTGTGTTAGGCTTTATATCCCAAGTGTGCATCACAAAGTGACACAAATCTGGCACAAAGTGTTGTTTTGGTATCTACACCCAAGGCAAATCTTTAAATATTATCAAAATCTCACAAAGATTGTGGGGGAACTATCATTTAGAGAGCACCTAGCAGTGGACATCAGTTATTTACCCTGTTTTCCTTGACATAGTAACTGAAAACTTGAATTATGTTGGAAATTAGCTCTAAAGTAATTGTCACAGTTTGCTTCTCCTCGGGATCAGGGTGATGCTGAAAGGGGTCCACCTCCTGATTTCCCCACACTCTGACTGTAACACAAACACAGAGCGTAGAGGTAATCAAGCGAGGGATAATCAAGGAAGGGTAAGGGAAGGAACAGCAACGGAAGGGATAGCTGAAACGACAAGAAGAAAGAATTATCACATCAATTCTGACTACTCTCAATTAATTCTCGCTAATGAAACGATACATACCACATAAATCAGGAGGTGACCTCTGCCTCTCTATACCATAGATACTTCTCTATACATGAGTGCTGCCTGTAAGAAAACCACTGATTACTGTTTGTTCAACAACACATCAGAATACCTCAATGGACAAGCATGCAACACACATACCCTTATTATGCTTCCCTTGAAAGTATAAAAGTTCTCTCCAGTAACCCAGCGGATAATGTTTTGATACTGCAAAACCTCAGTTCCAAACACTGAAGAAAAAAGGATTCAGTATAGTCTTTGCAAACAATACCAGTTCATCCAAGGACAAAAGTAGCACACGAAATAGTATTCCTAGCTGGGCCCAACTAATTACGGAACACTAACAAAAATAGAAAATAACGGAATGCAACCTCCTGCGAGGCTTACCAGCTTCTTGTAGACTATAATTGCACAGTTCAGTGTTTTTGTTGCGAGCGTTTTCTCGCATTCCTGATACCAGGGTTTTGCCACGGATCCAGCTGCTTTCTTCCTCGCGGCAGCCGCTCACGGGAAGAAACAAAGCACTAATCAAATCCCCAAAGCAGGTTTCGTTTCTCGAGCCACAAGAGTTCAAATCCAAACGCCCCCCAAATAGGACACCAGAACCGGAGACCTTCCCTCGCCGCAGCCGCACGCGAACGGGTAAGTCTTCAGAACACGGAGACGCCTTCTCTTGTCCGCGATCTCCAAACAAGGCTTCTACGCCGAGACTCACGTTTCTTCTCTCGCGGCAGCCGCACGCGGAAAGAAATGACAAAAGAAAGCACCTTTCCCAAGTCTTTAACAAACGTAATCTTCTTGCATCAAAGAATCCTACGAGCACACAGGCTTCTGATCTTTGATCCTGAATAGTAGTTCCCGAACACGGACTCGACACCAACACTCACAGGTTCCAAAGAGTAATCACTTACAAAGCCCCCTGGTGGTCGCCGGGGATATATAGATTCAGTTCTGCCCCCACCTTAGCATTCTGGGATATGTAGTTCGGTAGGCGCAAATAGGCAAACCATGACAGTAACATGAATTAGCACTTTGCTCTACTTTGCGCTACTTTGTGTCAAGGGGACGGGTCATCGGTGAAACATGGATGTTCCCGAGCAACCAACCATGGATTTTGATGACAATCCCTATCTACTATCCCAAAAAATGACACCTTCTCAAAGAAGGTATAACTGTTCAGCACACATACAAAGTGGTAAAGTGTTAAGCCTTATCAAAACATTGAATTGTGTACTAGAAGGGTACCCTTCCAGTACAAAACAAAAAGGCATCCTTCAAGTACAAAATCCATTATTGGCATCACAAACACACCATTGCACTGTAGTGCAAGGGAGTGTGTGTTGGCACAAGGCAGCCTAAGGTAACCCAGCACTAGGGGAAAGAGCAGCAGCGCTATATCTTAGGAGACCTGGTGCTGTTGTGCTCTCTCCTTGTTACACAGCACGGCAACTTTGGTTACTTCAGTGTGTTGCCTGAAAATTTTGTAAATGAGCCCCTTCGTTTCTCCAGATGAAGCACTCCTACCATTTGATGCCTACCAGTATGGTTGACATGTGATTCCTAGACCACGGGGCCTTCATTGCCTTATGTAACATTTCCAATACATTGATTTACACATTCATTCATTGTTTCTGTATAATATGTATGTGTGATAAAGTGCTCTGACACCATACAGTGGCATGAGGAGTGTTATAAAAGAAATTGAATAAATGTCAGAGATGGGGTAAAGCAAGAGGAGGGACACAATTGGAGGGAAGTAGTGAGGCAATCTGTGGAGAAGGATGTCACCAGGACCTGGGTAGGTGCCACAATGATTGTTGCACTGGGCACCACCAATGCTAAAGCTGTCCCTGTGTCAAATGCTGTTCCCTATCATGTCAATAACATTTGTGTGTGGTAGAGTACCCTATCATGTTAATAGTGGGTACGCTCAATGTTACGCATCATCTTGACATGAACAGTTGTGTTTAATGCTCTACCTTACCCTGGCATGAGCTTACTCTATGTGTTGCCCTGCTCTGGCAGCAATAAGCGCGCTCTGTGCTGTATCCTATCCTGAGAGCTGCCATCCATCATTGTGCTGGATCCTGCCCTGTTTCACTGAATGGGCCCTATGCGATACTGTGTCCATATTGGTACTGGGTGATTTACTATTTCTAGGGTAACCAGTGTGACAATTTCCTTGCATAGGAAAGTAGCTGAAATGTATTGTTTCTGTTACAGAAAGTTAAAATTCACTCCAGCATTGCAAATCTATGAGAGAAGAAAACACTGCACTTGCAGGACATTAACAAAATCACACCTCTTTCAAGGAAGATGAGAGCTTTCTCTAAAACAAAGTGTGATGACAATGTATGGCCAGCTGTCATGTAGTTAAGTGCACTCTCACAAGTAACTAACAGGTAAATAATACAAATTAAAAGAAAAATATGAAGGCTCAATAGAAACGGACAATAGCCAAAGAACATGAAGAACATGTAGACAAGCAACTCAGACGTGCCATGATGATGGACCCCACCCTGGCCAACTGAGAACTGTCAGTGGTGGCCAATCAGTACTGTACAAGACAGCAAGCAATTCGTGAAAGTTGGGCCAGATGCTGAGCCATGAGAGCTTAAGCATATGTCGAGTTATCATCATATCTCCTACTTGACAATAATCTAGGCAGACCAGTGGATAGGCAGGTGGGGAATACCAACGCTGTATATTACTTCAAGGTGGGCCCATGAGATCTCCCAATCCTAGGAGACTGTCAATGGGAAGTCCTAGGGGCGCAAGAATTCCCTATGGGCATCTGGTTATGTGCGGGAGCCCACTGCACACCCAAACAGCCAATTTCCACTCTGGAATGGATAAAGACTGGACTAGGACCTGCAGCAATGTGAGGACAAGTGGGTGCCCAAGTGGCCTTGTGCTGATATGCTCATAACCCCGTCTGGTTGAATGGCCTCTCTTGTTTTTTTTTGGTTTTTCCCATCTCCTTCACAAACAGAACTCTCATAGTTCCACCTGCTTCTCCATGGGCCTCTCTAGACTGCAGGGTCAGGATCAGTAGTGGTTCCTTCAATTAAATAGTCTCTTCACTGCTAGAGAAAATGAAACAATTGTCTCACAATTTTGAGTTCATGTGGATGCTAGGATATTCAATAGGGTTGGCTGGCTGTCTATGTTTGCAGATGCCATGTTTCCTGGAGATCATGATGACCCCAATGTGGAGGCAGCCAAAAGGAAGTCCTATGCTGAGTCCAACCTGTTTCTCAATGCGGATATTTCTTGGTTTATCTGGCTTAGGTGTTTCACTCCGTTCGTGCTTCCGTTTTCTGAGGGCGTCACTCGATGGGAACGTACATGAATTTGTGGGTCCATGAGCGGAAGTCTGAATCTCCTAATTTGTTTTTTTACCTCACATGCTTTTTCGGGGTCAGGCATTGTTCAGCCTTGAGTAGGACCACTTGGTGATATTGCTCTATGAGAGACCTGTAAGCATTCATGTTCCAGTGCAATTCCAAGCCCAGCCTCTTCCAGTGTACAACCATATCTGTGAAGTTGATCAATGTTGCACGACAGCTGCTCCTCTCTTCTCGGGGAATTTCAAAATGACATATGGGCCCTCTGGGGCAGGAGTTTAAATGAAGGAGACCTGTCATTTTCCCTTTAAGAATAACGATGTGGAGAGGTTAATGAAGCCAGTTATTAAGTTTAGATCGGAAATCGGTTGGAAAAATGAATGCTTGGTGTAGACATGGGTTTAGTGGATGGGTTAGAGCTCTCTCTCCTTTACGAAGAAGAAAACTCCCCTACTAGAAAACATGATTCGCCATTTCTGGAGAGCATGAGTTGCTCATATTCAAAATATTCAAATTGTCACAAGGGAGGAATTAGTAAGATTGAAGATGCAGATTTAATCTTATGTTGACAAATTTAGAGAATATTATGAATAGCAGAAATGCATATTTCAGAATAATTTGAAGTGCACATCTTTCAAGTGTTTGTTTGTTTGGTTTTTAGAGTGAGACGTAGATTACATTTAGAACTTTATCTCCTGATGAGCAGGGTGTATATACCCGTAGATCCACTGAGCAGTACTTAAGTTTGAAATGTGTGAGATGAATTTCAAAATGCCCAAGAAATGATAAACTTTAAAAAAAAATACATGGAGACCAACGATTTTAATAGAACAAATTAAACACTATATGGAAGGATTGAGTTTTAAGAGTGATATAATGCAAGTGAGACCATATCTCAGAAGGAAGATCCTTTTGGAGATATTTATATAGTATTTGTAACGAGTAACTGGTTGGAAATCCACTCACACTTGCACCATAACCACGGATATATCTCATAGATGAAAGTGGAGCCTGCTCTCAATTCAATGAAGATTTGAAACTTTTTCCGAAGTATTGCACCTGGTTTCTTGTTCCCTTATAATGGGGAGAGGTTGTATTGCCTGTCACTTGGTTAATGGGACTCCTGTGTTTCTTTTCCCTTACCCTCATTCAGAGAGTATTGATTAAAGTCTGTGTGAGAAATGACCTCATTTCTGTCACAGTCTCCCATTTTTCCTGTGCCATTTTATTGGCTTTGGGACTAAGTGTGCTTTACCACTGCCAAACAGTGGTAAAGTGGCTGTGCTTCCCCTAAAAAAATGTGCTGCCACTGGAACTCCATGGTTTGACTCTGTACATTTCATATACATCCTTAGCAAAGAGTGTGTAAAATGTAGCAATGACATGATATGGTAACTGTCTTTTTTTTTTTTTTTATAAATTCTTTTTATTGTTGCATTAGAAGGATCACACATGCAAAGGATCAGCACTCGGTAGAGCGTCAACATTCCGCTCTAGCCGACAGCACGCAACTTTTCTGGTGTTGTTAGACATATCACCCCTTATTAGTACTCTTGCTTTGGAAAGAGCCACTGAAAAGAAAAAAAGGAACAATAAACTAGAAACATCCCAACGAACAGCAGGTCCCTACCCTCTCCCTCCCATCGCCCCCTACCCGGCCCCCTCTCCCCCCCACTCAAGCGTTCCTGCCCGTCCCTAGCATAGGAACTGGGCCACATGGTATGCAGTTATCAAGCTTACAATCCCGGCGTCTAGACTATTCAGGCTAGGGTTTCATAGGCTTCAGGGTACCAGTTCACAATGTCTCATTCTAGTCCGTGATAGTGCCTCCACTTTGCCCAAACCCTTCGGAACTTTTTGGGACAACCCCTGGCTTTATAGGTCACTCTCTCCGCCGCCATGTACATATCCAATCCACGCCTCCATTCCTCTAAGTCTGGTTTTTCAGGGGCCCCCCAGCGCCGTGCGATGTCCCTTTTTGCCACCACTAGTGCTAATACCAGAAAGATGATCAAGGGGCGGGGTAGGTCAACTTCCGTGGTCATGCCCAGCAGTGCCAATTTAGGGTCCCGTGGAAGATCCACTCCCAGAACCTCCCCCAGTTCCAGAAACACACTCTCCCAATAGTCCTGGATGACTGCACAACCCCAGATTATGTGGAAGAAATCCGCACTTTGCTGGCGGCACCTAAGGCATGTCGTGTCAGGTACTCTGCCCATCCTAAATAGCCTCACCCTGTCAAAGTATGATCTGTGCAGCACCTTAAATTGAATAAGGCGGAGCCTCGATTTAATGGCCACCTCCCGGGGATGCATGAGGGCTAGCTCCCAGTCAAGATCCTCCATGTCTCCCACCTCCGCCTCCCATTTAGCCCGCAGCACCTGCAGATCCCCTAGCATGTTGTTGGTCAAGGTTTTATATGTGAGGGATACCGCCCCCCTCCCTATCTGTTCCTGCAGCAGCCTACCCTCTAATGGAGCATATTCAGGAAGGTCCGAAAGTGCAATGTTTTGTGCCCTCCATGCGTGTTTCAGTTGAGCGTATTTGTAGTACTGGGTGTTGTGCAGGCCAAAGTCGTCTTTAAGTGCTTGGAACGTTTTCAGGTCTCCCCTTGCTATCACGTCCCCCACTGTGGAGATGCCAATGTCGTCCCACTGTCTAAAGCCTTTCAGTTTGCGGAGCTCTCCCAACCATTTGCAGCACCAGAGGGGTGTCTGTCTAGTGGGCCGTTTTCCCAGCCCATTCTTTTGGATGCCCTATTCCAGGCTGTTAACGTAATCCTGGTGGCAGGGAGAAACTGCTTTCCCACCGCTTCCCCATACAGATAGTGTAGTATAGTTTTACCTGACCATTTAGACCTTTCCAAGGCGTAGGTGGGGAGGTCGGCTGCAGCGTGCAGCCATTCGTTAATTGGGGCGAGATGTTCCGCCCAGTAGTAGGCCTCTAGGTTGGGGAGCGAGATCCCCCCACTGTATTGGTGTCGCTGCAGGGTGGAGAGCGCCACTCTCGGCTGTTTCCCCAGCCACAGGAAGGCTCGCAGGTCAGCGTGGATTGTGTCCAGGGTCTTATTCGGCAATGGATAGTACTCATTCTGGCGCGCGTATAGGAACTTAGGGAGGATGATCATTTTATATAGTGCAGCGCGCCCCAGTAAGGTGAGCGGGAGTTGTTTCCACTTGTCCATCTCAGCCGTGGCCTCCAGCATAATGCGGGATAAATTGGTAGTGAAGGAGCGCGTCCTATCTAATGTTATAAAGACTCCCAGGTATCGGAAGCCGTCCTTAGTATGTATAAGAGACTCTGGTAAGCAGGCTCCTCTCTCCCTGCCTTGTGGATCGTAGAGGATTGATTTGTGCCAGTTTATTTTGTGGCCCTGCTTGCGCCCCAAAGTCGTCAAGCTCTCTGAACAGTGCCGGGATAGTCGTGTCTGGGTCTGTCACGAACAGTAGTACGTCGTCGGCATACAGGGATATTTTTTCCTGTGTGGCAACTGATCCCCCCCACGTAAACCCTTTGACCGTTTGGCTCTGTTTGATTCGTATCGCAAGGATTTCGATGGTGAGTGTGAATAGGAGGGGGGACAGTGGACAGCCCTGCCGCGTGCCTCGCCCGATAGGGAACTCGCGAGATAGCCTCCCATTGACTCGTACTCTCGCTCTCGGGGCCGAGTAGAGGAGCTGTACCCATTTTAAGTATTTGGGTCCAAACCCAAACCTTCGGAGGGTCTCCATCAGGAAAGGCCAGTGGACTGCGTCGAATGCCTTCTCCGCATCCAGGGAGAGGAACCAATGGGGTTCGCTTCTCTTGGAGACCTCCTGTAGCCAATTGTGAGTGCGACGGAGGTTCAGTTTAGTGGCCCTATCCGGAAGAAAGCCGACTGGTCCAAATGCACTAACTCAGCTATGACCTGTCGCATGCGACGAGCCAGGACTGTGGCCAGAATTTTTGTCTCTATATTTAGCAATGAGATTGGGCGGTAGGATGAGCAGTTATCTCTGGGTTTCCCCTCTTTGTAGATTGGCACAATGGTAGCCAGGTCCAGGTCCGGAGGGAGGCTCCCCGCCCGGTATGATTCGGTAAAGAGGTCCTTCAGTCCGTTTAAAGAATTCCGCCGGGAAGCCATTCGGCCCCGGAGCCTTCCCCGGCTTCATTGCCGCTATGGCCTCCGATAACTCCTCAAGGGCTAAGTCTGCCTCTAAGATGGCACTAGCGTCTGTGGACAGGGTAGGCACCTCCATGTCGCCCATGTATTGTTGGGCGTCCGCACTGTCCCCCAGGTCCCTGGCCCTGTAGAAGTCCTCATAATAGGATGCAAAGGCTTCCGCTATACCCTCATCAGTGGTCACCCTCCTGTCCCCAGTCAGCTGGACTTGATCCACCCAGCGCAACGTTCGCTCCTTCCTGCTCAACCAAGCCAAAAGTTTGCCCGACTTGTCGCCCACATCGTATAGCCTGTGGAGAGTCGCCAGAGCCTGGGTGCGTGCTTCGTCTGTGGCCAACTCCCTATAGTGCCTCTGCGCGTCAAGCAGCCATCTAAGGCACACCTCTTCCTTCTGCTGGAGGTACTCCGTTTCCAGGGCCAGGACATTCGCCTCCTCACTCGCTATCTTGCCCTGTTGTGCACGCCTGGCCTCTCCCAGCCTACTCTGAACGCGGTCACGGAGCACTGGTTTCATCGCCTCCCAGAGGGTAGCGCCGGATTCCACAGAACCCTCGTTCTCAGCCATGTAGACCCTAATGTCCGCCCGTACACCCCCGAGTATTTCCGGCGTTTGGATGTCCCATGCCGTTAACATCCCTTGCGGCCTCCTGGCTCCCTTCATTCGCCCCAAGTGGACGTATAGCGGGGAGTGATCGGAGATCCCTCTCGCCTTGTATTCCGCTAGGTCACCCGCCGCAATCTCCTGCCGGGATACAAAAACATAATCTAACCTGGAGAAGACCTTGTGTGCCCCGGAGTAGAATGAATATGTTTCTTGTGTGGGGTGAAGCCATCTCCACATGTCAGTGAGGCCTATGGTGGTCATGAGCCGTGCTAAGGCTGTTGTGTGTCCCCCTGTGCGTGGTGACCCCGATCTATCTTGCATGGCGCACATCACATCATTGAAGTCCCCTCCCACTACTTGCGTGGTGTCAGCCGTGTCCAGCAGGATGGCGGAGACTGCCTGTAGTGTGCGTGTCTGTAACTTGGGTGGGGCGTATACTGGCAATAGCGTGTATCTACGCCTTTTCCACATCCCCTGAACCCCCACATACGTGCCCTGCGGGTCTAGCCAGGTGCGTGTAATCGTAAATGGCACAGCTTTATGTATGAGAATCGCAACCCCCCTGGAGTCCGTTGTGTAGCCTGCATGCGCCAGGACCGTGTATCGCCCCCTTGCTATGAATGCGCAATGATTCCCCTTTAGGTGGGTTTCCTGGAGGAGGATAATATCAGGTGCCAGTCTCTTGAGGTAGGCTGTAACCAGACCTCTCTTAATTTTGGACCCTAAGCCGTTCACATTCCATGTTAGCACCTTGACCCCTGAGTCAGTGCTGTGTGGAATATCTAATGTACTTGCCATCTTGCTTCGCATCGTCCCCCCCAAGCGGGGCCTTCGAGTAGGATAGACCCCAGGTATGGGCTGGCACAGCCCTGCTGTTCTCTGCTGAACTCCCCCCTCCCCCCCGAACCCCACAAGAACCCCAACATGAGGTAAAAGATAATCCCGCTTGCCCCCCCCTCCCCCTCCCCACCTCCCTCCCCTTCCAGTCGCAGCCCCATACGGGATTGAACTATCCACGGGAGAAGGCCTGTCGCCCTCCCACACATCCCACCCGAATTAACCAATAACCAGCACTAAAAACACAAAGGACAATAGGGGGGGGTGTGCCAACTTCCTTGCTCTGCATCGCCGAGCCGCCATCTCTTCCCCACCTCAGTGCAGCATTGTTCATGAAAATGAGTCTTGTGTGTCCACATGAGTCCCTTGACCTGTAGAGCCTTGCTCCAGCTGCTGTATTTCTTTAGCCAGCGGGTGCAACGAATCACTTCTGCTGTCCTCCTCCTCTGCACCGGACGCTCTGCCCTCCGATTCCTCCATGTCTTCTTCTTCTGAGCGGATTCCATTTCTCAGGCTACTGAATCTCGAGCCCGCCACCGAGACGCCGCCCGGGGACGTCAATCTGCCCCTTCCCCCGTCATGCACGCCCCGCGGCCTATGGGGTGTTGCCGGTGTCTTCTGCTGAGTCTTTTGCGTTCTCCGTCGCTGGGGCTTCGGTCTCTCCCATCTCGGTCGTTCTCGCAGCAACCTGTCCTGTGCCTCACGGCCCGCTGCTTCTCTGCTATTTAGGATGGGTCGCTCCTCGAGCCACTGCCACGCATCGTCTGGGTGGGCAAAGAAAACGGATTTGTCCTGATAGATGACCTTGAGTTTGGCCGGGAATAGGAGCATGTATTGAATCTTTAGAGACCTCAGTTTTGCCTTCACGGCGTCGAAGGAGCGGCGCTGTTTCGAGACCTCCTGGCTGTAATCCGGGAAGATCATTATGGTAGTATTTTCAAAGCGGATCTCTCCCATCTTCCTGGCTTCACGCAGGATCATATCACGGTCTGCGAAGTTTAGGAACCGCGCTATCACTGGTCTCGGTCGGGCACCCTCCGGTGGTCTGGCCAGGAGTGCCCTATGCGCCCTCTTGATGATGAAGCACGGGGAGAACCGTGCCGTCGGAAAGGTGGTTTTCAGCCAGTCGAGGAGGAAGACGGTCATACTCTTTTCCTCAATTCCTTCCCTAAAGCCCACAAAGAGTAGATTGTTCCGCCTTGACCTATTTTCGGCGTCATCAACCTTCCAGAGTAATTGACGGTGAGAGGCCTGCAGCTCCGCCATGTCTTTCTTGAGAGACGTGATCGATTCCTCGTTGTCGGTCAGTTTCGCTTCGGCCGTCGTGACCCTTTCTGCCAAGTTTCTGAAGTCCTGGCGCAGTAGCGTGACCTCGGACCCTACCTCGCCAATCTTGGTTTCCAAAGCTGCTCGCGTTGCTTGGATGTCCGGTCTAGACGCCTGTATGGCCTCCAGCACCATGGCCGTGTCATTGCGGGCGCCCGGCTGTATGGACTGCTGTTCCACCATCGGACGCGGGGCCGCAAAGTTGTCCATCGGGCCCTGTTTCGTGTTCTTGGGCACCACGTCTCTCTTTCCCATGGTTGCACAGCCCAGTGGAAGGGTCTCCTCGTACTGTCCTCTTCCACCGTGTAGCGACGGGGACGGTCGTGCGTCTGGGACAGTTGCAGTTTGTGGAGGGCCGCCTTCTTCCTGCGTCCTTCGGGCGGGTTATGTCAGTGTCCCCACCACCACTGGGCAGGGTCCGTTCACTTCCCGGCCGGGAGGGGGGGGGGGGCTCCGCCGCCGGTGACTTCAGGCAGCCCTCACCGAGAGCCCCGAGATCTCAGACCCCATGTACTGGCACACGTGTGGCGGGCAGCAAGTCCCCACTCAGCCCGCTCTGCCCCCCTGCAGACTTAGGGGCTTCCAGTACCACGAGGCTGGGCAGGCTTCCGCGCTCCACTGCGGCCCTCCAATGCGCCGCCGTCCCCCCGGTGCTCCTACCTCGCGGCCGCCATGTTGGTTAAGGCGGCCGCCGTGTGAGGTGGTGTGTCCCGCTCCTGGCGCCGCACCGATCCCTGTTTCACCTCCTTCACTGTTGCCCGTCCGCCGCGCCGCCTCTGCTGTAGGGCCCGGTCGCACCCCGTCTCGGGTGGGGGCCACGGGGGCACCTCGCCGTCACCAGTCTCCGTAAATTATGCCGGTCGCCATCTTAGGGTCAGGCGGCCGGCGGGCACCGCGGTCAGACTGCTGCTGCTTCCCGGGGGGACTGTACGGGCCGGTCAAACGGCCAGGCAGGTCGCGGAGCCACCGTCTGCCAGGATCACCTGCACCGGGGGCCGCCGGGTGTGGGGGCGCGCATTTCACCGCCGAGCGCCTCGGCCGCCATCATGGACGCTGGTAGATCACCGGAGCTGTCTTCTTCCCCGGCACCCAGGCGATTTCCGCGTCGGATCACCGCTGCAGCAGCCCGCAACAGGTACTTGGGCGTCAGGACATCCGTGTGGTGTTGTTTCAAAGGTGTGGGGGATATGTGAAGTCGGATTAATGTTTGGCTCGGCCAGAGCTCCTCTCAGGCACGTCTAGTCGGCCATGCTGCTGGCCACGCCCCCCTCATGGTAACTGTCTTATGTGTACAGCAGTGTGAACTTACACAATCCACTTACATTGAAACATATACGTTTGCCAGAAGCATGACTGTACTCTGGCTGGGCTCCTGTTTAAGGACCTAATTCACAAAGGTAAATGTATACATTTGTGTAAGTTTACGCTTCTTCAGTATTTACAAAACTGCATTTTAATAGTAAGGTTACTTGTGCAGAGACTCTGCAGTTGGGCAGGGAAAGCTGCACATAAAAAGGTAGGCCTGTCCTATCTTTTTACGTCAGAGTTTCCGACCAGACTACAGACTCTTCGCAATTGTAAACTTACTAATAAAATGCAGTTTAGTTTTGTGAATATTGATAAAACGCAAACTTACACAAACATATATTTTTAACTTTTTTGAATCAGGTACTTAACTCCTTAACCACGGTGTGAATTCCGCCGCGGTGCGGGAGTTCTAATCAGTGGGCGGGGCTGCATCAGCCAACGGACATGCGCAGCATCGAGGTAGTGTTTGCGAGGGCCATTAGCCGACATGAGCACAGAATGGGTTAATGCTTTCCAGTGACATCTTGCAAGAAAGTGCCTTGGCCAGGCAGGAAAAGCTTATTTTTATACATTTATAAGTCCCCTTCAAATTTCATCGGGTACCCCACAGTGAAGAGTCTTGATTTTAAAAAAATAGGGCATACTACATATTGGAGTAGTGTAGAGTCCCAAGGACCCAGAATAAAATAACCAATAGTCCAACTAGTAAGTACAAAAGAGAGTGTTTAATAAAGGCACCTTACCCTACGGAGATCTGGAAAAACTGATATTTCAACCGACAGCCGCTCCTGATCTCCTCATCATTCTACATTCCACATTCGAATTTTTTCTAATCATACTGTATTCTAAACCCTTCCCCAGCGGTGTTACCCCTAGTTCACAGCACAATACCACGACTGGCTATTTAATTGTGTAGGCCTTGCTAGTCTTTTCACTGAACAGGCATATATGTAACTGAAATGATAACGTCCTATCTTTGCTTGGGGAATTCCTGGGGAAATGCTTCAAATATATTTCCTTTTTTGTTTTATATTTAATGGTGAAGGAAGATGCTTCATAACGTGAGCAAAAAGGTAACTTTGTAAAACTGCACTATAGGCTACCTGATCTCAAACTAGCTTAAAACCATTTCTCAAACACACAAAGAATGGCCAGGTCACTGAAATCTGCTATACAGGAAGTTGTGCTCCCCCTAAGTCAGAAGAGATTTTAGAGAAATTCCCTCACCTACAACTTCTCGTGGCATGCTTTATCATTGGCGATTTTCTACAATATGGCGGACTCTACACCTTCTGGGAGTTCTTAAATAAAACTGATATTGGATAGTTGCAGGGATCCAAATCAAAAATAAAATATCTTGAGCTATACCCAGAGAATTTCCTTTATTATGAGTACCTCAGATATGATTCAAATCAAATCTTAGGTGTAAGGTAAAAGATAATGCTTCACCAACCCACATGGTTATGCCAACATGTTTGGGTCATTCTTAAAAGCCCATGAGGGTCTCAGGCCTTCATCAGGGCTACTCGGATCCCTACCTAGCTGCTCATACATTCCATGTGATTAAATGAGCCTAATGCTCTCACCTTTCTTGATTTCTTCTGTAAGAAATAAGCTGTGAAAACAGATTTGCAACACAGGGAGACATCAAAAAATATGTGACTAATTTCTCAGATTGAGCACTCACCCAGGCTGTGTGGAAACTGCAATATATTCTTCTTGACTTTTGAATAAAAACTCACTGCAAAGCCACTTCTAAATGCACAGCACTCGTGAGCTTGCTTGAGTAGGCATTCTCACACACATGTGCATCATGCACTCACCCTAGAGACTCAGGGTGATTCAAGACTTTAGTGATTAGAACAGGGAGGCACTTCCCTATAGTCACACACTGAGGGCGGAAAACAATTATATTGTCATCCATTTGAATTTAAAATTATTTATTAAGCGCTCGTTCGCCAGCGGCTTCATGGCGCTACAACTTACAGAAAACAAGGTAGACTGGCCAATGTAAAGTAGAGCAATTCAGGCTGTGGGAGGACAGTTAGTTGAAGGCTTTAGAAAACAAAAGAGTCTTAAGTTGTTTTCTGAACTGGGAGTAAAGAGTCAAGGTTCTGAGCTCAGGAGGCAGGGAATTCCAGAGGAGTGGAGCAAGGGTCGCAAATTTCGAACCGCCCCATTTCTTCCTCCGAAATCGTGGGACAGTAAGAAGGGCCTGGGTGGATGAGCAGAGATCTCTAGTGGGGACATAGGGAGAGATCTCGGAAGAGATAAAGGCCGGTGCCGTGCCCAGTCTCGCTTGGTAGGTGATAGAGGCCAGCTTGAACTGGACACGTTCACCAACGGGGAGCCAATGTAAGGATTTGAGAAGGGGGGTAACATGGTGGAATTTTGGTAATTTGAACACCAGGCGCGCCGCCTGGTTCTGGATCTGTTGCAACCGCCTAAGACTATATGCAGGTATACTGGCATATAGGGCGTTGCCGTAATCCAGGCGGGAGATGACCATCGCCAAGGTGATCAGTTTCAAGGCGTGAAAAGAAAAAAAGCGGGACACCTTGCGTATAGTACGCAGTGAGAGAAAGGAAGAGGACACCACAGAGCTGACCTGGGAGTGAAGAGTGAGTTGAGAATTGAGCTTGATACCTAAAGTTTTTACTGAGGAAGAGGGGACAGGTGGGGAACCAAGGGAAGGGGGCCAGAACAGAGAAGACCAGGGGCTGGATGAACCACCCGTCAACACCAGCTCGGTCTTATCTGGGTTGAGTTTTAAATGGTTGTGGTTCATCCAGTCTCGGATGTGGGTCATGGTAGATTGGAAATTAGAGATAGAAGACGGGGAAGAGGACAGATCAAAAACAAGATGGAGGTCGTCAGCATAGTTATATACTGCGACCTCCATCTGCTGTAAAGAAAAAATAAGTGGGGCAATGTAAAGATTGAACAGAAGGGGAGAAAGAGAAGAACCCTGGGGGACCCCGCACTGAACTTTCCGGAAATCCGCAGTAAAGTCACCCAGGCGAACAGCCTGGGTGCGGTCCCTCAGGAAGGAGGATAACCAGACCAATGCAGTACCTCCGATCCCCGCCGCCCTGACACGGGAGAGTAAGATGGTATGATCGACCGTGTCAAAGGCGGCTGAGAGATCAAGCAGGACCAAGGCCTGGGTCTTGTTGGTATCCATTCCCTCCCTGAGGTTATCAAGGACCGAAAGTACCACGGACTCCGTAGAGTGTGCGGGGCGGAAACCGGCCTGGCGGGGGGCTAAGACCCCATGCATCACCACAAAAGTGATCAAGGTGCGGGTGACGTGGCGCTCGAGCACCTTTGCTAAAAATGGCAAGAGGGAGATGGGACGGTAGTTGGCCGGGACCGAGGGGTCCGCGCCAGGTTTCTTAAGGATGGGGACAATGATTGCTGTTTTCAGTGGGGTGGGTACCACACCCAGAGAGAGTGAACTGTTAAGGAGGTGGAGAGGGGGATCGGAGCATGAAGAAAAAATGTGACGGAGAATGTGGGAGGGACAGGGGTCAAGAGGGGAACCAGATTTGACTAAGGGAATTATCGAGGTGAGGCATTCCTTAGTCAGCGGAGGAAAAGCATCAAGTTGTCCCTTAGGGGGGGGGGACACAGAGGGTCCACGAACGTAGGAGAAGGGGGAGGGATGTTTGCCTTGATGGTAGAAATTTTTTGGATGAAGAAATTATTGAGGGAGTGACAGAGTTCAGGTGAAGGAGTGGGTTTCAGTGAGGTTCTGTCAGAGAATGCCAGGTCGTGCACAATCGAAAAGATTGCTTTCGATTGGTTCTCTGCGGCGAGGATTTTGGAGGAGAAATAAGCTGTTTTTGCCCCTAAGATGGCCTGCTTATACTGGGACAAGATGTTAATAAACTCCAGTCTTAATAGGGGGCAGTAATTTCTCCTCCAGGCATGCTCAGCTCTGCGTACAGCTAATTTAGTAGTCTTGAGGTCCTCATTAAACAACAGGTTGGCATCCTTCTCCCGCTTAGACGTAACCCGCTTGAGTGGGGCAATAGAGTCGCAGCCAGAGGTAAGCCACTGGTTGATGGAAGCGACTTGGGAGAGAGTAGATAACCCCTGTAATGAAGGGTAGGAGGCAGTAAGTAAGTCAGAGAGATTGCCTGGGTCTACTCGTCCCCAGGCCCGGACCCAAACGTTTTTAGGAAGTGAGGGTTTGACCGGGGGGTATATGGGGAGGGCAAAAGAGATCAAATGATGGTCCGACCAGGTGCAGGGTGAAATAGAAACAGATTTTACAGGGCAGTTCAAGGACCAAATCTGGTCTAGAACATGTCCTTTAGCGTGGGTGGGGGAGTGGATGTGGGGTATAAAATTAAAAGATCGAAGGGTTTCTGAAAATTCCTTGGAGGAAGAGCACTCTGCAGGGTCGGACGGCCAAAAATTGAAATCACCCAAGAGCAGAATGGAAGTGTTATTAATCGCAATAGTGGCTAATACTTCCAGGAAGGTAGGGAGAAACAGTAAGGGCGATTGGGGGGGACGATAGATGAGTAAGCAGGTGAGAGGAGGGGAAGTGGAGGTGGTTGAATGGTATTGCGGCATAAGCCGTGTTGGCACTAATCTCCATTGCATCAGCAAATGTTTTGATTAACCCAAGGTTATTTTTAATCAGTTTACTGGTGGAATTAAACATTCATAAAAATAAGACATGCTGCGTGGTTTTGCTAGTTTTTTTTACAGACAACAATAATGGCCCATAGGATGTATGCCGATTGCTAAGAGTGGGGGAGATATTGTAAAGAAGACTTGGATGGTCTGAAGTCCTTCTCACCTTACTCTGTGGAACTACAAAATGTGTACCCCCCTTGCCAGCTACCTAACTAACAACAATAATTTCCCGTAGGATGAATGCCACTCCTTACGAGCTGGAGAGATAACGTAAAAAAGACTTGGATGGTATCAAGTCCCTCTCACCCTTCAAAAAACTTCAAAAAAAGACTTGGATGGTATCAAGTCCCTCTCACCCTTCAAAAAACTTCAAAATGCCCTCCCCCCTCTCCAGCTGTTTCATCACAGATGGAGGGTGCTCTCAAAATGGGCATTTTACACAGAACCCCACCGGGCCTGCTTATTTCATCAAAGTGGATGTGCATGCGTGCCCACACCTGTAGTTACTCCTGTCTGACAGCAACTGAACAATTAGTAAGTTAAGGCAGCCAGTATTTGAGGACCCTTCCTTGTGGTGAACTCATCGATACTGCATCACGTAACATGCTTGCGTCAGCAGTTATATGAGGCTGAGCCTTCATGGAAAATGTAGTCTCCTGCCATTCGTGGCTGTATAGAGAGATCCAATGCACCCTGGATTTGAGGTCATTGCAAAGATAAATCCGTGATCCAATGAAGTATTCAAATAAAATGTATTGTAGTTGAAGCACCAACACAGGTATATACCTTCCTTGTCCTGAGATTCCAGTGGAATACATCTGGAAAACTCAAGACAGATGCTGAAGAAACACATTACAAAAGATGCATATGCAAATACTTGATGTTATATCATATTTAAAGGAAACTTAACCTACACAACACATCTTCCCCTCTTAAAAAAACAAAAATAAAAACAAAATATGACAGAATTAAACATTTCAACCACTGTCTTCTAAACTGTCACATACAAAATCAAAAAGCCATTTAAGTCTTCTCCGCAAACCTTTGTTGTCCTCCTTAGCACTCATACCTTCAACACTCACTTCCACAAACACTCACCCCCACACCATGAGCAACCTCTTCTTCTCCTTCAGCAACCCCTGCATTACCATCACCTACAATCGCTTCCTCTTCACAACCGTGCACCCCTCTTTCCACTGCTCAGCAACATCTGCACTCATTAATTTCTATCTCCTTTTACAGAACCTCATTTCTCAAAACCTCTCCTTCCCCACCTTCCTCACCCCTAGGAGTTACATCAACACCATCAAAATCTTCAGGAAAAAAATTTGTCTCATGCTGGTTTCCCTCCTCGAAATTGCTGTTCCCAATCTGTTCGTCCTTCTCTTCCCTGTGAAACCTTTCATATACAACCTTATTGCCCTTTGGCAGAGCAATTCTTCTAAGGTTCCATAGCTTACTATCACTGAGTTGCACAGCATTGCAGAACACTTTCGATATTTTAAAGGTTCTGTGAATTGGCTTTGGCCTTTCCTAACCTTCCAAGGTCTTTTGACTTTCACCCACATGCCAACTTTGATTTCAGGACTGCCAGAACCTCAGTCACAATCACATTTCTCCTTATACTTCAAATGTGTCCTGATGATTCTGTCCCTAATAACCGCAACAGGAACAGTAGTAACAGGGGTTTGTAACATCCATTCAGAATTACATATGGTTCTAGCTCCTCTGCCTCTCATAATCTCAAAAGGAGTTATTTCTAACGCTTCATACACAGTAGTCCTATATGCCCATACAGCTTTAAAAACGTGTTTTTTACCAGTCTGCCCCGTTTTTAATAGCCAACTGAATGATGTCTTTTAAGACTCTATTGAACCTCTCAATCATTCCATTCCTACTGGGATTGTAGTCCTATGTACAACTCTTATTTTCCTGAAATACACTTTAGCCAAATTGGATTAAAACTAAACACTGTTGTCACTGATGATCTATGCAGGTAATCCCTCATCTACAAAAAGATTGTCCATACATCGTAAAACTGCCTTAGAATCCAATTTCTTTACAACCTTGATCACAGGCCATGTTGAGAAAACATCAATAAGACAAATAATGTATTTAGCAGGCATGCCAACAGTTCCCATTATGTCTATTGCTACAGTGGGGCAAGGTTTATTAGGTATTATGGGCTCACATATGTTAGGTCTCAATGTCTTAAAGGCTTTATCCGAATTAGCACACCAAAGACAATTTCTAACAAACCTTTCAATGAGTATATCCAAGCCCGGACATCAATACTACTTTTTGACTCTCGGTTTTGACAAAGCCACCATGACAGTCATAACACAAATTTACAATGCGTTTCCTCAGAAACTCTGGGGGAATAATCCTGTCACCCAGGTGAACAGATCCTTGAACTACAGAAAGCTCATTTCTGATTTCCCAAAATGGTTTTAAGTCCTTATTAATCAACCCACTACCTGGCCATCCGCGCTCCACAAACACAATGATTTGTTGCAAATTAGTATCCTGAGAGTATTGAGAATTCCACTCTTCTTCCTTTAAACTTATTACCCCTTCTCCATGCACCAATACTATTTGAAAGTCATCCCAATCATTCTCACAACATTCCATAATGCCAGTAGACATTCTAGATAAATAATCGGCAACACATTTTTTTTTACCTGGCACATATTTTACTCAGTAAACAAAACCTTGTAATCTCATCAACATCCTGGCAATTCTTCCAGATGCATTGTACACGCCTTCAGTGGATAATAGCTTTACCAAAGGTTTGTGATCACTACGTACTGTTGACCCCAGATGAAAGGTCTAAAATGCTCTACGGCCCAAGCTAATGTTTCTTTCTCAATGACTGAGAATCTTCCCTCTGTGGGAGATAGGGCTTGAGAAGCATAAGCAACTATTGACCCCTTCCCCTCAGGATTTAATTGGGATAATACACCAACTAGGCCTCTGTTACTAGCATCCACTGTGATTATGTTTTCATAATCCTGGTCAAATCCCTTAAGTACAGGAGCTTCAACAATGGCTTTTTTAATGTCTGAGAATTCACTACTACATTCTTCCATCCAAAAGAATCTTATTTTTTTCTTGAGTAACTGCCTTATGTAATCAACTCTGTTGGAAAAACCTTTAACAAATTGAGTGAAATTCCACTAACCCAATAAATGATCTTACGTCATCTTTGCTTGTGGGAGGTTTAGAGCTTCAACAAAAGCCGGTTTAGTGCAAACTCCTTCACCACACAAAACATGCCCCAAAAATGTAACTGATTATACAGCAAATTTGCACTTTGAGTGCTCGAGTGTAAGGCCTTTCTGTTGCAGAATATTTAAGACATTTGCTAAGATATCATCATGCTCTAGTTTACTTTTCGAAATGTCATCTTGAAAACATTTCACATTTGCTAAATCCCCAAACATTTGATACATAAGTCTTTGAAGGTTGCTGCAACAGACGCCAGCCCAGACCTCATTCTGAGGTATTGAAAACGTCCAAACAGAGTGATGAATGCAGTTAATGATTTACTTTCATGGCTCAGAGAAATCTTGTAGTATGCAGCTGAAAGGTCAAGGGTAGAGAAATATTTGGCATCTTTGACTAAAGCAAGCATTTCTGAAATTTTCGGAAGGGGAAATTTACTTATCACTACATTATTATTAAGATATCTCAAATATATGCAGATCCAAATTTTTCCATTACTCCGTATTGCAACAACAATTGGAGAAATCCATTGTGTGGACTCAATTGGTTCAATAATGTTAGCATCCACAAGTTTCTTTTAACTCCTTTTCCACTTTTTCTCTTACTAGGATAGGGACATTCCTAACTTTATGCATTTTAGGACATGCATCAGGTTTTAAAATTACTTTATGTTCAAAATCGTTCAATCTACCTATTTCTCCACTAAACACCTTTGGAAATGTTTTTAACATTTCAGTACTCACAGTTTCACTTTCACTCACAAGCATTACTGGTAATGGACTGGGGGGGTTCAGAATAATACATAAATCTCCCTGATCCTTCGACCCTAAAACCGCTGGAACTTTCTTAACGACATACAATTTTCCAAAAGATTCTTTATTTTTGAATCTGAAAACTAAATGGCGGTACCCCAACATGTCAATCTTCTCTCCAGAATATCCATCAGGGTGAACATCAGGGGAAAATAGTTTATGACAAACATGCTTGGCATATTTGGACAACCATTCATTCTCAGTAACAATTGTGTACAGAGAGCCAGAATCCTCCAATACACATGGGACATAAGGGTTTTTTCTCGTCACAGACAATGTCGTCATTAATGTTCAGAATAAAGAGATCCTTAGACTCAGAATCTTGTGCAGGACATTCTGGTTCCTCTATGTTGAGTTTCCTCACCATCATTCCACACTCATCACTTGAATCCCCCCATCTACACCCTTCACCTTTACATTCCTCTTTTTTTTACATACTTTGGTGAAATGCCATACCACATCACAGTTAGAACACTTTTGTCTAATAGCAGGACAAAATTTGCTAGATGCTAGGTCTGAGGCATTGCCACATCGGTAACACATAAAATTGTCTTTTTTGTAGAAATCGCTATTTTTTGTAACTTAAAGTTTAGATTTGGCGGAAGTCTCACTTTTAACCTTACAAATAACCTCTTCAGGATGATTCATTATGGATTCTAATTTGAGTGCTTTAGCACTTCAGCTAGATAACTCTGTGAAGTAAGTGGCTGACATAGTAATAGCAGTAATTAAATTATTTATTGTTGAGCAAGTTACATAACAAAGCCCTAGACCGCTCCAGGCAGAGTACAGCTCCTCATCGCAATGGTCAAGTAAAGAACCCTGTCCACCACACATTCCACTATGAAATGAATGGAACAGAGAGTGCGATCCCTCCAAATGCATTACATAATGACAAAATACTACATTGAGTTTTCCCTTTTTGCTTTTAAACATCCTCACTAACCACCCCAAAAAACAAGAACATACACCTTCCCAAAAAAACAAAGAACAAAAAAACACAACACAACAAACTAAAAAACAAAAACGAACACAAAACCATCACTAGCAAAATGAGATACAAAGCAGAATCGTAGTCACTAAAGTGATATCTCATTCTCAACCAAAACCTGTGCAAGTATTAACAGAATCTCCATGGTACACTACGAGTACTAACACATCTCGGCACAACACCTTCTAGGGAGGAAGCATCTTGTGAGTTTTTGGTTAACCCACCCTGAGAGCGCGTAGACACTGAACACAACTCCTGCCCTTTTAATAAGTTGACATTGCAAGATAGACCACTGATTCCACCCAGTTTATTCAAAGGAGAGCTTGCCCTATGTCTTTCTGGCACTCGGAGCAGTTTTCCAGTGTTTTACCAATTGTGTCCTATCATTCTCGCAGAGTTACCACACAAGCTCAGAAAACTTTGAGTCACCTTTTTTTTTACAAACATAGGTGACTTTATGCGGACCCAATCACCAACTTTGATTGGACTCTCCCTCACACACTTTCTTGCATCATAGTATTCCCTTTGTTTAGATTGAGCCCATTGAACATTATGTTGGATGATGACATCACAACACTCATAAGTTAATTCTCCCTTTAAAAATTTACACAACCATGCTGGCCTAAACTGACTGTATGGCATCCTGCCCTTCAAAGATTCAAATGGAGACGCTCCATTGTTTGTCCAGCACCATGTACATGACACCCATTAGCCAATGCCTACTTCACACATTCCACCAGAACACTTGTGAAGCGTTCCACTAAACCATTTTTCTGGGGATGATAGTGAGCTCTTTAAAGGAACTTTCAGACAAGAATCTCTCCACTTCCCTAGACACAAACTGTACCCCATTGTCCAAGATAAGTTCTTCAGGAAAGCCTTCATTCATGAAAATGTCTTTTAGGAACAGCTTCACCATCTTAGAGTTGGGTTTACTTATGAACCTGACATATGGCCGTTTCGAGTAATAATCAATAGGAACTTATGCATAACGCACTTGATGCGACAGTACATTGAATGGCCCCACCAAATCCATCCCAACTTTTTTGGTGCTCAGAAGGACACTCAATAGGCATCGAAGGTGGGGTTTGCTTTTTAATTGATTTTTTGCATGTAGCACACACAGGACATGCCTTTAACTAACAGATCCACTTCACCATCCATTAGTGGCCACCAGAATGAAACGTGTACCCTGCGCTTAGTTAATGTTGGTCCTAAATGTCCTTCATGAGCTTTTTCTAGAATAACATGTCTCAGATTCAACTTTTCACCTCTCATGAGCAAACCATCCTCAATGGTCAATTCGTCAGAGCCCTCACAGAATGTTAGGAGATTTAAACTCTGGGATCTCTCACAGGACCATCCTATTCTGACAAACTCTACTACTTCTTTCAGGACACGGTCATTAGCCATCTCACACCTCCATTGATTTTCAGTAAGTTGACTAACACTTCCAACTTCCATGGCTGCAATCAAATAACATTCATCATCAAATTAATCAGTCATCTCCTCTTCATTTATAATAGGGTTACTTGACAAATAATTGTCTCTCACATTTCTCCCTCTAGAGATGTGAACCACCTCAAAATCAAATTGAAGCAGCCTGGCTGCTAGCCTCACAGTCCTAGGGGTTCTGCTCTTACAATTGGTCCCATTAAGAATCAAACCCAATGCTTTGTGATCAGTCTGTAAAATAAAATGTCTCCCCCAGAGATAGTTTTTGAATGTCTCAATGGCCCACCAGAAGGCTAACAGCTACTTCTCTATATTAGAATAATGGGTCTCCGTTTCCTTAAGAATCATTGAAGCTACTCCAATAGTCTGTTCAAAATCGCCAGATTTCTATGTTAAAACAGCACCAACACCCAACTTGCTCGCATCCACTGTCAACACACATTTCAAGTTATAGTCATACTTTTGAGAGCACTTACAGTGGTCAGTTGCTGTTTGACATCTTCAAAAGCAGCCGGACAGTCAGCACCCCACTGAAATTCTGTTCTTTCTTTCAACAAGTTTGAAATGGATCTAACCCTGGAGGCAAAGTCAGGTATACAACTCACAGAGCTCCAGGAAAGACTTCACACCAGCTTTGTCTACAGGGGGTGGTGCTTCCAAAATGGCATCAACCGAACCAGGCTTGGGGTGCACACCCTCCTCAGAACTCATGTGTCCAGGATACTCCACAGAAGACTTTAAGAACTAACACTTCTTTCTTTTAAGCAAAACCCTCACTTTTACAAAAACCATTAGGACTTTTCTAAGAGTGTGGTCATGTTCACTGTGGCAACTTGCATGAATCAAAACATCATCCTGAAACACAGAAATGTTAGAAATCCTCTTAAGTAACACAGTCATCAGCCTCTGGAAGACTGACACCGGTGAGGCAAAACCAAGAGGCTTGTGGCAGAACTGAAATGTACCCAATGGAGACACAAACGCTGTCATATGACGTGATTCAGGTGGTTTCTCAACCTGGTGGTAAGCTGCGGCCAAGTCGAGTTTAGTGACATTTCACTGATTTTTGGGAGAAGATGTGAATCTACCCAAATTTCTCTATTGAGAGCCCTTAGATCCACACAGACCTTCAAATCACAATTTTTCTTATTTGCAACCACAAGGGGTGAACGCCACAGTGAGGAGTCCACAGGCTCAATGACTTCTTTCAAACATAATCCCTTTAATTACTTCTCTAACTCATTGTGAACACTGAAAGGTACACCCCTCATATTATGCTTTACAGATATAGCATTTTCCTTTGTCTTAATTTTGTGTTTGACTCCTACAATGTTCCCAAGCTCACCATTAAAGACTTTTTGGAATTCATTTAACAACGACTCAATGTCTTCGGATTCTCTAATAACTATACCTTGTTCTTTAGCTCCTGTGCCAAGAACTATACCAAACAGCCCTTGATGGAAAAACCTTAGGAGGTTCAATCCCTATACTGCAACATAGATTTTACCATAAATGCATCTTCCTTTAAACACCATGCTGTCCACAAAGACGCCCTAGAGATCTATTTTCCTCCCTTCATAAGAGAAAGGAGACCTATAAGGTGGACACAATGAGTGCCCTGGCCATTTCTGGCTGAACAACTCTTGTGTGATCAATGTGATTCTTGCTCGAGAATCAACCAAAAGATTAAGTTGTTCGTCCCCAACCTGAACATAAACATACGGATCTACACATTGTTCTCGCTCAGACCTTTCCATTTCATTATGGCTTACAACCAGAACCATAACTTGCATTGTACACCATTGGTCTCATAATCATTACAAACGGCTGAGACCCTAGTTCCCTTACGCTTTACACTTTGACACACTTTAGCAAAATGTCCCGTTTTTGCACATAGTCTACATTGGACATTTCTTGCCAGACACACTCTTCTTCCTTTATGATGTGCAGGATATCACACGGAAACAAATACTAATTGTTTAAAAAATGAATTCTGCTGCACGAGATTTCCATACATCAGTGCTGATGAAGAAACCTTATTCATCTGTCTCTTCAAGTCCCTTGTAAGCACTGTGTTAACCTGTTCCACACATTTGTCTTCCAGTTCCTTACATGATTTAATAGATGTTTCAAAGCCCTTTGCAACCCTGATGGTATCTGATAAACAAGGATTACCCATTGACAACAGTTTTTGTTTAATGGACGTATCTGTGCAGTCACAAATGAATTGGTCTCCAATAAGTTGTTCTCCTAAATTTTTAGGCTGACACTCCACAGCTAATTTTCACAAAATAGAAATATATGTCAACGTCTTCTCCAGACATTTGTTTTCTCTTGAAAAGCTTGTACCTTGACACCACCAGGCTGGGTGCAACATTGAACCTTTGAACCAGTTTTATCATTGCTTCCTCATAGACATCTAATTCTTCTCCCTCATCAGCATGAATCTCAGGGAGGTGTTTAAAGGTTGACCTTCTTTCAAATCCTAGTGAATGCAACAATAAATACTTTCTCCTCTCTGGTCTGAACATGGAAACACCAATTGCTCCCAAGTAGGTCTCGAAGGCATCATACCACGGCTTCCCCAGTATTGATGGATCCCCTGGTGTTTCTAAAAAGGGTGGTGGAAGACTGACTGACTGCATGACAGCTGCAACACACTTCCAAGACTAAAGTGAAACGATAGACCAAAAGGTTATGTGTAAAGAATGAGAAATTTCCTAGTTCACACAAAGGAAAGTTTCAATTCTATTAAGGACGCAGAGGCGAGGATTTTGCTTGTCCTTTCTCCATTTTATTGGACAGCACGTTAAAAGAATAAAGAAAAAAACATCATCCATGAAACTACCCTAACCAACATGGCAGCGGTAGTCATGGTAACACAATATCCAATCACAGTCCATACAACAGCATAAAGGAATCCCACCTCGGTAGTCCTTCCTCTTTCGTTGCTGCTGCTGAAAAGAAGTCCTCTACCCTCTAGTCCTTTTTCTGATCGGAGCCTAGGGAAGAGAAATAATAATAATATCTCGTCCAGAACAATGTTGAAAATAATCTAACACATTGCAATGGGAATAAGTAAAGATAACTGCAGTAAAAAAAACAAGATCTAGCAAGTTAAACATAACAATCAAATGTATACATCAATACATAGGAAAAATATACTTCCCTCATACGAAGAAACAATTACTGGAATCCATAGGTCTGGGAGGGAAGGCTAGATAAAGCCAGGGTGGGAAAATCCTCACCTCAGCGTCCTTAATAGAATTGAAACTTTCCTTTGTGTGAACTAGGAAATTTCTCATTCTATGTCAGGAAGGGGAGGCGAGGATTTTGCTTGTGCAAAGCTTACTCACCACAAGAGAAGCAGCCTCATGGATTGGCTTAGAATAAAACTTTTTGAAAGTTGAATCTGAAGACCAATCCGCTGCATTCATAATATCTTCCAATCTGCCCCCAACCTGGACAGCCTTGGAAGCCATAGCGCCTCTAGTGGAGTGAGCGCCGAAGTTTGTAATGTTAATACCAGCCTCAGACATAATCCACCTGACCCATCTGGCTATGGTAGGAGAAGAAACCGCCTTGAAAGGCTTCTTAATTGCAATTAGTAATTGTCTCTCGCCCGGGGGGCGGACTTCTAAAGTCACGTCTTCATAAGTTTTGAGGCAACGAACAACACATAGTTTAGGTGAATCTGGAAAAGCTGGATAAGATACTGACCTGGTATTGCACTTAGTTCTTCTGGAGACAGTAAAAGTAACCCCGTCAGGGGTAAAGACTCTGGCAGAAATATCAAGGGCACGGACGTCAGAAGCCCTTTTGCAAGAAATTAGACAGAGGAGAATAGCCAATTTAGCCAAAAGCTCCTTGCGTGAAAGGTACTCATTATCCTGCCAGGCTAGAAGGAATCGCAGAACCACATTTACATCCCAAAGACCGGAATAACGAGGTTCCGGGGGACGTGAAAGGCGAATACCCTTGAGGAGTTTGCAAACCCAAGGATGCTCTCCTACAGGAGAACCATCCACAAGGACATGACCCGCAGAAATTGCTGATCTGAAAGAATTGATGGCACAGTATGCAAGTTTGTCGTGAAAAAGCATTGCAAGGAAGTTAATTTCTTCTGTCACGGAAGAGCCCACGGGATCCAGGTGTTTTGCCACGCACCAACGAACCCATCTGTTCCAGGCAGATCTATATCGTTTAGTGGTACTAGGGGCCCAGGCTCGCTGAATGAGGAGTTCAGCGTCTCTCGAAAGTGAGTCGTTAGACCAACGTCCCCGGAAATCCTCCAGGCCATGAGATGTAGATGGCCTTGGAGAACCAGAGGGTGTGGATGACCCAATGGATCTGTCAGAATGAGGTCGAAAAACGGCAACCGAAGAGGTCTGTCCCATGATAACTCTAGCAGGGACGGGAACCAACATTGAGCCTTCCAGATCGGAGTAATCAAGATTAGAGAGGCTCGTTGTCTGCGGACCTGGGCTGCTACCCACTGAATGAACAGCAACGGGGGAAATGCATAAGCTGGGAACTTGGACCAATCCTGCAGGAAGGCATCTACTGCTTCCGCACCCGGGTCCGGCTTCCAGCTGTAGAACGGGGGAAGCTGGGCGTTCCACCTGGACGCAAACAAGTCCATCACTGGAAGGCCCCAAAGATCCGAAATCTTTTGAAGCACAGAAGGATCCAGTTTCCAATCGCTGGCATCCCGAAAATTCCTGGATTGGCAGTCCGCCACTGAGTTCAGATCGCCGGGTAGATACTCCGCCATGACAGAAATCTGACTTAGAAGACAATAGTTCCAGAAATCCTTTGCGAGATCCGCTAGGACTTTGGAATGGGTGCCGCCCAGTCGATTGATATATCTGACCGCAGTCGTATTGTCCATCTGAAGAAGGACACAACAAGAGACTTTGGTCGTGGTGAACGATCGCATGGCAAACGAACCCGCTAGGAGTTCCAAGCAGTTGATGTGGAGATGAAGTTCCTCCTCCGTCCATCTGCCTCCCACCGAAAGGGAGCCGCACCAAGCTCCCCATCCCTGGCGACTAGCATCTGATTCGATCACAAGATCTGGACGGGAGCCGAAGATTGCCTTCCCGTTGAAGGACTGGGTTATTTAAGACCCAGCGGTGCCAGGGGACAACACCTGAAACCTTCGTGGGTTACCTGTTCTGGCGTACAAATGACAGAGACACAGGACACTTCCTTCGGCGTCAAAGATTCGAGGTTTATTTACTGCAGGGAACACAGAAGTCACGAGAAGTACAACGGGTGTAGGTTCTGAGAGACTGCTTCAATTTGCTACTGTGGATCGCTCCTTTTTATACACGTTTCTCTCATAGTTTAACATGGTACACAAAGGTTTACAACTTGGTTCCCATAATTATCCCCGAGAGGGGTCGCTTTGATGCATTCAAGGTCCGGAACATAAGTACAGAAACATTTGGCGGTTCCCAACTGTAAAAACCCATCTTCCCACCATTAGTACATTCCAATCGGCAGTAAACAGATCGAAGAAGGAACAAGAACAGGTGTAGAGGAAGGCAGATACAGGGGGGAGATCGGAAAGGGTGTAAAAGGGGTGGTATCGGGAAACACGAGCTACAGGCATCAAAGGGACGTGCCTAATGAGATGCACGGCTGAGACAATAGTCCGGCACGGCAAGATGAGCCTCGAGCGGGGCCATCTGCCTTACAGTATCATCCCCCTCATCATAAAGACACTTTCAAAGGAAACGTGTCTTCCGCAAGAGTCTTGGGAATCCCAGGGTCGCGAAGCGGACAACGTCCGTTCGCTGGCTACTTGAGGGCAAGAAACAAAATTGATGCCATATCTAAGATGGAACCCGTGGGTACAGATATATAACCCACGAAACAGACGAACGGTTTAGGTTAGCACAGCGAAACTGCGCACACCCACTAAACTCGTCCTTTGCGGTTCGTAGATACCAGACTCGACCATATTTGTGCGAGTCGAAAACACCACTTACGATCGTCACGGAACCTCAGACGCTCCTTTTGCCCTCATGTAGGCAAGCACTAGTCAGAGTCATACTCGATATTCATCAGACCATCTAGATGTTGCTGTAACATAGCTCTGTCCAACCGAGCTCCTTTGGTAACAGGCGGCTGTCTTATACACGTCGTAGCACAGAGGCCACATAAGGCAGGACCACACTGCACACAAAGGCAACACGTGATCAGGAACACCACAACAACTCCGATGATCATCAGAATCTTCCAACCCCAAGTCGACATCAGGCCCCAAAACCACCCAAGCAGCATCCAATCCCCTACGTCCACGTGTATGGACTCAGAGATCTTATGCAACCTTGAGATGGCTTGATAGACAGTCGGAGCATTATCTGGAATGAAAATGCAGCAGCTCGAATGGATCACCTTACATACCCCACCTCGATCTGCTAAGACCACGTCTAAAACCATACGGTTTTGTAACGTCATAAGCCTTTCCGCCTGAAGTTCTGTGGTGATATTACCAAGGGCACTGGCAGTGATATTAGCGGTTGATTCCACCACTCGAGTCAACTGTCTCAGGTTCCTACTATTAACCATAGGTCCCCAAAACGGGAGGAAACCCTTGAAAAAGTCTCCTGCCTCTTGACCGGCAGTGTCTTCTTCGCTAATCACGCCTCTCACAACTCTCGTCTTGTGATAGTCTGCATCTACAGTGAACGTCGGAGGCAACAGATTTGCGATAAAACATGAGCCCACAAAGTCAGAGGGCAACCATGTATACGCACGATCATAGCAGACAAAGTATGTACCCTCAGCAGCCAGGAACACAGGGGACGAGACCATCGGCAGGATATAATTCTCGGAGCAAGCACTCTCCCCAAGACGAGCTTTCGATCTTCGGCCACGACCCATTAGACAGAAATTACCAATGTGGGGTACGACCCATATCGGAGGCGAGCTTTTAAGCTGCTTTTCACTCGTGAGCGCACTATACTCGACCTTACTCAGGACCCTATAGGCTTGTACCTCTTCCTCTGGGATGAGCGACGGCTCATAGATCTCCTTATCCAAATCTTCTATCGCTATAGACAAAGGCTTATGATACGAGCCAGGACCAGAGTAGGGAGAACGTGGCTCTCGACTGGGGTAAGAATCTAGTGCACTTCGAAACATTGTTTGGAATGCTCGAGCTGAACCCTGGGAGCTATAAGGTAGGACCAGATATGGAATTCCCTTATCCGTGGTATGTGGCATTAACCCACACACCCAACAATTTGTGGTATTTACCACTAACTGATGCTGATGAAGGAGCTGAATAAAGGAATTATTTCTGAACTCCACACGTCTAGCCTGCTCGTGTTCGGGTAAGATATGGAAAGAATGAGGGGATACAGTGGAGGTTGTTTTAGGTTCAGAAGTAGGAGTAGGTGTGGCAGAAGGTAAGAAGTACGACATCGTGTAATACACCCCACTCGCCAATAACAGAGAAACAGTCAGAAACAGTAGGAACACTTGAAACATAAAACATTTGGTTCGAATAATTTGTTGCAGTTTGAATCTTTGCGCCTGAGCTTCTTCCAAGTCCATCAGCTTCGAAAACGCCATCCCCTACAACCGCCCGCAACGTTTCTTGACGCACTTCATTCTGTGTAGCAGTAGTCAATCCCTAGGAGTTCCCAGGAACCGACGGTCTTTGGCCTAGCGCCAAGACCTACTAACCAGAAGGAAGTATACGCGCGGCCCTGCGGTACACCTGGATGAAAGGTATCTTATTCACAATGTATGTACAGAAAATTTCTTAGCTGTGAAAGTAAAAGCACATAGATGGAACGAAACTCAATTTTTACAAAATAATCACAATAATACGGGTGTTCTGACTGATCGTGGCAAAATGGGAAAATGCAGTTGTCAAGGGACAGAACGGGAAGTTTATTTGTCTCTGGTATTGGATCGTAAAAAGTATCGAGTTTTCCCAGGACGCGTCTGTTCATCAAACAATGGATCCGATGAGGGAACAGAGTTCTGCCGATCAGTTGATTGTTCTGATCTTGAGTCTTGTGATGGCAAATGTTCAACAATGTCTTTCTGCTGCACTGAGGATTCTCCGACAGGCTGTGCGTCGCTAAAGGGTACAAAAGTCTGTGGTCCTTCGGTTTCAGATGAAGCAATGCCCTTCCTCACCCACGAGTCTGCCGGTAAAGGTATAGGAACCTTCTTGGTATGAGTGGCATGCACCCAATTTTTTCGCCCTTCCAAACGGACGGCAGTTCTCGTGGCAAGGAGGACCTGGTAGGGTCCAGTGAAGCGTGGTTCCAAATTCTTTTTGCGGGTAAAGTTGCGGGTGACCACCCAGTCCCCGGGTTGGAGCTGGTGGCCTGGACCCTCCGTCTGCGTCGGCAGTGCTTCGTAAACCTGTTGGTGAATTAACCTCAGTTTAGCAGTCAGATCATGAAGATAATCAATCAACATTGGGTACTCAAGATTAGAAAATACACCCGGCCTAGGGACCCCCCCAAACATTCGCAGGACGGCCGAACACTATTTCATAGGGACTGAGCCCTACTCGGGAGTGTACTGTCGTCCTTGTTGACAACAAGGCAAGGGGTAAAGCGTCAGGCCACGAAAGACCAGTTGTAGCCTGAATCTTAGCCAGTTTGAGTTTAAGGGTGCCATTATACCCTTCAACCAAACCTGCTGACTGGGGATGATTGGCGCTGTGGAATTTTTGATTAATTCCAAGGCCCTTACACACACTCTTCATCACGCTTCCTACAAACTCACTTCCGTTATGAGGAAAATTAAATTTTGGTCATGTTGTGTTCCCTAGCGCGTACCCCACCGACTTCATGTACCAGCTTAAAGTACATGTAACTTCCCTCCTGTGCCAGCTATGAAGACGCCAATACATTTGCGTCCACCGTCAACTTGTCCTCTTTCAGAAACACCATGAATGGATTATATAGTCCGTTCCTAAGTATGCTATGCCACCGTCTTTTTATAGTACACTTTTCACTTTTTCCTGCTCTAGCCAGAGTAGGCCCTGAATTCCTGCCATCTGAACCTCTTTTGTGGCTCCTGACTCTGCCCAGGCTACCTCTGTACTCGTGAACTCTGTCCTACATTCAGCGCGGCCCCTCGCGCTCAGCTCAAGCCTGCTTTCTGCCAAGACTGACTATAACCTTCGAGTTATCTGTTCCGCTCCCCGAGAATACATTCCTGCCTACTAGATCCTGTAAACATCCTCTCCAGCTGCAGAGCCAAAGGGCCGACCTGTCTTAATGCAAGTAATTCATAGCCTCCGTTGCCATGCTTCCAAGGAAGGCCCCGAGCCCCCACGCTCTACATGTAGACACTCAGGCGCTCATACACGCATCCACAGTTAGCATAGAATAGCTTCTGCCCTAGAGACCTTTTCGCCCAGATAGTATAGTTCCTAAAACATCAGATATCAGATATGATAGAGGTACAAGTTGATCTGACATACCAGACTTCTGTCTCTTTCCGTCAGTGTAAATGTCAAGTCCCCTGCACCCCGTCAATCACACGTCATGCAGCTGCGCGCGCTCATCTATCCCTTCTGACACCCCTGTGGTGGTCAGAACATGATATCCTGATTCCTTTTTGAGGAATAAAACCCTTAGAAACTCTAACACCACGGACTCTGTTTTCTTTCATTTCCGATTGAGTTATTATTGATTAAGTACTTACCTGCATAGAAATTAAGAGAGTAAATTAATTATTTACGTCATTTTGGCGCCCGAATAGGGACCCCTCCCCCACCTCACACGCCGGTTGGTGCGTTGCATACTATGTCCCCTGCCATCAGTTAGACGGACTACACGTGTACTGGCAGGATTTCCTGCATCCCCCTCTGACCCACGGAGGTGACGAAGACTGCGATCAGTGCCCAGACGAGGCGGTGAGGAGTGCGGAGGATCCCGACCAGAGCCCAGCCGAAAGAAGCAAGGTCCGAGGTGTGAAGAGGCCCACCAGTTTTCCGAAGTTTTCCGAAGTTTTCCGAAGTTTTCCGAAGTTTTCCGAAGTTCCGAGTCGAGTCCAGTCGAGTTTTCCGAGGCCTTCTGTTTCCGTGCTTCCCGGTGAGTACCATTGCTGGGTCGTATCTAGACGGGTTTGGGTACGCAAGTCCGGTCTGCACTGTTTTTAGGCAGTGTATCTGTACTGTTTTAGCAGTATATCGAGTCTTCCGAATTTCTGCACTATTACAGCAGTGTATCCGTACTGTTGAGCAGTACACTTAGTTAGCTATGTCTTCAATTTTTTTATGTGATTAATGTTGTGGTATGAATGTGACTGTTTAAACGTGTATTATTGTGTTTCTTGTATCAACTAGCTGTAAACTCGTATTAGGGAATAAAGATCTAGTGTTCAGTAACAAGTAAGCAAGATGCCGTTCTTTAACAAGTTAAAACAGATAGGAACTAGGAAAGGGTTACTGGAGGAAGAAATTCCTATCCCCCCTAGGGACACTCCAGGCAATTTTATGTATCAGAAACATGGCATAGATGCCATATTATATCTAGATTTATGGGCCGATTACACCAAACACCTAGACGAAAGACACAGATGGCCTGTTACCGGAACGTGGGATGCCGAGTGCATCATGAGGGTAGCAGAAGCATTATGGAAAAAGAAAGCTAGACAATCTCAGAAGGACGCCATAGAATTTTGGCGTAAGGAATCACGTAAGCGTGCTGACAAAGCACTCCGTAGAGAGGATAGACTTAAAGAATCAGATAAAGAACAAGAAAACGAATTAGTTACTGAAGGGATCCGAGCAAAAACAGAACAAATAGACCGTGCCCGAAATAATCTTGTAAACGGTATGTACCTTGCAGCAGATGGCACATCTGAAACTGAATCAGAAATACCGAAAAACCTACCGACACCATTAGTTCCAACTAAAGTAATGCATAAAACTACTAAAGACATATTCCTGAATTCATATCTAGAGGATGTAGTACCAGCTTATACCAATCTGCCTGTTCGTGCCCTGCCTACTGACAGGGATGGGGGTGGCATTACGCCCCCAGATCATGTTCTGCCGGCACCGCGACAGACCTCCACTGTTCCGCCAGCTCCGCCACTTCCCCCACTCAAAACAGACCTATCGAAACAGGTCCTACCTGATACTACTAAACGACAAATTCAAGTCCAAATCCAGACTCCGCGAAGAGATAATGCCCAAGCATCCGACGCAGGAGGTGCGACAGCGGGTCTACAGACCCCACCACCGACACACAGATTGCATTTAAGGGACACGCAGAATCCTTTCCAGTCCCCCTACTCATCCCGGCTTGACGCATTCAAAGATAGGATGTCAGTTTGTAGATATGATCCGGTACCCGGAAAAGACGATTTAATGGTATTAGCATCACTCCGATTAAGATCTGCCACCGATAACTTGCTATGCTATGTAGGAATGCAGGAAATTCTCGACAGACTATATAAGTTCGTACTGACAGGGAAAGACCCCGAAAGCGTTAAAGCTGCCCTGCATAAACAGAAAGTTGACATTCAAGCACAGATATTACGATTTTTCATAAATTGTGTGATAAGAGAACGAGACAGGCCCGGGACAGATCAAAGTGAGTTAGACGCATTAAATAAGTGGGGTCAAAATATAGCAGACGGAAGGCACGATAAAGGGGCTTGCATAGCCAGTATGTCCCAGAAAATTAGAAAGGCAGTATTGACTGCACACCAGGAAGAGAGTGACAAAGCTTCCTCCGAGGAGGAAGATGAACACGAGGCACCAGGAAGGTCTACAGATACCATAGCATATGTAGGTAGGGGAAACTACCTTAGGAAAGGTATCCGTCCGGAGAGCAAGAGAGTTCTTTTCTCTGCTTTAACAAATCCGAATTCTTCTGAACATCAGTTCCAGGAAACTGATAAAAGGCTCCGAGACCGAATGGGGTACCATGTACTCAATTCTATGGATGAACAGGAACTAGCCCGGTCAGCCGTGTTGTGGGCCGAAAACCCAGACATATATAATGATGACACGTTAGTACAGACATTCTTGAACCTTTCCCCGGAAGAGCAGAAAATAGCAGGTGTATACATGATTCAGCACCTCCTCATCAAGTTCAGAAATGACCATTCTGATCCAGGTCCCTTACACGAGACATTAGAAGCACTACTCATGGATAGATGGAGAGGTTTTAGTACCAAATTAATACAAATAATTCTAGAGCAACGACGTAAGTATTACAACTTCCTAAGCTCCGAATATGTTCCCGCCCCGCCTCCAGAAAGGAAAACGTATCACATGCAATGCGGTGGCGGCATTGAGAGTCAGAATCCCTTACGAGAAGTACATCCAGTTATGGGTACCGATAATAACCTGAAACGTGTGTATGTTCACACACCACTAACTAAGTTAGAACTGTTAGAAATGAAGAAATTAGTTCCGTGCCATGATAAAGACCCTGCAGGTTTTCACAGAGAGCTTAAAGACATGTTACTGATGGGAGATTACACGTATGATGATATTATGAAAATGTTAAAGGTACTGTTGCCTACCGGCATTTACGAGAAATTAAAGGAAAAGGATTGGGAAGTGGGAGAGTCAAAGATAGCATGGGCGGAGATAGAAGACGAAGAAAAGAAACGAGTCCCAGGGTTAGGCCTTGGGGATCTGACTAAAGCATTACCAGGTTTAATAGTACAGGTTTTGCCAAGATTATTAACAACAAGAAAGGAAGATTGGGACGCAATCTCGTCCTGTAAACAGAAACAAGATGAAGATACTAGTGACTTTTATTCAAGATTCGAGAAATGTTTCATTATAAATAGTGGCCTAAAGGTTAGCAGCGAGTCATATCCACACCTTTTTGTAACAAAATTAGTCGAGAACGCCCTACCATTAGTTAAAAACAGAGTGTACAAGGTTGAAAGTACTTGGCAGGCAAATACGCCATCACAGATGTTACAAATGTTACAATATCACCAGAATAGAATTAGGGAAGAACAAGATCAGGAACAGAAACGTATGAAAGACACGAAAATGAAAATGTTAGTAGCTCAGACGATCCCAGCCGAGGGTCATAGAAAAGGTGGGGCCCAGACAAATCATTCTGCCGCTCCCGTTAAAGGGACATGTAATTATTGCAAACAGCCAGGTCACTACGTACATGAATGTCCAGTCCTGAAACATAACATCGAGACAGGTAAAACTAAAGAAAGACCGCGTCCGCCTAGACATGAACAGGGTCATCAACAAACCTCACAGAACGAACAGCCAATGCAGAATACACAGCCTATGCATGATCAGTCCCATACAGTACAGACAGTAGCAGTACCGCAGCCACAGCATGCTCAGACACAGCCCGCTGCCGCAACACGACAAGTATCACAACAGATGTACCAGTATGCCCAGTCGGCATATCCAGATTATCAGCGATATACATGAAACAGCCTAGAGAGGGAAGGTGATTTGCCTCTTATCGAAATTCCTGTAGATCAAGAAGGTCCTTATGTACATAGTCACGTATTAGGAAAAGACAGAAAGTTTTTAATTGACACAGGGGCAAGTCGCACTACTATAAGTCATAATGAAGTTCCAGGGGCACCCCTCTCAGGCTCACAGAATGTTTCCCTTGGTTTTTCAGGACAGCCTATTGTAAATGAAGTATCAGAACCAGTACCCCTAGCTGTGGGTCCATTATCTCGAGTTACAGATTTGTTACTTACGAAATCATGTCCCGAAAATCTGTTAGGAATTAAAACACTGAAGGCTCTAGGAGCTATAATTTGCTGTTCCCCGGAGGGAGTCAGACTCTTTCTACGGGATTTCAAGGGTCATTATGTTCTACGTGACTTTGATGTAAGATTGAAAAATGTACCAGATCACTTATGGGCAAAAGGCCCAGCTGATGTAGGTTGTATGCATATCACTCCATACCGTGTAACACTCAAGACAGGAGTTGTTTTACCCAGAATCAGACAATACAAGTTACCACCCGATGCTGTAGTGGCTTTACTGAAAATAATTGAAGAGCTTATTGCCCAAGGAGTGGTCGTAGAGACCGACTCCAATATCTGTAATTCACCCATCATTCCAATTCTTAAACGTACAGACCGCAATGCACCGCCAGTATATCGGCTGGTGATTGATCTTCGAGAACTGAACAAATGTATTGTACCACAGTATCCTGTGGTCCCCGATATCTCTTCCCTATTAACTGCTATTGATTCAGAAGCAACGTTCTTTACTGTAATCGATCTCAAGAACGCCTTCTTCAGTGTACCTATTGACCCGGAGAGCCAATATCTCTTCGGATTCAGTTTAAATGGACGAAGTTTCAAATTTTCCCGCGCACCTCAAGGATTTACAGAAAGCCCCAGCATCTATAGTCAAGCACTGAAAAGACAACTAGATTGTATTCAAATGCCAGTTAATACCGCTTTACTGCAATACGTCGATGATCTACTGATCACCGCACGAAGTGAACCCGAATGTGAACAAGCATCACTGACAGTTTTGCATTTCCTAGCCGACAAGGGACACAAGGTGTCTCCTTCGAAGCTACAATTCTGTGTTCAGCAAGTTGTGTACTTGGGTCACTTGCTGTCCAAAGTGGGGAGACAGCTCACTCCCGATCGCATTCAGTTAATTGTAAACATGCCACGACCCCAGACGCAAAAGGAAGTGCGGGCCTTCATAGGCCTCACCTCGTACTGCAGACAATGGATTCCTCAATATGCATTTTTAGCTAAACCACTCATCCAGTTAACGACACAGGAGGCAGCGACTTCGATTGTCCTCCCTTGGACTCAGGAACACACACAAGCCTTTGAGGAATTAAAGAAAGCTTTATGCCAAGCACCAGTTTTAGCGACACCATGTTACAGCAAACCGTTTACACTTTTTGTTACAGAACGTGAAGGTACAGCGTTGTCTGTCCTCACTCAAGATCAAGCAGGTTCACATAAGCCTTGCGCTTATTTTTCAAGTACTTTGGATTCAGTAGCCCAGGCGCTCCCTGCATGTTTAAAGTCAGTAGCAGCAACAGCGTTAGCAATCAGACAAAGTGACTCAATTGTTTTAGGTCATCAGTTAACGGTACAAGTTCCACATTCTGTAGAGGTTCTGTTAAACAGAACACAGACTCAACATTTGACTATAGCACGACTTACAGGTTACGAATTGACATTATTCCAACCACACATAGAAATCAGACGCTGCAGTATCTTGAACCCAGCAACATTGTTACCTACAGTTATGACAGATACAGCTCCACATGATTGTATAGAGATCATTAATGCAGTAACAAAGCCCAGACGAGATTTAACAGATGTTCCGTTGACAAATCCAGACCTGACACTTTATGTGGATGGTTCATGTATGAGAACAAGTACAGGAGAGTTAGTGGCCGCGTATGCCGTGACCACTGAAACTGAAGTTAAAGAAACACATCGTATCGATACACTGTCTGCCCAAGCAGCAGAGCTCATCGCTCTGACCCAAGCCTGTATTCTAGCCAAGAACAGAAATGTTAACATATACACAGATTCCCGCTATGCGTTCGGAGTCGTACACGACTTCGGCATGCTCTGGCAAGAACGAGGTTTTCTGACCTCTCATGGTACAAAGATACAGCATGGTCCTCTCATTCAAGCACTGCTAGAAGCAATACATCTGCCTTCAGCCATATCCGTCATGAAGTGTAAAGCACATACTAAAGTCACAGATTCTGTTTCCCAGGGTAACGACCTGGCAGATCAAACAGCAAAACATACAGCACTGACTCACACTCAGACAACTGATACGATAAAGACAACAGATCCGACAAACTGCATGACAGTCAGGGATCCCACACTAGATGTTATTGACATTCAGACACATGCTACTCCAGAAGAAATAAAGAAATGGATTGAACTAGGAGGGATCCAGACAGATCAAGGTTGGATGACGAAGGGAAAATCTACATGGTTTCTCCCTGACTCTATGGTTCAAGTCATGATAAATACAGCACATAGTCCTGCCCACCTAGGAGAGAAAGCAATGCTAGACAGTTTGCAAAATCTCTGGAACAATAAACACTTACGAGCAGCCGCAAAACAGAAAGTGCGTACTTGCATGATCTGTTGTCAGTTCAATCCAGGTAAAAGCGTCCCTGTAGAGCAAGGTGGATTCCATCCTCCCGATCACCCTTTTGAAGTCCTCCAGATGGATTATATCCAGATGGACCGTTGTCGAGGATTTAAATATGTTCTCGTAGTTGTCTGTGCTCTGTCCCGCTGGACCGAAGCATACCCAGTCCCAGATTATACTGCTCCGACCACTGCCAAACAGTTGGTTCGTGAATTCTTCCCACGATACGGCATGCCTCGTGTCGTGTACTCAGATAACGGTCAACCATTCTCCTCCGAATTAATGAGGCAAGTTTCCTTGTTATTGGGATACCAGTGGAAGTTCCATTGTGTCCGACATCCAGAAGCAGCAGGCCTTGTAGAAAGGCATAATCAGACATTAAAGATCCGCCTTGCCAAAATATGTCAGGAAAAAGGGGTCGACTGGATAGTCGCCCTGCCAGTGGCACTATTCTATATGAGAATGGTCGCCCATTCAAGATCAGGGCTATCTCCGTACGAGGTGGTTTTTGGAAGACCACCGAATATGTGGGGGACGCCCATTCCTAAAAAGATAACCGATGTTGATTCTAATATGTTGACAGATTACCTTGCCTCCTTGATGTCTGCACTCCAATCATGTCGTTCACAGGTTGCCGCAGCCTTCCCTGACAACACTGATGTGAAGCCGCATGACGTCCGCCCCGGGGACGTTGTCCTCGTCCGTAATTTCGACAGGAAAAGTCCGTTGGAGCCCCGCTGGAAGTCTCCGAAGACCGTTCTTCTTACAACAAAGACCGCAGTCAAATTGGAAGGCAGAAAGGGGTGGGTCCACCTAAGCCATATCAAAACATTCCCAGGACTGAAACCGGAACAAGACACACCCACCCCCACCAAAGACTGTGATCCCAAAGACTTTACCGAAGTTAAAAGAGAAAAGACTCCTCAAGAACAATATCGAATGAAATTGCGATCTAGCAAGTCAGACAGTTTAATTGTTTAAGTCCTCCCCTAGGTGAATCGGTTAAATAGTTTCTGACATGTATCCCCTAGATCGAGAGAGAGAGGAAAAGAAAAGAACATATTGCAAATCACTTCGTAGTCACTGCATAGTGACACTAATAATCATGTTTATTCTCAGTATATTAATTATTATTGCTAGTATCTTGTTACCTATATACTATCCTATCTTCAAGCGTGAACAATCTGCTTACAATGTCTCTGCTGAACACACTTTTAGTGAGTTACCTCCTCATGAGCTTTCCTACAGACTCGCGCTGCGCAACAATACATTCATTAGTATGTTACATCATTCTCATCAAACTAACAATGCTACAAATTGCTGGATATGTGGCCGACTCCCTCCCTACCAGAATTACAAGGGAACCCTACCTCTCTTTCCGTACCCGTTCTCTCACAATGGCTCCTGTGGAGCATGGTTTAAGATAATTAATTCTCTAGATCCCGACATTGCTGTTTTCGATGGAGGTTGGGTTTGGGGAAACCTGAACTTGGTCCTACTAGACGTCTGTTACCCGGATAAGGAGGGACTCCCCACTAGAATAGGAACTGATCTAGAAAATGAAGTATATGGATTAGGTAATTATACAATTAGCCTTATGATTCTTACTGTCGAATCCGAAGCCACACCAGTTCTACCCATTATGTCAGTACTGCCAGTCACTGGTGAATTATGTATCAAGAAGAAAGGTTCAGTACACTTAGGTCATAGTAAATGCACTACTGTAGTCGAATTCAGTGATGATGGAAAATCATCTTTCAGAGCCATCAGTCATTCTTACTTTGTTTGTGGTCATACCGCATACATACGTCTACCTCCAGATTGGGATGGTACCTGTTACATTGCATTCCTCCTACCACCTGTTTTTCTAGCTCCTCCTGATTACCATAGAAATAGCAATATAGTAAAGAATAGACCCAGAAGAGACATCCCACTTGTCGACTACACAGAAACGGCATGGGAACAGTACACTGACTTTAATAAAGGATTCTTTTTCTTCTTAGGACCTGTCCAGAATAGTAAATTAATACGCAGATTAACTAGAACACTTGAAGCCGTAGTAAATGAAACTACCTCCGCCTTAGGTAACTTAACAGAAGAGCAGTCCGCTATGCGGGTTGTTGTCCTTCAAAATCGTCTTGTAATTGACGTCATCTTGGCAGATAGAGGTGGAGCCTGTAAGGTCATCGGGTCAAGCTGCTGTGTTTTCATTCCACAAAATGCACCATCTGTATATCAAGCTATCACCCGTCTCCATAAGATTGCAAATCAGATACATCAGACTCCAGGCACCTGGACTTGGTCCGGTTGGTTCTGGACAACGTTAACAGCTTGGGGATGGAAGATCCTATCCTTCCTAGGCATTGGCCTAGTCCTAGTATTCAGTTGCTGCCTGTGCCTACAGTGTGGGCCAGCGATCTGTGGACTGTGTGCCACCTCTTGCATTGAACATTCCAGTTTTCACTCAAAACGTAATAGAAAGAAAGAAGAACAAATGATGTTACAAGAACAAACTGATCGATTCATGAGGATCGATATTTCATGAAGGGTCCGTAGGGAACAAGGAGGGAATGAGGAAAATTAAATTTTGGTCATGTTGTGTTCCCTAGCGCGTACCCCACCGACTTCATGTACCAGCTTAAAGTACATGTAACTTCCCTCCTGTGCCAGCTATGAAGACGCCAATACATTTGCGTCCACCGTCAACTTGTCCTCTTTCAGAAACACCATGAATGGATTATATAGTCCGTTCCTAAGTATGCTATGCCACCGTCTTTTTATAGTACACTTTTCACTTTTTCCTGCTCTAGCCAGAGTAGGCCCTGAATTCCTGCCATCTGAACCTCTTTTGTGGCTCCTGACTCTGCCCAGGCTACCTCTGTACTCGTGAACTCTGTCCTACATTCAGCGCGGCCCCTCGCGCTCAGCTCAAGCCTGCTTTCTGCCAAGACTGACTATAACCTTCGAGTTATCTGTTCCGCTCCCCGAGAATACATTCCTGCCTACTAGATCCTGTAAACATCCTCTCCAGCTGCAGAGCCAAAGGGCCGACCTGTCTTAATGCAAGTAATTCATAGCCTCCGTTGCCATGCTTCCAAGGAAGGCCCCGAGCCCCCACGCTCTACATGTAGACACTCAGGCGCTCATACACGCATCCACAGTTAGCATAGAATAGCTTCTGCCCTAGAGACCTTTTCGCCCAGATAGTATAGTTCCTAAAACATCAGATATCAGATATGATAGAGGTACAAGTTGATCTGACATACCAGACTTCTGTCTCTTTCCGTCAGTGTAAATGTCAAGTCCCCTGCACCCCGTCAATCACACGTCATGCAGCTGCGCGCGCTCATCTATCCCTTCTGACACCCCTGTGGTGGTCAGAACATGATATCCTGATTCCTTTTTGAGGAATAAAACCCTTAGAAACTCTAACACCACGGACTCTGTTTTCTTTCATTTCCGATTGAGTTATTATTGATTAAGTACTTACCTGCATAGAAATTAAGAGAGTAAATTAATTATTTACGTCAGTTATCAGACCATACAATTCGAGGCATTCCATACCGAGGAAAGTATTCCTTCAGCAGGATTTTTGCAGTAGACAGGGCCGTATTGTCTTTAAGAGGGTAGGCTTCAATCCATCGGGAGAATGCGCAAACCACAACTAAAACGTATTTCAGGTTATTGCATCTCTCCATATGGATGAAGTCTAGCTGGATTACTTCAAAGGGATATGAAGGGGGAGCAAAATGGCCAGGAGGTGTAGGGGTCCCCTTTCCAGGATTGTATAACATGCATATCATGCAGTTCTTCACCAATCTCTCAGCACATTTCGTAATACCATCATTCTTCCACACAGGAGACAACAACTTACAAATACCTTTCGCACTAATATGTGCTAACCCGTGTGCCATTGTCACAACAGCCAGCACATACGCATCCGGCAACATCCACCTCTTGTGTTCCGACAAATCGACCCAGCAACCATTCGCATCCAATTTTCCCGTACTCTCTTTCCACTTCGTCTTTTCAGTCTCGGTGGCCTCATTCTGAATTGCTTTCACGCTCTCGATAGTGTCCTCACACATGCTAGTCTCTGTAGGCCACCTAACCGAACTCGTCACATACATCCTAGTGCTAAGGTTCCGGGCAGTCTCCTTAGCAGTCTCGTCCGCGAACGCATTACCACGACCAACATCATCCGTTACCTTACGGTGTGCACTACATTTAACAATCGCTACCTGCTTAGGCAACGTAAGTGCATCCAAAAGATCATTCACAAGCTGTCCATGCTGAATCTTCGTACCATGCGACGTCAGAAAACCTCTCTCTCTCCACAATCGTCCAAAGCTATGAGCGACGCCAAAGGCATATTGGCTGTCGGTAAACACATTCACTCGTTTCCCTTTCGCCAACACACACGCTCTAATTAGAGCGATCAGCTCTGCAGCCTGGGCAGAGTTCTGATTCAATCTTGCAGTTTCCACAACAGTATTCAACGTTACAACAGCATACGCAGTAGTCACATCACCATTCGGCAATTTAAAACATGAACCATCCACATACAAAGTCCCATCGGGATCTTCCAAAGGAGTGTTTTTAAGGTCCACTCAACCTTTTGTTTCCTCCTCAGTCCTTAAATAGCAGTCATGGGCTGCTATTTCATCTGACTCTGCACTTATTGGCAATAAAGTCGCCGGGTTCAGGACATTACAGCGTTTTATCTGAATATGACTTGCCAACAACGTCAGCTCGTACCCTGACAACCTCGCACTCGTCAAGTGCTGAGTTTTCGTACGATTCAGAAGAGTGTCAACTGCATGCGGAACCATCACCGTAAGCATATTATCCATGACCAATCCTGCTGATTGTCGGATGGAGACCGCGGCTGCCGCCGTTGCTCTCAAACAACTCGGCAATGCTCTAGCTACCGGGTCCAAGGTCGAGGAAAAATATGCGCATGGACGCTGCTTATCACCGAAAGGTTGCATTAAAACACTCAAAGCACAACCTTCCCTCTCGTGAACGTATAGTGTAAACGGCTTACTATAGTCAGGAGTACCTAACACAGGAGCCGAACACAATGCGTCACGCAATTCAGAAAAACTTTTCTGACATTCATCCGTCCATGGTAAAGGAGTTGAAACATCCTTGCACGTAAGAGCCACCAATGGTTTCGCTAACAATGAAAAATTTGGAATCCACTGTCTGCAGTATGACGTGATACCTAGAAAGGCACGCACATCTCTTTGGGTTGTTGGCACGGATATGCGCGCAATTGCTGCAATTCTTTCTGGGGTCAACCTTCTTCCCTCCTTTGACAATAAGTGACCTAGGTAGGTTACTTCTTGACAACAATATTGAAGCTTAGAAGGAGACACCTTGTGATGTAAGTCACAGAGATGCTGCAACAACGAGACAGTGGCAAGTTTGCAAATGTCCTGAGTATCTGCAGCCACCAATAAGTCGTCAACATATTGGATCAAGGCCGCACCAGCCGGCAACACAAACGCATCCAGTTGACCCTTCAAGGCTTGACTGTAAATAGATGGACTTTCACAGTAGCCCTGAGGAGCGCGTTTAAACCGGAAGCTGCGACCACCAAGAGAGAAACCGAAAAGGTCTCTGCTTTCCTCGGCAATCGGAATGCTAAAGAAAGCATTCTTCAGATCGATCACCGAGAACCATGATGCAGAAGCTGGAATCAGAGTCAGGAGCGCCGTGATGTCAGGCACAACAGGGAACTGAGGAATCACAATTTTATTTACCTCCCGTAGATCGATAACAAAACGATAAACAGGTGGTTTAGAAGGATCGGTACGTTTCAGAATAGGCAGTACAGGGCTATTGCACACGTTTCCCCGAGTCTCCTCAATGACATCATTCTCGATCAAATCATAGATGATCGCCAACAATGCTCGTTCACCATCAAGGGAGATACGATACTGGGGAATACGTGGCAATCGCACATTAGATTTCAAATGGACAACATAAGGGGAGATGTCGAGTAGGCCCACGTCATTGGGACCTGTTGCCCACAAAGATGCAGGAAGAGAACTCAATTCCGGTGGAAGCTTATCGAGAGACAAGTACATAGGCGAGACAACTCTCTCGCCCAACGTAAGCTTAACTCCCGCAGAAGAACAATACAAAGTCGCATACAGACGTTTTAGCAAATCCAGGCCCAAAAGATTTTCACCACACCCAGTAGTCAAAATCAGCGGAGCTTCAAGCTCACGTGGCCCAATTGTGAGTCGCAATGGGCACGAGACCGGATTGCTAACAGGGGCGCCAGAGAATCCAACGGAAACATTTGTTAAGCCAGACAAAGGTGCGCCAGGGAGTTTCGAATGCATGATGGAACTTTTCGCTGCACCAGTGTCCAACAGAAAAGGCTCAACGACGCCCGAGGTGGCAACTGCGACGTAAGGCCCTCTCTGATCAACCGGAACTGATACCACTCCCTCTCCTTGTCTACGGCTGTCCTAGTAATTACCGTCGTCAGTTCCATGATCGACGTAATAATCATCCACATTGTACTGCGCAGATCGTCCTTGCGATGATCCACGTTGATCAAAACAATTGTTAGAATTTGACGAATCATCTGACCGATCATTGGGAGCACCACGACCTCTACCACGTGATGTCTGCTGAGAACCACCACGACCTCCTCTAGACGTGTTACCACTATTACGCTCATTTAAAACAGAACAATTGAATTTTAAGTGACCCTCCTGTCTACAATAGGCACACTGATTGTACCCTAACGATGATCTCTGCGAAGAGGAGTCATTTCGAGATTGCGACCTATTAGATTGCGGCTGCGATCGATTACGTTGTTGCGAATCATTCTGATTCGAACGCGGAGGATACGCTTGTTGCAACAACACTTTAGTTTTAAGTTCTTTCGTCTTTTTATCGGCACGATCATTCTCTTCTTTCTCCCTATTCTCATAATATTGTGCCGTAGCCAATGTTTGAGCAGAAGTAGAGACAGCCCACGCACTCTCAGAATTTTTTAATTTATTGCTCAAGTCGGGCAATAAGTTTGAAACAAATTTATCCACAAACAACCGCTGACAACCCTCAGTACTCATATCCTGACCACTATGGTCAATGAATGCCTCCTCAAATCTCGTAAAGAAATCGGAGACACTCTCGTCTTTCTTCTGTCTGCAAGCTGACAACTTGTCCCAGTTCACCCTCATAGCTGGCATAAGCGTTTTCATTAAGGTAATGATTCTCTGAGGGAGAGCAGTAATGAGCTGTTCAGGCTTAGCCCCACCAGTTTGTAGTGCGTCTGCCGCAACAAGAGCAGCCCAATCTCCACCTAATTCGTTTGCATGATTTTCCTGACGAATCTTAGCCCATACCGGTTGCGGTACAACATTGCCAAACAACATATCGATATCGGCAAGATTCATTATCGTAGCATCTACAAGCTGCGACAATTCCTTGTAATACCCTGCAGGATTTTTGCGAGGGTCAGGCAAAGATTGCTTTACCTGCAACACTTCCGATCGTTTCCATGGGAGATGTATCCATACTCTCTGGAAATGTGGCAGGACGGCAGGGACGGCAGCAGCATCACCTGGCATCCACACTGGTGGAACTTCACGCATAGGAAACTGACCAGACGAATCCAACTGTCTCTCAACATCCTCAACGAACAATGCTTGGGGTATTGGAGAGGGATGGAGAGATAACAATTGCTCGACAGCACGTCGAACATTAGTATCCACTATCATTCCGCTCGAGAACTGAAGCTGTAGATTAGTCAAAGCGGCCAATACATCTTCCGATGCATTAGCCGATATTTGGTCACGCAGAACTTTACACATTTCTTCGAAGACATATCTTTGTGTCGGTATATTGAATTGACAAAACGTCTCAAGCACAGTATGTGGAGGATTTCTAAAAGGGTGCGTCATCCACCCCATCGCCATATTATACAACGCAGCACGTTCCCTATTACCGGGAAGTTGGCTACGTCTTCGGGGACCGTCCGAACCAGCGGACTCAAGAATAGGTCCAAGAGAATTAAAGAAGCTAGCAGCAACAGAAGGAGTACGGCGTCGAGTAGTTGGAGAAGTATATGATAGAGTAGAAACAAGAGAAGGAGTAGGAACAGAAGAAGCAGTAGGAGTAAGTAGAACCGGAGCAGTAGCGGGAGCAGGAGTATGTGGAAGCACAAGCGAAGGAGCAGTAGGAACAGCAATAGGCAAGGGAGCAGGAACAGCCGGAAGAACAGGTAGAGGAGCAGGTAGAGGAGCAGGGACAGGGGGAACCACAGGAGCTGCGGTACCCTGTGCGTACGGAGGTGGTGATTTCATAAGATAGGACATTAAAGGATCCTCAACTAATTCTTCCTTTTTATCCGACTCCGTTGGCAAAGCGGGATAACATTTATCTATAGACATACGCTGAAGCCTATCAAATACTTCCTTTTCCTTTTCCTCCTTATCACGCTGAAACTGCTCTGCTTTCTTTACAATAGTAGCAACACCATCTCTCTGATTACGTTTAGTCTGTCTGATCTCTTTCTGTCGGGCTTCTTTACGCCACAACCGAAAGGCATCAAACATGGCCGGCCTTGACTTTTTCTTAAACAATTTTGCCTCGAGGTTATCTAGAATGGGGGTCTCAAAACTACCGTGAGGTGGCCAACTAAGGACACCGTCTTTTTTAGTATAACGAATCCAATATTCATTAAAGGTAATCGGACCTAACCCGTGCTTACTGTAAAGCTCATAAGTTGGAGTTCCAACCGGAGGTATCGGACACGAGTCCTCCAGTCGGGAATCCGCACCACAACGTCTGAAACAACTGAACAAAGTACCACGACCAGGCATCTTGCACACTAGCCGAGTTTCACAAACGTCAAGGGTTACGGGATTTACCAAGTCCCAGCAAAGAGCGAAAACCCTCGGTTTTTGGCGACTGCAGACGTCAAATAACACAACAAAGAACCAAGTACTAAGAACCACAAATGCAATGGAACCATGCAACAACTAAGAACCACAACCAAGGACTCTGGGAGCGACCCACTAATACTTAACTCAAGGATCGATGGCGTCACCAGGAAGGCCCGTCAATCGTCTCGCTGTACCAAGGTCTACGCCAGGCGCCAAAACAGGTCTACAGTCAGGGCAGCAGTCCGTCAGGAGGCGGGAATCTTCGCGGGAAAAGTCGTCGGGCCACTTATTTCGACAACAGGATCGATGAAGCGGGGTGCACCTTCCCTCGGAGATTTCACACGAAGTTCCTCACGATCGTCGGGCTTGGACCGGTACCACTGATGCAGCCCCACGTTGGGCGCCAACTGAAGGACTGGGTTATTTAAGACCCAGCGGTGCCAGGGGACAACACCTGAAACCTTCGTGGGTTACCTGTTCCGGCGTACAAATGACAGAGACACGGGACACTTCCTTCGGCGTCAAAGATTCGAGGTTTATTTACTGCAGGGAACACAGAAGTCACGAGAAGTACAACGGGTGTAGGTTCTGAGAGACTGCTTCAATTTGCTACTGTGGATCGCTCCTTTTTATACACGTTTCTCTCATAGTTTAACATGGTACACAAAGGTTTACAACTTGGTTCCCATAATTATCCCCGAGAGGGGTCGCTTTGATGCATTCAAGGTCCGGAACATAAGTACAGAAACATTTGGCGGTTCCCAACTGTAAAAACCCATCTTCCCACCATTAGTACATTCCAATCGGCAGTAAACAGATCAAAGAAGGAACAAGAACAGGTGTAGAGGAAGGCAGATACAGGGGGGAGATCGGAAAGGGTGTAAAAGGGGTGGTATCGGGAAACACGAGCTACAGGCATCAAAGGGACGTGCCTAATGAGATGCACGGCTGAGACAATAGTCCGGCACGGCAAGATGAGCCTCGAGCGGGGCCATCTGCCTTACAGTATCATCCCCCTCATCATAAAGACACTTTCAAAGGAAACGTGTCTTCCGCAAGAGTCTTGGGAATCCCAGGGTCGCGAAGCGGACAACGTCCGTTCGCTGGCTACTTGAGGGCAAGAAACAAAATGGATGCCATATCTAAGATGGAACCCGTGGGTACAGATATATAACCCACGAAACAGACGAACGGTTTAGGTTAGCACAGCGAAACTGCGCACACCCACTAAACTCGTCATTTGCGGTTCGTAGATACCAGACTCGACCATATTCGTGCGAGTCGAAAACACCACTTACGATCGTCACGGAACCTCACCGTTCCATGCATCCATGTGATCCAACCACCAAAGAAGTTCTGATCTGGCTTCCGTGGACAAAGAAATGAGTTCCGAGTACGGCAGACCCTTGCGAAGATGAAACGCTTTTAGTCTCTGGAGAGCCCTGTAATGAAGCGGGCCTGGAAAAATGGCCTGGATCGATGAAGACAGTAAGCCCACTATCCTGGCCAATTGACGGAGAGAAATCCGGTCCCGACGAAGGACCTTGCGAATCTCCTTCTTGATCTTGGTGATCTTTTGAGAAGGGAGATGTAGCGTTGCATCCGTCGTCCTTATCAGAAAACCGAGGAAAGTCATTTCCTGTTGAGGGACTAAGTCTGATTTCTGGGCGTTGATGATGAACCCCAGAGATTGAAGAAGAGATATGGTAATCTGAAGATGGTGCAGAAGAAGATCCTTGGACTGATTCATTAAAATAATATCGTCCAAGTAAATTATTAGAGGAATTCCCATGGTGCGAAGATGTTCTACAACGGGTCTCAGGAGTTTGGTAAAACACCATGTTGCTGAGGAAAGACCGAAGGGGAGTGTACGAAACTCGTGGACCTGACCCCTCCAGACAAACTGGAGGAATCGACAATGTGGAGGGAAAATTGGAACCGAAAGATAGGCGTCCTTCAGGTCCAAACGTATCAACCAGTCGTTCTGAAGAAGAAGGTCTCTCAATAGATGAATGCCCTCCATCTTGAAATGTCTGTAAATCAGCCATTCGTTGAATGAACGAAGGTTGATGACTGGTCTGAACCCTTTGTCTTTCTTCTCGACCAGAAAGATGTTGCTGAGAAAGCCGTTTGGATGAAGAGAAGATGGAATAACGGCGCCTTTTAGCAGCATAGCCTGAACCTCTAAATCTATGAGCTCCTGGTCTGCGTGTGAAAAAAACAGTGGACGGGGTCGCGAGAGTTGAACGGGGAACTGTAAAACTCTATGCGAAATCCCTGAACAGTTTCCAGAACCCAAGGATCTGATGTGAGAGCCGACCAGGCCTGAAGAAACATAGCACTCCTTCCCCCCAGACGTACCGGAGAAATGATGGAAAAGCTTACCGTTGAATCCTTTGGAGTTGAATTGATTGCCACCACGTCCTCTGCCTTGGCCTTTGCCACCACGGGACGGATAGAAGGAACCTTGACGTCCGTCGTTCCATCCATTGTTCCTCCTGGGCTGACCCTTATTGGGGCCTTGTTGGAACTGGCGGCCGGAAGAGCGACCCCTGCCTCTGCCGGCCCCGCCAAAAACCTTCTTTGGAAACATCTTTTTCATTGAAGCCTGTGCTTTATCTAAGGTGGAAAAAGTTGCCACAAACTTCCCAAGTTCTTTTACAAAAAGGTCACCGAACAAGGCACCTTGCGCCACTGAACCTGCCTCAGAAGAGGATAACTCACCAAGCTTGGGATCAATTTTTAATAAGAGTGACCGACGACGCTCCGCAGAGAGAGCACAGTTGGCATTGCCAAGGAGACACATAGCCCGCTTTGCCCAACCCGCTACGTCATCAACTGGGAGTGGCATACCAGTCTCTTTGGAGCGTTGGGAAAGCTCAATGATTTTCGCAAGGGGACCTACATCATCCAACAACTTGTCCTGACAAGCTTTCCAGGATCTATCTATCCCTTTTTTAGGGTCTTTCACGTATTTGGCAAAAAACGTGCATAGTTTTGGGTCAATCTCAGGAGTAGCCGCCTCCCTATTAGGAAGAGACAGGCGTGGACACTCCGAGCGTAGACGCAATCGCACGTCCTGAGAGAGCGGTTGCCGAAGCTTAGCGGCTACGTAGTCCGCCGTAGATTTCTCGGGAACCCACTCCGAAGAACGGGGTCTGAAAATAGTGGTAGGGTCAAACATGTCTGGGGGAACCAGGTCACCTTCTCCACAATCTGAGACATTAGATTTAGGGCGCCAAGACCTACTAATATCCGACATATCTTCGGAGGATTCATCCTCATAGTCATCAGCATAGTCATCCTCATCATCTACTCCCTCTAGGGGAAACCCTTCTTCCGGGTCAAGGTCCTTAGTGGTAGCACCACCAATATCCCCGGGTGAGTCATCCCCCTGGAGGGGTGCGCTTCTTAGCGTGCGCGCACTATTATGAAATACCTCAGCAAGTCTGCTGAAGCCTTCCAGGTGCCCCGCGTCACGCTTTTTGGCCGTGCATCGAAGTACCGAGGATACGCCACTGGGCCCAGCCCCACTGTCTCCCAAAATGCCTGAACCGGTTTTAAATACATGGGCAGACAGTTTATTGACGCTGTCCTGCAGAGGTGCCAGTGCCTGGGCAATAGCCGAAGACAGGAGTCTGTCCACCTCTGCAGGAGGGCGCAATAAAGGCTGCTGAGGCTGTTCAGAATCAACAGCTACATAATCATGTTCCTGACGAGACTGCATTTGTGCAGAAGACTGGGCACCCATAAAACGAAACACACCCCAATCTAATTATGAGGGGGGTTCCCCAACACAGGCACCAAAAGGCCACACAAATTGAAAAGTGTTAGAACAACTCGTCAAATATTAAATGACTGAGAAGGCCAAATTTAAATATGACAGAAATCAGTCACCAAATAATGTCCTGCCGCTAGAAGGCAGCGTCAGTGTGGGGAACGAGGCAATTCTACAAAAGCGAAGCGCTAAGCCTCTACGCATGTTCACCACAAGTGCGGAGAAAGCTCTGTGGAGAAAGCCGGTCAGCGTCTGAGGAGACGACGCTAGAGACCGCGCACGCGCGGAACAGAGACGCTCGGGCCAGAAGCCTACTGCATCGATAAAACCAATCAAAAACCACTTGCAGAGCAAGGCAACAATCCAAATAGAATATAGAAACCCAACAAAAGCTGTCACAACAATATTCTCAAACTGTCACGCCACAAGAATAAGCTGAGAGAAAAACGGGACTTATCTTGATGCTGGAGCAATGGAGAAAGAGGAAGGAATACCGACGTAGGATTCCTTTATGCTGTTGCATGGACTGTGATTGGATATTGTGTTATCATGCCTACCGCTGCCATGTTGGTTAGGGTAGTTTCATGGATGATGTTTTTTTCTTTATTCTTTTAACGTGCTGTCCAATAAAATGGAGAAAGGACAAACAAAATCCTTGCCTCCGCTTCCTGACATAGAATACTGTAACCACTTGAAGCAGCAATGAATGAGGCACTGCAATTGAATATGACCTGACTGCTGAATATCACATTGACACACTAGGACTATTCAACATGGATCACTATAGGTCTGGTGAAAATATTGTGTATTAAAACACGAGCAATAACTTTGTTTTTGTGAATTATGCCTGGAGCACTGTATATTGAGAAAAAAATGCCCCACTTTATACATCTGCCATATGATCCATCCCAACCACATAAGACTTTCTTCAGTTTTCGAAGAGAGATTGGGCACAAAACCAAAGTGAGAAGTACAATCTTGATGACCGCTTTAAGATGGCCACTGGTTTTAACTTTTTATCCAAAGGAAATAGAACTCCCTGCAGCTAATCAGGCATGCAGGTGACGTCACAGTCCTGTGGCGCACTCTGCCATGCCACGCTCCAAGTTGTGAACTGACCTGATGTAGTAAGATTGCTGCTGCTCATCTCCTCTTTCTAGAGGAAATCGATGTCAGGTGCCCCTTGCGCATCCGCTTCCTCTCGCTTAATCCGAATCCTTCCTTTGCTCTACAAGCGGGAACCAGTCAGCTGGGCAATCTATGAAGCGGCTCAGTTTTGACGCAGTCCGACGACAACAGGTACGTGTCAAAATAACATCGCCTACCAAAAATTAACTCCACGGCAGCCAAGCGATCTTGTTGCATGCCAATGTGGGTTCTGTAAGTCTAGGGCAAAGACAGTCTGCTCGTTACCACATGTAGTAAGTGTTGTGTCCTGCAGGAAGGGAATGACTGCCCTAGGGGTATTAATATGGGTCCTACACTCCGGGGCATCTAGGTCGGACTAGGCCTGACACGTGGCCCTAGAAATAACTGAGACGGACACTGGGAATAACTTGGCGGCTCGGTCTGCGCGCATCAGAATGCGTGCGTGCGTGCAAAACCTCTTTTTATTATAGGGAGTCACATGACTGGCACGCTACACGCCCAAGGCGTCGGGGGCGTGCCTCCTGGAACATAACATTCCTCCTAAAACAAGGAAAAACGAAAACAGCAAAAACTCAAACATTTTTAAACAGTCTCATATAACATTTCTCTGTGGACGCATTCAATGTCCCCTGATTGCAGTCTACTATCTTTATCTAGACATTCAGTAGGAACAGTCTTACGTGAAATAGTCGCGTAGCCAGCAGGAGGGGGTGGGATTATTTCTCAGCCGTTGCTGCGACCCCCTTTGACTCAGCATTTCCGCTCCCACTCCCGAGGCGGGCCCTGGCGCCTCTCTGTCGGCCCCCTCCGGATCTGGAGCCTCCTCGAGGGCCTCCGCGTCACCTCCCACTTCTTCACTCGCTGCTCTCAGATCGCTACTTGGACTGATCTCATGACTGGGTGTTGATCCAGCACAGGATGTGTTAGTTGCAGTTTCAGTTCTGTCAGCACTCCACAGAGGTTCAGATTCTGTAGCTGTTGAATGGAAATGTTTGAAGTGAGATACATTGCGAGTTACTGTCTCTCGTCCACGGATCACAGTGAGACGGGTGCCCTTCACTCCGATCACTCGCCACGGTCCTTTCTCATAGTTAAGTCTGAACTTGCCACTAGTTGTTCGGTTGCGAAGAAGCACCGCATCTCCCTGTTTGAACTGGGGTAACACCGCCCGTCTTTTCTGGCTGATCTTGGCGAATGCAGTCCTTCTTTTCTTCGCGATGCTCTCCTCATTCACCACCTCAGGTGACCACTGTGGGTGATGAGGAATGGAGTCAGCCACCACTCGTCCTAGGAGAAGATGTGCCGGGGCTACCCCCGTTGTGGAATGCGGGGTCTGGCGGTAACTTCGGAGAAAAGTGAAGATGGCCATTTCCACTGACTGTCCCTTATCGTGAGCAATGCAGATAACTTTATTTAGAGTTCTCATAAACCTCTCGGCCTCTCCATTGGCTTGAGGCCACCTGGGTGTTATGCGTCAATGACGGGTTCCAAGAGATGACAGATAGGTGGCCAGGTCTTGCCCTTGAAATGGGGGCCCGTTGTCCGTGCGGAGCTCCCTCATGGCTCCGTGAGTGGCAATGATTTTCTCCATTTTCGGGATCACACAGTCTGTGCTTGTGCTTGCCACGATTTCTACTTCTGGATATTTTGAGTGGTCGTCTATCATCACCAGCGTGTGTCTTCCATCCGGGAGACTGCCAAAATCCATGCTGACCCGCTCCCAGGGTCTTTGGGGTCGGGGCTCTACGATGATGGGGGCCTCCCGGGGAGCGTCTCCCGTGACCTGGCAAGCAGCACACGACCTCACCATGTTCTCCACCATGTCGTCCATGAGGGGAAACCATACTTTTGTTCGTAGCCGGGCTTTAGTCTTGACCATCCCCTGGTGGCCCACGTGTGCTAGTTGTATCACTTGACCCGTGAGGGCCGTGGGTATTACCAGGCGATGTCCTCGCAGTAGACATCCCGCATTGTCCTCATTGAGCTCCTCCCTGACATGGTACATGCTCTCCATGATTTTTTTGAGCCTCTGGGGTGAGCGCCTTCCAGCTCTCCTTGGCCTTGTGCCAGTTTGCCGTCCGAAGTATGTCCTTGGCTCGCTGTATACAGTCATCTTGGGCTGTGGCGTTTACAACGTCCTCCAAAGAGATGGGGCGCGGGCATGACCTTGCCACTACCCACTTTACATATGCTTCCGTCTCTTCCGCCTCATCCATTTCCTCCGGAGTGGCTGGCCGGGGATGACGAGATAGATAGTCTGCCGGATTCTTCGCTCCAGGTTGGTACTCAATGTTGCAGTTATATTCCAGCAGTTGCAGTAGCCACTTTTCGATTCGTGGGGGCGGCTTTGATGAAGTCCATGAGAATAGAGCCACTAGTGGCTTGTGGTCTGTTACCACTGTGAATGGCTTCCCATAGACATACAGGTGGAAGTGCCGACATCCCCAATGAATTGCAATTGCTTCCTTCTCGATTTGCGAGTATCTCTGTTCTGTGTCCGTGAGGGACCTACTGGCGAAAGCAACCGGAGTCCAATCTATTTCATCCCTCGACCTTTGCATTAGCACGGCTCCCAGCCCCGCCGGTCCGGCATCCACTGCTATGAGTGTGGCCTTTGGAGGGTCAAAGAAGGCCAGTGTGGTGTTACTAGAGAGGGAAGCCTTGATGTCTTGGAAGGCTTTCTCTTGCTCCGATCCCCAGGTCCACGGTGTGGAGTCCTTTGTGAGCTTACGCAGCGGGAGAGTTAGGTTGGCCAGGTCTTTGATGAAGCGGCCACAGTAGTTCACCATGCGAAGAAAACTCCTGACTTCTGTAACTGTCGTGGGTGGTGATGCGTCTTTGATGTCCTTTACTTTGTCCGGGTCCGGGTTGACACCATCAGCCGAGAAGACATATCCGAAGAACCCTATTTTGGGCCGCAAGAATTCGCACTTGTCTCGATGAAGTGTGAGCCCCGCGCTTCGGAGCCTGCGAAATACTAGCGTCAGACGGTGATTATGTTCTGGGATGGTGCGAGCATGTACCATTATGTCGTCGCTGACATTTATCACCCCGGGAATGTCGGCAATCAGCTCCTGAATGAAATTTTGGAACACCTCAGCCGCGCTGGAGACCACAAAACTGAGTCTGGCATATCTGCGGAGCCCAATGTGTGTGGAGAAGGTAGTAATGTTTCTTGACTCTTTGTCCAACACCAGCTGATGGTATCCCGCACGGAGATCTAGCTTTGAGAACCAGCAGGCCCCAGCCATTTCCCCAATTAGGTCATCTATTGTGGGGGTGATGTGGCGCTCCCGCTTGATGGCAGTGTTTGGGAGGCGCATATCCACGCAAATCCGGACCGCTCCTGGCTGTTTCGGTTTCCGGGTGACCACAATGGGCGAGACCCAGGGGGTGGGGCCTGAGACCTTCTCGATGATTCCGGCCGCTTCCAGCTTGTGTAGTTCTTCTTCCACTAGCGGCCGAAGATGGAATGCAATGCAACGGTGTCGCAAGGCTACTGGTTGTACTGTGGGGTCCACGTGTAGATGTATTTCTCGACCCTTGAAACATCCAATGCCCTCAAATAGGTCTGGGAAGTTCATGAGTAGTTGTTGCACCGACTCTTCGTGGACTCCAAAAGCAAATGTAACCACTCCCAAGTCATCGGCTGTTCTGCAGCTCAGTAGCATGCCTTGTCCTTCTTCCGACACGAATATGTTGGCTCTTGTGACTTTGTCCCCATGGCAGACTGCCGCTCGAAATTTTCCTCGGATCCGGAGTGGAATATCTTGTCCGTAGGCAAAAACGGTGATTGGGGTGGGGCTGAGGATTGGAGGTGTAGTCATGTTTCTATAGAGTGAAGCGCTCATAAGATTTATAGACGCACCCGTGTCCACCACCGCCATGATCTCCTGGTCCGCCACTTGGATAGAGCATTGAGGCAGAGTTCTGGTACGCCGTGTGGCGGTGCCGATCATGTGCACTTTGTGCACGGCCCGCTCCTCCTCTTCGTCGTCATCCATGTCGCTGTTGCTTGGGTCACCTTCCACAACAGTCTGCACGGCTTGGCGTGGTTTGCGGAACCTCTTCGATCGGCACACCTTCTCGAAGTGGTTTATCTTGCCACATCCGGAGCATCGTTTGCCTCGTGCCGGACATTCTGGCGCTGGGTGGCGCGGGCCTCCGCAATATCCACATGAGTGTCCGGATGCCCCCCTTGTGTGGGTGTCGTTCTTTTGTGCCACTTAGATGGTGTCTGGACCTGTAGCTTATTGACCGGTTCCGCCTTCACCGTAGCTTGTAGTGCAGCCTCCATGTGTGCCGCCCTGGCTTTGGAAAGCTCTTTCGTGCGGCCGAGGGTGAGAATGTCGGGCAGTGGCTTCCCTGATTCTTCCAGAATTCTCTCCCTCAGTTTGGCAGAGGCGCAGCCCTGTATGATTTGTCCTCTGATCTCCTCCGTGATGTCTTGGAACCCACACGTTAGCGCCAGCTTCTTGAGTCTGGTGTGGTAGGCGTCCAGTGACTCTTCCGGCAGTTGCCGGACTTGTCGGAATACAAAACGTTCGTAGTCCTGATTCGCCATGGGCTCAAAGTGTGCATTGAGGGCATTGATCAGTGTGTGATGAGTCTTGGAGGTCGCCTCTGTGAGTGTCCGAGCAATGGAGTGAATGTCTTTGCCGCCAAGGTGGAGGACCATGGCGCGTTTTTGTTCCTTGTGGACTTTCGTGGCTTCGAAGAATACTAAGAGCCTGTCCACCCACTCCTTCCATTTTGGGGCGAGAGTTGAGGGCGCACCCTCCACCACAAACGGTTCAATGGGCGGAATGGTAGCCATCGCCCCGGACGCGCTTGATCAGGCCCATAGCCGGCCGGGGTGACACCGGAGTTGGTGCACGAAGGAAGTTGCTGATGACCTTGGTCTTGTGTGGACGTGTTGGTGCCTGTGAGCAGGCTGGCCGGTGGCCACGGCGTACGCCCCAGTGAGGTCAGGAGAGCGCGTGCGACCGGCGCTCCGGCCTCAGGCAGAAGTGGTGCGCCTCGGGACAGGTGGGCGCTACGTCCCCTCGAGCTGCCAGGCAGCACCGGGCGCCTCCCTGATCGTCGAGCTAGGCGGGCCGAGGTGCGCTTCACGCACGTGCCGTGGGGACCAGTGCAGCACCAGCCGGGGAGGCCCTGCGGGAGAAGTTCGGCACACGGCCACTCGTGCCACGATGCGCAGCAGGTCAGCACCGGGCGGCGCGGCTCACCTTCAATGTCCCAAGGGTGGACGTCTCCTCTCCAAGCGCAGTGCGTGGCGGCGTGTGAGATGGCAAGGCACGAGCACCACGAGCCACAGGCAAGGCTCGCAGCCGCCTCACAAGAGAGTGGGCACACACACACCCCAAGCGAGGAGTCGGCAACCACCCTCGTCGCCAATTGTTGTGTCCTGCAGGAAGGGAATGACTGCCCTAGGGGTATTAATCTGGGTCCTACACTCCGGGGCATCTAGGTCTGACTAGGCCTGACACGTGGCCCTAGAAATAACTGAGACGGACACTGGGAATAACTTGGTGGCTCGGTCTGCGCGCATCAGAATGCGTGCGTGCGTGCAAAACCTCTTTTTTATTATAGGGAGTCACATGACTGGCACGCTACACGCCCAAGGCGTCGGGGGCGTGCCTCCTGGAACATAACAGTAAGTGGTTGACACAGTAATAGCAATAATTGACATATTTATTGTTGAGCAAGTTACATAACCAAGCCCTGGACCGCTCCAGGCAGAGTACATCTCCTCACCGCAACGGACAAGTTAAGAACCTTATCAACCGCACATTCCACTATGGAATGAACGGAACACAGAGTGCAATCCCTCCAAATGCATTACATAAACAGAATACTACACTCTGCTTTTCTGACGATTGCTAAAATATCTTTAAGCTCAACATCACCATTTTTCCACAATCTATCTTGAATAGCAGGATCAATAATGTGCATAACAATTCGGTCTCTAATAAACTGTTCTTATAGGTGATAAAATTTACAATCATCTACAAGTTTAGTGAGTGCATCAACTGTTTCATTCACTTCCTTTTTTCTTTGAAAAAAATTCTAACAATGCCCATACAAATTTTAGGTGAGAAATGATTGTTAAAATCCGTCAGTACTAGATAAAAAACATTAACATCACCCCCACCTGATGTTTTAGTCATATGTCCATATACATTAAGACCTTCAGGGCCCAGAGAATGTAGGAAAATCTTTTTTTTCTGTGCCAGAGTCATTTTACCATCTTCATCTATGGTTTCCAAGAAATTTAGAAAGTAGTCCTTCCAGTCTACCCATTTCATGCAAGGGTTACTTCCTGCTGGCTAAAACGCTTGTGTGATCTGTAATGTGAAATTTTGTACTGCCATGAAGAATTATGAGCATTAAATTAACACCATCGCTGCTGATGGTATCCTTCTCCTGTGCTGGGCCCTAATGAAAATGGGTGTGGTCATGAGGAGCTCAGCTCGTCATGAGGACACAAGAGGTATACCTCATGACGAGCTGAGCTCGTCATGAGCATCGAAGGGGTTAAGGAATAACACAGTACAAAATTACCAAAGTAATGAGCAAACAGCATCCGTTGTTCACCTGAGAAGGACTAGTTCGCTGTGATAAATAAAATGTACCAGAAGAATAAAGTACCTTTATTTGAAGTAAAACTGTTATTTTCTTTAATAACAAGCTGGAAATTCCATAGTACAACACTCCCAATGAAGAGTTGTCATCCAAGATGGAGGCACGCTGGACCTGAATAGTGTGACCTCGCAAAGTAAAATGAAGGAGCATTGCGTTCCACATGCGTTGAACAGTGCTGGTAATAATGTGTGACGGAGATCCGTACAGCCAATAAATAATAAAATCCAAACAAAGATGGAGGCACGCTGGCATGGGTAGCGTGACCTAGCAACATAAGGGAAATTGTTGTTGCGTTCTAAAGCACGGAGCAATGTAAGCGTAAAGGAATGCGAAAAGGTATAAAACAGCGTTCTGTTGCAGCCTAGTAACCTCCGATGGTTGCAAAAAATGCCGGCAAACGTCAGGTGGACTCAATTGAATCCTCAATGCAGCTTGAAAGATGCCGACTGCAACCATAGAAAAGATCCAAAGCAAGGACCTCATAACATGAAGGAATTCCTGTGGCACAAATGTCTTCAGCCAGGAAGGTTGTGGAATACAGATAATCCAAAAGACCTGTATGAAATAGTCAATGGTAGATCCAAATCATGTGAAATGCTGGAAACTGTGTATTCCAAATTGCACACAATTCAATGGGTTCCCTGGTGCTTCAACAGTGCTAGTCGCCAGTTTTGTAAAGATAAATCCGTGATCTAATGAAGTATTCATTGTAGTTGAAGCACCAACACAGGTATACACCTTCCTTGCTCTTGTCTTCTCAGCAACTGTCCTGAGATTCCATTGGAAGAAATCTGGAACACTCAAGACAGCACACTGAAGAACACATCACAAAAGATGCATATGCAAATACTTGAGGTTACATCATATTTGAAGGAAACTTACCCTACACAACAGTCATTTATCTAACCTTTAAAGTTATTCATAAATAGGAGATTACATCACATAAGGGGGATCTCAGACATGGACACATTTTTTGGGGCAAACGATTTGGCATTATTTCGCAATTTCTTGAACTTATAAACCATTAACTGGCATTTACACCACTTCAGGGAGATCTCAAAAGTAGTCAATCAATAGGAGTGTCATGGGGATATGAGGTAAGTCCGCCCCCACTCTACTCAACAACAACAATGTGGAGCCTTACCTATTTGCAACACCTATATACAAGACCTACTAGGGGGATTTGATATACCATCATTTTTCAAGTCCCATGTGTGTGTGAATTAGCACTAATCCCTTAGGTCAAGGTGTAAATTCTATATGTAAAAACGTCTCAACAGGCCAAAACTCACTGTGAAAAAATGTGGTGATTAGAGAGAGAGTGCCTCACGGTAGTAACACCCGAGGGGGTTCCTGGCTAGCAATTACCAGTCTACCCACTTCTCATCATCGGTCACTCTCTCTCTGTGTGATGTGTGAAGAAAGAAAAACAAAAATTACTGTGGTCATGAATGATACATAGTTTGTGAGGTGCACTAATAATGTACAAAAACCAATATGTGCACTATTCAAAGAATTCCATATATATATACACACCTAGAACCCCAAAGAGAACCAGAGCATTCGGTTCACAAAAATGAAATTAAAAATCTGATAAGGTTTGTTAGCTATTCAACTTTATTCCGGTGCTGCAAACCCTCCCAATTAAAAGATGGTTAACTGTATATCATACTCATTTGCTTAATGCCAACATGTTTCGTTGCTCAACATTCCAGCAACTTCGTCAGGGCAGTGTGGGGTTCACTAATATCGATCTTCACACTAAATCGATCAAAGGAACTGTGATAACAGTAAAAACACAGCAGTGAATTGACAACACCCCTTCATCCCAGGGTGCTCATTGAGAGCACGTTAAAACAACACATCGACTGCAACAGTCAAAATTGTTAATGCCATGTGCAAAGTTGATTAACCCCTTCACTGCTGGCCCGTTTCCGCCCCTGTGCTGTAAACAAATGAACAGGGGCGGGCCATGACGAACCCCAGCCGTCATCAGCACACGAGCACCGTAGTGCATGACGGCTGGGGTTCGTCATCAGCATGCAAGGGGTTAAGCTAGCAAACCTTACCCGATTTTTAATTTCATTTTTGTGAACCGAATGCTCTGGTTCTCTTTGGGGTTCTAGGTGTGTATATATATATGGAATTCTTTGGATAGTGCACATATTGGTTTTTGTACACTATTAGTGCACCTCACAAACTATGTATCATTCATGACCACAGTAATTTTTGGTTTTCTTTCTTCACACATCACACAGAGAGAGAGTGACCGATGATGAGAAGTGGGTAGACTGGTAATTGCTAGCCAGGAACCCCCTCTGGTGTTGCTACCGTGAGGCCTTCTCTCTCTACTCACCAAATTTTTTCACAGTGAGTTTTGGCCTGTTAAGACGTTTTTACAAATAGAATATACACCTTGACCTAAGGGATTAGTGCTAATTCACACACCCATAGGACTTGAAAAATTATGGTATATCAAATCCCCCTAGTAGGTCTTGTATATAGGTGTTGCAAATAGGTAAGATCTCAAAAGTAGCCAAGTCTATTTAAAAGGGGACTTGTAGAATATTTGTTTTATATGTGTTAAATATGTTTTAAATGTTATTCCCACCATCAAACTCCCAATAAAATGTCATAGAGAAACAAACTTATGTTGCCACTACCTTACATAGTCTGCATCTTGATTGAATGGCCTCACAAGTAGAATCTCATGGGTTGTTACATACAGGAAGAGGTTGTTTAGAAGACTTTTATACAACAGGACTACATGGTTTTAATGAAGGTTAATCATGTGTAGCTTTTAGAGTACTCTGCAGGCTTTTTGTATGGCTCCAAATGGGACATTTTCTGCCTGAATCATGGAGAACATAGACAACCAGCATTTACTTTTAAAAACAGGAACTCCAAAAGCAATATCCACAGGCATACACTTCATGTGAGGTCACCCAACAATTAAGACCATTAGATTAATTCGGTCAGTCCTAAAGTTGACCTCTTCAAACGGTATATTTAGGGTTGTTCTTTGTGGAACAGCCTCTGATCACTAGAGTTTTGGTGTTATTTGTCTTTTATATACCATTCCAAATCACACTCAGCTCAATGGATATGGCAACTTTCAGGATCAATCCATCCAACTGCTGTGCGTCCGCGCTGTCATGCAGCTTATGTGGTGGGAGACCCGGAAGCTCATTCTGAGCTCCACCTCCGCCCGCCTCTACTCTCTCCACTCAAATGGAAAGCTGTGGTGGAACGGGGAGCGAGCGGGGACAAGCGTTGGCAGGCTCGGTATGTGCAAAATGCCAATACTTCTTAAAACCAGCTAAAAGCAATTAAAAATCTTTAAAGAGACACAGCTCAATGGATATGGCAACGTGCATGATCAATCAATCCAGCCGCATTTCCACATTTACTGAGCTACATGTTGACCACCAAAAATTAACTGCATGCTGTATATCAACGCTGTTCTTTCGAACAGCAGTTCTAGTTTAAATAAGATAGCTGCAAAAATATAAATGCACATTTTTTGTGGAGTGCCTCCAAAGGAGAGAGTGATGGGTCATTCTCCCAGGGCTAAGCACCTTACTAGGTGTAGGGAAAGAGTGGCAAAGGTAATCCTCTGTCACCACTTCCCCTATTAAGGGCTTGATTATGAGTCTGGCGTCCACTCACCACCAGACTCATGGGGTGCAGCAGTGGCGGTCTCCAGACCGCCCTATTACAATTAGGGCAGATGCAACACTATTACCTCAACGCAGCTGCCAGGGAACCGCCGATCCCTAGCGGTGGTGTAGAGACTGAAATGAGCTTGGCGAGACCCCCACAGTCCTACCAAGCATTTTACAAGTTCTCTCTCATGGTCCTCCAACGCCATCAAAACCGTGGCGGCGAGGAAACAAAGGGGGCCCTACAGGGTCTCCTGCTGTCTCGCACCATGCATGTGAACACAGGTGGGCAAAACATGTGCCCCCCTGTGTGCATGCATGCCAGTTTCTTCCCGACATGGACTTTGCAGTCCATCCGTCTAGGAACTGTCTAGGAACTGTTTTTGGCAATCCCATTGTAGAGTCAATTTTCTTAGGCCCACCCTAGGAACGTAAAAGAAAGCCTGCCAGACGCTAGGGGTGGTATGTACAAGTGAAATGGCGGAGTGAGGAGTTAGCAGTCTTGACTAAACGCCTCACTCCACCACTTCTGAAAAGCAAGGCTTCACCATATTTACAAGGATATGGTGCAGCCTTGCGTTTCCCCCTGCACTGGTGCTACACTTAGCAGTGCCAATGCAGGCACCCTTGCACCATAGTGGAAGGGTGTCTGCGTGAAGGGGAGGATTGTTTATGTGTAGGAAGGTTTCCCTTCCTGCACATAAACAATCCTGAAATGCAGGCAGCACACGTGCAAAAAGCAAAAACTAGGAGAAATAATGCATTTCTCCTTGTTTCGCCAATTTAAGACCAGGTTTTACCTGTGGTTTATTTTGGTGCTGCCTCCTATGTACGCTGACCTTGTACATAGGGGGTAGCGTCAAAATCATGGGTGTTGCGGTAGAACGCCCACCGCAACACCCACTGCCCACCCCATTCACGCTAACCATAGCGTGAAAGGGGGCCTTATTTACAAGGAAGAGTTAAGCCCCGTTAAGTGGCTTAGCACTGCCTTAAAGCTGCCTTGTAAATAAGTCCAGTCCCCTATTGCAACCACAACGTCGATAGCAGTGATGTTGTGGTGGTGATAGGGGGTTGTACATATGCCCCTAGGTTTCCATAGGTGTAATCGTGTAAAGATCACATTCTCCAATTGGGACATATATGGGAATTGTATTTGAGACCACAGACCTACAGTTCTGGAATTCAACTTTGATGTGATGTGTAAGAGATAGATTGCTGGATTGAGAGGAGGTAGTTCTTCTGAGGTTGTTTGTACTTTTAGATCATTTAATCTGTTTAGGCTCTGGAGACAAAGGGAATTCAGTTACAAGGCCACAGAGGTGCAGCAGTGAACATTTAGGTGTCTGTGATTCAAAGCACTGAGGTTGGAGTGCATGTAGGGCACCTCAGGAGAGGGAAAGTTATGTGAAGTGTGACAGCCCGAAGGGCAAAATCTGTCTTCCAGCAAAGTCAGTCAGCCAGTCAGTCTGAGATGTGATATTACATGTAAGTGCAAAATCATTAGATGCAGAGAGAAAGTGTAGTAGTAACATGTCACATTAGGTGTAAAAGGTGTGCTTCAGTATAACATCATGTGAGAAATTGGGTTACTGATTGAGGAGGATGAAACCCTACTCAAGAAGCAACTACAATCAGGGTGAGGCAGCAGCAAACCCAAAATCAACCTGTGCTCAACCCTTTGGTAGCTTGGCACAGAGCAGTCAGGTTTAGGTAATGTGTAAAGTATTTATGCAGTACTTCAAGCAGTATTGAAGTGACAACGCAACACAAGAAAAATACGACACAAGTTTAGAATAATAGAGTAGAATTTTATAATATAAATCAAGACCAAAAAAATAAAAAATATCCTATCAGTAGAACCGGAGATATGCAATTTTAAAGGTTTAAGTGAAAATAGCACCAAAAACCCCACAGTACTGCATACAGCTATCTGGTCGTGTGAGACTGGGTAGAAAGTCACAAGTTCAGACTGAAAGCGTTGAAGTACTTGTCAGATACAGGGACCAGGTTAGTCCAGCTGAAAAGTTACAGTCTCAGGCCAGCGCTATGAGTCCCGTTCGCGGTAGAGGGGGCAGCGAGGAGCAGAAAAGCGTTGCAGATTGCTATAGCTGCAGCGCAAAGATCTTGTTGTCGCCATGGGCATTCAGACCGAAACATCGTGATGGCGGACCGCGTGAGTTGTGGAGGCTTAGTGTGAACAGTCAGGTTGACGGAACTTTGGGTTTGCTGGAAGTGTGAGCGACAAGGTTTTAGCGCCAACACGCCTGTTCACAGTCGAGCAGAGTCCAAAAACTTCAATTTAACCCCACTGAGGACACTCTAAGGGTCCTGTACTTGAGGTGCACCACTCGGGGTCAGGGGCACACTCCAGCTTGATGTGGGTGTTGGCTCAGGTGATTAGGAGCCTTTCATGTCCTTGAGGCTACGAATAGAAAGCCAGCAGACTAGTTCTTGGAGTCACTCTGGGAGTCCTAGGTTCAGGTCCAGGTCCAATCCTTCCGACTCAGGCAACAGGGCAGCAGGCAGCAATCCAGCAAGGCAGTAGTCAAGCAAGGCATTAGATGACCAGTGCATCAGTCCAGCAGAGTGGCAGCCCTTTTAGCAGCACAGCAGTCCTTCTTTTTGGCAGAGTTTCCACAGGTTCAGAAGTGTGCTGCAGAGTTGTCTTCTAATGGCAAATATTTATACCTTGTGTCTTCTTTGAAGTGGGATAAGCTTCTAGACGTTTCACTTTGAAGTGAACAGGTTTCCTGTCTCCCCTGCCCTGGCTCTAGACTAACTACAGGGGGTACGCAGCCCTTTGTGTGGAGGCAGGGCACAGCCTATTCAACTGCAGGTAGGGATGTGCCCAGCTCAAACCTCCCATTCTGACTGTGATGGCCCATCCAGGCACACCTAAGCTCTCTGTTGTCTGTGGCTGTCTAGGAGGAATATACAAAGCCCAACTGTCAGCTTCACCGAGTCATGTGATCTAGAAACGGGCTACAGGCAATAAATGGCTAAGCAGGAAAATGGCAACTTTCTAAAAGTTAAAGACACACAAATAATGGGCAGACTGCAGAACAAATCCAAACATTTACCCCAGTCAAGAGATCTGGGTTAAATCCATGGTTCATTTGCTCACCATGACACCCCAGTTTAGACCAAGCCATAGCCAAGTGGGTCCCTTGCTCACTTTGCCACTGGATTCAAGCTATCCTGGCTGATGAGGGTTGTTACCCCGAAACTGGTCCCAGAATGCTTGTTTCCGGTCCAGGGAAGACATGGCTTGGCAGTTCCGGCTGGACTGTTCCTATGAGGCACAGGGTCAAGAATGAGTTGCATATAGCTGTGTCTGAACTGGGGTGGCAAAATGAGCTGAATAATGATGATGGATTCAACCCAGATCTGGGACTGGGGGTGAGTGTCTGAAAAGTGTCAGCGCTCTGTCCATCATCTCATTGTGTTAACTATCTAAAAGTGCCAATTTCAAAATTGCAATTTCAAATCTGACTTCATCATAAGAGAGGATTTTTCATTACAATTCCGAGAACACCAGACATGAAGTGTTAAATGCAATAATGTATTCCTATTGAAGAGGAAGGCCTTGCAGTAGTGAAAAACAAATGTAAGAGTTGTTCACTATCAGGACATGTAAACCTTAAAAGTACATGTCCTACTTTTAAAATACACTGCTCCATGCCCTCTGGGGTGTCCCAGAGGTGACTTATATGCATCAAAAAGGAAGGTTTGGGCATGGCAAAAGGTTTATTTTGCCAGGTTAGAATGGCAACTTAAATCTGCACGCATAGGCTGCAATGGTAGGCCTGAGACATGTTTAAAGGGTTACTACTTGGGTGGTACAATCAGTACTGCTGGTCCACTAGTAGCATTTAAATTACAGCTGCTAGGTACATGTAACACCACTTTACTAGAGACTTACAAGCAAATTAAGTAGAGGAATTGGGTGTAAGCCAATTCTGCCATGTTTAAAGGAGAGAGCACAAGCACCTCACCACTGGTTAGCAATGGTAATTTGAGCAGCATTCTAAAAGTTAACAAAAACAGGCTCAGAAAAAAGAAGGCTGAAGGCAAAAACAAGTCAGGGGATGACCCAGCCGAAAGAGCCAATTCCAACACATCACATTTGCTTAACAGCACATTGAAGTACAAAATCACACTTGGTACAACATATATGTGGAAATCTTTTAGGGGACCAAATCACATTTATGGGCACTATCATCTTTAGGGAATTATATCACCACTGGAGCAAAGTAAGCAGCACTGTTTTATTTCTTTCAGGAGCAAAATCACCTCTGGTAAAACAATAATATCAGTGTGAAAATATTCAAAGTGAAAAAAAACACATTTAGATGTAAAATTACTTTTAGGTGAAAAATCAGTCTTGGTGCAACATGAGCAGCAGCGTGGGAGCACTTGTGGCAAAAAACATTTAGGCAAAAATGGATTTTGATGCAAAATCACTGTAGGTTGAAACTCACTCTTGATTCAACATCAACATAAGTGTGGAGACACCTTTAAGTGAAAAACACATTCATGAGCAAAAATCACAGTAGGTGCACCGTCATAAGTGTGGTAAACTTTTTGGAGTACAACTCATATTTTTGTGTAAAATGACTTGCAAAGTCACTTCAAATAAACAGCATTGTAGCATCCCATTTAGCTGTAAAATCTCATTCACGTGCAAAATCGCATTACCCAAAATTACCCTTGGTGCACATCTGGAGTGTGGAAACACTTTTATGACTGCAAACGCAACTCTGCTGCAGTGCATGGGCACTTCTCTTTGCCTTACATGCACTTAAATTGCAAACACCCTTTAGGTATATGGACAAACAGAACTAAGGACCTTATTACCACAGTTGTGCAACCGCCACCAACAGGACGTCGGTGGCGGTCCAACCACCGAGAAACCGTCTGTCCAACCGCCACATTTTGATGCATGCGGTTGGACTGTCAGCTGTCAAGGGAAGGATTGCTGCCTCCGACAGGATTTATGATCCCATTAGGCAGCGGTTGGAATCGTACCCCTTGCATGGCGGTGGTACTTGTACAGGCACCGACATAGAGAGTAAAATGTACCTTTCCGTAAACCTTTTCATGGCAGTCCGACTGCCACGAAAAGGCTGTCAGAAACGGACTTTGGGGCCCGAAGCAGGGCCATTGTAAAGTGACCCTGGGGGCACATGTAGTGCCTACACGCACATTCCTGCACCATTGCACGTGGTGCCTGGCACACGGTGCATGGATGTGCACAAAGTGCTCTTTTACACTGTGGCTAGTGCTGCGGCCCTTTTTCTGGGCTGCAGCACCAGCCACAATGTAAAAGAGCACTTTTCCGACCACCAGAAAGGCAGTCTCATCCTAATTCGGTGGTCAGACTGCCGACTGCTTGTCAGGCGGTCTCCTGAATGCTGTGATAGTGGTCGGCGATCCGACTGCCCGGCATCATAATGATTCTCTAATAGTCAATAGCCAAGTGTGACACTGAAATATTCCTTCTGGCTTGATTCAAAGCGAGAATGACATTTTCTTCAAGCAATCACTCAAGGGGCTGACTCATGCAAACAAATGCTGGAAAGAGGTTGATTCAAACCCCTGTACATGTATGTTTCTGTGTTTGATGGCATGAGTTCTCGCATATAGCTAAAGTTATCTGTTGACACATCTAACAAGCATTGGAAATGCAATAGGTCTCGGATTTATTTGAGTTAGAGCTAATGGCATTGTAAATGGCAATGTCTTTTAGCCATGTGTTATGGAGTGTATGCATGTGGTGTGTAATGGAATTATGTGGTATGGATGGGAATTGTTCACCCTGCGCACTCACTGCTCTGCAATCACTGCTCTGCACTCACTGCTCTGCACTCACTGCTCTGCACTCACTACTCACTACTCTGCACTCACTACTCACTACTCTGCACTCACTACTCACTACTCTGCACTCACTACTCACTACTCTGCACTCACTGCTCACTACTCTATACTCACTACTGTGCACTCACTACTGTGCACTCACTACTCACTACTGTGCACTCACTACTGTGCACTCACTACTCACTACTGTGCACTCACTACTCACTGCACTCACTACTCACTACTCTGCACTCACTACTCTGCACTCACTACTCACTACTCTGCACTCACTACTCTGCACTCACTACTCACTACTCTGCACTCACTAGTCTGCACTCACTACTCACTACTCTGCACTCACTACTCTGCACTCACTACTCACTACTCTGCACTCACTACTCTGGACTCAGGACTCACTACTCTGTACTCACTACTCTGCACTCACTACTCTGCACTCACTACTCACTAGTCTAGACTCACTACTCACTACTCTGCACTCACTACTCTTCACTCACTACTCTGCACTCACTACTCTTCACTCACTACTCTTCACTCACTACTCTTCACTCACTACTCTTCACTCACTACTCTTCACTCACTACTCTTCACTCACTACTCACTACTCTGGACTCACTACTCACTACTCTGTACTCACTACTCTGCACTCACTACTCTGCACTCACTACTCTGCACTCACTACTCACTACTCTGCACTCACTACTCTTCACTCACTACTCTTCACTCACTACTCTGCACTCACTACTCTGCACTCACTACTCTGCACTCACTACTCTGCGCTCACTACTCTGGACTCACTACTCTGCACTCACTACTCACTACTCTGCACTCACTACTCACTACTCTGCACTCACTACTCTGCACTCACTACTCACTACTCTGCACTCACTACTCTGCACTCACTACTCTGCACTCACTACTCTGCACTCACTACTCTGCACTCACTACTCACTACTCTGCACTCACTACTCACTACTCTGCACTCACTACTCACTACTCTGCACTCACTACTCTGCACTCACTACTCTGCACTCACTACTCTGCACTCACTACTCTGCACTCACTACTCTGCACTCACTACTCTGCACTCACTACTCACTACTCTGCACTCACTACTCTGCACTCACTACTCACTACTCTGCACTCACTACTCTGCACTCACTACTCTGCACTCACTACTCTGCACTCACTGTAAATGGCAATGTCTTTTAGCCATGTGTTATGGAGTGTATGCATGTGGTGTGTAATGGAATTATGTGGTATGGATGGGAATTGTTCACCCTGCGCACTCACTGCTCTGCACTCACTGCTCTGCACTCACTGCTCTGCACTCACTACTCACTACTCTGCACTCACTACTCACTACTCTGCACTCACTACTCACTACTCTGCACTCACTACTCACTACTCTGCACTCACTGCTCACTACTCTATACTCACTACTGTGCACTCACTACTGTGCACTCACTACTCACTACTGTGCACTCACTACTGTGCACTCACTACTCACTACTGTGCACTCACTACTCACTGCACTCACTACTCACTACTCTGCACTCACTACTCTGCACTCACTACTCACTACTCTGCACTCACTACTCTGCACTCACTACTCACTACTCTGCACTCACTAGTCTGCACTCACTACTCACTACTCTGCACTCACTACTCTGCACTCACTACTCACTACTCTGCACTCACTACTCTGGACTCAGGACTCACTACTCTGTACTCACTACTCTGCACTCACTACTCTGCACTCACTACTCACTAGTCTGGACTCACTACTCACTACTCTGCACTCACTACTCTTCACTCACTACTCTGCACTCACTACTCTTCACTCACTACTCTTCACTCACTACTCTTCACTCACTACTCTTCACTCACTACTCTTCACTCACTACTCTTCACTCACTACTCACTACTCTGGACTCACTACTCACTACTCTGTACTCACTACTCTGCACTCACTACTCTGCACTCACTACTCTGCACTCACTACTCACTACTCTGCACTCACTACTCTTCACTCACTACTCTGCACTCACTACTCTGCACTCACTACTCTGCACTCACTACTCTGCACTCACTACTCTGCACTCACTACTCTGGACTCACTACTCTGCAGTCACTACTCACTACTCTGCACTCACTACTCACTACTCTGCACTCACTACTCTGCACTCACTACTCACTACTCTGCACTCACTACTCTGCACTCACTACTCTGCACTCACTACTCTGCACTCACTACTCACTACTCTGCACTCACTACTCACTACTCTGCACTCACTACTCACTACTCTGCACTCACTACTCTGCACTCACTACTCTGCACTCACTACTCTGCACTCACTACTCTGCACTCACTACTCTGCACTCACTACTCACTACTCTGCACTCACTACTCTGCACTCACTACTCACTACTCTGCACTCACTACTCTGCACTCACTACTCTGCACTCACTACTCTGCACTCACTACTCTGCACTCACTACTCTGCACTCACTACTCACTACTCTGCACTCACTACTCACTACTCTGCACTCACTACTCTGCACTCACCACTCTGCACTCACTACTCTGCACTCACTACTCTGCACTCACTACTCTGCACTCACTACTCTGGACTCACTACTCTGCACTCACTACTCACTACTCTGCACTCACTACTCACTACTCTGCACTCACTACTCTGCACTCACTACTCACTACTCTGCACTCACTACTCTGCACTCACTACTCTGCACTCACTACTCTGCACTCACTACTCTGCACTCACTACTCACTACTCTGCACTCACTACTCACTACTCTGCACTCACTACTCACTACTCTGCACTCACTACTCACTACTCTGCACTCACTACTCTGCACTCACTACTCTGCACTCACTACTCTGCACTCACTACTCTGCACTCACTACTCTGCACTCACTACTCACTACTCTGCACTCACTACTCTGCACTCACTACTCACTACTCTGCACTCACTACTCTGCACTCACTACTCTGCACTCACTACTCTGCACTCACTACTCTGCACTCACTACTCTGCACTCACTACTCACTACTCTGCACTCACTACTCACTACTCTGCACTCACTACTCACTACTCTGCACTCACTACTCTGCACTCACCACTCACTACTCTGCACTCACTACTCACTACTCTGCACTCACTACACTCACTACTCTGCACTCACTACTCACTACTCTGCACTCACTACTCTGCACTCACTACTCACTACTCTGCACTCACTACTCTTCACTCACTACTCTGCACTCACTACTCTGCACTCACTACTCTGCACTCACTACTCTGCACTCACTACTCTGGACTCACTACTCTGCACTCACTACTCACTACTCTGCACTCACTACTCACTACTCTGCACTCACTACTCACTACTCTGCACTCACTACTCTGCACTCACTACTCTGCACTCACTACTCTGCACTCACTACTCTGCAATCACTACTCACTACTCTGCACTCACTACTCACTACTCTGCACTCACTACTCACTACTCTGCACTCACTACTCACTACTCTGCACTCACTACTCTGCACTCACTACTCTGCACTCACTACTCTGCACTCACTACTCTGCACTCACTACTCTGCAGTCACTACTCACTACCCTGCACTCACTACTCTGCACTCACTACTCACTACTCTGCACTCACTACTCTGCACTCACTACTCTGCACTCACTACTCTGCACTCACTACTCTGCAATCACTACTCACTACTCTGCACTCACTACTCACTACTCTGCACTCACTACTCACTACTCTGCACTCACTACTCACTACTCTGCACTCACTACTCTGCACTCACCACTCACTACTCACTACTCTGCACTCACTACTCTGCACTCACCACTCACTACTCTGCACTCACTACTCACTACTCTGCACTCACTACTCACTACTCTGCACTCTGCACTCACTACTCTGCACTCACTACTCTGCACTCACTACTCTGCACTCTGCACTCACTACTCTGCACTCACTACTCTGCACTCACTACTCTGCACTCTGCACTCACTACTCTGCACTCACTACTCTGCACTCACTACTCTGCACTCACTACTCACTACTCTGCAACCACTACTCTGCACTCACTACTCTGCACTCACTACTCTGCACTCACTACTCTGCACTCACTACTCTGCACTCACTACTCTGGACTCACTACTCTGCACTCACTACTCACTACTCTGCACTCACTACTCACTACTCTGCACTCACTACTCTGCACTCACTACTCACTACTCTGCACTCACTACTCTGCACTCACTACTCTGCACTCACTACTCTGCACTCACTACTCTGCACTCACTACTCACTACTCTGCACTCACTACTCTGCACTCACTACTCACTACTCTGCACTCACTACTCTGCACTCACTACTCTGCACTCACTACTCTGCACTCACTACTCTGCACTCACTACTCTGCACTCACTACTCACTACTCTGCACTCACTACTCTGCACTCACTACTCACTACTCTGCACTCACTACTCTGCACTCACTACTCTGCACTCACTACTCTGCACTCACTACTCTGCACTCACTACTCACTACTCTGCACTCACTACTCACTACTCTGCACTCACTACTCACTACTCTGCACTCACTACTCTGCACTCACCACTCACTACTCTGCACTCACTACTCACTACTCTGCACTCACTACTCACTACTCTGCACTCACTACTCTGCACTCACTACTCACTACTCTGCACTCACTACTCTTCACTCACTACTCTGCACTCACTACTCTGCACTCACTACTCTGCACTCACTACTCTGCACTCACTACTCTGGACTCACTACTCTGCACTCACTACTCACTACTCTGCACTCACTACTCACTACTCTGCACTCACTACTCACTACTCTGCACTCACTACTCTGCACTCACTACTCTGCACTCACTACTCTGCACTCACTACTCTGCACTCACTACTCTGCACTCACTACTCACTACTCTGCACTCACTACTCACTACTCTGCACTCACTACTCACTACTCTGCACTCACTACTCTGCACTCACTACTCTGCACTCACTACTCTGCACTCACTACTCTGCACTCACTACTCTGCACTCACTACTCTGCAGTCACTACTCACTACTCTGCACTCACTACTCTGCACTCACTACTCACTACTCTGCACTCACTACTCTGCACTCACTACTCTGCACTCACTACTCTGCACTCACTACTCTGCAATCACTACTCACTACTCTGCACTCACTACTCACTACTCTGCACTCACTACTCACTACTCTGCACTCACTACTCACTACTCTGCACTCACTACTCTGCACTCACCACTCACTACTCTGCACTCACTACTCACTACTCTGCACTCACTACTCACTACTCTGCACTCTGCACTCACTACTCTGCACTCACTACTCTGCACTCACTACTCTGCACTCTGCACTCACTACTCTGCACTCACTACTCTGCACTCACTACTCTGCACTCTGCACTCACTACTCTGCACTCACTACTCTGCACTCACTACTCTGCACTCACTACTCACTACTGTGCACTCACTACTCTGTACTCACTACTCACTACTGTGCACTCACTACTCTGCACTCACTACTCACTACTGTGCACTCACTACTCTGCACTCACTAGTCTGCACTCACTACTCACTACTCTGCACTCACTACTCTGCACTCACTACTCTGCACTCACTACTCTGCACTCACTACTCTGCATTCACTACTCTGCACTCACTACTCTGCACTCACTACTCTGCACTCACTACTCTAGACTCACTACTCTGGACTCACTACTCACTACTCTGCACTCACTACTCTGCACTCACTACTCTGCACTCACTACTCTGCACTCACTACTCTGCACTCACTACTCTGCACTCACTACTCACTACTCTGCACTCACTACTCTGGACTCACTACTCACTACTCTGCACTCACTACTCACTACTCTGCACTCACTACTCTGGACTCACTACTCACTACTCTGCACTCACAACTCTGCACTCACTACTCACTACTCTGCACTCACTACTCTGCACTCACTACTCTGCACTCACTACTCTGCACTCACTACTCTGCACTCACTACTCACTACTCTGCACTCACTACTCACTACTCTGCACTCACTACTCTGGACTCACTACTCACTACTCTGCACTCACTACTCTGCACTCACTACTCTGCACTCACCACTCACTATTCTGCACTCACAACTCTGCACTCACTACTCTGCACTCACTACTCTGCACTCACTACTCTGCACTCACTACTCTGCACTCACTACTCTGCACTCACTACTCTGCACTCACCACTCACTACTCTGCACTCACCACTCACTATTCTGCACTCACTACTCTGCACTCACTACTCTGCACTCACCACTCACTATTCTGCACTCACTACTCTGCACTCACTACTCTGCACTCACTACTCTGCACTCACTACTCTGCAATCACCACTCACTACTCTGCACTCACTACTCTGCACTCACCACTCACTACTCTGCACTCACTACTCTGCACTCACCACTCACTACTCTGCACTCACTACTCTGCACTCACTACTCACTAGTCTGCACTCACTACTCTGGACTCACTACTCACTACTCTGCACTCACTACTCACTACTCTGCACTCACTACTCTGCACTCACTACTCTGCACTCACTACTCTGCACTCACTATTCTGCACTCACTACTCTGCACTCACTACTCTGCACTCACTACTCTGAACTCACTACTCTGAACTCACTACTCTGAACTCACTACTCTGAACTCACTACTCTGCACTCACGATTCTGCACTCACTACTCACTAGTCTGCACTCACTACTCACTACTGTGCACTCACTACTGTGCACTCACTACTCTGCACTCACTACTCTGCACTCACTACTCACTAGTCTGGACTCACTACTCACTACTCTGCACTCACTACTCACTACTCTGCACTCACTACTCTTCACTCACTACTCTGCACTCACTACTCTGGACTCACTACTCTGGACTCACTACTCTGCACTCACTACTCTGCACTCACTACTCTGCACTCACTACTCTGCACTCACTACTCTGCACTCACTACTCTGCACTCACTACTCTGCACTCTGCACTCACCACTCACTACTCACCACTCACTACTCTGCACTCACTACTCAGCACTCTGCACTCACCACTCACTACTCACTACTCTGCACTCACTACTCTGCACTCACTACTCTGCACTCACTACTCACTACTCTGCACTCACTACTCACTACTCTGTACTCACTACTCTGCACTCACTACTCTGCACTCACTACTCTGCACTCACTACTCACTACTCTGCACTCACTACTCACTACTCTGTACTCACTACTCTGCACTCACTACTCTGCACTCACTACTCACTACTCTGTACTCACTACTCTGCACTCACTACTCTGCACTCACTACTCTGCACTCACTACTCTGCACTCACTACTCACTACTCTGCACTCACTACTCTGCATTCACTACTCTGCACTCACTACTCTGCACTCACTACTCTGAACTCACTACTCTGAACTCACTACTCTGAACTCACTACTCTGCACTCACGATTCTGCACTCACTACTCACTAGTCTGCACTCACTACTCACTACTGTGCACTCACTACTGTGCACTCACTACTCTGCACTCACTACTCTGCACTCACTACTCACTAGTCTGGACTCACTACTCACTACTCTGCACTCACTACTCACTACTCTGCACTCACTACTCTTCACTCACTACTCTGCACTCACTACTCTGCACTCACTACTCTGCACTCACTACTCTGCACTCACTACTCTGCACTCACTACTCTGCACTCACTACTCACTACTCTGCACTCACTACTCACTACTCTGTACTCACTACTCTGCACTCACTACTCTGCACTCACTACTCACTACTCTGTACTCACTACTCTGCACTCACTACTCTGCACTCACTACTCACTACTCTGTACTCACTACTCTGTACTCACTACTCTGTACTCACTACTCTGTACTCACTACGCACTACTCTGTACTCACTACTCTGCACTCACTACTCTGCACTCACTACTCACTACTCTGTACTCACTACTCTGTACTCACTACTCTGCACTCACTACTCTGCACTCACTACTCTGCACTCACTACTCACTACTCTGCACTCACTACTCACTACTCTGCACTCACTACTCACTACTCTGTACTCACTACTCTGTACTCACTACTCTGCATTCACTACTCTGCACTCACTACTCACTACTCTGCACTCACTACTCTGCACTCACTATTCTGCACTCACTACTCTGCACTCACTACTCTGCACTCACTACTCTGAACTCACTACTCTGAACTCACTACTCTGAACTCACTACTCTGAACTCACTACTCTGCACTCACGATTCTGCACTCACTACTCACTAGTCTGCACTCACTACTCACTACTGTGCACTCACTACTGTGCACTCACTACTGTGCACTCACTACTCTGCACTCACTACTCTGCACTCACTACTCTGCACTCACTACTCTGCACTCACTACTCTGCACTCACTACTCACTACTCTGTACTCACTACTCTGCACTCACTACTCTGCACTCACTACTCTGCACTCACTACTCTGCACTCACTACTCTGCACTCACTACTCTGCACTCACTACTCTGCACTCACTACTCTGCACTTACTACTCTGCACTCACTACTCTGCACTTACTACTCTGCACTCACTACTCTGCACTCACTACTCTGCACTCACTACGCACTACTCTGCACTCACTACTCACTACTCTGTACTCACTACTCTGTACTCACTACTCTGCACTCACTACTCTGCACTCACTACTCTGCACTCACTACTCTGCACTCACTACTCTGCACTCACTACTCTGCACTCACTACTCTGCACTCACTACTCACTACTCTGCACTCACTACTCACTACTCTGCACTCACTACTCACTACTCTGCACTCACTACTGTGCACTCACTACTCTGCACTCACTACTGTGCACTCACTACTCTGCACTCACTACTGTGCACTCACTACTCACTACTGTGCACTCACTACTCAGCACTCACTACTCTGCACTCACTACTCTGCACTCACTACTCACTACTCTGCACTCACTACTCACTAATCTGCACTCACTACTCTGCACTCACTACTCACTACTCTGCACTCACTACTCAATACTCTGTACTCACTACTCTGCACTCACTACTCTGCACTCACTACTCTGCACTCACTACTCACTACTCTGCACTCACTACTCACTACTCTGTACTCACTACTCTGCACTCACTACTCTGCACTCACTACTCACTACTCTGTACTCACTACTCTGTACTCACTACTCTGCACTCACTACTCTGCACTCACTACTCTGCACTCACTACTCTGCACTCACTACTCACTACTCTGCACTCACTACTCTGCACTCACTACTCTGCACTCACTACTCTGAACTCACTACTCTGAACTCACTACTCTGAACTCACTACTCTGCACTCACGATTCTGCACTCACTACTCACTAGTCTGCACTCACTACTCACTACTGTGCACTCACTACTGTGCACTCACTACTCTGCACTCACTACTCTGCACTCACTACTCTGCACTCACTACTCACTAGTCTGGACTCACTACTCACTACTCGGCACTCACTACTCACTACTCTGCACTCACTACTCTTCACTCACTACTCTGCACTCACTACTCTGCACTCACTACTCTGCACTCACTACTCTGCACTCACTACTCTGCACTCACTACTCTGCACTCACTACTCACTACTCTGCACTCACTACTCACTACTCTGTACTCACTACTCTGCACTCACTACTCTGCACTCACTACTCACTACTCTGTACTCACTACTCTGCACTCACTACTCTGCACTCACTACTCACTACTCTGTACTCACTACTCTGTACTCACTACTCTGTACTCACTACTCTGTACTCACTACGCACTACTCTGCACTCACTACTCTGCACTCACTACTCTGCACTCACTACTCACTACTCTGTACTCACTACTCTGTACTCACTACTCTGCACTCACTACTCTGCACTCACTACTCTGCACTCACTACTCACTACTCTGCACTCACTACTCACTACTCTGCACTCACTACTCACTACTCTGCACTCACTACTCACTACTCTGCACTCACTACTCACTACTCTGTACTCACTACTCTGTACTCACTACTCTGCACTCACTACTCTGCATTCACTACTCTGCACTCACTACTCACTACTCTGCACTCACTACTCTGCACTCACTATTCTGCACTCATTACTCTGCACTCACTACTCTGCACTCACTACTCTGAACTCACTACTCTGAACTCACTACTCTGAACTCACTACTCTGAACTCACTACTCTGAACTCACTACTCTGCACTCACGATTCTGCACTCACTACTCACTAGTCTGCACTCACTACTCACTACTGTGCACTCACTACTGTGCACTCACTACTCTGCACTCACTACTCTGCACTCACTACTCTGCACTCACTACTCTGCACTCACTACTCTGCACTCACTACTCACTACTCTGTACTCACTACTCTGCACTCACTACTCTGCACTCACTACTCTGCACTCACTACTCTGCACTCACTACTCTGCACTCACTACTCTGCACTCACTACTCTGCACTTACTACTCTGCACTCACTACTCTGCACTTACTACTCTGCACTCACTACTCTGCACTCACTACTCTGCACTCACTACGCACTACTCTGCACTCACTACTCACTACTCTGCACTCACTACGCACTACTCTGCACTCACTACTCACTACTCTGCACTCACTACTCTGTACTCACTACTCTGCACTCACTACTCTGCACTCACTACTCTGCACTCACTACTCTGCACTCACTACTCTGCACTCACTACTCACTACTCTGCACTCACTACTCACTACTCTGCACTCACTACTCACTACTTTGCACTCACTACTGTGCACTCACTACTCTGCACTCACTACTGTGCACTCACTACTCTGCACTCACTACTGTGCACTCACTACTCACTACTGTGCACTCACTACTCAGCACTCACTACTCTGCACTCACTACTCTGCACTCACTACTCTGCACTCACTACTCACTAATCTGCACTCACTACTCTGCACTCACTACTCACTACTCTGCACTCACTACTCTGCACTCACTACTCTGCACTCACTACTCTGCACTCACTACTATGCACTCACTACTCTGCACTCACTACTCTGCACTCACTACTCACTACTCTGCACTCACTACTCACTACTCTGCACTCACTACTCACTACTCTGCACTCACTACTGTGCACTCACTACTCACTACTGTGCACTCACTACTCACTACTCTGCACTCACTACTCACTACTCTGCACTCACTACTCTGCACTCACTACTCACTACTCTGCACTCACTACTCACTACTCTGCACTCACTACTCACTACTCTGCACTCACTACTGTGCACTCACTACTCTGCACTCACCACTCACTACTCTGCACTCACTACTCTGCACTCACTACTCTGCACTCACCACTCACTACTCTGCACTCACTACTCTGCACTCACTACTCTGCACTTACTACTCACTACTCTGCACTCACTACTCACTACTCTGCACTCACTACTCTGCACTCACTACTCTGCACTCACTACTCTGCACTCACTACTCTGCACTCACTACTCTGCACTCACTACTCTGCACTCTGGAAACTCACTACTCACTACTGTGCACTCACTACTCTGCACTCACTACTCACTACTCTGCACTCACTACTCTGCACTCACTACTCTGCACTCACTACTCTGCACTCTGGAAACTCACTACTCACTACTCAGCACTCTGCACTCAGCTGGTGGTGTCTGTGTGTGCATGGCAGTGGTGGTGTGCGTGTGTGCATGGCAGTGGTGGTGTGCGTGTGTGCATGGCAGTGGTGGTGTCTGTGTGTGCATGGCAGTGGTGGTGTCCGTGTGTGCATGGCAGTTGTGGTGTGCGTGTGTGCATGGCAGTGGTGGTGTGCGTGTGTGCATGGCAGTGGTGGTGTACGTGTGCATGGAACCTACTTGCAATCAGACGTGTTGGTTGTCACCAGAATGCTTCGTTACTGCTGCCGGTAATGCTGCTGGATGCTAGGACGTGAAGAGCACACCACTCACTTGAGTCGGGTCCAGCAACTTTTTGAATATCCGACCTCACTTCCTTCCAGAGGAGGATGCGAGGTCACAGCCACGACACACATAACCACTGCCCGGGTCTCCATACTATTAGGCAGTGAGTCAGTGTTCATCTTTCTTTTCCCGCTCGCCAGCAGTTAAGTCACCCATTCTTTCAGCTCAGTTTTATTCTGGTGGTTAAGTGACACCGCGGGAGCATTTCTTCATCGCTCCAGCGGTACTTAGTAATCGTCTCGGGCGGCATCAATGCTGTAGCGGCTGGGAGCCGACTGAGGGCGCATTAACAGCAACAGTCAGTGAGGTAATAAATAGCATGTGAATAAATGTGACATGCAGTAGACACGGCCCTGATAGGTAAGTGCCGGTGCTAAGCACCAGAAAGCACCGGCACAATTAGCAAAGCAACCCGCTTCTCCCTATGTACTGGCGACCTTAGGCCTGCTGCTTCAGCTGCGGGGGGCGCGCGCAGCCGTGAACGGCGGCTGCGCGCGAGCACTAGCACGCAATCTGAGAGGCAGGGACGGCACGCGACTGGGGCAAGCCGGTGTGTCCTGTTGAAAGAGGGTACCCCTCCTTAGGTGCTCGGTGACTTGTTGGGGGCCTGTTGACGACTGTGCACCTGCCCGTCCTTGTGCAAGACAGTCTGTCCAGTGCTCACCCTCATTTGGCGAACGTCACCATGGAGCGCAAAGACACGCCGAGACGAGGTAGGAAGGGGAGGGGGGGTGTGTCTCTGTGTGTGCTTGCGCATGCGCTGCGGCGAGGGAGGGATGTTCTGTATGTGTGTGTGTGAGTGAGTGTGTGTGGGTGAGTGTGTGTATGTGCGGCGAGGGGGGGGGGTGGTCTGTATGTGTGTGCGTGCGTGTGAGTCTGCTTCCAAGGAGCCATGGGAGACAGGAAGCGCGCGCGACCTGATCCCAGTTCCAAGGTTGCGCGTGCACCTCGCTTGTCTGTCTCCCTTGACTCCTCGAAAGCCAGAATGATTACAAAAGAGTCTCGGAACGACAGATTGCTTCGCAATCTGTTCGCAGTTCCGAGACCTAAAAAGGGGCACACATAGAAAAAATAAAACTGCAGCCCTTGCTGGAATCAGGACAGAGACCTTTCGATGCACTATACATACAAGAACATTAAAATGGATAACATTGAATGAAGTGGGACAATCTCCTCTTTCACTTCCTACCTCCATCTCCTGTTGCCAGAAGGCTTTTCAGGTCCTCTAAAAGGGCTGATTTGAGGGTTAACCCTGAGGATTAAAAGCCCAATGGACACTAGGGCATATATATCAATTTTTCATGCAGAGCAATGCAGCAATCCACTTTGCTGTGTTGAGCTGAGTGTAAGGGAAAGGACAGGAATGTGCCACATTTAACAGTATACAGTGCAGTCAGGTCCTAAACTTGCACTGGTGCATGGTTGATTGCCTACCATGGTACAAGGGTGTCTGCGTTTTAAGCAGGATTGTGTGTGTGCAGGAAGGAACACCTTCCTGCACAAAATCAGTCCTGAGAGGTATTTTTCTGTTTCTATGTGTGCTGCACAATGGGAGTTGTAGCATTTTAAAGCCTTCTCGGGTCTACCATTAACGGTAAATCTGGGAATGTGCCAAAGTCCATGGGTGATTGAGTGGGAACACCCATGCTCTACCCATCGAATGCCTCCCTGAGACAGAGTAACGCAAGGTAGTGATTTGCACTGCCTTGCGTCACTCCAGATTTATCAAGCCATGCAGAGCCACGCATGGTGGCCTTGCGTGGCTTGTAAGTCTGACTTTGTTGTTGCATCACCCTTGTGTCCACTTGCTTGGTGCAAGTGCGACGCAACACAATGATAAATATGCCCTTAGGGATTTTTGCATTCCATAAATTCATATAGAGAGGGAAGGCAGCCTCTCCTGGGATAGTGTTGCAACCCTCATCACTTTGGACTAGCACCCTCTTTTAGATCAAACAATGACAGGACCACAAGACACCTGGTATTTGAAGCAATGGTTTGACCTTTGCAGGGCACTTTGGTTATGAGAAATGGTGGTCTCCATGTAAACCACACCTGTTTGGATTACCATGGGACCCTTGGTGACAGTCAACCCCTGACCCAAATATTGTAAACATCGTCTATGGGTATTATCTAGTATTGTCCACAGTATCTTCTCCTCAAATTTACATTTAGTGTGGCTGTAATTTTGACCCTTTCTTGTTCCAAATGACAAACTCATCCACACATTTTAGGCAACATTTTATTAAGGGTATGTGTCGGAATGTAGGAAGGTGAAACTTTTGCCATTATCATTTTATTTAGACAAAATGTTTAATTTCCTATTTTGACTGGCTGCAAAAAAAGTCACTTTTTGCAACCACACCCTCATGTACAATAATGAATATTAAAGATTTCTGAGTAGTACTGCTAACATCTATCCCTTAACACAGATTCTTGGGTATATTTAAAAATGCAGAGCTTAAATTAACTTCAAAAGCTATCCCTTACCGTCATCTTAAACCAACATTTGGACTACTGTAAGAAATTGGATTGTTGGTTGAGGAGGGTGTGAACCATCCTCAAGCAACATCCACAATCCTTGTCAGGTAAAACCTCAAAAGCCTCTGAATTAACCTATGCTTAAACCTCTGGCAGCTTGGCCCAAAATAAACCAGGCTTAACTTAGAGGCACTGTGTAAAGTACATTATGCAGCACTCAAATAGGAATAAAGTGAAAAGACAACACAAGATTAGTCCCTGAAAATGCAGTAAAATAGAGTAGAAATCAATAAATTATTTGAGGCCAAAATGGCAACAATGCAATCAGTAAAACATGTGTTATTAATTTTTAAAGCTTAAAGTAAAAAATAGTACCAAAGAGAGCACAGTACCAACTGTGGTCATCTGGTCGCGCCACACTAATGCCCAGATGCATCAAGCACTTTTGGAGTCGCAAACGGTGCGATTCCTTAAAATCGGCCGTTTGCGACTCCAAAAATGCTTTTTGATATGCATCATTACTTTTTGTTAAAATTCGCTAATTTTGCGAATTTCTTAAATGCGATTGCATTTAAGGAATCGCAATTGTGCGATTCCTTAAATGGAATGCATCATTGTCAAAAAAATAGCAAATTTTAAAATTGCAAGTGCAAATTACCACGAGTTTGAACCTCGTGGTAATTTACACAATTGTTTAAAAAAGCACAAAAATGCATTTTTTAAACTGTTAAGTTACAGACACACATGTCCTTAGGACATGTGTGTATGTAACTTACATGTAAAAGTGCATTTCATGGGTGCAGGGGGGGTCCTTTGGACCCCCCTCTCCACCCTTGAAATGCTTTGTTGAATTCCGATTTTCAAATTGCGAATTCGCAATTCCCATTCATTCCTATGGGCATTTCAGCCCATAGGAATGAATGGGAATTGCGAATTCGCTATTTGAAACTCGCAATTTTATTGCGATTCGGTAAAAATTGCGATTTTTACCGAATCTCAATAAAATTGCGAAATAAATGATGCATTGCCATTTGCGATTCCTTATTTGCGATTCCTTATTTTTCGCAAATAAGGAATCGCAAAAGACAACGTTGATGCATCTACCCACACGATATAGTCACAAGTTCAGACGGAGTGCGGGCCAGATAAAGAGACCAGTTTTTTCGCACTGAGAATTTCACCTTAAGTCCTTGATATGATGCGTTGACTACATCAGTTCCGATGAAGAGCTGTGAGGGCTGCAATGAGGCCCTGCATTAGTCGAGTCACTCTGCATCAGTCCTGATGAGGAGCTGTGAGGGCTGCAATGTGAGGTCCGGTGTTGAGTTGCGTCCTGCTGCATTTATTTTGATTGAGCTCACTGTTAGGCTGGTACAGCACCTTTAGCCCCACTTCCAAGGATCAAGGACTGGGAGGCAGCACTTGGGGGGGTGGGGTCAGGACTCATTGCAAGCAAGGTCGGGGAGCTGGGTTCAAGTGTATTGGATCTTCTTATGTCCCTGTAGCTCAGAACAGGAGGTCAGCCAACTAGTGTGTGGAGTCATTCTGGTGGTCCTGATTCCAAGAAGCAGGTCAGGTTCTTTTTTATTCAGCAGGGCAGCAAGTCAGTCCTTCAAGCAGCAGGCCAGCCCTTCTGACATCAGGTAGTCCTTCTGAATCTGCCACAGATCAACGTCCTAATGTTTTTTTAAACTGGTGCCAATTTTAAAGTGGAAGAAACTTCTGGAGTTTTCACTTCACAGAAGTGTCTAGAATGTCCTGCCTCCCTGCGTGGCTCTACTGCCTGGGGTACCGAAAGGCTAGTTTGAAGTTCCTTGGTTGCGTGCTGATGTAGTGAAGTGCAAGTGGGGCTGTGGACAGCTCCGCCCCCATCCTGCTAAGATGGCCCATCCTGCCAACTCCACGCTCCCCTAATGTGTGGCTGTCTGGGAGGAATACACAAAGGCCAACCGCCAACTACACCTAGGCATGTGACCCAGCAAACTGGTTGCAGGCAGCAAAGGGTCAGTACAAGAAAATGACAACTTTTAAAAGTGCCATTTTCAGAATTGTGACCTGAAATCCAACTTTACCTTTAAAGAGAATTTGATATATTTTGAGTTGCAAAATAAGGATACAGAAATATCAGGAAACATATTGTGATACAAAATTATTATGATGCAGAAATATCATCAAGAATATCGGTTTCTTTCAAGTAAGTAATATCACTGTTAAGAATATCATTGTCATTAATATCGTTTTCAAAAAAATACTTGTAAAATATATTGATTTTTAATTATTATGATTTCTTTTAGTTCATATATTAATTGTATGTGTTATTGTTTGTATACTTGTTAATATTTTTAAACATGCAATTTTAAATGATTTATATTTTTTAATGTAATTCCTAATAGTAATTTTTAGTGTTGTAGAGGGTTACTACGATTGAAGGGAATAGATTGGGAAGTAAAATGATAATAATAAAATAAAATGTAATTGTTGATCTATTATCAAGTATTTAATTGATTATTATGTAAATTGTGTAATAATTATATTTTAGTTATATTTTAGGTGTGGGCTGCTGGGTTTGTAGCGATATAGTGTTGGAAGTTAATTAAGCAATAATTGATTAGAAATGAATTATTCATTATTAACACTTATTTCATTGGTTATTAATTATTGACAGTATCTAATAATTTTTTATACTCTTTATATTTTAGATGCGGGCTGTAGAGTTTGAAGGAATATAGGTTGGTACTTTCATTAATTAGTTAATTGATTATTAATTATGTAGATTGTGGTATGCTTATTTATTTTAGTTATATTGTTAGTGTGGGCTGCTAGGTTTGTGGAGGTATAGTGTGTGGTCGCATTTAAAAAAATTCATAATTAATTATTAAATTGTTTAATAACCATATAAATTGTTTTATTGTTTTTTTTATTTTTATATATGCATTTTTTTGTTGAATAATGATGTTCATACTAAGAGTTCTATATTTGTTCTAAATTAATAGGTTTATTCAAATATAAAATGTGTTTGAAGTAAAATACTTTTCCTACTGTTGCACAGATTGGAGTGGAAATAGTAAACTTAACCCCTCTGAAGTCCAACATTTTCCCTACTGTTACATGGACTGGAGTGGGAATAGTAAATGGAACCCCTCTGAAGTACAGCGTTTTCCGTACTGTTGCACAGACTGGAGTGGGAATAGTACATTTAATTCCTCCGAAATCCAACATTTTCCCTACTGTTGCACAGACTGGAGTGGGAGTAGTAAATCTTACCCCTCAGAAGTCCAATACTTAACCTACTGTTGCACAGACCGGAATGGGAATAGTAAAGTTAACCCCTCTGAAGTCAAATGCTTTCCCTACTGCTACACAGCCTGGGGTGGAAATAGTAAATATTACTCCCGAAGTTCAACGCTTTCCCTAAAGTGGCACAGACTGGAGTGGGACCAGTAAATCATACCCCTTAGAAATCTAGCGTTTTCCCCACTGTTGCACAGACTGGAATGGAATTGTAAATCTTACCCCTCTGAAGTCCAAAGCTTTCCCTACTGTTACACAGACTGGAGGTGGAATAGTAAATCTTACTTCTCCTAAGTCCAATACTTACCCAACTGTTGACCTGTTTGAAGTGGTAGTAGTAAATGCAACTCATCTGAAATACTACATTTTTACTACCGTTTAATAAACTGGAGTAGGAATAGTATATCTATTATCCCCAGGCTATAATACTTTTCTTAATATTGCTTAAATAAATGTATTAGCATTTGTTTATTTTTATTTATTTTATATTATTTATTTGTATTTTTTTTTATCCCTTATTAAATGTAATAAAGTAACCCAGTGCTATCCTATGGGAGACGTAGACCCACAGCAGTGATAAACATATTTGTGAGTTTTTCATTACCAGGACATGTAAAACTTAAAAGTACCTAACCAACTGTTAAAATACAATGCACCTCATCCTATGGTCTGTTCAGCGCCTATCCTAGGGGTGACATTATATGTAGTGTATAAATTCTTTTATTGTATAGTTAATAAAAACCATTACATAAATAAAATGCAGTAATGTTTAAAACTGATCGAAAGATACATACATAATTAAGAATTAAAACCATGGGTAAAAATGATATCCTTTGAACTTCGAAAAGCCAAGTCAGTTATAGAAGAAACAGTCACAAAAAATGCAAGATCAGGGTATGTATTGGATCTTTGCAGAAATTCCTCTTTTTTTCTCAAACTTGGTGATAAACTTAACTGCTCTACAGATGAGTTGCGGGTCCGCTGAGCACAGGACTTGTATGATCGCAGAACGGCAGGTGCGAATTCCGTATTCATTGAACTTCGCTTTTAACCTGTTCTGGCGTTCCTGGTCCAGTGCGGGACAAATGCAAATCAGATGGATGAAATCTTGTTTTGCGGCACCACATAAATCACGCTCCTTGGAGCCTTGGGTCCTCCAATTTGGTTGATCGGCATTTGTTGGCAGGTTGCCCATCCTTAAGCTGAGGTATTTGAGTTTGACATATGATGAAAAAGCAAGTCCAAGATAGGCAGCCGGCGTGGATTTTTTGTATGATTGTATTGTCATCCAGGCATGTGAGCGATGGCTCAGGGTTGTCTTGTCATTGATCAGTGAGTGCCTATTGGCCGCCTTCATTACTGCCAGCTTGAACGTTGGTACAGGTAGCTTGGTTTCCCACAGTGCTATTAGTTCGGTGGTTTCAAGGGAAAGTTTAAAAACTTGGCGTACTGGGAATTGGGACTGTTATGCATTGCTTCCCACATGGTGCGATTGACCTCAATTTCCCGATTCATCCAGACATCATACCAGAATGTAACCGTCTCATATTTTTTTTGCAGTACTTGAGATTGCAGGGCGAACTCGAGTCGGACCTGCGCAGGTGATGCGTTGTACGGTAACCCAAATACGCACTTGTAGACTCTTATTTGGATTTTGTCTTTAAGCTGTGCATGTATAAACAACAAGAGAGAAAGGGCTACAATACATACTCTCCTGCCCCTAGGGATAAACAATCGTAAACAACTAGAGAGTACCTTTAACAATAATTAACAAGAGGCTCCGAAAGAGGAGTGGTCAGGCAGAACAGCCCCCAACACCAGTCAGTGCTCCATGCAAACGTATTAGCTGTGTCACAGAAAGGTAGTGTGATTATCAAGATGAAAAAAGGAACCCTCAGGCACCCACACAAGGTAGGTAGCCATTTGTCTTCATTGGGTTCCTGTGGTTAGTGCATGTGAGAGTACATCAAACCAAAAGGGTGCAAATTAAAATGAGTATGGATCACTCCCTCAACCAACACTTTTAATGGAGAGGTGATTCGAACTCAGTTAAAACCAATGTGCATGACGGACATGAAGAGTTAAGTAAGTTTGAACTCCTTGTCCTAAAAAACGGTTGGCATGTTTCAGCTATCTGGTCTTGTTTGACCCAGCATTCCTCAGGACCAGAAATGTAAAAAATACACCCAACAAGGCAGCACACCTCCTAAAGTGTCTACTCAAGGTGGATGGATATTCACATAAACGCGTTTTTACCGACTTAAGTTCTATATACTGGTAGGCGTCTTGTGCGTTACCTCTATTCTACGAGGTTTGTGGAATCTGTGAAGAAACCCATAGACAGAGTCCATAGTCAGACATTGTTGAAACATTTCTCCTTTATCAAGATTTCACCATAGTTAATACTTTCAAATCCCCATCACTCACCCTGTGACACAGTCAAGCCAAAGTTTGTTTGCATATAAAAACATAGAAGAAAATATGAAAAAAAGGTTATAGCTGTTATGCTAAAGGGATATACGTCTTCCACGACTGTTAGACTATTCTGGTCATAGCGGATTGCACGTTCCCTCCCCTATGTCACTATGCAATAATCAGTAACATTACTCCTGTATGAACATGGCTTCTTTTTCCACAATCTACTATAGATATTAAAAACAAACAGTTTTCCTTCGAGAAAAAACCTGGCAAAGGTTGTCACAAGTGACACTTCGTAACTGCATTTGCATCTGCATAAAGAGTCACGCACTGGAAAAACAGAGGACTCTGGATCAAGCTTTACAACAATTTGTATAATTGAACTCACTTAGTTAGATTCCCACTTTCGTCTTACGTATAACGAAGGTCAGACTTTCTCGTTAGGATCTATTTAAGAAAAAGCGGACAAACGAAAAACCGGGTCAGGTGGAAACACTCTCTTTTAAGTAACAGGTTATAATGAAATCACCACACCGTTGGTAACCAGTGATATAGTATAAAACTCTTTTGAGTTTCTGCCATGACTTACTCCATTGTTCCGAAATTAATGACTCCGTGAGTCCGTGGTGGAGGAAATCTTCACGTCAGCATCTAGTTAAAATAACACAAGTCTGATATTATTCCCCAATAAGACCGAAACAGATGGAGATATGTCATTTATGCCCCTCAATTCATTGTTAATTTATTGAAAGTTTACTGTTGTAATAGGGGAAGGTTCATGTATGGCAAATTATCGGAAACCCAAGTACAATTATGGGCTATTTATTGCTACTTTAAAGTGACTTTCATGTTCACGATAGAACCGATAACTACGCAAAAAATACACTGCCTGGGGGGAGGTGTGACTCCAAGTTACAAACAGGTACGTTAACCCGCTCAATTTACTTACTGATTTACTGGCGGCTCCCCGCGTAGTCACCTAACAAGGGCTCATCCACGGCTCGAATAACAACTCGACCCGCGGACTGGGCAGTCCTTTTCACTCCCGCATAACGACGTGACCTGCATGGCTGATTACCACGTGATCGGGTCAGGCCTCGATCGCTGCGAAATTTAAAGCTACAGTAGCCTGATTGTCCAAATGCGCTGTCATATTAATTTATGAAGAAACTTTAAACTAAACAAACCCATCTTAATATGGAACCAATCTTATTCATCTAAGCGCATCATTATCTCGATGAGCATGAAAGGAGTACGATATCCAAACATTACTGGATATCGCCACGAAGATGAGCCGGCAACCTCTAAGTGGGGTCACTCAGATTATCGATGGTACTACGTGCACTGATATTAAAGACTCTAGAAAGAAAATGTATAGAGTAAGGGGAAAATTGCTACGTTTACACATAATTTAGTCCCTTGCAGTGTTGATCTTATCCTCGTGTGTGTATTGTTACCAGAAGGTTGTAAACCCTGTGAACGGCAATATTTGCAGAGAGCCATCTTCAACGTTTCATCACTGTCCCCCATGGGACGTCATCATTAAGTCCGTGTCGATTGGTTGCCAGCCGGTGAACACATCTTTGTTCCTTTTCGAACAGAGCACTCTCACTACTGTGTTCCAGGTGTTCTATAATGGACCACTTTAAATCATTCGGACCATGCCCCTGTTCTAAGTAGTGTGCTGTCAATTTAGTTGTATTTCTCTGGCACCTGACATTACTACGATGTTCTCCTATACGCAGCTTTATTTTGCGTGTAGTCATGCCCACGTATCGCAGGAGACATGGGCAGACTATCAAATAAACTACGTTGCAGGTGTTACAATTAGTATGACTCTTCAGGTGCCAGGTTTTCCCTTCTTCTAAATTGAGGGTTTTGGTTGCCGTGGTCAAATGGCAAACACTACACCCACCACATGGGTAATGGCCCACCACTGGTGGTAGACCCCAGGTGGCGAGTACATTTGGGTTCCGTGTTGTGTCCTTTGTATTATTCGGGCGAGTACGCACTAGTGCATCTTTCAGGCTTTTCTCGCGTCTATAGGAAAAGAGAGGTTTCTGCCAATTAAGGCCATTACTAGTCAGGATTCTCCATTGTTTAGTTATTGTCCGATTCACTGCATTTGAGATGTTAGAGTATGTTGTTACACATGTCAGCGGTGTTTCAGGTTCTCCTTCTCTTATATTTTCCTCTAGAGGGCTTCATGATTTTGATTTCTAGCCCGCTTGCAGCTTTTCTTTAAGATTTTAGCTGGATACCCTCTGTATGAAAGTTTATTGGTCAGATCATCTGCCTGCTTCTTAAAGTCGGTGATGTTACTGCATTTTCTACGAATACGTCGATTCTGACCGAATGGAAGGTTTTCCCGTAGAGGGCGCGGATGAAAACTCGTAAAATGGAGCAGGTTATTCTTACTGGTAGGTTTGTAATACGTCTTGATGGTTAAATGATCACCAGTCTTGGTGATCGTCACATCCAGAAATTCAATGCTTTCTTTGCTATGTTGGTGGGTAAACCTTAAGTGTGGATCGCAGGTGTTCACCCAATCAAAGAAGGCCAATAGGCTCTCCTCAGTGCCCTTCCATATTAACAGCACATCATCAATGTACCTCTGCCACAGGATAACATTGAGAGTGTAAGGGTTGGTGTTGGCTAGAATGTGGGTTTTCTCAAAATTATAGACGTAAAGTCCAGCAATACTAGGGGCAAATGTACTGCCCATAGAAGTACCTGTCTTTTGCAGGAAAAACTGATTTTTATATTGGAAAAAATTACGTTTCAATGCCAGAGTTGCACACTCAATGACAAACGTTTTGGAAGTGTTATATTCCCACGGGGTTTGGTCCAAAGCATCCGCCAAAACCTTCAAAGTAGCATCCTGGGGAATACAGGTGTATAGGCTCTCTATGTCTAGAGAGAAAAGATAACAAGATTCCTCAGGTAGTTTGACTGTCAGGAGCTTTGCCAATAAACTCTTAGTGTCCTTAATGTAGGTGTTGGTGGACTGTATCAGAGGCTTAAAGAAAAAATCACAATATTTTGAAAGAGGTTCTAGGAGAGACCCTATACCTGCCACAATCGGTCTACCAGGAGGTGGAGAACGGTTCTTATGCGTTTTTGGTAGATAGTAAAAGTAAGGAACCTTACCCTCGGAATTTGTTAAGAATTCTGCTTCATGTTTACTAATGTAATCATCTCGTTCTGCAGTCATCACCAGTTCAACTATCTCGTCCCTTAGTAATACAGATGGATCTTCATTGAAAATTGTATAACTTTTTGTGTCACTAAGGAATCGTTTACATTCGGCATCATATGCAACAGTATCTTGTATTACAATGCCACCGCCCTTATCAGCGCTTTTGATTGTGATATTGGGGTCACTTTTTAATGACCAATTGTGGCAGGTATAGGGTCTCTCCTAGAACCTCTTTCAAAATATTGTGATTTTTTCTTGAAGGTTCTGGCGGATGCTTTGGACCAAACCCCATGGGAATATAACACTTCCAAAACGTTTTTCATTGAGTGTGCAACTCTGGCATTGAAACGTAATTTTTTCCAATATAAAAATCAGTTTTTCCTGCAAAAGACAGGTACTTCTATGGGCAGTACATTTGCCCCTAGTATTGCTGGACTTTACGTCTATAATTTTGAGAAAACCCACATTCTAGCCAACACCAACCCTTACACTCTCAATGTTATCCTGTGGCAGAGGTACATTGATGATGTGCTGTTAATATGGAAGGGCACTGAGGAGAGCCTATTGGCCTTCTTTGATTGGGTGAACACCTGCGATCCACACTTAAGGTTCACCCACCAACATAGCAAAGAAAGCATTGAATTTCTGGATGTGACGATCACCAAGACTGGTGATCATTTAACCATCAAGACGTATTACAAACCTACCAGTAAGAATAACCTGCTCGATTTTACGAGTTTTCATCCGCGCCCTCTACGGGAAAACCTTCCATTCGGTCAGTATCTACGTATTCATAGAAACTGCAGTAACATCACCGACTTTAAGAAGCAGGCAGATGATCTGACCAATAAACTTTCATACAGAGGGTATCCAGCTAAAATCTTAAAGAAAAGCTGCAAGCGGGCTAGAAATCAAAATCGTGAAGCCCTCTAGAGGAAAATATAAGAGAAGGAGAACCTGAAACACCGCTGACATGTGTAACAACATACTCTAACATCTCAAATGCAGTGAATCGGACAATAACTAAACAATGGAGAATCCTGACTAGTAATGGCCTTAATTGACAGAAACCTCTCTTTTCCTATAGACGCGAGAAAAGCCTGAAAGATGCACTAGTGCGTACTCGCCCGAATAATACAAAGGACACAACACGGAACCCAAATGTACTCGCCACCTGGGGTCTGCCACCAGTGGTGGGCCATTACCCATGTGGTGGGTGTAGTGTTTGCCATTTGACCACGGCAACCAAAACCCTCAATTTAGAAGAAGGGAAAACCTGGCACCTGAAGAGTCATACTAATTGTAACACCTGCAACGTAGTTTATTTGATAGTCTGCCCATGTCTCCTGCGATACGTGGGCATGACTACACGCAAAATAAAGCTGCGTATAGGAGAACATCGTAGTAATGTCAGGTGCCAGAGAAATACAACTAAATTGACAGCACACTACTTAGAACAGGGGCATGGTCCGAATGATTTAAAGTGGTCCATTATAGAACACCTGGAACACAGTAGTGAGAGTGCTCTGTTCGAAAAGGAACAAAAATGGGTTCACCGGCTGGCAACCAATCGAAACAGACTTAATGATGACGTTCCATGGGGGACAGTGATGAAACTTTGAAGATGGCTCTCCGCAAATATTGCCGTTCATAGGGTTTACAACCTTCTGGTAACAATACACATACGAGGATAAGATCAACACTGCAAGGGACTAAATTAACTGTAAACGTAGCAATTTTCCCCTTACTCTATTAATTTTCTCTCTAGAGTCTTTAATATCAGTGCACATAGTACCATTGATAATCTGAGTGACCCCACTTAGAGGTCGCCGGCTCATCTTCGTGGCGATATCCGGTAATGTTTGGATATCGTACTCCTTTCATGCTCATCGAGATAATGATGCGCTTAGATGAATAAGATTGGTTCCATATTAAGATGGATATGTTTAGTTTAAAGTTTCTTCATAAATTAATATGACAGCGCATTTGGACAATCAGGCTACTGTAGCTTTAAATTTCGCAGCGATCGAGGCCTGACCCGATCACGTGGTAATCAGCCACGCAGGTCACGTCGTTATGCGGAAGTGAAAAGGACTGCCCAGTCCGCGGGTCAAGTTGTTATTCAAGCCAAGGGTGAGCCCTTGTTAGGTGACTACGCAGGGAGCCGCCAGTAAATCAGTAAGTAAATTGAGCAGGTTAACGTACCTGTTTGTAACTTGGAGTCACACCACCCCCCAGGAAGTGTATTTTTTGCGTAGTTATCAGTTCTATCGTGAACATGAAAGTCACTTTAAAGTAGCAATAGATAGCCCATAATTGTACTTGGGTTTCTGATAATTTGCCATACATGAACCTTCCCCTATTACAACAGTAAACTTTCAATAAATTAACAATGAATTGAGGGGCATAAATGACATATCTCCATATGTTTCCGTCTTATTGGGGAATAATGTCAGACTCGTGTTATTTTAAATAGATGCTGACGTGACGATTTCCTCCACCACGGACTCATGGAGTCATTAATTTGGGAACAATGAAGTAAGTCATGGCAGAAACTCAAAAGAGTTTTATACTATATCACTGGTTACCAACGGTGTGGTGATTTCATTATAACCTGTTACTTAAAAGAGTGTGTTTCCACCTGACCCGGTTTTTCGTTTGTCCGCTTTTTCTTAAATAGATCCTAAAGAGAAGTCTGACCTTCGTTATACGTAAGACGAAAGTGGGAATCTAACTAAGTGGGTTTCATTATACAAATTGTTGTAAAGCTTGATCCAGAGTCCTCTGTTTTTCCAGTGCGTGACTCTTTATGCAGATGCAAATGCAGTTACGAAGTGTCACTTGTGACAACCTTTGCCAGGTTTTTTCTCGAAGGAAAACTGTTTGTTTTTAATATCTATAGTAGATCGTGGAAAAAGTAGCCATGTTCATACAGGAGTAATGTTACTGATTATTGCATAGTGACATAGGGGAGGGAACGTGCAATCCGCTATGACCAGAATAGTCTAACAGTCGTGGAAGACGTATATCCCTTTAGCATAACAGCTATAACCTTTATTCATTATTTTTTCTATGTTTTTATATGCAAACAAACTTTGGCTTGACTGTGTCACAGGGTGAGTGATGGGGATTTGAAAGTATTAACTATGGTGAAATCTTGATAAAGGAGAAATGTTTCAACAATGTCTGACTATGGACTCTGTCTATGGGTCTCTTCACAGATTCCACAAACCTCGTAGAATAGAGGTAACGCACAAGACGCCTACCAGTATATAGAACTTAAGTCGGTAAAAACGCGTTTATGTGAATATCCATCCACCGTGAGTAGACACTTTAGGGGGTGTGCTGCCTCGTTGGGTGAGTTTTTTACATTTCTGGTCCTGTGGAATGCTGGGTCGAACAAGACCAGATAGCTGAAACATGTCGACCACTTTTTAGGACAAGGAGTTCAGACTTACTTAACTCTTCATGTCCGTCATGCACATTGGTTTTAACTGAGTTCGAATCACCCCTCCATTAAAAGTGTTGGTTGAGGGAGTGATCCATACTCATTTTAATTTGCATCTTTTTGGTTTGATGTACTCTCACATGCACTAACCACAGGAACCCAATGAAGACAAATGGCTACCTACCTTGTGTGGGTGCCTGAGGGTTCCTTTTTTCATCTTGATAATCACACTACCTTTCTGTGACACAGCTAATACGTTTGCATGGAGCACTGACTGGTGTTGGGGGCTGTTCTGCCTGACCACTCCTCTTTCGGAGCCTCTTGTTAATTATTGTTAAAGATACTCTCTAGTTGTTTACGATTATACGATGTGCACTCCTTCTGTGATGTGGCACGCTGCCATAGGCTATTGTTGGGAGTAGCTTGGCTTTGATGACGGTTAAGAGGGGGTTGAACAAAGGGCCTTTGAGTTGGTTTGATAAACTGCTAAATGCGTGTAACAACGCTGTTCCCTTCTTTTCGATGGCGTTGAAATGCAAGGAAAAATGAAGGTGCTTGTCCAGTTGTATCCCCAAATACTTGTAGCTTTCCACTACTTCCAATTTATTGTTGTCTATACAAAGGTTGGTGATGCTTTGCAGCATCAAGTTATTATCATAATCTTTGTTTTCTTGCTATTTATTTCAAGAAGGTTCTGTTTTGTATATCCGGCCAGTTCTTGCAAGAGACGCTGCAAGCCTATTTTGGTCTGGCTGAGCAGGACCACATTGTCGACATAGGAGAGATGTGTTAAACGAAGTGTTCCTAGCCGCGGTGGATGAGCATGAATCCTGTCTAGCCTTGATGTCAGGTCGGCTATGAATAAATTTAAAAGATGGGGGGCCAAAACGCAGTCTTGTTTTAGTCCATCATAGGTACTGATCTTCTGCGTTAGCCACTGCCCGTTGTCGATCTTTACCTGCATCCAGGTGTTGGTGTACAGGTCCATTATTGGGTTTAAGATTGAATCCGGCAGGCCCTGCTGCTTTAGTTTAGACCAGAGTAGTTGCCTGCTGACACGGTCGAACGCCGCCTTAAAGTCTATAAAGCAGGCGTACAGCGCTTGATGATTTTGCAGACTTTTTTCAGCTATTAAGCTTATCGCCATGGCATTAGCCATAGTGCCCGTGCCACGGCGAAACCCTCTCTCGTTTATCGGGATTTTGTTATTGGCTTCGGACCACTGTGCAAGGTCAGTTAACAACAGGGATGCGTAGTATTTGGCTTCAGCATCGATGAGTGCTATCAGGCGATAATTAGCTGGATTTTTACGATCTCCGCCTTTATAGATGGGATTAATGATCGCCCCTCTCCAGCTTTCTGGGAGCCGACTTGTGTTGTTTTATTGACCTAAACAAGAGGTTGAAGTTACGGGCCCAGTAGTGGGGGTCCTCCTTGTAAATTGCCTGGGGGACATTGTGAGAAAAAATTAGACAATTGATACCATAGCTAGGGAAAAAACAGTATGTAAAGCACAACAAATAATTAAAAGTACCAAGTTAAGTTTATTTCTAAATGAACATATTCATATTAAAAATACTCAGTGCAAAATCATATACACCAATTGATTATAAAAACCGTCAATCATACATAAATAATGTAGTTACTCACCACTTCCAACGGCTGCGGGACGCCGATTGATATCTTGAACACGGCGCCCGCAAGTTGATGATACGGCTCAATCTCTATCTTTTTCCGCATCACGTTTGTGTTTTCCAACGGCTGGGAGACGCTATAGGATATCTTGATCGTGGCTCTCACGGGTTGATGTTATGGTTCGCCCTTTATCCCCCTTGGCATCAAAAATATGTGTTTTCCAACGGCTGTGAGACGCCACTGAATATCTTTACCGTGGCTCTTTCCGGTTGATGTTACGGTTCGCCCGTTATCACCCCCCTGGCACTGAAAGGGCAGTTACGGGAAACAGAACAGAAACCCTACATGTAAGCTCCCAAGTGCTGGCGATACCGTCCACTTTATAACAGAAACGTATCGCGGTGTATATTGCGGAATGCCAGCAGTTATCCTGAATACGGCTTCCTCCTACCGATATTATTAATCATCGAAAAAGATTTTTACTGATTAAACGTTAAGTCAGGTGAAGTGTAACTCCACCGAGACGATAGGTGTTGATATACATACAAGGAACAATTAGAGAACACTCATCCCGTGTTTCTCCTGGATTGATTGTGGCTCCTGATGAAGGCGTTCTGTTGATAACGCCGAAACGCGCGTCGATGTTTTGTATTTTTCGCCACTGTTTTACTATATATATTTTTGTGTAAATGTGTTATAAATACATTATTTATGTATGATTGACGGTTTTTATAATCAATTGGTGTATATGATTTTGCACTGAGTATTTTTAATATGAATATGTACATTTAGAAATAAACTTAACTTGGTACTTTTAATTATTTGTTGTGCTTTACATACTGTTTTTTCCCTAGCTATGGTATCAATTGTCTAATTTTTTCTCACAATGTTCAGTTCCCTGTATTACAAATTCAGTCTTTGAACAGGGGGTCCTTGTTATTTACATAAAATTGCCTGGGGGACGCCATCCGGTCCTGGTAGACTATCTTGCCTATTTCTCTTTATTATTTGTAATATTTCAAGTTCCTCATTTTGTCCGCGGTGTTTGGTCTGGACCTTCCTGTTTGTTTCCCGGGGTGTTTGACTGAACATGGACAGTGCTCTTCAGGGCCGCTATATTTGATGATTTATGTGCAATAGTTGCTGTTGTTATCGGAGGGGTCGTGATTTTATTAAAACGGTATCAACTAGATACTGGACCCATGCCTTTTCAGTGATATAGGTCATGCTTATTGTTTGTGCTGATCTGTTCAATGAATTTACTTGCAACCAGAATGCTCTGGAATCGGATTTTTTTTATATTGTGTAATATTTTGGTCCAGAAGTCAGTGACTCATTTTTTTTTTCAGTCCAGATTAGTTTCTCGTATTGTTTCCTTGTTGATCCGTACTATTTGCCAGACATTTGAATTTACGTTGTGACCATGGGCTCGCCTCGTGAACTTCCGCAGACGTCTTCTTAAGCAAAGTGTGGACTTGCTGAAATCGAAGTTGTTCATTGGGTTGGCCTTCTTTTTATGGTTGACACCAGTCTTAGGTAGTTTGTTCCAGAAGGCAGACCGAGTTTCTGCGCACAGTTCATTTTCTTGAGTTAGCATTTGAAATAGCTTCTTAGCGTCCTGTGCTATTTGTGGTAGTGAATTACTCATCCACCTTAAGCGCTTCAGGTTAATTGTTCCCCCTGCTGTTGTTGGGGCTTGTGAGTATTTGAACGGTGCCAATTTTATTTCGATGTGCTGCATTGAATGGTCGCTATCTAGAGAGCATATTATTTGGAACTTTTTGATTAATCCTACTAGAGAAAACGAGACTATCAATCAATGACATTTATAAAGCGCACTACATACCCGTAGGGTCTCAAGGCGCTGGGGGCGGGGGGGGGGTGCCGCTACTGCTCGAACAGCCAGGTCTTCAGCTTCTTCCTGAAGGAGAGGTGGTCTTGGGTCAGGCGCAGGTCGGTCGGGAGGGAGTTCCAGGTCTTGGCGGCCAGGTAGGAGAAGGACCTTCCTCCTGTCGTCGCTCTTCAGATGCGGGGGACGGCGGCGAGGGCGTGGTTGGCTGATCGGAGGTGGCGTTTGGGAGCGTAGAAGTTGATTCGGCTGTTGAGGTAGCTCGGGCCTTGGTCGTGTAGGGCTTTGTGTGCGTGGGTGAGGAGGCGGAAGGTGATTCTTTTGTTGATGGGGAGCCAGTGAAGGTCTCTCAGATGTCCGGAGATGTGGCTGGTTCGTGGGATGTCGAGGATGAGTCTGGCTGAGGCGTTCTGGATCCGCTGGAGTCTCTTCTGGAGCTTGGCGGTGGTACCGGCGTAGAGGGCGTTGCCGTAGCCCAGTCGGCTAGTGACGAGGGCCTGGGTGACGGTCTTCCTGGTCTCGGTGGGGATCCACCAGAAGATCTTCCGTAGCATGCGTAGGATGTTGAAGCACGCCGAGGAAACGTTGTTGACTTGCCTGGTCATGGAGAGGGAGGAGTCCAGGATGAAGCCCAGGTTGCGTGCATGGTCTGTCGGTTTGGGTGCGGTGCCCAGGGCGGGAGGCCACCAGGAGTCATCCCAGGCGGAGGGTGAGGAGCCCAGGATGAGGACCTCCGTCTTGTCCGAGTTCAGTTTCAGGCGGCTGGTCGTCATCCACTCGGCTACCTCTTTCATCCATTCGTGCAGGTTGGCTCAGGCGGCGGCGGGGTCGTTGGTCAGGGAGAGGATCAGCTGGGTGTCGTCGGCGTAGGAGATTATGTTGAGGTTGTGTTGGCGTGCGATGGCCGCGAGGGGGCTCATGTAGACGTTGAAGAGCGTGGGGCTCAGAGAGGATCCTTGAGGGACGCCGCAGATGACTTCGGTGGCTTCTGACTTGTACGGTGGTAGGCGGACTCTCTGTGTTCTTCCGTCGAGGAAGGAGATGACCCATTCCAGCGCCTTGTCCTGGATTCCGACGTTGCTGAGGCGCTGTACTAGGGTGCGGTGGCAGACAGTGTCGAATGCCGCGGAGAGGTCTAGGAGGATGAGGGCCGCTGTTTCTCCGTTGTCCATCAGGGCTCGGATGTCATCGGTGGCGGCGATGAGGGCGGTCTCGGTGCTGTGATTGGCTCGGAAGCCGGACTGTGAGGGGTCGAGGGATCCATTCGACTCGAGGAAGGCGGCCATCTGCTTGTTGACGGTCTTCTCGATGACTTTGGCTGGAAACGGGAGGAGCGAGATGGGGCGGTAATTCTTGAGTTCGGTGGGGTCCGCTGTGGGTTTCTTGAGTAGAGCGCTGAGTTCGGCGTGCTTCCAGCTCTCAGGGAAGGTGGCGGTGTCGAAGGATGTGTTGATGATGTCTCGCAGGTGGGGTGCGATGACAGCGTAAGCCTTGTTGAAGACGTGGTGAGGGCAGGGGTCGGTCGGTGATCCGGAGTGGATGGAGTTCATCGTGCGGATGGTGTCTTCGGTGCTGATCGGGGTCCAGGCGTGGAGGGTGGTGGTGGGGGGTGGTTGTTCGGTCTTGGTGTGCGTTGGTTGGTTGTTGAAGCTGTTGTGTATGTCCGCGATCTTGTTGTGGAAGTATGAAGCGAGGGAGTTGCAGAGGTCTTGCGATGGGGTGATGTCGTTGTTTCCTGCGCTGGGGTTGGATAGCTCTTTCACGATGTTGAAGAGTTCCTTGCAGTTGTGTGCGTTGTTGTCCAGCCGGTCCTTGAATGCAGTTTTCTTGGCGGCGCGGATCAGCTGGTGGTGCTTCCGGGTGGCCAGCTTGAAGGTGGTCCTGTTGTCCGGTGTAGGTTCCCTTCTCCAGACTTTCTCGAGGGCTCGGCAGTTCTTCTTGGAGCTCTTGAGTTCGTCGGTGAACCACGGGGCTTTCTTGCTGCCGGGTCTGCTGGGCGGGGTCCTCAGTGGGGCGAGTTCGTCCGCGCAGTTGCTGATCCACTTCGTGAGGTTGTCGGCGGCCTGGCTGGGGTTCGCTGAGCTGGCAGGAGGGTGCTGGCTCAGGGAGGTGGCGAGCTGGTCTGCTGTGATCTTGTTCCAGCTTCTGCGGGCGGCCTATTGCTGGTGCTGGTGGGTCGTCGTTCTCTTGAAGGTGAAGTGGACGCAGCTGTGGTCCGTCCATTGAAGCTCTGTGGCGTGGCTGAAGTCGATGTCTGTGCTGGAAGAGAAGACTGCGTCGAGTGTGTGTCCGGCTATGGTATAATCCAAGATTGTACTTGTTCTATGGCCTATGTAGGTGGTAGAGGGGGGTTTGTCCTGCTTAGTTCTTCCATTTGGCACTCGTAAACCCTAGGTGCTCAAGGTCCCACATCAACTGCTTGCCCACTTTGTCTATCTTCTGGAATGCCAGAAAACGGTCCTCGGAAGCTTGTTTCCGGTCCAGGGAAGACATGGCTTGGCAGTTCGGGCTGGACTGTTCGCATGAGGCACAGGGTCAGACTGATTTGCATATAGCCATGTCTGAACTGGGGTGGCAGAGTGGGCTAAAGAACGGTGATGGATTAAACCCAGATCTTTTGACTGGGTGTGAGTGTTTGTTTGATTCAGATGCTCCGTCCATCACCACCCCCTTTTGTACCGCTTTTGGCCGCCATAAGTGTGGCAGGGTATGCTCAGACGTGAGTCCCTTGCTCACTTTGCCACTGGATTCAAGCAAGGGGGCTGAAGACAGCTGGAATGCCAGAAACCGGTCCTCAGAAGCTTGTTTCCGTTCCAGGGAAGATATGGCTTGGCAGTTTGGGCTGGACTGTTCCCATGAGGCACAGGGTCAGACTGATTTGCATATAGCCATGTCTGAACTGGGGTGGCAGAGTGGGCTAAAGAACGGTGATGGATTAAACCCAGATCTTTTGACTGGGTGTGAGAGTTTGATTGATTCAGATGCTCCGTCCATCACCACCCCCTTTTGTACCGCTTTTGGCCGCCATAAGTGTGGCAGGGTATGCTCAGACGTGAGTCCCTTGCTCACTTTGCCACTGGATTCAAGCAAGCCGGGCTGAAGACGGCTGGAATGCCAGAAACCGGTCCTCGGAAGCTTGTTTCCGCTCCAGGGAAAACATGGCTAGGCAGTTCGGGCTGGACAGTTCCCATGAGGCACAGGGTCAGACTGATTTGCATATAGCCATCTCTGAACTGGGGTGGCAAAGTGGGCTAAAGAACGGTGATGGATTAAACACAGATCTTTTGACTGGGTGTGAGTGTTTGATTGATTCAGATGCTCCGTCCATCACCACCCTCTTTTGTACCGCTTTTGGGCGCCATAAGTGTGGCAGGGTATGCTCAGACGTGAGTCCCTTGCTCACTTTGCCACTGGATTCAAGCAAGGCGGACTGAAGACGGCTGGAATGCCAGAAACCGGTCCTTGGAAGCTTGTTTCCGGTCCAGGGAAGACATGGATTGGCAGTTCGGGCTGGACTGTTCCCATGAGGCACAGGGTCAGACTCATTTGCATATAGCCATGTCTGAACTGGGGTGGCAGAGTGGGCTAAAGAACTGTGATGGATTAAACCCAGATCTTTTGACTGGGTGTGAGTGTTTGATTGATTCAGATGCTCCGTCCATCACCACCCCCTTTTGTACTGCAGGTCAACTAGTAGCATTGCATTTACCCACCCTGAGTATATGGTATATGCTGGAAGTGGGGATCCTTATCCCTCACCGCCGCCACCAAATGCTGGAGGCATGAGTCCCTGTCCCAAACTGCTGTCACCAGGTGCAAGATCCAGACCCCTCATTTCAACGTTAGGCTAAGTAAGGACACGGTCTGAGACAGCCCTGCTCACCCCCTTAGTAGCTTGGCACGAGCAACCAGGCTTATCTCCAAGGCACAAGTGTACACTATGTGCATCCACACTCACAGCAACCCAATGATGTCACCACAAATAGACTCCACATGAGTCTTTATGAAACGAGTATCATCTTTATATAAGAAGATATGCGATATGACCACTCAATACAAAACCAACATATAATAATGGTTAGGATTAGTAGGTTCTAATCCCAACCACCACTTCTAACCAACAGTTGAGCTTATGTCTAACCGCTTCCAAAAGGTTAGGCAGGTCATATTGCTAGAATCACACATGTTGCAAAAGAAAAGAAATACTGCAATGGGTAACAATATACTCCTGTACTGTGCAATAGAGAACAAATGCCATACGTGGTGCCACAGTCATGTACTTTTCCGGAGATGAATAATGCAATGTGTATCACTACCAGCATGTCCTGTGCAAGGAAGAAACAAAGCAATGCGTCACGCTACAATCATGTACTGTGCAATGAAGAAATAATGCAGTGCGTCATGTTATAATCCTGTACTGTCCGATGATGAAAGAAAGCAGTGAGCCATGTTATAATCATGTAGTTCGTCAGGCACAAATAAGGTCAGGCGTCATACGACAGTTCGATAGTTCGTTAGCAGCACTAATGCAATGTGCAATACGACAGTTTAGGTGCTCTGTTAACAGTTGCCCCCAGTATGGATGAATGATGACACAAAAGTAGTGCGTCTCACTCCGGCCCCAGTACTGCCCCTCCTTGGGCCTGCACAGGCCTAGATCAGAGCTGAAACAACAGGCTTGCGCGGCTGACAGTAGCGAGAGGCCGAGAGAGTGTCCCTCCAGGCACGCACCCCACCCCAGGTGGTGATCCACGTTATCTGGGGGGGGGGCGACCCCACTCCCCACTCTCCACTCTTCCTTCAGCGACTGGTGCACAGACAAAATATCGACTCCAAAATATCGAATGGACAAAATATTGAGTTAAAAATATCGACAATAATAAAATATCGATAACAAAAATATCGTTGGTCAAAATATCGAATAAAATAATGATAAAAAAATATTGAGTACAAAAATATTGACTTAAAAAAATTGACAAGACAAAATATCAATAAATAGTCAAATTAAAAAATATCGATAATATGTAGAAAAAAGGTTACATTTTTATTTTTTTTATTAATAGTAATATAAATTGTAGTTAATGTTTAGGAGCGGGATGTTGGGTTAGTAGGGGATAAGGGTGGGGAGTAATTTAATAATAATTAATTAATTAATATATGTTTGTAAATATTTTTAATTAATAATTAATTGGTAATTAATTAATATTAATTAGTTAATGAATTAATATAATTGTGTACATATTTTTAATTAGTAATTAATTGGTAATTAAATAATATTAATTAGTTAATTACAATAATTAGAGTAATTTATTTATATATAATTTTTAGTTATTGTTAATTAATTAATTGGGGGAAAATAATATTAATTATTAAATTAAATTAATTACAGCTAATGTGCTAATATATTTACTTTATTGTTATTGTTAATTAATAATTAATTGGTAATTGAATAATATTAATTAATTTTGGGTAAAGGAGTATTTTTAGGGTTCAGGGTCAGTTTTGGGTTTTTAGGTAAAGGGGTATTTTTAGGGTTCAGGGTCAGTTTTCAGTTCTTGGGTAAAGGGGTATTTTTAGGGTTCAGGGTCAGTTTTCAGTTTTTGGGTAAAGGGGTATTTTTAGGGTTCAGGGTCAGTTTTCAGTTTTTGGGTAAAGGGGTATTTTTAGGGTTCAGGGTCAGTTTTCAGTTTTTGGGTAAAGGGGTATTTTTAGGGTTCAGGGTCAGTTTTCAGTTCTTGGGTAAAGGGGTATTTTTTGGGTTCAGGGTCAGTTTTCAGTTTTTGGGTAAAGGGGTATTTTTAGGGTTCAGGGTCAGTTTTGGGTTTTTGGGTAAAGGGATATTTTTAGGGTTCAGGGTCAGTTTTCAGTTCTTGGGTAAATGGGTATTTTTTGGGTTCAGGGTCAATTTTCCCTACTGTTGCACCCATTGGAGTTGGAATAGTAATTTTAACCCCTACGCTATCCAATGCTTTCCCTACGCTTGCACTCTTTGGAGTGGGAATAGTATTTTTTACACTTCTGGTATCGTACGGTAATATAATAGTATCTTATTTAATTATAGTATGTTACTATATATATATGTTTTAACAAATAAGATTGTAAAAAATTATTTTTATTATTTTCATTTATAATTTAATTATTATAAGTTAATTTAAGTATTTTTAAGTATATTTTAGTAATTAAATTTGAATATTAATTTAATTTAACACTGTTTTTAATAAAGTCGATATTTTTTACAACTATATTATTGTAAACGATATTTTGTACTCGATATTTTTGTACTTACCTGTTTGTAGATACAAACTCGATATTTTGACTGTCGATATTTTGTCCACGATATTTTTGCAAGTCGATATTTTGTCCCTCGATATTATTTCAGTGATCCTCAGCGACTTGGGCCTTGATCCAGATCTCCGTCAATGGGCATGGCAAGCTCGGGCCGGCGGCTCAGCTGCTCCGGGGCTGCCGGTGCGGGCCGCTACTGTTTTACTCCGAGGGCCCAATGACTTAGCACACACCCTAGTATATATCCTGCCTTTTACTTACACTGTACCCTGCCCAGGGGTTTCCCTGGACCTACCACAGGTGTGCCTAATGTGTATGCAAATGGGAAAGTAAGGCCTGACAAGTGGTTGCACTTTTCAAGACAACACGCTAATTTAGCAAACTGCGCGCAGGCCTGAGTTCCCCTCTCTGTGCGCCTTTACATTACTAGCCCTGGCACACAGTGCACATCACTAGGGACTTTACTAGTAAGGAAAACATACCAATCATGGCCAACCACTTATCATTACACATTACACAGGGAACACTTGTACTTTGACACTGCTCAACACTGGCAAAGTACCCAAAGCATTTAAACTGGCAACTCTATATCAGGAAAACGGTCTAGGGGGAAAGCAAAAAGTTTAGGGAACTTTAGCCGAAATGGCCAAGTCCTACAGTATACCACATTACTAGGGACTTATAAGTAAATTAAATATGCCAATATGGTTTAAGCTAATTTGACCATGTTGTACAGAGTGAGCACAAGCACTTTAGCACTGATTAGCAGTGATAAAGTGCACAGAATCCTAAGGCCAACAAAAACTGGTTCAGAAAATAAAAGGGGTGAAGGCAAACAGTTTGGAGATGACCCTGCAGAGAGCCTAGTCCAACAACTACCTAATCCATCCCTAAACCAAACCCTTGCCCCAAAAGTAAGCACTATCACTTAACCTTGCCCTAAACCTAAATCTAACAATACCTATTACTCTAACGCTTACACTTAAAAAATATGCTTACGTCATTCAATGAATGGGTATTCTCAGTAGTAGCATTATCAGGAGTGGAAATGTAAATGTATGTGCATCTATGTAATGGTACATCAATGTAGTCGATTCTCAGCAGCAGGAGTGCACCATCTTGTGATGCTGCACTTCTCTGGCCTTCTAACTGGGTTGTCTCCTGGTGTGACTAGATAACACTCAACCAAAGCACACCTCAACATATTTAGTAATCCTGTAGTGTTTGAACCCGTTACACATCTTTGGGAGTACGTGTGTTGTAGTTCACATGTATTCCACTCATATATTAGCCATATCTCCATAAACCTCATTCTTCAGTCTCCATATATAGGTTTTTGAAGTGTGCCATCTGTGATTGCGTTTGTTTTGAGCATCCTATGTTCAAACACCTTTAATGCTTCTAAAGTGACATGGCCCTGGAGAGGGAACCTCAGCCATTGCGTGGAAAACTTTCCTCCGGCTGGTTATGAAATTATAGGTCAACATGCCAGAACTTCATTAAAACAGCCCAGAGACCAGCAGACACAATAATGTTATTTTGATGTGCAGTGATGCTCCGTTAACCCGTAATCTAGATTACAGCGAATGCCCTTTTTGCGTGCCAACACTTACTGTAGGAGGTGACCTACTTCCACCCAGGTACCTCGTGACCCAGCTAGGGACAATCAGAATGGCCCAAACTTCCTACACTCTGTCTCCCCTTTAATGTTCTTCCTACTTTACCAGCAATAAAGAGGAAAGGAACCCATCACACTTCCTAAATATAACCCAAGCTGTAAGAGAATATTGATTGTGAAAAATGGGAACAGGAAGGGAGGGTTGTAAGTACTAGTATGATAAAAAGGTATTCGAAGAATGGAAGATTACCGGTAAGTAACCAAGCCATTACCTCCTCAATCCACTTCTCATAGCACTGCTTACAATATGAGATATACCAGAGCAATTTTCTCAAGCCAGTTTGGCTCAAAAAAACGACACAACTCCCAATTAATAAAAATATACATTTTTAATACAAAACAAAATAGGAGTAAACAATGATTCAGTAGATAGTGGCTATGAGTACCACAATTTGAGCATGGGAGAGGGTAAGGGGCAAAAGGCCAGATGTACTAAGAATTGATTTGGTAAAACTGGTCCCAAGTTGTGCACCGACTTTTACGAAATCTATTCTGTTTTTGTGAACCGACCTCTGTACTAATAGGCTGGTTCACAGAAACCCAATTCATAGTGGCTCGCAGTTCAACCTAACTCATGAACATTAATGAGGTTGGTTGCAAATTGCAACCCATTATGAATCGCAGCCATCACAAAGATGGCGGCCTGCTGAGGTCAGAAGACCACCATGTCCATGACTGATTTTAAATAAACCATTTTTTTTTAATTAGCCCGTTTTCCTCATAAAAAAACATTTTTGTCAACATTCATAAAAAACCCTCATTGTTTGCAAATGGGTTACCACTATCTTTGTGTGCTCAATAAAAGCATTAATATTTTGCGACCAGGTTGCCGTTGCAAAACATTAGTTCATTCCATTCCGAATTGGTATTTGGGATGGGCGTCCTCAACATGCCCCTTTCAAATACTAAATTCAATATGTCCTCCGAAACACAGATTCTGATTCTCGCAATTTGCGTTTGTTATACACAATAAAAGGCTTTTTGCGGTCACAAATGGCCCGATTCTGTGAACCGGACCTTTTGCAATTTTGCAAAGGCAAAAGAGCTTGACACGTCTGGCCCCCAAGTCTTTTGGACGCAGTCAATGGCCTGCATAATTTGGCACCGCTGCATAATCGTTTCATATTTGGCATAAAGTGTTTTGCACCGCTCTGTGTCGTTATCTATTCGCGGCCTTTGCCCTTTGAATGCTTCCTGCCCGGACATCATTATCGAATGAGTGGTTCACGAAACCAGTGAAAATGGATGACGTGTTTGCTAAATATTTAGCAAGGAGAAACATTGGCTTCTTGCAGGTGTACGTCAGACATCCATCATTAACAGGCTTTTCTTTACTTGTTTTCCCGGTCATTCTCTCTGCGAGGTAAGAAGAAAGGTAAGCATTTACAGCCTTATTCATGAAGGCTAAATCGGCTCGCAAAGGGCCGGATTCTGAGAATCCGGCCCTTTGCGAGTGCGATTTTTGCATTTGGGATTCAGCATCCCAAATGCAAAAATCGGTAATTGCTAAATCGCTAAATTGCGAGGAATTACATTTAAGGAATCTCTATTTGAGATTCCTTAAATGCAATTCATGAAGCATTTGAAAAATGCGAAAATGCAATTTTGGGCCGCTATTTACCGAGAGGTCAGACCTCTCGGTAAATAGCAAAAACTTAGAAAAATGCTTTTAAAAGCATTTTTCTAAGTTGCATGTTGCACACACACATGTCCTTTGGACATGTGTGTGCGCAACACCTGTTTCAATTTGCATTTAAGGGGTGCTACAGGGTGTCCTTTGGACACCCCTGGCACCCTTTAAATCGCTATCTTATTTGCGATTAGCTAATTGCTAATCGCAAATAAGGAATACTCCCCATGCATTCCTATGGGCCTTTTGGCCCATAGGAATGCATGGGGAGTTATTCCTTATTTGCGATTAGCAATTAGCTAATCGCAAATAAGGAATCAGTGGGAATCGCAATTAATATTGCGATTCCTACATGATTACCGTTTTGCGAGTCTCAAATAGCGATTCCTTATGATTCGCTATTTGAGCCTCGCAAAACGGCCCGATCATGAATCAGGCTGTTAGTGGCTAAGACTGAAAGCGCATTTTGTTAAGTGGATCTGTTTGTTCAGTGGGATGGAGGGAAGGGCTCTGAAAAATACACTGTCGAGGAGCTATGCGTTCTGGGCGTCCTGGTGAAACTCGGAGGGAGCGCCCAGCCATCATCCATTCACCAGTGTAAACACCCGCTGCAGTCAATAACTTAGCTATTGACGATGAAACTTGACCTGCTTCTGACACGGCATTTTACCTCAGGAAACCTCTAAAGAGGAAGACACCATTTTGAAGCTAGATAAAAGCAGAATTTTGGGCCAGTCCTGTCACTGAACCATTCTAGTCTTTGAGCGACGCTTGCTTTGTCAACAGAGCTCATAGTGCCAATATCGGCAACATTCATCCGTTCTCATACAGCAATATACGCCCACCCTCCCGGGCAGCCTTGGCATTACTTCTGTGGCATCTCACTCTTTCTGTCAGTGGCTGCTGTGGTGCTCCTGGCGCGCGGCATTTGTGCTTTTAAGAACCCGCTGCATACTTCTCATAGCGTCCCTCGCCTCTGAGTGTCCTGGAGGTGACTTCGATTTGGAAATCCTTAGGCTGGAGTGAAGACACCAAGGTGCGGCGTGGGCGTGGCTTCCTGCAAATAAAAGCCTGTTGAATTGGGGAGGCACTTGATACGGGTTGCGGCAGCGCCGGGATTTGAGTCGGGAGGGACACACCTGCCGCATCGGACATCATGGAGTTGAAAGAGGAATCCACCCCTGGCCCTTGGGCCGGCGGCGTCTCCAACACTGCATTTCAGGTGGGTCCCGAGTGACTGTCGTCCCTTGCAGTGAATGCATGCTAAAACATGTTTCTAATTAGGAACAGATCAGAGGGAGATTTAGAGCATAACACGGAGGGAATGCTATCATTCTATCATTAAACTGCATTGAAGTGGGAAAAGTTTTGAAAGAAAACTTAAATAAAGCATTTTCCCCTCAAACAATCGGGAGTCGTTCGCCCAAATAGGAAGTGTTGGCAAGTAAACACAGTTTAGAGAATGTATACCACATGCACTGAAAACCTTTTTTCATTCCAAACATCTCTTGCACAATGTGCATACCTGTCGAAACAATGAGAGATGGGTGTAGCTGAGAACACCTGCATTGCAGCTGGATAGAGAAAGGCTGCTTAGTCGAACCGCCCAAGACCTCGCAGGGGACACTGATCGGCCGCTGGATGTGTGACTCTCGTGGGTGCAGTAAAGACTGATTCAGACTAGGGTGACCAACTGGCATAGGTGCAAATTCAGGACTGTGAGTGTAAAAATTCAGGACAAAGGGACTACATTCAGGACAAACTTCGGGACAAAAGGTACATTTTACAGACACGTCAGAGGTGGTCGTGCAATAGCATATAAGTAAGTAAATAAACAACCACCTAAGTACAAGTCTAAATAAGTTTATATTAGGTTGAGACAATCATGCACTTCACGTTTTTTTAGTGTGGCCGCAGCTTGCTACCTTAGACGATTCAAAATTCGCATCTTGCTCCAGCAGGTACATTAGTCACCAGACAGTGGTGAACCGCACCTGAATATAAGTGAAGCCGCTTTTATTATTGATTGAAAACTACTGGATATACAAGGAACTTTGCAGTGCCAGCTCCCAGTAACAAAACCACCTCCTCCCCCCCCTTTCCAGCCTCCCAGCGAAACATCCGACGCCCGGTCCGGCCAGTCCGGCATTGCTACCGCCCTCCAATGGTGCCCCTCATCTTCACTTAGACAGCCTCTCATGTGTATTTAATTTCTTTTATAGTGTTACTCATCCCAAATATGTAGCGCAGGGTGTCGGAGTGCGTTACATCACACACACATTATATAGAGACAATGACTCATATTAACATGAAAGTCAATGTATAGGAAATGTTACTTAAGATAATGGGTGCTACAAGGTGTAATCATTCTTTCATTCATCATTCAGTCTTTCACCAATCATTCTGTCCTTCCACCTGTGTGACCATCTATATCCAAACATATTCAGCCATTTGCAAACCTATCCACCATATATCCTTCCATCCATCATTTCACTCATCCATCCCTCCATCCACTCTTTCACTCATCCATCCATTATTCATCTATCTACACTTTCACCCCATCCATCCGTACAGTCATCCATCCATTCTTTCACCCATCCATATATTCACTCATCCATCCAGCCATTTACCTTTTTACCCTTCCAGCCATTCATTCACTTACTCATCCATCCACCCATTCACTTACTCATCCATCCACCCAGTCACTTATCCTTCCACCCATTCACCCTTTCAGTCATTCATCCTTTCTTTCTCTCTCCATCCCCCTTTCACTTATCATTCCATCCACCCACCCATCTACTCATCCTTTCATGAATCCATCCATTGATCCTATTACTCATCCACCCTTTCACTCATCCAGCCATCCGTGTTCTCATCCATCCACCCTTTAACTTCACGCATCTATCCATCCTTTTGTCCATCTATCTTTCACTCACTCATCAATCCTTACATCCACCCTTTCACTCATCCAGCCATTCACCCTTTCACTTATCAATTCATCCACACACCCATTCACTCGCCATCATCTATCCTTTCACTCATCCATCCATCCTTTCACACACCCTTCCGCCTTTTTACCCATCCATCTACCCTTCCACCCATACCTCCATCTATTTATCTTTTCTCTCATCCATACTTCCACTCATTCATTCATCCATCCATCCTTTCTTTCATTACCTATTCATTCCCCCCTTTCATTCATCCATTCATCCTTTCAGTAATCCATCCAGCCATTCACACATTCCTTCATTTATTTACTCAGCCAATTTTTCACATTATGAGCTGAGCCTTTGTCTGCAGAGTTGCAGACAGAAGAGGCCCATCAAGAACTTCACCCTCGCTGTGGTTCCTAAAGCAAGGGATGGGGTGCTGTAGGGGAGAGTTCACTATGCCCCTGCGCATAGGCAGACTGAAAATGTAGAAGTCATGAGTCATGCATGATGCAGAGGGCCAGGATGTGAGGTGTCTGTGACATGGTGTTGTTTCCAAGGCTTTAAGTGGTGTAAAAAAACTGGAGGGTCTCTTCAAAGGGGGTGTTTGATGTAATTAAGAGCGTAGTTTAAAACACCTAGGCTAAAAATCTGCGCTTAGCATAGTGTTGCGCCTGACTGGTATTATGTTATTTATGTCATTGCATCCAGATATATAATAAAGCAAGTATCATTACACCAACAACAAGCCAGGACTATTGGCTTTGTCAATGGTTGCTAGTTCCTTAAATGAAAAAAGCAGCAACCATGGCTTTGTTGAATATTATATTGAAAATACTTCAGTTCTAAAATGACGCGACAGAGAAAGAACGATAACCCGTTCTTTTTAACTTTTTTACAGGCTTCTTTATATAAACAGTTTTCTAACGTTGTTAAAGTTGCAGCATTAGCGTTTTACCTTTTAATTAACAGAATGCCCTGATGTACTCTAAGGCAGGAGGAGGCCACCACATGCTGTCACACCCCAGACTGCCCTATTGTCATTCTGTGTGTGGCAATTACCCGGCACACAGAATGATAATGGGCGGGTGGGGCAGCTCTGGTGCTCCAGGAAGAGTGTGAGGTGGCTCCATGGGGGGGGGGGAGGGGGGGGGGGCCTGCTCTTGTGCTCCAGGAGAGGTGCGAGGCTCCCAATCAGGGGGGTGAGGCCACTCACAGGGAGCAGCGCTGCTCCCTGTGATGGCTAAAATTACGTACAGAAGGCGTTCGTAAAAGGGATCCTCACGGACAACGGACTTGAGGTCCCAATTACGGACGGTCCGTGAAATTTACAGACGGTTGGTCACCCTAAAGCTTACATACCTTTGCCAATCACAGACGGAGGGTGAGAGGCACACTTCTAATTCTCCCCCAACTAGCGTCATTTGTAACAGTGGTACGCGCCGGAAATAGCTAAAAGAATATAGGAAGCTTGCTGAATAGAGTGAGTGCAGTGCTTAATTTGAGGGGGCGGTTGCCAGTGGTGAGGGCACCAGCACTGAGATATTTTCCGAGCGCACAAGAGCAAAAAAACACAGATTGGAAATACGGATGAAGAGAAAGGTGGTAAAACGGACGAAAAGGGAGAAAGCAGGAACCTACAAATGTGAGATAAGTGATAGGGATTGTCAGGTAGTGGATTAAAGAGGCATGAGCTGGATTTAAGACTACCACCCTTGGTATTCGGTGCACCAACTTTTAATTGAACTGGCAGCGTTCTTCTGAGCAGAGCTTCAGCGCCTGCACTCTTTCTTTTACAAATATATATATTTTTTAAATATTTTTATTGATGACATGAAGGCAAGATTACAGCAAATAAGAAACACACATCATACATTAATCAAAAAAGAAAATGAAGGAAGAAAAAACTGACATTTGTGGCAAGCAACAAGAGCTAAAGCACTTTGATACGGCAAACATAAGGTAAATAATCTTGTATAGAGACAAAAGGGCTCAGAATCAAGTGAAATAAACATAACTGCATATAAACAGATAAACAGTTTCCTTAGCACATTCCTAGACAAATTCTCCCCAAATTTGTTTAATTCTCCCCAAATTTTTTTGATTCTCCCCCAATTTTTTTTCTTTTACAAATTAAGTAATACAAATAGAGATTAACCCTTTAACCAAAAAGGGAACTGGGTAAATCACAATATTTAAACAAGAGTGTTCCCTTGGTCAATATCTAATCACTACGACTGTCTGTTTGACTTGCAATTGTACATTACAATCAATTTTATTAAAACTTTTAAAAACACCTAAATACACATGAATAATTTTATTAAAACCACAGAGGATTATTGTCTCCGTGGTTTTAATACAATTATTCATGTATATGCTTTTAATGTAATGTAATGTAATGTATATGTCTTGTAAAGCGCACTGCTGCCCTGAGGCGTCGTGGCACTGTAGACCGCTGGGGAACCCGTCCTGGCTATCCCTGTGAGATGGTCCCTTACTGGGTATCTCCAAGGTGAAACCAGGCATCCCCGGCGAATGTGGGGGGCTGTTGTGGAGATGAGGCAAGCTAATGCCCAGAGTTGCCGAGTGTGATCCCTGGTTAGAGTAGGCACCGAGGCGAGAATTATCGAGTACACTGAACCTGGTGCACGACCCTGCCGCGTCCGGAATTGAACCCTGGTCCCGGGCCGTTCTCTGCTTCTGGGCCTGCCGCCTCTAACCAGTGAGCCACACCACTCCACTTTTTAACGAAATGTTGAATATTTTGATTATGCATTGCAAACTGTGATAGCTGACCAAATGTGTTTTTGAATATACACATTTTTTTTCTCAATAGCTAAAAAGCCAGGAACATAGCACATTTGACTTATGTATGCATGTGTTTTTAAACGTTTTAATAAAATTGATTGTAATGTACAATTTGGCGCTGTAAAGCTGAATATTTTCTAGTGTGTTGAGTGCCTTTGTGGTTCTACTTATATTAACGGGGTCTGAGCAAAGTCGAGTATGATTGGTATGAGATCTGATTAAGAGACATTGGTATGATTGAGGAGCGATAGCAAGTCAAACAGACAATCGTAGTGATTAGATATTGACCAAGTGCACATGAGGAAGGGGGAAGTCATGGAGCGTGGGGAAATCTGGAGGAGGTGTGCACTAGTAAAAATGACGCCATCTCCATTTCAGTTAGTTTTATTATTACTAAATTAAAATCCACAGTGGTTCATAAGACAGGTCCTCTAGCCAATGGGAATTGAACAGTTTCGAGAGTGGGGGTGCTGATCAGCGACATCAACCCAACAAAGATTAAGGAATGTCAAAGCTCGAAATGTTTCGCCCAAGAAGAGTGTCGCTGTAGTCAGATTTCAAAAGGCTTTCGCTTTTAATTCAAAGAAGGGAAAAGAAAACACTATGGGTCTGATTACAGGTAACCTAATAAATAAGGATGCATGTGCAAACACCCGTTCGCACAGGGATCGCAATTATAAATCATGCAATGTTTATTGTATCTTGTAACTACTAGGTGTAACAAAGTTCACACCCTTCATTATATTTCGGCAAGTGAAATTTGTGGAAATTAGCAGGAGGAAAATGACAGACATTAACTGGGATGGAATTTTACCAGCCATATCTGTTATTTCCTAAAATCTGTTATTCCTTCAAAAGTTGCCATAGGTGATAATTAACATATCATATACAATATTTATACCCCATGTCGAGTTTTTATGAGGGGCGATAATTCTCACGAAAGGAGCTGCTCATGATCAGAACCTGAATCAAAAGAGTTATCAGCTGCTGATCAAAAGAATCAGGCTGACATTTGACTGTCTGACAATGATAGAGAGATACCCAACTGCTGTAACGACAACAATGTGAAAGGAGAGCCGTAGACGTCGGTTAAAGAAACAGTCTCAGCTTGTGCTGCCCGCGTCTCCTCAAATGCTGCTCCCTTGCTGCCTGCATGAAGCGAGTTCATTTTGTCTGGTCCTACATCAAAGGATACAGGGGTTGTGGCTGAGGGGCTGTGCTGCAGTCTAGCAGGGTTTCAGCATGGTTGATTGCACAAGAGCAGGATTGTAAGGCTACAAAGAGCAGCAAACGCTCTAGAGGTGCTACAATATAGGCTTAGAGCCCGCCGTAGCATGCTGTACAGGCCATTAAAGGCCCGCTCCAGCGTTAAAGGTCCGAGCCAAAGACGAGGGCCTTTAGCAAGAGAGTGGGCCTTTAATGGCCAGTAGTACCCACTACGGAGGGGTCTAAGGCAATTAGAACATTCCGCCCATTAGAGGGCAGAATGTTCTAGTTTGTAAAACAAAGGCCTCACGGAGCCCAAGGGAGTTGAAATCCCCTTGGGCTCCATAAGGCCTTTCTCAAACATTGGAATGTTGATGCTCCAGGCTTCTACCAGCCACTAGAATCCCAGAGCACTCCACTGTTTTCAATGAAGGTCTCAACATTTCAGTGTTCTAAAACTGCAATAGAAGGAGCTCACAGAATTGTCAGGGGCCTTCTTTTCAGTCTATGATTTTCAAAGGGTAGCAAGTTCAGACAGTCATGGTTTAGGAGCAGATGTATCGCTATTTGTGATTCTCAAATAGCGATTTTTTGAGAATCGCTATTTGAGAATTGCAAAATGGTATGTATATAAAAAATCGCAATCTTTTAGCGATTTCTTAAAATTCCTTAATTGCGATTAGCAAATTGCTAATCACAATTAAGGAATAATTTCCCATTCATTTCTATGGGCCAGGAGGCCCATAGGAATGAATGTGAAGTTATTCTCAATTTGCGATTCGCAATTTGAGAATCGCAAATTGAGAATAATTTCAAGGGTGCAAGGGTGTCATAAGGACACCCTGATGCACCCCTGAAATTTACATGTGTGCGCATATGGCGCACATAGATTCATATGACACCTTCACAAATGCCAAAAAATTGCGATTCGTTAAATGCTTACGCAAAATTAAGGAGTCACAAATTTTGCGATTCCTTAATTTTGCTATGCAATTTCCTTCATACATACCGTTGAGCTAATTTTTTGTCGCAAACGCTGCTTTATTGCGAATCACAGCGTTTGTGACTAAAAATTGCTTTGATACATCTGCCCCTCTAACTTGGTGGGTTTTGTGGGGTAGAATATTTATTTCAGCTATCTCTTTTCCCACCCAGATTAAATATAGTGTACAGGCAGTGTCACTATGTTTTTTAAAAACAGATAAGACGTGATTCACACTAATTAAAAACTGATTGGCAAATTATGAATTTTAGTCATATTCATTTAGACAGGCTGGGTACCTGTGGATGGGAAGCAGCCTTTACAACGCAACCGTTACAACGCACGCAGTTACGTTGCATGCGGTCGCAATGAAAAAGGTGTGCAGCAGTGGGTAGAAGGTGTTGGATTTAACTACAACACCTTCCCTACTGTTGCACACACTGGAGTTGGAATAGAAAAGTAATCTATTCCAACTTTCAGAGCTCCCCCGGCAGAAAGTTTTGGTAAAGTTTGGCGTTGCAACAGCATGCGATGTAATGGCATGCGTTGAAATGTCAAATATCCCCTGTGGATTCTCTTTTTTCATTGCATGTGAGGCAACGCCTAGGCACATGCAAAGTCAGAGGTGCAGTCTTGAAAAAAGTTTAAGCAAAGTGCCACATGTGGTTTAATCAGAAGCATAGCTGTTAGAAATGGGCTCTCTAGTTGGTAGTGGCTTGCACCCTGCCCAAGTAGAGACCCTCATGTAGTCAGGGTAAGGGAGTCACACAGCTAAGATAACCCCTGCTCATCTCCTCCGTAGCAGCCCGGTATATCTCAGAGGCAATGTGTAAAGCATTTGTACACACACAGTAACACAGTGAAAGCACTACAAAAGGACACCACACCAGTTTAGAACAATAGCCAACATTTATCTGAATAAAACAAGACCAAAACAACAAAAATGTAACATACACAAAACGAGCTGTCACTTTAAAAAAGATTACTGTAGAAATATAGCTCCTATAAAACATTAGCTTTAATTGGGGCTATAAAGACGTCATGACAGGTACTAATCCAACAGTTTGGCACTGATCGCGAGAAGCACAGTCCAGCTACAAAGTCACACAGACCCCCAGTAACAGTACCTTGGAAATGGTGAAAAACAAAAGACATTACACTGCGTCGGGGAGGTGAGGCATCACTGGGTCGTGCAGCATCGGTTCCTTATTGACACAGGGGAGGTGAGGTGTTGGTTCCTTACTGCTAGGCAGGGGAGGTGAGGAGTCTGTTCCTTACTGTTGCAGGGTAGGTGAGGCGGCATCGCCGGGGATGCGTCAGTTCCTTATGATGGGACGGTGTTGAGGAGTTGGAGAAGTCACACACAGTGGTTATCAACTCCATGGTATCACGGTTGAAGCACTGGCTGCAATAGGCATCAGGGCTCTGGTGTAAGTCAGGGCAGTGCATAATGCTCTTTATGAGTGGAACCACCAGCTCCGAGAAGACTACGTTTAGAGGTCTCTGGAGGGGAGACTAATGCCGGCTCCACACATCGCAGATTCATTTCCTTGCTAGTCCAACTTCATGCCTGAATTCAACGACTGCACTTAGCAGCTCCTTCCTCACTGCTTATCCTTCGGACATTCCCTGGACTCTCCTCCATAGACCTCTAAACGTAGCCTTCTCTGATTCAACCAGTCCTATGGATGCATCCTGACTCAGCCTGACCAATTACTGGTCCAGGCATGTCCACGAATGAGACACCCAGTTTCGTTCTACTTCGCCGGCGATGCGTCAGTTCCTTATGATTGGACAGTGTTGAGGAGTTGGAGAAGTCACACACAGTGGTTATCAACTCCATTATATCACGGTTGAAGCACTGGCTGCAATAGGCATCAGGGCTCTGGTGTAAGTCAGGGCAGTGCATAATGCTCTTTATGGGTGGAACCACCAGCTCCGAGAAGGCTATGTTTAGAGGTCTCTGGAGGGGAGACTAATGCCGGCTCCACACATCGCAGATTTATTTCCTTGCTAGTCCAACTTCATGCCTGAATTCAATGACTGCACTTAGCAGCTCCTTCCACACTGCTTATCCTTCGGACATTCCCTGGACTCTCCTCCATAGACCTTTAAACGTAGCCTTCTCTGATTCAACCAGTCCTATGGATGCAACCTGACTCAGCCTGACCAATTACTGGTCCAGGCACGTCCACGAATGGGACACCCTGTTTCGTTCTACGTCACTGTCATAAGAATAAGTGTAACCTGGTCCTGATGATGGCCTAAACATTCCTACAGGCCGAAATGCTGTAGACTCTTAGAGTGAAAATTATGGCGCTATTACTTTGAGGATACCTATCTTGAATTCCCCAATATATATTTAGATTTATTGTTTGGATATTTCTACATTGTAAATTCTGTCACCAACTGTTATTTTGTTGTGCCACTTCATGTCACTGTACATACTTCCTCACGTGTCACTTGCTTTGTACACTGTTTCACGAGCACTTGTGCACAGTATCCCACAGGTTACATACACTTTAATGTAATGCAGTGCTGTTTTCTTTCATGTTTAACTATATGGAGTTATCTATATAACAAATATATGTAGTTATCTAAACAACGAATTTACGCTGTCACATTGAATTTTTTGTCTCCCTGTTTTTCCTTGTGCTCCTAGCAATTTATTGTGCTTCCAAAAATTTGACTATTAACTTACACCCTTAGAAACATTGTTGAATGTTACACACTTTCTAAAAGTGGCATTTTCAAACACGCAATTTAAAAACCAACTTCATCAAAAGATGTATGCTTAAATTGTGATTTCAGAGACCCCAAGCTCCAAATCTCTGTTTGCTACCAATGGAACATTACACTTAAAAGATATTTCAAGGCAATCCCAATGTTACCCTATGGGAGAGATAGTCCTTGCAAAAGTGAAGAACAAAATGAGCAGTATTTTGATATTAGGACATGTAGAACTAACTAGCACATTTCCCACCTTTTGAATACACTGCATCCTAACCATGGGGGTGCCTCGGGACTACCTTCGGGTGGCTTGCATATAGTAAAAGGGAAGGTATGGACCTGACAAGTGGGTGCACTTGACATATCACAATCGTAGTTTAAAACTGCAAGCACAAACACTGCAGTTGCAGGTCTGAAAAATGTTTACAGTGATACTCATGTGGATGGCACAATAAGTGCCTCAGGCCCACTAGTAGCATTTGATTTACAGGCCCTGGGCACACCTGGTGCACTTTACTAGGGACTTACTAGTAAATTAAATATGCCAATCACGGATAAATTATCCCCAATACAAATTAGACATAGAGCGCCTGCACTTTAGCACAGGTTAACAGTGGCAAAGTGCCCAGAGTCCTATTGCAATCGAAAACAGTAAAAAAAAATAGTAGGAAAAAAAGCAAAAAGTTTGGAGATAACCCACCAACAAGGGCCAGGTCAAACAATAGGGTTCCCATGCTTTATCTTACTCAGCCTCCTGGAGTCAGGTGACTCATGCAGCTCAGTCCATAGGTCACCAATAGTAGCTGCGCTGCTCAGGCCGTCTGTGGCTGTCATACCAAGTGCAGTTAATGGAGTCCAGCTGTGGTTTTCTCATTTGTATGGCAGAGGCCCTTGTGGTTGTAGTCTTGCACAAAACGCTGTCAGTTTCAGATGGCTCTGGTGGCTTGTACACTAAGCCTTGGGTGTGGCGGGATGGCAGGCGCTAAGGTAGAACTCCCCTGCTGGGGGTCGTGTTGATGTGTTGCACCACTATTTAGTGTTGTTCCGTTGAACATTGAGATTTCTCTTGTTTTTCCACCTTTTATTATTTTCTCCGTTCAATTTCCAATTTGTGTTTGTGTCTTTATTGTGACATATCTCCTATTAACTTTATAAAGGATTAAGATTATAGAGCAATAGTGCTCTGATATACATTGTTAATTATATGGGATGCCAGCGGCTCACAGGGTTGACACAATAAGAGAACAGTGTGTCAGCAGCAAGTTGTAGGCTCATGCGTTCAGGACAATCATATGGAATAGGTGTGACAGAACAACAACTCCTATTCCCTCACTCAAAGGATTGGCGCCACAATGGAAGACATGTGGATGGTGGTAGATACCTATGGGGGTTAGACCATGCGAAACTCACTTCTTGCTAGTGGTTTACTGGTGGTTGCTTTTTTCTCTCCATATGTCCCAAAGCTCACTCTGTGTTATGATGTTGTTCAGGTTGGACAGCGGTTGTAGGGCCAGAGTATTTGCAGTCTATTTTGAACAAAAAGTTCCTCCTATAAGTCCAGTGGACAGGTGGACATTGGCTCTGGGATGAAGTAAGTGACATCAAGCAGATCCTCAACATGCCACAAAGTCCATCTTCTTTTCATCATCATGATTCAACAGAAGTAAAGTCTTAATCTCAATCTTGCAATCTACTTCCTATGTCTCAAGGAAGAAAGCCATGTTCTTATTTTTGTGTGATCCAGCATTTCTCTGTATATATCTGTGCAGGTACACAGAGCTCCTCCTAATAAAGAAGCAAAAAGGTCAGTTTATGTTCAGAAACAATGGCGGCTGACATACACAGAATTAAGGTTGTGCCCAAAGTTTGGAGGTAACCAATCATGTTAAACTTTACATAGGTGTTCCACAGTGGCAACCATCTAACAAAATGTGCATTGTCACTTGGTATTCTAGGGAATAACAGGCATCTCATAATGCCTATTGTATTTTGTAGATTGGAATCAGGCAACCCTTCTGACAAATTAAAAGCTTTTGCTTTGTTCTTGCATCTCCAGTAGCTCAGGACACAGGATGCGAGGACGGGCAGGCTGCCCATCTCTTTTGTGTAAGTCTGTGGCTCTGGCTGAGCCCATGTCCACAGTAATTTGCCCAGATGTTGGGTCTTCCAACCTATAGTCTGAGCTTCTGCACCAGTCTTTATCTATTGAGGGTGCACACAAAGAACTCGTTCTGCTCCATTCATGTTTATGTTGTTGCAAACCAGAGGCATGGAATGGGCTTGACAGTGGTTCCCTCAGATACCAGTAAAAGAGGTGCAATTCAGCAAAAAAACAGGGGATGGGAGAGTTGCTCTGACTACCATCAAACGTTATGAATCACCCGGCAACCTTATGGCATACACACATATGTGAGGAATGCAACTATAGGTATCCCTCCTCTCATTTCCCCAGTAACTACTCCTAAATGCTGCTTACACTCAGGGTGTTAGAGAGCAGAGTCCTTATAGACTACACAGATTTCCACAGGGAGAGATGATAGGCAGTTTCCCCAATGAGGTGCAGGTACAAACCCTGCACTCTGTGACTATTTATCAGCTGGCACTAATTGTTAGTTGTGTCATGGCAACCATAGTGGCTTTTGATAAAAGGAGTACCACTTTGGGTCCACCCCTATCACTGAACAAAGTCTAGTTCTCTGGTGAGCAACATCTGAGACATGTAGAACACCTGTCCTATGGTTTCAACATTAGTCTCCTGCACCTGTAAACATTCTGGATCAGTCTAAATGTGAAAATGAGGAGTAGGCTCCAATACCGATACTGCACCATGGACTTTAAACCCCAATTGTTGCTTTCTCTGGTGGCCTTTACACTTGTCCTCATTCCTTTCTGACCTCTTTGTCAACCATGATGTCACACCATCATTGGTGTCAACTATGATGTTGCACCACTATGTCCTCAACCACTGGCGTGACCTGTCCTAAACCGGTCCACTCTAGAGCTGATACCTGACATGAGCTGACCAACACCCTACCAGAAAAAGGTTCCCAAGCCTCCCCTGGAAGTCACACACAGCCTATCTAGACCTCACTGTAAAATAAGACTAGATGGCCTACTCTGTTCACCCATGTCATGGACAACTTCAGAGCTGTGGTAATGCGGCAAAGTCACTTTTCAATAGGTTGGTGTCGCTGACTGTGGCTAAGAGACTAAAATAAATAAGTGCAGCTTCCCAACATGTGAGTGACAAAATGTATTGTCTTCTGTGGCTGAGAGTCACTATTGGTCGGCCAGGGCCTATGGAAACTGAGCACGGGCTAATGGTGGTCGCTTTCACTATTGACCTGCTCTAAGTAGCAATGAAGGGCTTCACAGAGAGCATGATCTCATTGTAAATGAAGAACATATCACATGTGCCATCTGGTTCAGGCTTTTCTTAATGCAAACCAGGATGTGATGGGGCATGATCCTAAGAGGGAGTAAAACTAGATGCATTTGCGAAGCCCACTTTTGAAATGAACGACTGTATGCCCAATGCTTTGGCTGCATTCTGGATGTCATGCATGCAATGTTGGAGGTTCCCTCACCTAACCTTAAAGGGGCTGTCGCTCATATTTTGTTATGCCACTGTGTTCGATACCTTGCGGAAGGGCTTCAGCAGAGGAGTGAACCATCCAAGGTATCTCACTAAATATTGAGGCTTAAACTTGAACCTGTACCCTAACAACAGAACAACTCTTCTGTTGGTTTTAGCGGGTGAGAGGGGACACATCTCTCTGCAAACCCTGATGCCAATGGGGTCCCCATCCAGGTCAAGGTTAATGAATATCTGCGCAATATGGGAGACTCGGGCCCCTCATCGCATTTTGGATGGGGGCCCCATCATTTTGTCTTATGCCACTGGGTTGTAGATGACTGACAACTTCATGTGCCAAGTGTTTGTGTGTAACACACACATGGCAATTGAAGGGGTAAAGGTTTATTAGGAGCCAGTGCCCTCAATATGATTACTAAGAGTGAATGAGAGAATGTCTGACTGAGAGAGTATGAACACGTATTAGGTACAGGTATTGATATATGATACATATATATTTTTACAACATGTTTTATAAGACATTATATGAAATGATATGTTATGATATTAAATACGACATGATATAATGTATTATAATATGAAATATGATAGGATATATTATGAAATTATATGATATATTATTATATGGTATGATATATTATTATGCGATATGATATGCTATATTTTGATATGATATAATATTATGTGATATGAAATGATATGGCGCTGAGATTGGGTGCTGTGTTTTGAAATATCCTCTGAATTTAAAAGCACCTGCTGCAGAGTTCTTAGTGTGCCAGCAATGTTTGGGCAACAATAAAAAGGTCAAGATGACTCTGGTGATTAACGCACCTGCTGGAGAAAGATGGCATTTTATCTAGTGGCAGTTTTGACTCATCATAAAGTATGGTTAATATGCTTTTTGCAAAGAACACATACCATGTAGATCACAGAACTGAATTTTATGTGTATAGCTCAGTGGGTTACTACTTTTGCCACAGAGATCCTTTAATAGTTGTAATTAACAATTTACAATACTAATATAGCACAGTGTGCTATGAACAGTAATAAAAGAGCTGCATGCAAACTGCAAGGTATAGGGTGTAGTGTTTTCCCCAGTCTTTCATTATCCTAATGTTTCTAAAGAGGTTTACTTTGGGTAGTAATGCGTTTATATTAGTAAAGCCAGCCCCAACCACTGTGTTACGTTTTAAATCCTGAGTTTGTGCTTCTCTAGACCAAGCACACCTAACACATGCTGCCTATTATATGGATGACATGTGACACGTACACAATGTAGTCCTCGTTATATTATGTAAAATTTCCTGAACATTAATTTACACACTTGTATGGTTCATTGTCTTTGTATAATGTGTGTCATGTAAATTGCTCGGACACCCTACATTGAAGAGAAAAGCATTATAAAAGAAAAAAATACATGTGAGAGAGGGACAAATGAGAGATGAGGGGCTTTTTTGGTGGGTGATAGTGAGTTGACCTGTGAAAGAGGTCAACGTGGGTGAGTGGGACGCCAACCGAGATTGTCGCACCGGGGAACGCCAACCAAGAGCACTGAGGAATGCCAAGCAAGACTGAAGCACCGGGGAACGGCAACTAAGATTGTCACAAGGACGAAGGCCAAACCAAAATTGTCACACCGGGGAACGCCAACCAAGATTGGTGCACCGGGGAACGCCAACCAAGATTGTTGTACTGGGGAACACCAACCAAGATTGTCGCACCGGGTGCCACCAGCGACAAAGCAAGTCATGAATACAGAAGGACAGAGTAGGAAATACCGAATCTGGGTACATAAAATAACATAGAGAGATAGTCTGAACATATGGAATATATATTTATTTTTATGAAGCACGTGTTTGCCGAAGAATCTAGGCAATGAAATACCTCTAGATAGTCTTAAAATGATGTTAATGAGCTATGCAGGCAATACGAAAGTTTTCATATATCTGAACTTCACAGTGTTGGGTTCATTGTAAAGGCACATCTGGAAGGAATTTCAAACTTTCAGCGTTGATCTAAAATGGACAGCCATAGAAAGAGGAGGATTTGTTAGATCTTAAATTGCATGAGGATTGGCAGCATTTACATTTTGTAGCCATAAAGTCAGGGACTTGTTGAAACATAGCTCAATACAATGGCCATAGAGTTAAAATTGCCTCTCTCCCTTTCATGGGCTGGGAGCCAATATAATTGCCTCAATGTCAGAGTTATATGTTGGTAACTCGGGTCCTACTGATCAGACGAGCTGCCAAATTTGGAATGATCTGCAAGGAACTTACAGCCTGATTCATCATTGGGCCGTTTTGCGAGTCTGAAATAGCGATTCATAAGGAATCGCTATTCCAGACTCGCAAAACGGGATTCATGTAGGAATCGCAAAAAAATATGCGATTCCTACACATTCCTTATTTGCGATTAGCAAATTGCTAATCGCAAATAAGGAAAAACTCCCCATTCATTCCTATGGGCCAAAAGGCCCATAGGAATGAATGGGGAGTATTCCTTATTTGCGATTAGCAATTTGCTAATCGCAAATAAGATTGCGATTTGAAGGGTGCCAGGGGTGTCCAAAGGACACCCTGTAGCACCCCTTGAATGCACATTTGAACAGGTGTTGCGCCCACACATGTCCAAAGGACATGTGTGTGTGTAACATGCAAAAGAAAAAAATGCACTAAAGTGCTTTTTACTCTTTTTTCGCAATTTACCACCAAGTCAGACTTGGTGGTAAATTGCGACCAAATATTGCGATTTCGCAATTTCTAAATGGTTGATGAATTGCATTTAAGGAATCTCTATTAGAGATTCCTTAAATCCAATTCCTCGCAAATATGCGATTTCAGTAATAGCGATTTTTGCATTTGGGATGATGAATCCCAAATGCAACAATCGCACTCGCAAAGGGCCAGATTCTGAGAATCTGGCCCTTTGCGAGCGCATATCAGCTTGATGAATCAGGCTGTTAGAGTTTCAGCAGGAGCTGGAGAACAATGGCATTACCACTATGCATGATTGAATGATAGCATTGACTATTACAGTCTGATGGTATCTGTTCAAATAAGGAAGGATATTGCGGGGCATTATGAAGTAAAAAAAGGCGGTACTGGCAGTTTTGTTTGCATTGTATGACGACTGGATGTTAAGTTTGTGTCCAACTGGGCCGATGTAAAGGCAGAAGGGCATAGATACATCTCTACATCTCCATAGGTCAAGGTTAATTCACCTTTGGGGGGGGGGGGGGCGGGTGGAGGCTGAGGCGATTCCACACTTAGATGCTTCCTAAAGATTGTCAAGGTAAGCGGAAGCTACGGTGAATACAACAAGGCCTTGTAAAGTTCTATGATTCTTACACAAAGCATTTTTTTTGTTTAGTGGGCTTGCCCAAGTATTGGTTGGTATGCAACAGAGAACATATTTAGGGCACAGGGGAGGGAAGTCAAAGTGCTCTGAGGCCAGACGCAGATGCTCGTCCATTGGTTGGTATGAGACGGATATGTTTAGGTCAAAGAGTAGGGTAGTTCGGATCTCTTGGAGACAGATTGAAATATTTGTGCACTATTAGATATGAGCTGAGGAACATGTTTTATGGAAGAGAAGTGGAATTCAAGTTTTCTGGGACCAGAATCGGAAGTTCATGCATTGTTTGGGATGAGATGGAGAGCATGTTTATGTTGAAGAGCGATGTCGTCTGGTGCCAGATAGAAGTGCTTGTGCACTATTAGATATGAAATGGTAAGTATGTTTGATCACGAGTAGTTGAGTTCAGGTAGTTGAGGTTAAATAGGGACGTTTCTGCCCCACTAGGTAGGAGTTAGAGAGCATGTTTGATCTATGAAAAGTGACACTCAGATACTCTAGAGCAAGACTGGGATGTCCATACTTAAGTTACTTTAGTTGCTTTGGAGCAAATATCAGATTGAAAAGCACTGGAGTTCTGGTGGATATTAGTATCACGTTAGAAAGGATACCCTGGCCTGAACCCACAAATTAGATAATCCAGTTCTTGGACATTGAAATCAATTATAGAAAAACAACACTCCGCATTTGTTGAGGCCCTCCCTTCATTCGGGACACAGTATCTGTGTGCAGTTTTCAAATGTGTGTGTGTCTTTTTTGTAGGAATGCAAACACTGTGGTCTGTGAGGCTGGCCATCTTTGCCTATGTTGTGTTTGGGAAGCCTTTTTAAAACGTTGGTACCTTTATGATTTTAAGGGCATGCACGAATTAAAAAAAAAGAAAATCAGGCGAAGAAAGCAACATAAAAGTAAAGGTTTGCAGTTGGAAATCCGATTAACACCTGCAGGGGAGTTATTCACCAAAAAAAAGCATTTTTTTTTTTACAGAACTTGCCCAACAAGCGAAAATGTGGCCAAGCCACAAACTTTGCTGCTTCTGAAATCTGTACATTTTCCCATCTCCACAAGGGCCTTAACTGCTCGGAGACCACAAATAAGCCTGTTTCTTGCCCGAAGTGTGAATGCAGATATCTGGAGTACACACAGTTGATCAGCTCGACTGCCACCTCCCTAATTAGATCTCTAAGTAAGCAGGAGAAATACAGTTTCATTGTTTAAAAAAGCAAACACAAACGGGTTTAAACAATGAAGCCGCAATAAACTGTTCGCTTGAAGAAACACTAAATGAATTAGCTCGAAAGTGCCTGATTTAAAAATACAAGTCATTAGTGCAGTTAGACTCTGTTGGGAACAGTAGTGCTGGGTCTTAGGAGCAATGAGCCCGCAGCATTTTAACGGGCAGTGCGCTATACAGTGCTGTCCAACCCATATACAATGGTATGAAGTATTTTTTGCACCCTTACTAGCTGGGATACATGTCAGTGTGGAAAAAATACATTATTGATAATTATCTCGTTCTCTCACATTTAGGGTATTTCTCTGCCCCTCTTTCAAGAGGCGGCATATAATATGGCTAAACCCCACACTATGGCATGTGGCTGTATTTCTATGCCTCCCCCATGCTTCCAAGAGGTGACACACAAATATCTATACTTAAAAATACGGGAACACTTGTGACAGCCTACCTGACTACGTCTAAATGCTAATGATGTACTGGCTCTGTGATACGGTATTGCTGCTTCTACATTGTGAACATTTGTAGAATGCACTCGCCCAGTAGTCATTGTAATTTCATGAGCTTAATAAATAAAATGATAAAAGAAAAATACGGGTTCAAAAGTACAAAGAAATGACAATGCAGCGCATCAGGTAAAGTTGCTGTGCTCCGTTGCATCAACAGGAGAGCAGACTGGCATTGTATCTACTAAAATGTGGCGCTGTTCTGCTCCCACCATGCGCTGGCGTACTTTTGGCTGCCATGTGCCAACACAGACACCCTTGTTCCATAATGCAAGCTTGTCTGTGTTGTGGTAAGTATACTTTTTGTACAGGAAGGTGTTCTTTCCTCTAGAAAAATCTATACTTTAAAGCATTTCTATCTGTGTATGTGTGTAGTGGAACACAGCACATGTGCAAAGTGGGAAAAACGGGGGGGGGGGGGGGGGAATGAAAATATTTCTCCTCATTATGGCTGCCTCGGGAGGTAGGAATGCAGGGCATTGGCTCGCATCTCTGTCGACAGATCTTTGAAGATAGGGATTTGCATCCAGACCCACGGGTGTTCACATCGAAACCTATACACCATCCGTGGAACACCCACTTGCCGCAGAGTAACACTATGCGGCACATTGTGCAGCATTGCATTACTTTGGGGATTATAAATGCCACTAGTAGACTTTGCAATGGGTTTATGTTTAGAAAGTAAGGCACACCCAACACAAAGTCTTGGTAAATCCGGGCGACAGTGTGAGGAACTCGGTATGTTTTTACATAATCAGTAGGTAAAATGTTGCGAATGAATGATCTAACACTTTATAAGGAACATGAGGTATGAGGGGTGAATAGCATAAAAGGAATGTTTTGGAAAAAGTTGAAGTTCATTAAGGTGATTTTTATTTTCTCAGAAAAAAGACCCCAGTATGTGGCATAAATAATGTTCAGCATTTAAAGTGTTCTTGCTGCACATATGTCAAATTGAAAACATTTTTGCGAGAGTTGGCAGATTATTACTAAAGGGGTTGGGAAGGATAGGTGTGAGTGCAAGGTATGGGGCATAGGAGAGATAAATGGAACCTTCTTCCTGCGGATATCAGGATGGAGAATAATGAAATCCTGTTTAGGAAGCAACTAAAAACCTGCCTCTTCACTTGGTGATGAGTTTTCCTCTACTCCTTCTCTCACTCTCTCCACAGCGCGGGGACACGCCGGGAGGCGTCACCAGGCGCTCTACAAGCTCCTTTAAATTAAATTAAAAAATATACCGCACATGATTTTTACTAAACATAGATGTATTGTAACAGTTATTGTGTTTTGTTGTAGATTATTAACAGACATTGGTAAATGCATTAGGTTTTGCCTATGTGATCAATACTAAGCTGTTTTTTGTAAGTTGTAGCGTGGTGAACAGTTGTACAATATAAGTTTAAGGGGGATGGGAGCACACTGCGTCACATGAAAGCAAAGTTCACCCCTTAGCATTATGGTAAATGCGATACAATGTTTGTGTTTACTTGAATTTTAGCTGTCGTTTTTCACCAGAGTTGGTGCAGATAGTGCTGTTCATCTCTAGACACATGGGTTTCTGAATTTTATCCTTCATCAGTAGAGACCAAAAAATAATGACATCAGGGGTTGCTGAGAATGCTGCTGCAGTCCTTTCAGGTCTCAGTACCTCTCATTGGTGCACATTGCATCTCCAAAAGATCGTCAGCTCACCGGCTCAAGGGAGCCTTTTTAAACATAAGGGGGATAGGAGCACACTGCCCCACATCACAGCACACTTAGCATTAATGTAAATGCAGCACCATGTGCGTGCTTTCTTGAATGTTAGCTGTAGTTTTTCACCAGCATCGGTCCAGATAGTGTGTGCCTGTGGAGTGGTACTGTGACCTGTGAAGACTGGGGCAGCATTTTAGCAACCCCAGATGACTTTGCTCTGCTCTCTACTGATGAAGGGCTAATCCCCAAAACACATGTCTAGAGATGACAGCACTACCTGCACCATCTTTGGTGAAAAAGCTACAGCAACTTTGAAGTAAGTGTACTGCATATACCAGAATGCTGTTGTGTGAACTGTACTGGGATGAGAGGCAATGTGCTCCCTCCTCCTTGTGTTTCAAAGGCTCATATGGGCCAGCAAGATGACAAGCTCACCTGGGATGCACCTGTGTGCCTGTGGCATGGTACTGTGACCTGTGAAGACTTGGGCTGCATTTCAACAACCCCAGATGACGTTTCTATGTTCTCTACTACTTTAGCTCTCTACTGATAATGGGCTGAACTCAGAAACACATATTTAGAGTTGACAACTCTATATGCACTAACTTTGGTGAAAAACAACAGCAACTTTGAAGTATGCATACTGCATTTACGGGAATGCAATGGTAGGAACAGTGCTGGAATGAGAGGCAGCGTGATCCTCCCACCTTGTGGTGCAATGTAAGTTATTGAAAGTCCATTAAAGTGTTATGACTTGTTTATTGAGAAACGCAATGCTTTATTGCAAACTGTGTTCATGGAATCATGAATTTTCCATAATGCAGTTATAATAGAAGAAAGCATTGCATCACACTGACATGCATTCCGTGGAGGGCAGAAGAAAACTGTGCACCAAGAGCCAGGGGGTAGGAAACTGTTAGAAATGGGATTTCCGGTTGGCTAAGGCTTTCACCAAAGCCAGGCAGAAACCACCACTCTACTCAGGGCAAGGGAGTTACATGCCAAAGATAACCCCTGCTCACCAACTTGGTAGCTTGGCACGAGCAGACAGGCTTATCCCGGAGGCAATGTGTAAAGTATTTGCGCACGCATCCACCAGCAACAACATCCGAGGCCCCCCACAAAAGGAACTCCACACAAGGTTATATAAAAAATAGCCTTTGTAATATCAAAACACATCAAATATTAATCACACCATATACATTGTGCCAACTGGCACGGGCAATATTTACAAGGGATTATGTACACCTGACAGGGCCACATGGACCACTGTCAGGATCATCACAAAGTGAACTTGGTAAAGGTGAACTAAAAACCACAAGTAAAATAGGTCATATAACGTACAGTCAGTAACCACTGATAAATCACTGTACTTTGCAACAGTCTGGGACATGAAATCCATCATACACAGTATCCCATCAGTCTAACTACATTAGACCCTCACCCCCTAAGTAAAACCTTACACTAGGGGCGTAAATCACACAGGGAAGTACAATCTCCCTAACATACCTAAACAGGTAAAACAACCTCCTATGTATACATTATATCTAGATGCATAAAACACAGGGTGCGCAAAACATAATACACACAGTACATTTCCTAGCACCCAAAAGCATTAGCACATAAATCATAATAAGGTCCAGGTTGCGCCACGGCGCCAAAACCTAAACGTTGCAGCTGCCCAATACTTGCTGGGCTGCTGGGGACAAGAACAAGGCCTAAACCCTGCAGCTGGCACTGTGGAAGGCCAAGGTAGGGGCGAAGGAGTGCGACTCACTCCTGAGTCCAAAGACATGTCCCTAGAAAGAAAACCTAACCGGTGCAGCTGCCCACTACTTGCTGGGCAGCTGTGGATCAAAAACTGTGGCATGGGCCCTCACTGGCCCTCTGAACAAAGACTGCGCAAAAAGTCGGAGCCCTCTAGGCTCTAGAACGAGAATGTGCAGAACGTGGGAGCCATCTAGGCTCTACAACGGTGCTGCCCATTTTGGAGCCCTCTAGGCTCATAACACAAATGTGCCCCAGGTTGGAGCCATCTAGGCTCAAGGGATACTGGGGCCTCGTTGGAGCCTGTAGGGTATGAAAATAATCATGTCATCTGGGCCACTCGGGCCCCTTTTTGAAATAGGTGCCCCCTTGTGGGACCGGCCTGCTGGCAGACGGGGCCGCTCTACCTCGGTGCCTCGCTCGGGCATCACACGCACCATCTTCTCCTTCGGGAAGCGGAAGCGGGAATGCCCCCATGTCCCCCGACCCAGCCCTAACTCACCGGGCTGCGGTCGGAGGCGTCTCTCCTCCTTGAGGGGGGCAGAAGTTTCTACAAGGCAGCGGGGGGGGGCAGGCACCGGTGGTGTGCCTCGCGCCCCCTTCCGTAGGACACAGGCGGCGCACAGTGCCCCACGTCTTCACCCGGTTCCCATCTCGGGACCGAGACTTAGTGTGTGGAGCCTTCGTGGCTCCTGGCCAACTCTCCTTCCGGGGCAGCTTCCAATCAGAGGGCGGTGGCGGGCGGGACTTCCCTTCAAAACCGGAAGTCCCGCCCAGTGCCAGGTACTATGGTGCCTAACTTCCTGTTTTCGGCGCGAGGGCCGCAGCGGTGATTTCCGGGCAGAAAGGACGTGTGGGAACCCTCGGTACAAAAATAAAAGGTAGAAGGGGGGTGGGCACCCGCTAAGGCTCCTATAAACGGGGTGGGCACCCGTAAATAAAAATAATTAAATAGGTGGGGTGGGCACCTGCAGGGGAGCCATTTCGGGGGGGATCCCCACACAGGGGAATCTCTTCAGGGAAAAAAGCAGCATAGCGCTGCCAAGCTCCAGGGCTCCTATTGGAGCCAAATCTCAGCACTCCCGGGGCGCCCAAAGGCAGCATCACATCCTGGGGCAAAGAAAAGGGAGCAGGAGGTCCCAGCAGTCCTGGGCACCAGGAGGGGCAATGCAGGGCCCAGGGACCAGCACACAGATCACTCCAGCAAGGAGACAGCGCCCATGGTGGTCCCTCCTGGGCTCCACTAGCAGCAAACCCCCTCCTCTTGGGATCCAAATGTAAATGTAAATGTAAATGTAAATGTACAGGAATTTATATAGCGCAAATCACCAAGCAGTTTCTAAGCGCTTGCTTAGGGAACCCGTCCTGGTATTCCCCTGTGAGATAACCCCGGCAGGGTATCCGCAAGGTGAAAGCCAGGCATCCGAGCAGGAATTCCAGGTATCCAGGCATCCAGGGGCTGGGCAGGGCCAGGGAGGCAAGCCTTCCCCTGGGCCCGAGCAGCAGCACGCCCCTGGTAGATTAAAGTCAGGAACAAGAACATTTAACATGAGGTCACAGCCTCTTTTTATACAGACATTTCCTTCGTCTCCAAAGGTGCAGGCAAGGGGCGAACCAGATGCAACTGGTTCTGGAGCACTTTGTATTGCTCAGCCCCTCTCCCTATTCCCAGGACAGGCTAAGGACGTCAGACGCACCACAGGGGGCGGAGCCAGCATTGTAGAGGGAAAGCCCAACCCTATTCAGGTCCCAGGTGCACTCCTCCCTCCCATCAACATGCAAATCTCTCCATTCACCACCGGGGCAGACCCATCCTGACTCCTGAAGCCAGGCACACCAGCCAGCTCCAGCCAATCACAAGCCAGACAGTCAATTCACATTAACTGCATAGACATGTCAACTTCTAGAAGTGGCGGAGGCGCTAGAGGGCGCCGGACGAGATGGCCGCACTCGCGTGAGGCTCCGTCTAGACCTGATAATATTCGCCCATTTATCCTGATACCCCGGCGCTTTTGCCCTGCACCCCGGTGGAGCACGATCCGCTGCCCTTTGTGACTGACTGGGGCGAGCTGTGAGGTGATTGCAGCTATCCTGCGGGCGCCCGGAGCTGAGAGGTCCCAGGCCGGGACGTGGAGGACGGCGACTCCGGCGGGCGCGGACCGAGGCTCCGCTGCGAACTGGACCTTTGCTGCTGTTCCAGCCTGCGGGAGCGGAGCCCTGGTGACGGCGCGTTGTGGCTGAGGAGGCGGAGAGGCGGAGCGGACAACGGGAACCCCTGGACGGGCTGCGGCTCTCTGGACGGCCTGGACTTGGCCCTGCTGGTCCCGGTGAGTGGGGCGTGGGCGCTACGCTAGCCCGGTGCTGCGGAGGTGGTGCTAGGCCGCGGAAGCCCGCGCCGCGCGAGCTCGGGCCGGGGGGGGCCGGGGAGGGCCGGGGAGAGGGTCGGCTGGGGAGCGGAGCAGCTGGGGGGGCGGAAACTTCGACGGAGCTGCACTCTGGGACAATCTACATTACCGCACACGTGGTACTGGGAGACCTGCTGCGCTGGGTGAGGCGGGCCTGTGGGGCGTCCGCCATCTTGGGGCCTCCTACCACCGGGCACCTGAGGGCAGCACACCGGTGATCAGCTCATCAACAGCGCTGCCTCGCCTGATATTGACATTGTCCGAGAGGGGTCACGGACCCTGGAGCCTTTCTGTGCCGCCTCTCTGTCGCCCTGGGCACTGCGCTCTGCTGCCCATATCTGCACTGTAGGCCTACTCGAGGACTGCCTGGCACACCTTGCTTGCTGGGGCGACGACACAGCTTGGCCTGGACTGGGGGTGCTCATCGGCCTGGGCCTGGACATAGTCCGCGGCGTGCGGTGGCTGCACTCTGCATTGCTCATATTTTGAAAGGCTGACCTAAGATAACTGCCCTGCACGGCTGAGTTTCGGACCGCGCTGAACCACGTCGCAGTCATGGGAAGGCCTGATAGAAACCAGCCGAAAATTACCTTTGACGCAAAAAAGACTGCGCATTCATCCTCCCAGGCGCCAGCGGACACCGACCAGGGTGGGGCTGTTGGGGGTACACCTAACCTGGAATCCACGCTGGTTGCTATGCAGAAGACTCTGCAGTCTATTGAGGGCACCATGGAGTCTGTAAATCATCGTCTTGATCAGATGGCAACACAATTTGACCACCAGAACGAGCGGATGGGAGAGGTAGAACAGCGAGTTTCCGCCACGGAGGATGGTCTGGCCACGGTCTCGTCCAAAGTCTTCAGTATGGAAAGAGTGCTGGCGGTCATACAAGCGAAGAATGAGGAGTTAGAAGGGAGGTCCAGGCGGAACAACGTTCGCGTTACAGGCCTGCCGGAATCCACGAATGTTGGGCGCATGGAAGACTTCATGGAGCGCATGATCGTCGACATATTCGGGGCGGACCAGCTGTCCCGTGTCTTCATTGTGGAGCGTGCGCATCGGTCCCTAGCTAAGAAGCCTCCGCCGGGAGCGCCGCCGAGGCCTATTGTGGCAAGGATCCTGAACTATAGGGACCGAGACACTATTCTACGGCTCGCCAGGGAAAAGGGCTCCATAGACTATCAAGGTAACAGACTGGAGTTTTATCCCGACTTCACCATGGCAGTGCAGACGGCACGTAGGGAATTCACGACGGTGAAACAATTGCTGAGGGCGGAGAACATTGCTTATGCCATGCTGTACCCTGCGCGTCTTCGGGTTGGGCCTCCATCGGATAACAAGATCTTCTCCTCGCCCAAGGCAGCTATGGACTATGCCAAAAAACTGAAAAAACGTGCTAAAGAACCGCCTGGACGTCATGAAGGGGATGATGAGCGGCTGGATGAACAGGACTGACCTGCATTGATCTGCTGACTATGTAGATGGGGGTAATGCGGAGTATTGCATTGGGTTCCCTCTATAGCGGAGTTTGCAGTAATTGCTGAAGTGCCGCTCGGGCATTTTAGCCCCTGGTACTCTGTACGTTGTTGCTATATATGTTGCGCGAGGGGGAGCGTTATGGTGAATCCTGCCTTTGCTGTGGCTGCCGCCCCGCAGTAGCGGGGACTCTCTTTCCGTGGAACTCACCTAAATGTGGTCTGTTATGCAATATGTGCTGCTGCGCTGGATGAGGTGACTTCACTGGGGCTTAGGCGATATTCTTGGAATGTGAACGCTTACAGGGGCGCCCAGTGTAATGTGCAGCTATGTGAATACCATCGGGTCTGATGCTCTGACCGCGGGGGCGGGTGGAGGGGTTGGGGTTGTTGTCAACGGCAATGGTCTGCACTCTCGTCAGATCTGGCGAGGGTGGTGTGCCACTACGCCTCCAGATTAGGGAGATCCCCAAATGTTGCTGTTTGCGTTGTTGGGGGTTGCAAAGGGGGGGGGGCACGGGGAGGCTTTGGCAAGTTGGGAGTGCTGAAGTGGGCGGCGGGATGGGGGATGGGTTGTGGCAACTAGTTGGGTTGTTGATGTTTTTCCTGGTCAAGGGGATTGAGACTGAGTCATCTGTGAGCTATGAGTGGGGCTGCACTTGGTGGCTCCGGGCCTTCCCAGGCACCAATGGGGCTATATCTAGGAGGGTAGGCGGTAGGGGAGCGATTGGAGAGCGGGGGCAACCGAGGATGAACGCACTGCTGGGATACTTACACCTTAGGCGATATGGATAGGGGGGGTACTATCACGTGTGTTACATGGAATGTGCGAGGGCTGAACAAGCCGCAGAAAACTAGACAAATGCTTGCCTTTTTGAATAGACATGGGGCGCAAGTGGCATTTTTACGGGAGACGCACCTCAAGGGGACAGCGGCCGCAATGGTGGGCAAACAGTGGGCGGGAGCGAGGTGGGCCACGTCATACTCTTCCTATGCTCGTGGGGTAATGATTCTGATCAAAAAAAATGTTCCATTTGAGGTGCTACATGAGGAGGTGGATCAGGATGGTAGATTTATTGTTGTGCAGGGTAAACTGTGTGGCACGTTGATCACGCTTCTTAATGTCTACGGTCCTAATATAGATGACCCTGATTTTTTCATTGCACTTTGGAACAAACTGTATAGCCTGCCATCGTCTGCAATCCTCTGTGGGGGGGACTGGAATGTCACATTGGATTCCGAGTTAGATAGGAGACACGATCGGCCTTGTGACCGAAAGAGAGGGACGGATGCGGTGCGCGAGGGTATGACTGGGCTGCAATTGTTGGATGTCTGGCGCTTACAGAATCCTGGCAGGCGGGAGGGTACTTGCTACACATCAGCGCACAATACGTGGTCGAGATTGGATTATTGGTTAGTGACACGAGATGTGAGTGGATGGGTGCTGAATGCGGAACACCTGCCCCGAACGCTTTCGGACCATGCCCCTGTCGCACTGAAGCTGCGGATACCGACACATGCTCCTGCCCCATTCACCTGGCGACTCTCCCCTGGAGTGTTAACGGATCAAGTGCTAAGTGAGCGTCTGCGGCAGATAATTGAGGACTTTTTCGAGAACAATGTGGGCTCCGTCGATAGTATGATTACGGTGTGGGAGGCCTTTAAGGTCTCAGTGCGGGGTGCATGTATCGGGTTGCGGTCCGGGGTCCTCACGTCCATCAGAGACTCTATGACCAGGCTAGAAAGGGAATTGTTGGCTTTAGAACGCCGGCTGGAGGAAGGGGCCGACAGCGCATTGCTGGCGGATGTTCGGACAAAGGTCACCGAATATAACGACTTGGCAGACCAGGAGGTGAAATTTCTATCCAAACGCGCCACAGCCAGATATTATGGAGAGGGGGGTAGGCCGGGCAAGGGACTAGCTGATAGAATTCGAGACCCTTGGGCTAGACACTGCACTGTATTGGAAATTGAGGATCAGGGGACTGTGGTGACTACGTCGGATGGCATACTTGCCTGCTTCTCGAGGCACTATGCGCAACTCTATGAACATAGAGAAACGGCGGAAGAGGCAGACATATCGCGGTATTTGGAGGGCGTGGCGCTGGTATGGCTCTCCAGGGGTCAACAGGAATTCCTCATGCATCATGTTACCGAGGCGGAATTCAGGGACGCGATAGCAGCCCTGCCGAATGGGAAGGCGGCTGGTACAGATGGCCTGCCTGCCGAATTTTATAAAACATATGCAGATTTGCTTATTCCGCGGCTGGCCATGGTCCTAGAGGAAGCTTTTGAAAGCGGACGTCTTCCGGAAACTATGAGGGAGGCGCTATTGGTGGCGCTCCCTAAACCCGGAAAGCCTCTAAATAGGTGCGAGTCATACCGTCCCCTCTCACTGATAAACACTGATGTTAAAATAATAGCCAAAGTGCTGGCCACAAGACTGCGTCTCCTCCTCCCGGTTATGGTATTGCCCGACCAATCGGGGTTTATCCCCCTCCGGTCCACCACTCATAACCTGAGGACCTTGTTCGCCGTGCTACATCTCCTTAAGCCGGACCTGGCCGCGGTGGCAGTCATGCTTGACGCCGCCAAGGCTTTTGATTCAGTGGCCTGGAAATATATGCTGGCCGTTCTGCATCGGATGGGAGTGCCTTTCTTCTTCACGTCACTAATCGCCCTGTTATATAATGCACCCACGGCGAGAGTTAGGATTAATGGTCACGTCTCTGCCCCCTTTCCAATACAACGGGGGACAAGGCAGGGCTGCCCTCTGTCGCCCCTGCTTTTTGCCATCATGATGGAACCGTTGGCCTGTGTGTTGCGTCAGAGATATGCGGAGGCGGCGCTGAAGTTCCCTCTCAGATCGTTGGCCGTATCAATGTACGCTGACGACATGGTCCTATATGTCAGAGACCCGGCGATTCACCTGGAGCGCATACTTCGAGAGTTCATAAAATTCGGCCGGTACTCAGGACTGACCATAAATTGGGACAAGTCAGTGGTACTGCCACTCACGGACGTCACTCACCAGGTGCCATTGGAATTCCCGCTGGAGTGGGCAACGGAGTCAATTAGATACCTGGGCGTTTGGGTGCACAGGGATAGCCAAGAAGTCATACGGGCCAACTACGGCGTTGCCGTTTCCACTCTGGAAGATCAGGTGGCGAGATGGACACGTCTCCCACTGACTCTGGCAGATCGCGTATCTTTGATTAAAATGGTAGTGTTGCCGAAATTTCTTTACCTATTTGTCAACATTCCGGTCCCGCTAAAATCACACTTCTTTGCGAGACTGCGATCCCTGCTGATAACTCTCACCTGGGCCGGCAAGAGGCCGCGAGTGACTTGGGAGGTACTGACCAAGCCGTACGCTCTTGGTGGGTTTGCCCTGCCGGATATGAGACTTTATTATCTTTGCGCACAGGCACATTTTGCAAGTTACTGGATACACTCTCCGCCGTACACTCCGCACGTAGCGTTGGAGGCGAGTGCAGTTCTGCCGTATCCACTAAGGGCTATGATAGTAAATAAGCACTCAGTGTTTGAGAAGGGGGAGATTGATACCGTGTGCCTCACGGCGACTGCATGGACTACCCTGGGTAAACGGGCTGGCAGACTGCCGCTATACGCCCCGGCCATGCCGCTACTTTACCACTCGGATATTTCTGTCTCGGGCGAGCCGGGAGGGCTGCAGACTCTGCGGGAGGCTGGACTACAGACTATGGGGGACCTATTTCCGGGAGCGTCGTTCCTCTCCTCTCAGGAGATGACCACCCGCTCGACGAATGCTACTATGTCCACCTTTGTGTATGTCAGACTGCGTGCTGCTGTGCGTGACTTATACCCAACATATCCGGAGGAACCTTTGGCCCTAGGAGCATTGCAGTTGCTCTATACGATCAAGGACAGAACTAAATTACTTTCTAAATTATATAAGGCTGCACAGGAAGATGAGGGTGGAGGGGCGACCCTGGCTAGAGCAAGATGGGATAGGAGTCTCCCGGAACCGCTGAGTGATGACGACTGGAATGAATGCTGTGCTATGACCGGAGGGTATGTGATCAATGGCAACTTTCGCCTTCTGCATTATAAATTTATACAACAGTGGTATTATACGCCGACTCAACTGGTACGATATGGGCTCAGGGCTACTGCTCAATGTGTCCGCTGCGGAGCTGAGGACGCTGACTTTATACACCTGGCCTGGGGTTGCCCACGCGTCTATGACTATTGGAAGGAGGTGACTGAAAGGCTTACTGTCATGGCCTCGACTGAGGTAAAGCTAGATGTACGCCTGTGTCTGTTGGGCATTGCCTCTGGGGTGGCTGCGCCATCGCGGCGACTTGTGGTGTTGGCGCTTCAATTAGCCAGAAGGAGGGTTGCTATGGTCTGGGGAGCTAGGAGAGCGCCTGAGGTGCAACTGTGGCTGAAAGATATGGCCTATTCCAGGGACCAATTGAACTGTTACTATGACGAATTGCCGGAGGCTTCTCGCCCGAGAGACGTCTGGGCTCCGTTTACACTCTATATGCTTTCTTTAACAGACACTAATAGCGACGAGAGTGTGACTGCTGCTTTATCAGACTGCGAAGAGGGAACGGCTTGAGAGGTTTTTTTGGGACGGGACGACTGTTTAGCCCTGTATATGTGGTGAATGCCTGGGCGGTGATCATGGCAGTGAGAACGTGGTGGGATGCAAGGCCTGGCGTGATGTCCACAGTTGCTGATCCTCGCTATGGCGTCTGGTTGACTCTGGGAGGAGGGTGAATGTTCCCTATCTGGGAAGTACTGTTAGCCTTACGTTGTCCTAATCGCCCTGCCACATCATGCTTCCTAAACTTGGACTACTCTCTGAAACCAGGATGGAACGGGGGGTGGGGGTGGGATTTGTTGATGTTACCTTTCTTTATACAAAACTGAAAATTAGACCGAGATCACATGGGGGCGTGCGACCGCAATCTATAGGTGCGCTTTAAATAATACATCTGGATTAACTGTGAGTGCCTACGTGAGCTGAGACTTTTAGACTCCTGCAATTGTGCCTCTGGCGTTTGATGTCAAGCTTGTATGATAACTGTGGTACACCGATTGCGGCCGGCCCCAACAGTGGGTTGTAGGCACTCCGCTGTGTATATGAATAAGGTGCAATAAAGGTCTGCCAAAAAAAAAAAAAAAAAAAAAAACTTCTAGAAGTGGCACTTCCACACTAGACACAATAAATCCGCGCACATCATCGCGCAGCATTTAATCACACGAGTCCGCACATTCCAACCTCGAGCCTGCACTCCCCACACATCAGGAACTACCATGGACACACACATTCCCCATGCATTCCTATGAGAGGGCAGGCCAATCTCACACACACACTCAGAGAACGCACGCACTTTACACTGGGACACAGTGTCAAAGTGCGCAAAGACCAGAAACCACTATAATTATGTAATATTAAAAGGCAAAAAGTTCAGGGGTGAACCTGCCAGAAGGGCCAAGTTGAACACAACCCCCTTCCAGCCAAAACGCAGGGCAGATCAATCACCACTGTGATGGACTTCCCTGCTTTGGGCGATAGAACACGGATGCAGGGACACCCTCCGGTTCTACGCCATGTTGTTCCACAAAACAAGCACACACATAAAAAAACGTTAAAAAAATCAGGCCCAACTAGGCTACCCCACCGGTACTCCTTAGTTGTCCACGGCTAGGACCAGGCCCTAGGCCACCCAGATGTCACAGGTGCTAGCCAATCCACAGAGTGGGGGGTAGTAACCCCAGGCACACAATAGCCATTCTCCACTCTCCCTCTCAGTGTAGCTACAACTACCACTGATCCTTCAACCTAGGGTCCGCACCCTCAGGCTGACCAGAGGTCACGGGCAAGAATGCCCTACCCTACCTCTACTTCTGGGGTTCCACAGCCTCCCAGGGAAGCACCCTCCAGAACACAACTCTCCCACCAGTTCAGGAACTCTCTCCATCACTGGTCTACCGCCTGGGATGTATATTCACCGGATACACTGGGGTCAGAGGCGAGGACTCCCTCCATCTGCACCCCCTTCCAGAGTTCTGCACCCTCCCACTGTAGAGCAGGGTCCCTTTCCTTTAAGATGGGCCCTTCCTGCTCTCAGGGTAGTACTACCATAGTCATACAGGGACCCTAAGGATCCCGGCGAGGCCTACAACACCCCTTCTGGGAAACACAGGTTCCCTCTCCTTTCAGATGGGTCCTTTCTATGTTCACAGGGGTACCCCTAGAAGGCAAACGGCCAGGACACTGACTACAGTCGCCCTGACGTCCAGGACAGGCAAACACCTGAACCTGGCTCCCCAACCTAGGGACTCTACCCTTTGGTTAGATGCCTGGCGCCCCAGGACTTCACAAGTTGAAAATAAAGTCCAAGGCTTTCCCCCCTCCTTCAGCAGCAAGGCAACCACTGCACTCCAATCTCCCAGGTCAGGGACAGTATTCCTCCTGCAGCTTTCCCAGTTCCTTCTCTTCAGGCACAGGTTTCTTCTTGTAACTTCAGGACACTGCTTATAGTTGCCCCTACGTCCAGATCCGGAACCACCGGCTACTGGCTCCCCAACCGAGGGACGCACCCTTTGGTCAGATGCCTGGTGCACCAGGACTTCCTGAGGGTGACACATAACTAATGTTTCATGTAACAAGTCTGCCTGTCACTCAGGACAGAAGTGGCATCACCATGGTCACTCACCAGTGACACAGCCCTTCTGGCTGGCCCCTGACCCACTGGTTCTTCCACAGGGGGCCCTCTCCCCCTCGCACCCCTCCATCTGCACTTCTGCTCCCTCCCAACTGGAGCGGTACTGCCAGACACCAGAACTACTGGAACCCTGCTTACAGATGTTCCACATTCTCTAGACACTGGGAGATCCTCCTCAAATGGCCAATTAGTACAGCCTAGGCCCCCGACCTGATGTTCCCTTAAGAAACAATCCAGGCCCTGAGACTGGGTTTCGGGCACCTGGAGACACGCAGTCCCACCCACTCTTTCTTCTCTGAGATGTGACGTGAGCCCCTACACCGGGACCTAGCTGGGCTACTCTGAACTTCTTCCACCACGCTGGGCTGGAAGACACCTCAGCCACTCCTTTTGGAATCACTCCCCCATGCAAGCTCCTTATTTCAGAGAACTCACACCCAAGTATTCAGCAAGCTCCCTATCTCAGAGAACTCACACCAAAGTATTCAGCAAGCTCCCCATCTCAGAGAACTCACACCAAAGTATTCAGCAAGCTTCCTATCTCAGAGAACTCACACCCAATCGTCCAGTGCAACACAACATTCATCCACACACACCCCCCAGACCGGTGAGACAGTATCTACTTCCCCTGAATCTCAACCTGCACCCCTCTTACTGAGCACGAGGTACCACACTCTGGGAATGGGACGGGGAACACATGCACTGGACACACTTTTGCTGCCACCACTGGATCCCACCCTTACTGGTGAATCCAGAAAACTCACACTGCACTTAGGGGATGATCTACCCTCCCGAGCTAGTGACTCCATACCAATTAAGTCCCCACTGTAGGCCAACACAAGAACCAGCACAATGGCTCAATGGCAGTCTCTCCTCCAGATTCTCTGGTTTCTATCCTTGGCAGGACACCTAACTCAAAGTGCACAAGAAACACATTTCCAAGGAAATGACATTTTTAGAACCAACTTAAAAACAATAATCCCTTTCCATGTGACTATCTAAAATGCAGAGTTTTGTAGTGGAGCCAGTTGACGCTGTAGTACTGCACAAACACAAGTCCTAATCCCACCGCTGATCACCAATGTTAGAAATGGGACTTCCGGTTGGCTAAGGCTTGCACCAAAGCCAGGCAGAAACCACCACTCTAGTCAGGGCAAGGGAGTTACATGCCAAAGATAACCCCTGCTCACCCCCTTGGTAGCTTGGCACGAGCAGACAGGCTTATCCCTGAGGCAATGTGTAAAGTATTTGCGCAGGCACCCACCAGCAACAACCTCCCAGGCCCCCCACAAAAGGAACTCCACACAAGGTTATATAAAAAATAGCCTTTGTATTATCAAAACACATCAAATAGTAATCACACCATACACATTGTGCCAACTGGCACGGGCAATATTTACAAGGGATTATGTACATCTGACAGGGCCACATGGACCACTGTCAGGATCATCACAAAGTGAACTTGGTAATGGTAAAGGTGAACTTAAAACACACAAGTAAAATAGGTCATATAACGTACAGTCAGTAACCACTGATAAATCACTGTACTTTGCAACAATCTGGGACATGAAATCCATCATAAACAGTATCCCATCAGTCTAACTACATTAGACTCTCACCCCCTAAGTAAAACCTTACACTAGGGTCGTAAATCACAGAGGGAAGTACAATCTCCCTAACATACCTAAACTGGTAAAACAACCTCCTATGCATACATCATATCTAGAGGCATCAAACACAGGGTGCGCAAAACATAATACACACAGTACATTTCCTAGCAGGGCAAGAACAGAGCCTAAACGCTGCAGCTGGCACTAAGTTGAGCAGCTGTGGAAGGCCAAGGTAGGGGCGAAGGAGTGCGACTCACTCCTGAGTCCAAAGACATATCCCTAGAAAGAAAACCTAAACGGTGCAGCTGCCCACTACTTGCTAGGCAGCTGTGGATCAAAAACTGCAACATGGGCCCTCACTGGCCCTCTGAACAAAGACTGCGCAAAAGGTTGGAGCCCTCTAGGCTCTAGAACGAGAATGTGCAGAACGTGGGAGCCCTCTAGGCTCTAGAACAGTGCTGCTCATTTTGGAGCCCTCTAGGCTCGTAAAACAAATGTGCTCCAGGTTGGAGGCATCTAGGGTCAAGGGATACTGGGGGCTCATGGGAGCCCGCAGGCTCTGAAAATAATCATGTCCCCCTGGGCCACTCGGGCCCCTTTTTGAAATAGGTGCCTCCATGTGGGAGCGGCCCGCTGGCAGACGGGGCCGCTCTGCATCGGTGCCTCGCTCGGGCACCACATGCACCATCTGCTCCTTTGGGGAGCGGAAGCAGGAATGCCCCCATGTCCCCCGACCCAGCCCTAACTCACCTTACTGCGGTCGGAGGTGTCTCTCCTCCTCGAGGGCGGCGGCAGTTTCCACAAGGCGGTGGGGGGGTAGGCACCAGCAGTGTGCCTCGCACCCCCCTCGGTAGGACACAGGTGGCGCACAGTGTGCCACGTCTTCACCCGGTCCCCCATCTCGGGACCGGGACTTAGTGTGTGGAGCTTTCGTGGCTCCGGGCCAACCCTCGTTCCGGGGCAGCTTCCAATCAGAACGTGGGCGGGACTTCCCTTCAAAACCGGAAGTCCCGCCCCGCATCAGGCACTACGGTGCCTGACTTCCTGTTTTCGGCGTGAGGGCTGCGGCGGTGATTTTTGGGCAGAAAGGAGGGGTGGCACCCTCGGTACGAAAATTAAATGTAGAAGCGGGGTGGGCACCCGCTAAGGCTCCTATAAACAGGGTGGGCACCCGTAAATAAAAATAATTAAATAAGCGGGGTGGGCACCCACAGGGGAGCCATTTCAGGGGAATCCCCACAACAGCGCAATCTCTTCAGGGAAAAGGGCAGCATAGAACTGCCAAGCTCCAGGGCTCCTTTTGGAGCCAAATCTCAGCGCTCCCGGGGAGCCCAAAGGCAGCATCACATCCTGTGGCAAAGAAAAGGGAGCAGGAGGTCCCAGCAGTCCTGGGCCTCAGGAGGGGCAATGCAGGGCCCAGGGGCCAGCACACAGGGCACACCAGCAAGTAGACAGCCCCCATTAGGTCCCTCCTGGGCCCCACTAGCAGCAAGCCCCCTCCTGTTAGGATCCAAGCAGGAACTCCAGGTATCCAGGCATCCAGGGGCTGGGCAGGGCCCAGGAAGGCAAGCCTTCCCCTGGGCCCCAGCAGCAGCACACCCCTGGTAGATTCAAGTCAGGAACAAGAACATTTAACATGAGTACACAGCCTCTTTTTATACACACATTTCCTTTGTCTCCAAAGGTGCAGGCAAGGGGAAAACCAGATGCAACTGGTTCTGGAACACTTTGTTTTGCTCAGCCCCTCTCCCTATTCACAGGACAGGCTAGGGACATCAGACCCACCACAGGGGGCGGAGCCAGCATTGTGGAGGGAAAGCCCAGCCCTATTCAGGTCCCAGGTGCACTCCTCCCTCCCATCAACATGCAGATCTCTCCATTCACCACCGGGGCAGACCCATCCAGACTCCTAGAGCCAGACACACCAGCCAGCTCCAGCCAATCACAAGCCAGACAGTCAATTCACATTAACTGCACAGACATGCCAACTTCTAGAAGTGGCACTTCCACACTAGACACAATAAATCGACGCACATCATCGCGCAGCATTTAATCACACGAGTCCGCACATACCAACCTCGAGCCTGCACTCTCCACACATCAGGAACTACCATGGACACGTACATTCCCCATGCATTCCTATGGGAGGGCAGGCCAATCTCACACACACACTCAGAGGGCACACGCACTTTGCACTGGGACACAGTGTCAAAGTGCGCAAAGACCAGAAATCACTATAATTATGTAATATTAAAAGGCAAAAAGTTTAGGGGTGAACCTGCCAGAAGGGCCAAGTCCAACAGAAATGCTTGAGAGTGCAGGCTGCATGGGTTGTCTCTAAAGTTCATTGCGGAGCAGGCCGGGCACACCTACTGACAGCAGCCTTACTAAGCTTAATTAAAATGTCAGCCTCTCGGATTAGCCAACTCCTTGAGATACAGTTTATCAATTTGTCACAAAATGGTTGCGTTTTGGTGGCTTTGAGCAATCTCGGCTGCCAGAGAATCAATCCGTGGCAGCTGCTGTGTGTGCAGCTTATTGGAAGAGGCGCCAGTCAGCTACTGCAATTTCATAAGAATTACAACACTAAGAAAAGAGCACTGAACTCAAAGGTAAACATGTCTCCTGTGTTGAAGCACCAAATCCTTTTAGGTAAGAAAAAGTGCTGTTGCACAACTAGAAAATAACTTTATTCAGCGACCCACTGTAATTGGAGAGCTGGCTAAATAGGAAATGTTTCTGGTGTATTCAGATGCATCACTGATATTATCAAAACGTTACCAAAAAGTGAATTTTTGCGTTAGCAGAGAACCTAAACAGCGTCACTCAATTCAACTCCATGTGTATAGTGCTTCCTCCATGGCGGATCTAACAGATGTCATTTTCAATAACTTAAGCCGTTCCGGATTGCATAACAGCCAATCCTAAAGAAGAAGATATATTGGGAGTCAGCTGGGAGTGGGTGGTACTACTAATGTGTTTAGTGGGCTTCGATTGGAGTATTGGGGTTAGCCTAGCCAATCTAGTGTGCCATAAGGATTTCTGAAGTTCTTGAGTGGCTGTGGGGTTTTGCATGTATTTTTGTCCAAACTGTGCTTGAAGTCGACGGTAGATGCTGCTGTTATATGTGTAATTGCACGGGTTTGTTTTTATTTCCATGCTCAACAGCTGTTCAATACTGTTCACTACTGACAGCCAAGCAGAACTCTTTGGCCTCTCTGAGCTTGACAGTCACACGTGGTAGGACCCTGTCAGCTGAGCATGTTCGGAGCACGAGTGCAGATGCTGTGCAGACGTTGGACAAAACAAAAAGGAACCAATAAGCACACTTGAAATTCATGCAGTCAAGGAGAGGATGATTATATAAAACAAGCACAGCGCAAGTGATGTGCAGGCTAAACATTAAAAAAAGTGCCCCAAAAGCAGATGGAAATAGTACTTCAGGGACGGGGCACTGATAAGAGAAGCACACAAGGAACAACAGGAAACAGTATGCTACAGCCAATAGAAATAGAGGAAAAGTAAGTGACAAGAACAGGGACCAATGAAAAGCAAGGAGGTCCCTTTTTAAATTTATATTGAATACAATAGATTTCACAAGCACAGTGCAATCGCTGTGCAGGTAAAACCTAAACATTGGAAACACAATGAAAAATTGTAACAGTTACACCTTTCAAACATCTTTTACTGAGTATATTAGCAAAATGATATTGTTTTTTAGCGACACATTATGCGGCTGGGGCAGTATCGATCTTGCTTCTTGACAGTCTCATGCCCACTGGCAATCTTCCCTGTCCCCCTTGATGGCCAATCCACACAATTTGAAAATGACTATGCTGCAGCACACTGTCAACTCACAGTTCACTATAATATAGGGCAGCATCATATCCAAAAATAGGTCTGGTCATCTGTGGACCTTCTGCGTAATTTTTCTTTTATTATACATTCCAAGGATAATGCATGAGCCAAAACACTTCATCACAGCTGCACTGTTTGTTGGAAACGAAATAAAGGTTTTCATGTTTTTTAATCACTATTGGAATGTCGGTACCTGATTTTAAATACGAACGGTATTGTTGGTGGATTATGGACAGACCTTCTAAGCTCTTGTTGATGTGCACCAGCTATGCTTTGGTTCCCTGCCAGTTTGCCACTGTTCAACTATGGGGACTATAGGACTGCATTGGCAGTGAATTTGAGTCTGTGTTAGCGCTACGATAAACACTAGCCACCAGTAGTAGGTTTCTTGAATTTAATACGCAATCAGCGGCTTTTTCTCAGAGGAGCAAAATATCCTAGCTGGCTGATATGACACTGTATTCTCACTTAAATGTTTGGCCAGATTTGCTGCAGGGCATTGCGCAAACTACGAAATATTGGCATTTGGCAAGCACTTTATTTGCTGAGAGTCGCATACTGATGCTCTTTGGCACACTCTCTAGTACAAATTCTTATGGAAAGACAACTCCCTATGGGTAACCTTTAAGTTTGAGTATCATAGCAATGTTAAATGTGGAAATATCATGCAATAGTCAGCTTGCCCGGTGTTTGCATCTGACTTAATCTTGTGTTAGAATTTCACACAAAGTCAAGCCACACTACTTAGTTAATTTGGCTTTGCATGGAAACATAAGGGTGTTTGTTCTATACATATTACATTATCCCCAATGTTCATAAATTATTAGGTGTTGAAACTTGGCAATCATCATCAAGATCCAATAAAGTGCGAAGTGCATACAATGTAAAAATCATACAAGCAATAAAAAGCAGTTTATAAAACACAATATACAGCAGTGATTAAGAACAGCACAACGATAATAGTCAATAAAAATAACCCGATTTTTACATTCAAAAACTTTAGGAAACTATGTAAAACATTTGGAGTGTTTGATCCATAATTCATGCCAGAATCTGGCCAGACCAAATACCACCACCCTGCGTGTATCGGTGGCTAGGATTCCCACAACCTCCAAGTAATGGCCAGGTCCTATCAATCTACATAATGGCACAATCCACTTGGCCCGCAGATTTTTATAGTAGGGGCAGAAGAATAGCAAGTGGACTATTGACTCTAGGCAAGCATTGCATGCAGGACACTGATCATCTGCAGAGGCATTGCTACACCACTTTTTACAAAACACTTTAGTTGGCAAAGTTTTGAAGCAGTATTGAATAAATCATTTCCGTGCCAGCAGTGGGACAATTTCATCAATGGTTTCCTCGTAAAAAGAGGCAAATTTAGAATTTGTAAGATTTTGAGTCTGGGTACCTACCCTTTTGGCCGCCTCCTTCTCCGCAATGATATCCCAATATATCTTTTTAACCCTACATTGTGGGATACGGTCTAGTTTTTCTGGGGTTGACTAGTATTCCTCCATCCCTAGTCTCATCAAGAGATTCTTCAAACAATTAAACCATGGGACAGAGTTGACCTGGCTATACTGTTTCTGCGCTGTCAGTCTGACCTTCATTCAGTCAGACGACCACGCATAATGCACTTAGAAAGTGGGAGGGCAGAGCCCTAATGCCCTAGTAACAGGCTGCTAGTGTTTCCCCTTCTTTTTCCTTCTCAACTCTATTTTTGTTTCCTACTTCTCTTTCGTCTTAATCTTTCTCACACACAAACAAAGACCCACATGCATTCTTTTTCTTCGGAATCATATAACATTAGTTTGAGAAGGTGAGTAAGTAAGTAGGTAAAAAAAAAAAATTTCATTGCACAATTAATTAAAATCATTGCAATCTGCACATACAAAAATGATCATTAAAAATAGAAAAGTGTATTCAGATCTGTTGAAGGAGACAATAGAATTGATGGGTAAGGTAAAGGGAAGGGAAAGCAGAGAAGCCAAGGGAATGTCACTTAGGGGGGTAAAAGTTCAAGTTTGATCAGATGGTAGAGACAAGCAGTTAATTTCTGTGATGAATTTTACAAAGCGAGTTGTCAACTGTGGCGAGTCCCCCCTCATACATGCCTGTGAGTAAACCTGATTGTGCTGCCATGGTGGCTCCTTGCTACACCACCTTTGAGTTTCTTTCTGGGCTCCATTGGATGAAAGCACTAGCCTTAGGTCAGGTTCATTCTGAGGGTAGTTCTGTGAGTTAAGCAGTGAGGTACAAGACTCTATGGGTCACGGATAATGGAAGGGAGTGTTAAGAGAGTCTCAGTAAATATAAGTCAAGAAATGAGACAGAGAGGATTTCCAAATTAAAAATAATTTCGGGGGGCGCTAGAGGGCGCGCAAGCGGAATGGCTGCTTGAACACGCAGCTCCCGCACCTTGGTGAATGATCCTGCATATATCTGCTGCCACGGAGTGCCAAACCTCCTGATTTTTATGACATCTTCTGCAAGTGTCCCACTCTACAATCGACCCAAGTCTGGTGGTGCTCTGTTGCTCGAAACTCGAGATATGAGCGGTTGAAGTTCCAGCGGAGATCGCACTGGAGCTGACGGATTGGAGTGGCCGGCTGCAGCAATCTACGCTACACCGGGGATGACCACGAGGGTCTGGGCCGCATGACGGAGCTGACAGCGGCCTGTTACTGAGACCTCGCGTGTGGACTTGGCCGGGTGGTAGGAGGCTGTCACCCCACCCGTGTAGAGCCCCCCCCCCATCTACCGATACTGCCCTCGCTCCTGGGGCTTTGGACTGACCCGCTACTGGTTGCTGGTGGGAACCGCGGCGCGGCCTGTCTCCTGGGTTCGTGTGAGGGCCTCCGACTGCCTGGGGCTCTTGGTGGTGCGGTGAGTCCCTGCAGAATACCGGATCCGGGATCGTGTGTTGCGCCTGGCCCCCGCGGTGAGCGGCGCCGCTGCGCTTTTTGCCCGGAGCGTCCATTACGCTGCTGCCCCACCTCTGGACCCTGAGCGGACCTGCGGACTGCTGCGCTGCCGGCTGCTGCTACAGGCGGGGCCCGGCTCCCCTCCCGGCTCTGCTGCGGCCTGGCTCTTCCTCCGGGGACTGCGACACACGAGAGCACCACGCTGCACCTTCCCGAGGGGGCTCCTCCTATGCCACCCCTCTTCACCGGTGCCCCACCGCTCCCGGAGTCCACTCACCTGGGCCATCGGCGCCTCCACTGAAACGCGCACGGAGGTCCCAGAGCCTCCCCTGCCTCGGCGCTTTCTCCCGCTCGGCCTCGCGGCACTTGAGATCCACGCAGGCCTCCTGTACCTCCGAGCCCGCCTTTGCATTGGCCCTTGCTGCCCTACTGTGGCACCTGCGACATCGCTACTCACCTACAGTCGCCTCCCTCTGGGATACCCTGACGCGCTACCACACTCCACGGCGCACAGGTGCGGGGATAGATAACCACCATGGTGCGGCCTGAAAATCGACAGGCGAAGCTCAGCTTTGAAAGCACAAAAAAAGGCGCGAAATCGGTACAAGTGGATCCTGTACCTAGCGCATCGTCCCCACAAGCTACCGGCTCAACTACCAAAGACATTGATCTGACCAACCTAATTCAGGAGATGCGACAGGGGTTTGCCACGGTGGTTGAAAAGGTGGATGGAGTCACTGCTCGACTGGACGCGCTAGTACACAAGGTTGACCGTCACGAAGAGCGCATCACAACTGCGGAGCAACGTATATCCAACACTTCAGATGTTACCGCGACCCACACGACGCAACTGAGTAGGATGGACAACTTGCTTAGGGTCATAGCGGCTAAAAATGAGGACTTGGAAGCTCGCAGCCGCCGGAATAACATACGAGTCACCAATGTGCCGGAATCCACAGACACGGGCAGGATGGAGCTGTACATCGAGAAGTTGCTCAGAGGCTCGATTGGCGAGGATGCCTTCTCGCCACAATTTATCGTAGAGAGGGCCCACCGCTCCCTGGCACCCGTGCCCAAGCCTGGGCTCCCACCGAGGCCCATAATAGCTCGTCTCTTGAATTACCGTGACCGGGATGCTGCGCTTCGGGCGGCCCGGACTCAGAGGTCGTTGCATTATAATGGTGTGACGTTCTCCATTTATCCAGACTTCACGCCCATGGTTCAGGAGGAGCGACGCAAATTCCTTCCGGTAAAGAAAAAGTTGCGAGAGGCCCAAATAGACTATGCGCTCTTGTATCCTGCGAAGCTCCGAGTCACGCACCAAGGCACACAAAGGTTCTTCACTAATCCGCAAAAAGTCCAGGACTTCCTGAAATCGCTTCGAAGGGCCCAGCGGGATGGTCGAGCAGATGATGAAGGACAAGAAGAGGCAGACTAGTCCCCAGCGCCCTAAAACGGCTAACTAATGCCATGTGCTGCTCCTTACGCCTTGTCTACTCTGGATGGTGATCTTTATACAAACTACTGCACTGACACTGGGGGAATTGCGGATGATGGACCTGCGCCGAACCTGCACCCCTGTGGTAACGTAAAACCAAGGTCCACTTTTCTGACCCTAGTCTCCACCGAGGGCGGTACAGTAATGGAGCTCAGGATCAGGGAGTGACTGTGCGTACTCTATGTGTTACCCCTACTGGGTGATCCCCTTTACCTTGCCAATGTTTGCATTGTTGCTGTTGCGGGAATTGGGTGGGGAGGGTTGGGGGAAGGGCTGTTGGGTGGGAGAGATCGGCTTCTGGCATGATTGGGATGCTGGGGTGGGTGGGGGGTGGGGATGTTTCAAGAGGCAATCATTGACTGGACTTTCCACGTGGACATTATTCTGGTGTGCGCACCGTTGCTGGCTGGGCGGGGGTGGCTATGTTACGCTGCCTTTCTTGGCGCCGCTATATTATCTTACTGCTCTATCCATGGCGGCTCTGTCTGCGTGTATGCTGCTAGCCTGCTTGTCCCGTAATGTCTGGGGGCTGAACAAACTGTGTATATTTACGATAACCTGGTGTACGCTCTGGCACTGCCAGGGTGGGGGAGGTTGCATTTTGCGGCCCTCTCGGGCTCTACCTTACTCATTGTTGCTCTGTCCATGGCTGATTTGAATGCGAATGCGCAATTGACATGTTTATCCTGGAATGTCCGCGGACTGAATAATGCTAAGAAATGCCGAAATGTTATTGCCTACCTCGATAGACATCATATACAGTTAGCCATGTTACAGGAGACACATCTGCCCGCACAGGATGGCGCCACTTTTGCAAAGAGATGGGCTGGACACCGTATCTTTTCCTCTTATTCGACTTATGCCAGAGGTGTGGCAATTCTTGTTGCCCGCAATGTGCCTTTCCAACCGTGTGGGGACATGTCGGACAGAGAGGGCCGTTATGCTCTGTTGTGGGGCAGAATGGGCCGTGAACTGTATCTGTTTGTGTCCATATATGCACCTAATATTGATTCACCTGCCTTTTTCACCACTCTGTGGGGTAGGATTGTGGCTGTTGGGGCACGACACATAGTATGGGGTGGTGATTTCAACCTGGCGTTGGTACCCACATTAGACAGAGCGGATGGTGTTGGCTCCTATAAGCCGAGGGCCAGGGAGGCACTGGAGGGAGTTATCGAGGAGGGTGGACTTTTAGATGCCTGGAGACACTTACATCCTAATGGAAGGGAGGGTACACATTTCACTTCTCATACTGGGACGTGGGCACGCTTGGATTACTTCTTAGTCACTAGGATGATCGCTGCGGAATTAGTGGGGGCTACTCACCTGCCTAGAACCTACTCTGATCACGGCCCTGTACTTTTACGATTCCGTATCCCTGGGTGGGACACTCCCCGACCGCAGTGGCGATTACGCCCTGCCGTACTTCTTGACAACCTGTTTCGCACTGAACTGGGGGAGGAGATAGCGGACTTCTTTCCCAGGAACAAGGGGTCGGTTGACTCGGTTGAAAACATATGGGAGGCGTTTAAGGTCACTGTCAGGGGGTACTGCATATCTAAGAGCCACGGGGTACTACGTGATATTTTGCATTCCATTACCACACTGGAGAAGGAACTACGGGCCCTGGAACTCCGCATGACATCAGACACTGACCCCGGCCTGCATGCCACCTTTAGGGAGACACTGTCAAGGTATGAGGAGGAGGCTGCCAGGGAAGCGAAATACCGAGGCAAACACTGGACAGCCCGTAAATACTGTGAAGGTGATAGGCCCGGGAAGGTACTGGCTACACTCACGCAACCCTCACATATACACCACACCATATTAGAAATCACTGACGCCTCCGGTACCACTGTGAGTGACTCAGATGCGATATTACACACATTCGCAACACACTACTCCTCACTGTACACTTCCACGGCGGAGGCGGATGCGCCATATGCCTCATACCTCAGAGATGTGGCGTTATGCTGGCTCAGCGATGGAGACAGGGAGTTTCTGGCGGCGCCTTTCGAGCTCGAAGAGGTGCGTGAGGCCATTATGTCCCTCAGGAACGGCAAGGCTCCGGGCCTTGATGGCATACCTGCCGAATTCTATAAAGCCTACATCGATGTTATGGCGCCAGTGCTCCGTGAGGTGTTTACGGAATCCCTTGCTGATGGTATTCTTCCCCGCTCTATGCGCGAGGTGGTGATCACCTCCCTCTTAAAACCAGATAAAGACCTCACATCATGCGATTCTTACCGCCCGCTCTCCCTCTTAAACTGCGACGTCAAGATACTTGCTAAGGTACTAGCCACCCGGCTATCGCTCCTGATGACCAGACTTGTATTGCCTGATCAGTCTGGCTTTGTGGCGGGCAGATCTACGTCCCACAATCTTCGCACCCTCTTCTCCTTGCTCCGCACGGTTCACCCTGACATTCCGGTGGCAGCTGTATTCCTTGATGCCACCAAGGCTTTCGACTCTATTGAATGGCCTTACCTTTTTTCGGTACTTGCCAGCATGGGGTTCCCTAAACTATTCCTGTCTTGGGTCCGCCTTCTATACACGGATCCCACGGCCAGGGTGCTGATTAATGGACGCCTGTCGCAGGCTATCGCGCTCACGAGGGGCACCCGTCAGGGATGCCCGCTCTCTCCCCTGTTATTCGCCATCGCGGTTGAGCCTCTTGCCTGTCGCCTACGGCAACTGCATCGAACTGGTGCTGTGCGGTGCCTGCAGCGGCAAATTGACGTATCGCTCTATGCGGATGACATCACGCTATACGTCAAGTACCCTGAGACGCATCTGAATCCCCTACTTCGGGAATTTATTTTATTCGGCGGGGTGTCAGGAGTCCACATAAATTGGACCAAGTCGCAATTCTTCCCACTAACGGATGCGGTGCGCGACTTCCCCCTTGATTACCCATTGGAGTGGTGTAGTACGGATCTCCGTTATCTGGGAATCCGCATCTCTCGCGACAAGGACGAGACACTGCGTTCCAATTATGGAGTGGCCATGACCAAACTAACTGCCTCCGTCGACAGATGGATCACGTTACCACTCTCTATGGCCGGGAGGGCCTCGCTCATAAAAATGGTGGTCCTACCCCGCTTTCTGTACCTTTTCCTCAATATCCCTTATTTCCCTGGCGCTTTCTTTTTCAAAACGCTCCGGACGGAGTTGCGCAGGCTTTTCTGGGGAGGCAAGAGCCCCCGGTTAAAATGGTCGACGCTGACCCTTCCCTATGACAAGGGAGGTTTTGATGTCCCTGATTTTGAGGCATACTACCAGTGCGCACAGGCGCAATTCGCCTACCACTGGATGGCTCCTACCCCCTTTATGCCACACGTAGCGGTCGAAGACTGGATCGTGCACCCAATCCCGCTCAATGGGCTGCTACACTGTCCTGAGGCGTCCATAACCACGCCTAATACCTCGGTTTCCTGCACTCTGGACGCGTGGCGCCGCATGGCTAAGAGTTTATCGTGCCCATTGATCTACTCGCCCAGATTACCGCTTGTCTATCACCCAGAGCTCACACTGTTATCGGAAACGGGTTTCCGACGTCTCTGTGATACACTACGTGTCACCTGCTGGGGCGATTTGTTTCATGAGGGTCGTTTCAAGTCAGTGGACCTGTTTTTCAAAACCCATGAGCGCACTCCCCTCGAGCTCTTTTATTACATTCGTTTGCGTGCGGGGATGAAAGATATCTTACCTGATTATCCTAATGAGCCCGAGATCCTTCCTCCGCTGCACTTCCTATTAGGGTCACAGGACGGGGCACATCTGGTCTCTGGACTCTACCATCAGATCCGCAGTGCTGCCCCTGATCCGGAATCCGCTGCTCGAGTGCGCTGGTCTGCTGAGCTTGCGACTGAGGTGTCGGACGGCCAATGGCACTACTGCTGTGCGCTCACTTCCCGTATCTCTGCCAGTAGCAGGTTGAAAATTATCCACTATAAATTTCTTCAACGAGTGTACTACACGCCGGTGCGGAAACGTAGATTTGGACTGGCGGATAATGACCGATGCGAGCGCTGTTGTGCTGACCATGCTGATTTTCTTCATCTGGCATGGGAATGTCCCCAGGTGGCTCGCTACTGGCGGCAGGTGCTGGAAGCTCTTGCCGAAATGGCAGAGGAGGTGGTTCCTGCGGACCCCCTGGTGGCCCTCCTCGGGTATAGGATGCAGATGCCTAGAGGCTGCAGGAAATTCATTGACACTGCCTTGCTCTTGGCCAAGCGGCGGGTCGCGTGCCGATGGGGCAGAGGAAGGGCGCCCAAATTCAAGGACTGGCTCACAGACTTGATATACTGCCAAGATCAGCATGCTACCTTTGCTGAACTGCTACCTCCCTCGTGTCGTCCCAGTGACATCTGGGAGCCGCTCGTGCACTATCTGCTCGCACGCCCGGATGACAACGCTCGATCGGAGGGTCAGCCCGACGTAACTTAAGAACCCGAACTGTGCTCTAGACCCAGCCTGAAGTCCTGACTGGGCTATCTTGATTCCCTTGCCCGAGCCCCCTTATACCCCTGAGCAGTCATTGACATTATAGGCTGTCCTACCTTGGCCTGCCCACCGCTCCTCCCTCTCTGTACGTGTAAGCTCTATACCATACTCTCTGCACGCTCTTACATCTTCAGCGGATGACACTCCATGGTTCCCTACACCTTTCCACGACCGGCCCTTGTTGGTTTCTCTTGTGTTGGATCGTGCATTCTGAACACGAGATCTGACACACACCTCTGCTTGCCTGGGTCGCCACGCCAGAACACTATCACTGATCCTGTTATACAGTCATGCATTGCCTTTTCGTTGTTACCTAGTTGGGGTGTTTTGTGTTACTGTTTATGACCTTCGACAAAAAGGAGAGAACCCTCTCTCGCAAAAAACCCTGTTCAACTGCTGCTCATCCTTGCTAGTCCCACGCCATCAGCTGCCGAACAAGATTACCATGTATGTATGATGGCCGCCGGGCCCCCGGGATGCCGGCTGTATGGCTGTGTACAGACCTCTCCATTCTGCTGCGGCCTCCGGGTTGTGGGCGAAGCAAGCTGTGTACTGTACTCTATCTCATACAATAAAGCAGATTTGAACCCCAAAAAAAAAAAAAATAATAATAATAATAATTTCCATTGCAAGTGTGAACACCATACTTTAAGAAGATTGGTTCTGCCAATAAAAGATATAAACTCCCACTGGAATTCCCTTGAGATGGTTACCTCCTGCAGACTATGCCACCCGTATGAGGAAACTTTAGCCCATCTAGTCTGCTTCTTCCCAAACTCTGTTTCTGCTTTATTACTTTATAGAGTGTTTTAATTTTTTTATCTTGCTCCTTATCTCTTGAAATGGTTACTTTACTTCTGATATCTCTGATTAAATAGTGGCAAAATGTAACCCATCGTGTTTTTTATATTGAGATTATTGTGCTGCATGATGCAAATTATCCTATGAATAGAATGTCGGTCCCTTTAAGGGATCCGAAACATAAGCAAAAGCTTGTACTTGTGTCCTCAATGGTTAATCCTTCCAAGCTCTTTACTCAAGAACTTTACTGCCTCTCTGTGGGGCATCCCAAAATGTGTCCACAAAACTGAAACTCTTTGGGCCTGCTTCGCAAAGTCTTTCCGGATGTTACTAGTCCCCTTAGTTAGATTTAGGCAGAGGCATCCCCTTCCCCCAAGCTTAAACACCAGGGGCCTTATTTATGAAGGCCTTGCACCGCCGGTGCGTCACTTTTTCCCATTTTAAAAGTGGCGCACCGGCGGCGCAAGGCCTTCATAAATAAGGCCCCAGGTTATGGCTGAAATATGGTGCAGTGGTTGCATGCACCAGCATTTCATATCAGGCTGCCACAACTGTTTTAAGGCATGGCCAAAGTGGGCAATTGCCCAGACCCCCCACCTTCCAAGAGGACCCCTGGTAATGTGATATTTCTATCAGTTGATCACACCTTTCTCAAAGTTTTTTTTTTTTTTTTTTTTTTTTTTTAGTTCAGTAAGACTTTATTGAAATTTTAAGAATGATGAAGCACATAAATACATACAAAAAAGTGAAGAAGGATTTCATTAAAATACAAAGAAGCGAAAAAGACTAATCATAAGAAATACAGTCATTAATAAAATACATCGCAAGAAAAAGTTTGTCATTCTAAGGAGAAAATAAGGAGGGGAAGGGAGCGGGGAAAGGGAAATATACATTTCATAGCATAAATACTTATACAAGTAGAGTTACCAATACGATACAGTATTAAGGAAAGAACAACAATAGTTATAACTGTACATATGAATCTATAGGAGACCAGAAAGATTGAAAAGTAGAAGAATTATGATGAACACCTTGTAGTGACAATTGAGCACCTCTTCTTGTAAAGATAATCCAAGACCACCAAGCATGGACTGAAAGGGAAGTAACATCCTTCCAACAAAAAGTGATGGATTTCAATGCAGCCGATACCAAAAAGTTAAATAGTTTAGCTTCATTATCATCAAGGGGTACACTCAACACAACAGAATTGCATATGATTAAAGTATAAGAGGGTAAATCAGAAATAGGTAGAATTTTCTGTATTACAGACCATACTTCAGACCAAAATTTCAAAATAAGCGGACATTCAAATAACATATGACGTAAGGAACCAGGATGCAAATTGCAATGCCAGCATACATTATATGGTAATAAATGAGCTTTAAATAAACGCAGTGGTGTCCATAAGGAATTAAATAAAATATAAGCATTAGTTTGATAAATTGACACTGGTAAACAACCAGAAATAGAAAGAGTCCATATTAATGACCAGGAATCACTTGGCAGAGATAAAGATAACTCATTGTTCCAAAACGTAGAAATTGTATCAATATTGGAACCTAAGGATACAGTGAGCTTCTTATAAAATACAGACACCTCTTTAGGGGATAAAGACACAGTATTAACATATAGCATAAAATCAGCTGTCATTTTAGAAGGAATGCCATGTGGGAAAGAATCTAAAATAGAATTACAAAGGAATTGATATTTAGACAGATCAGTTAAAGGCAGATTAAATTTTGATTGGAGTTGATTAAATGGAATAAACGCATCATTCATGAAAACATCTCCAAGATAAAAAATACCTTTAGCAATCCATGAAGACCAAAACGAAATATTCCTATTTAATTTTAACAAGGCACTATGCCATAAGGACAAATATACCGTTGAAAGTAGAGGGGATTCGAAATTGGAGTCCAAATCGTTAAAGATTAATCTTGATGATTTAATTATGGAAGAAGAGTGTACAATTTTAGATACGGGAGACATGGTTAATAGGGACAATAAAGGAAAAGGTTTAACAAGGGAAGTCTCAATATGATACCAAATAGGGGGATTAAGCATAGGAGATATATTAAACCATAACGAACTCTGTTTAAGGATAAATGCCTTATGATATAGAAGAAAATCAGGTAGGGCAAAACCAATATTACATTTGGGAATTTTTATAAGCAATACGGGGAGGCTTGTTATTCCATAAAAATTTTGATAAAAGTTTATCAACATCTTTATAAAATTTGAGTGGAAATTGAGTTGGGATCATTGCAAGAGAATAAAATATTTTAGGTGCAATAGTCATTTTAATAGATTCTATTCTCCCCCACCAGGAAAGATGAAGGGAGGACCATTTGGAAGTTTTTTGTTTGATATGTTCTAGAATGAAATCAGAATTTAATTTTAGGGTAGCATGAAGGGATGATGAAAATAAAATACCAAGGTATTTCAATTTGTTCTTTTGCCAAACTATATCTGGTGAGGGTAGCATATCAGGAGTACACAACATATTGAGTGGAAAAAATTCAGTTTTAGTAACATTTAACTTATAACCTGACACAATAGAGTATTTAGAAATAATATCAAGCAGAAAAGGAACAGAGGAATCAGGATTACTAATAAATAATAACACATCATCAGCATATGCTAGAGTTTTAACAGTAATATCACAGACCGTAATGCCTTGAATGTTTTCGCATTTTCGAATGTAATTAAGAAATGATTCTATACCAAGTAAAAACAAAAGAGGGGAGAGGGGACAACCCTGTCGAGTTCCTCTGAAAAGAGAAAATTGGTTAGAAATCTGACCATTAATAAATAGTCGAGCTGTGGGAGCATAGTATAAAGCAGAAATCATACGAATAAAGGAAGGCCCAAAATTAAAGGATAACAAAGTTTTAAATAAAAATTGCCAATGGATTTTATCAAAAGCTTTTTCAGCATCTAATGCCATAACACCAGCAGGGTTAAGGATAGAGGAACTTTGCTCAATAACATGTAATAACGTTCTCGTATTATTAGCAGAATATCGATTTTTCATAAAACCAGATTGATCAGGGTGAATAATTGAATGAAGGATAGGGGCTAACCTGGAAGCGATAATTTTAGCATATAGTTTACAATCTTGATTGATTAAGGAAATGGGACGGTAATTAGCAACAAGGGTAGGGTCTTTATCAGGTTTGGGAAGTACAACAATTAAGGCTTCAGAAAAAGAACCTGAAATAGTACCTGATGAGGAAAAATGAGAAAAAATCTGATTCAAAAAAGGTAAAAGATGATGTTGGAACTCTTTATAAAATTCTGCAGGGATACCATCAGGACCAGGGGATTTTTTCTTTGGAAGCAATTTAATGGCTGAGAGAATTTCCTCATTAGTAATGGGTAAATCTAATTTAATTTTATCAGAGGCAGAAATGTGAGGTAAATCAGAATGTTGTAAAAAGGAATCAATTAAAGAAACATCACAATAGTCAGGCTTATTATATAAAGTAGAATAAAAATTCAAAAACTCATTAACAATCTCATAATGAGAAAAAGCAATTTTACCTTGAGGACATTTGATGGAGGTAATCTGAGTTTTATCTCTTTTAATACGCAAATAATTAGCCAGAAGTCTACCAGACCTATTGGTATTAAAACGAAATTTGGCATTGGATTTAGAAAGTTGTATCCCAGCTCTAGTACTAAGGATTGCATTGAATTCATACCGCAGCTTTTGTAATTTTACTTTATATTGGAGATCACTAGACAAAACAAATAAACGCTCAAAATGAGCTATTTGTTTTTCTAGAGATTTGATATGTGAATTAAACTTCTTATTTTCATGAGCCATTATAGAAATAGTGGTACCCCTAATATAAGCTTTAAATGCATCCCATCGAGTGGTAATGGAGGTAGACCCTTCTGAATTAAAAGTAAAATATTCCTGAATAGCCTGGAGTAACTTAGGCTTATGAGTATCGTTAGGGACAATGTCAGAATTCATACGCCATCTTGACTGCTTAGAAAATGAAGATGATACATTTAATACAAAAGAAATCATAGCATGATCTGAAATGTCGATGGTACCAATGATAGGATCATTAGCAAATTGAATAAGGGAGGGGGAAAGGAAAAAATAGTCTATTCTGGAATGGGAGTTGTGTGGGTTGGAGAAAAAAGAAAACTCTTTACCAGTTGGATAGTGTAATCGCCAAATGTCAGCTAATTTAGTAGTTTGAAGAAAGGTCTTAAAGGCATGAAAAGTCTTGGACGGTCGAAATCGAGATGTAGACAATCTATCCAACAAGGGGTCTACAAAAATATTTAAATCACCACCAAAAATCAATGGAGCATTTCCCAACTTTAAAACTTCTGACGTAACAGTAGTCCAAAAAACAGGATCCTCTGACGTAGGACCATAAACATTCATCAAAAAGAAAATAGAATCATGAATTTTAACTTTAGCTATAATATATCTTCCATCAGAGTCTGAGATCTTATGCAAGACCTGACAATGTAACCTTTTGGCAAAGAAAATAGCGACCCCATTTTTTTTACCTGCAGCAGGTGAAGAAACAATAGAATCCACCCACTTTTTGTTCATGTAACTTAAAACTTTATCATCAACATGAGTCTCTTGGACAAAACAGATGTCAGCCTTAGAATTACCTAAATAATCCAAAATTTTTAAACGTTTTACTGGATGTCGTAAACCTTTCACATTAAGAGAAACAATTTTTATATTATGAATGTTAGCCATTAGGATATAAGAGAAGAAAAAGACAGGAATAGGAACAAGAAGAAGGTAGGATAAGACAGGTTAATAGAGTAACTCTGATCGAAAGATAGGAAAGGGAGAAACAAAAAAGAGAGAGTAAGGTACGAACATGCCACATAAATAAAGACAAGGAAACGCACACCCGTTCCTCAAGCATGGCCAGTTACCGTTGGAGCCCATGAAGAAATTTAGTAATAGACCTGTCACAAGAAACCAGCGAGATGAAGTCAAGAATTAGGGTCTTGTGTATCCATTGATGGAGGAGCCTGCTGTTCAAGGAAGAGACAAAGATCTTCAGGACGTTGAAAAGATTTAGACACATTGTCTTTCCAGATTCGCATTGTAGAAGGATCAAATAGTCCATATTTGAAACCAAGGCTCCTCAGTTGCGGACGAAGAGATGAAAATCTTTACGAATAGCCACAGTTTCTTTAGCAAAATCCTGATGGATGAAGATTTTGGTTCCATTCACCACCAAAGATGGTATTTCACGAACAGCTTTCCGAATAAGGACCAGGTGATGATGGCGCAGGACCTTAAATATCATGTGCCTTGGCTTTGAATGACGAGGATTACGATGTGACGGAACTCTATGAGCTTTATCAATTTCAAATTTTTCTGCAAACTTGATATTCAGGAGACCAGGCAGAAGAGATTCAAGATAAAGGCGACAATTGGTCCCTTCAATTTCTTCAGGCAAATTAAAGATGCGCAAATTGTATTGCCTATTGCGATTTTCCAAGTCCAACAGCTGAGTATGCATTGGCATAATTCTAGTCATTAAAGGTGTAAAAGCATCCAATTTATTCTTATTATCTTGGATTTTAATGGTATTGTCTGACACCTTCATGGACATAGAAGCCATATCTTTACGAACATTTTTAACCTCTGACGCAATGGAATCAGTATTCAAACGCAAGGCTTTAATTTCCTCCAAAATCAGAGACAAGGAAGGTTCTGAGGATTCCACCACTTTAGATTTTGTGGGAGGAGGAGAAACCTGCTGCTTCCTTTTATTAGCGGAAGTATTTTTTGAATCCATTTTGAGGTGAAAAAATATGTCTGAATATGAAGAAAAATAGATTGAAACAAATAACCTCAAAATATGAGGAAAAGTATTGTAAATATGGACAATTGCGTCAAATAACACTGAAAAAACCCAGGTGCAGCAGCTAAACAGAACTGTAGGCGGAGCTAGGCCCAAGCCAGCCTCTTTCTTAAATGACACTCCGCCCCCAGGCTCACATTCTCGGCAGTACCTCGATGAGAAGCATGGAGCAGAAGTCTGTGAGGAGAAGAAAAATGACCCCGTCGTCCAAAATGCTCAAAAACGAACTCACAGGTAGGTGGAGGCTTCAGGAGGCAAGCGCCGGTATTTTCGCTGGGTTCTTGCCGGTAATTCGTCGTTAATTAGGGCTAAAAGCTCCGGGAATCACGGAGCTCCGGTGGCGGCGGCCATCTTGGATAACGCACTCGCGCGTCTCCCTTTCTCAAAGTTTCTATATTGGTTCCTTCATGCAGGCTTAAATTGTCATAGAACAAGCATTACAATTCAAGGTTGTTCTAGATAGGGCCCAAAATATGTTTTTCCCAGTGGCCCAGAATGTCTTAAGATGACACTGAGCTCTTCCATGCTGTTGTCCCTGTTCCTCCTGGTTGCCAGGAATCAATGGTGGCTTGTGGTGGTACAGGGGTCCCAAGATACTGGTAATCTCTGTGAATACCTCACACATGGAAAGCAAGACCCTAAAGAAAGGGCAACCAAGTGATTCTTTTGCTGACACTGTGCCTGCAAGTGTAACAGAAACCCTTGCAACGCAATCAAGATAGTATGAAAGTCTTCTTCCCTTCCATTCCACCTCAACATAATTCTATCTTTCACTTGTTCCTTCTTGTGCTTTTCGTCAATTTTACTAAGGTTTGATTGAATGCAGAGCGATAACCAAATGTTGTATTGCGTCAAAGCAGTGGCGTAACAATAGCCCCTGAGGCCCGCGTGGTGCGGGGCGAGCTCCAGGAGGACCCTTTCGGCACTGTGCATGGGCAGCTGCTGAGGCTTTTTGACTGGGTCTGGAGCGTGGCGGGTCCCCGGCAAGTACTTTTGCAGGGTAGGACCCTCAAGTTTCGTTACGCCACTCCGTCAAAGAGAGGGAGCTACCAGTGCCATATCTACTAAGATATGGTGTGTTTCTCTCTCCCCTTGTGCTGGCGCACTAGTTTGGCTGCATTTCAACACTCACTAATTCTTTACGTCTGATGCGAGATTAATATATATTTTTTTAAGCTGGTGTATTCTGTGGAAACACATGTTTAATTGCAACCAAGAGAGACCACACACTCATTGAGCTCAGATTATACCCGAGGAACTCCTTGTCTGACCACAACCTCACACCACCAGATAGCACTACACTCCAGACTCCTTTGAGAGGTAGGAGAGCCAAAAACCAACACATCGCCAAAGTTGCAGAAAAAATGTGCACGCTCAGTGCCCCACACAAGCAGCAGAACAGAAAGGACCAAACTGTGCAGTGATTCACAACAAATTCTATCCCCAAAGCCAGCCACCAAGCACCCACATTCCATAGTGTACAATGCACCAGCCATATAATGCCATGAAGATAGTTTACTATATTTTGTTGTCCAACTCCATGACATACTAAAATGTTCAAATACTTACTGTAACATAGCAAAATGTCTGAGAAGCCTTACACTCTTGAGATAAGACAAGCACATGGAGGGTTGGAGAAACGATTATTTTCAGTTACAAAAAATGCTTCAGCTAGGGAATTTGCAAAGCTGAAACAGAAAATGCACTTTCATTCACGCAAGAGATGAATAAAGGCACTTTGTCTTCAAACTATATTTGACAGAAGGGCTTTTTTTCCAGCTGCCTTGATCTGAATTTGCCATGGAAATGACCAACTTGCATGCCGTTTCTGTGACTTACTTTGAAACAACCTCAGTAGGAATCTAATGAGAAGGGATGCAAAATTGAAACTTGTGGAACTGAGGTGGGTCACGGAATATGTCAGACTGCACTGAAAGAGATGTGGCGATGAGGGCAACAAATGCAAGACTTTGCAAGTTTCCATGTTTCAATATCTCTTGGTGATGGCGTCGCTTAGCATCAGCCTTCTGCTTCAAACAATTACGCAGCTGTGAAGCAGGTCTTCCTGAAGTAGAAGAATTATCAACATCAGCATCCAGTCTTCTTCTTGATCAGAGTCAAGGCTTCAGACTTAGTAGTTGAGAAGGTCCTCTCCCAAAGGAATCTAGGATCCAAGATTTTCATACACTTCCATTTTATTTCTGGGAGAGGAATGAACCTGGATGGAAATATTTTCGCTTGGAGGCAAACTGTTGAGCATCAGGGAAGCCACACCTTTCAAACCTGATAAAATCACAAACAAGGTGTTCAGATCACCACCAGAGGGGGTCAAAAGAAAAACGTCAATAATATTTGCGTTTTCAGCACGGCTTTGTTTATTTTCTCAGTGAGACCCCTAAGTAGGACAGGTATGCCAAGAAGTGGGCCTTGAACACCAAAGTGCCTAAAATGCACCCTGCATCTCACTGGCGAGGCCCAGCAGGGTTGAAACCACTCTGTAGTTGCTTTTGTTCCCATGAATAGGAAACGTGGTCTGGCAGTTCAGGCTGGACTGTTGATACTGGAACAAGACAAAGCTGTTTTACATATGGCTGTATGTAGTGGCTCTTTGAGAAAAAAACAATGGAATGGAATACGGCTCAGAATAATTTCCAGGGCAGAGATTAATTCAAGTGTAGTACCCATTCCCATTTTGCTGTTCTGACAAAATTCAAGCCTGTTTGTTCTATGTAATTTTTGCTGCAGGGTACATAGGACAGAAGACAAAGCTGGCGCCTTATTCTTTGGCTATGAGCTATTTCCCACTCCTTCTGCGAATTAGTTACTTTTCAAACTATTTTGACAAGGCTTTGTGAGATTCTTGGAATTTGACAAGACTGGGAGAATGATTTCTTTCAATAAGAGAAGTTGAACAATCATACACCTTTATAAAAACAAGACACTGGCAGACGACCAATGATTCACTGCAGCTAAAGTTTTGTTTTGAAAGAGTGGCACAATTGCACACAGAAACTGTCTCAAGACACCATTTGATTTCTTTCGCCTCACGAAAGTAACGACATGGGCTGTTTTTGTTAATAGATGCTTATATTTGGAAGAAAGGGTACATACATTGGTCTTTCGAAAAAGATGATAGGGGTTCCAACACCTGGAATTCTGAGCTCACACAGCAAGAAATCCTAAGAAATAGAGGAGAAAGTGTACTGATTTGCTTTCTCATAATTGGTTTTGCTAAATGCTAGCCCTTGAAGTTTGAAAAATGGTGGTGGTGTATGTGTACTACTGTTTTATTTAAATCTGGCCTACAAAAAGCGTTACCTATCTCAACAGCCTAACGTTTTCTCCCAAAATTTTAATAATAATACATATATACATACACGGTCCTTAGTTCAGCTCTCCTTATCCAGTGGTCTATTCAAGTGACGTTCATATTGTGCTTCTGACCTTCAAAAAATACAGCATGAGGCTATGGGTCAGCGTACTTCACCCATTGGCCTGCTGGCATTTTGGCTGGTCACATGTGCAAGGGCGAGATTGTAGATCTCTATCTTATCACTCTAGATCTAAACCCCGTTCTGGCCGACTGAACCTTTATTGCCTGTCGTTGAGGAAAGAAAGTGCATCCAATACCAGGTTAGTTGATCAATAATGGGCTCGACTCTGAAAAACCACAGACTACTTCTAAGTTTTCAAGATTTATTACAGAGTCAAAGTTAACTGCAAGTACAGGCATCTCAAAATGAGATTCAAAAGATATATAGGCACCACTACATACATGTGCTCTCGAAAAGCCCTCAGGCGAGCAAAGAACACGACTAGGACTAATTCTAAAATCAAAAGGGCTGCAAGCATAGACACATATTGTGATCTCTCCGTCATTTACAGCAGGAGGGAAAGGTTTCAGGTTAGGCTGTCCCTACCCTGCTCTGGATGGTATCCCTACTTAACAGAATCCCAACCTATCAAAAGGTGTCAGCTGTGAATGACTTCCTAGGAAGATCACCCACTCTTTAGTCTCTAAGTGAAAACCTATAATCTCCAGTCCTGACCCCTCTCTGCCTACCCATCCGCTCTCTGAAGGGTCCTCAGGCAACTGCTCTAACTCCACCCCGGGGTGCTGACCCTAATACAAAACACAATAACATTTGAGACGCCCCTCGTGAGACGCCCCTCACGTGGTGTTGATTCTGGCTTTTTCCATGATGATCTTCCTCTGGGCCTCGTGCGATAGCGTTGACCTTGCTTCTCAGACTCTTCTCCGGCCCGCCGATACCCCCTAAAACATTCCTGAACCCTCCTCCATGTCTGCACCAGTCTTTTGAACAGAACTCTATTCATCCAATTATTAATTGGATCCCCCTCACATATGCAGACAGACATCCGTAGCTGAATCTCCATTCCCATAGACTTCTAACAGAAGTTTGCAACTTATTTCCTGACACAAGTCGGCCTGTACCCGTACGTGCAAATCAGAAACCCTTTTATCACTTCAGGCCTACAACCATTCTCGCAAAGGTTAAACTAAAATAACATGTTAGCATCTTATTGTTAAGAAATAAGAAACACATCTATGGAATATAAATCTAACGAATAAACAAATCATTATAACATTAGTGCAATCCATGTCAATGCAAAGGTGTATACGTTTCTACCCTTCTGGCCTAGCCATAAGGCCCGTTCCCTTCTGTGCCTTGCAGCATGACATTCTTCTTATTTAGCAGCTACACAACATGGATCATGAGTAATCACGTCTAATAAAGGTATACATTTTCACACATTTCTGCATTAGTTCCACTTCTATATGAAATCTCTAGATTAACTACATTTTCGAAGTATAGGTGAATATAATTTCAGCACTCATAGCATTTCTCTTATGATTTGTGCGTACTACTTGTAACTTTGATGTACTCATACTTTTTGTTCAGTTTGCGCTCTCTCAGTTCCCCCCTTTGATGACCTCTAGGGGTCATCACCAACATTTAAACTGAACTAATTGCTAATGCCCCTCGTTTCTGCGTTTCTAGAGCCCTCAGACTCCGGTACTGATTGTCTTGCATTGCAGCCAATCTCTGTAACTGCTCTCTCCTGGATCTCTCCAATCTATTTGATCTATACCATTGGTATGACCTCACCAATCCCCACAACAGGATCACACAGATCACTATTATGATGATAGGTTTCAGCACATACCATACAAAACTCTTCCCTAGGTTGGCAAACCAACCTCCAACTTCGCCCATTCCATGACCCACTTTTTCCCAAACATTTACTTTAGTCAGGTCTTCGATCTCTTTGTGAATATTAGTTATATTCATAATAACTTTCTCAAGAGGTTTTGAATTGTCTGGAATGTAAGTGCAACATTCCTGGACCTTCAAAGCCTTACAGACTCCGCCTTCTTTTGCTAGCAGGACGTCTAACGCAAGACGGTTCTGAAGCACCATGGCCCTTATCGATTGCATCTCTCCTTCCACCAGCATTAAGGATCTAGCAGTGCTGGCAGACAACCTGTCTACGACTGTTGCCAGTCGCCTAATTTTGACATCATTGAGGATCAGTCCTAAGAGAGGAAATGCAGCTCCAAATACATCTCCAACTAATTCTGCATCTCCTAGGTCTCATCTCCCTCTTGTCGAGGCTTTGCCCTCGATGATCTCTAAGTCTTGGGCATGGTATATTTTGGGAAAGACAATTGCCAAGTAACATGATCCATACCAGTTATCAGGTAGTCTCACGTAGGCATTTCTTCCACATACAAAATATACATTTGGAATCACTTGCATTCCTTTCAAGAAATCCTTAGTGTAATATTCTAATCTAAAAGCATGTTCACAACTGCCTTCTCCTACGAATACATTTTCGTAGTACGTTTTACTTCTGTGAAGACATAACTTCCCTCTCTGCGTTTTATCCAAAGCTATTGGACCACTACTACCCTTTCTCTTGTGTGCCTTCTCTTCCTCGGTCCAATCTGTTTTCCATTGTCCTGATTTTTTCAAAATCTTTTGCCTTCTATATCGATCATCCACCTGCCCTATAAACTTCTTTTCGACTTCTGACACTTTGCATGTCAGGTTATTTCTGCGGGCATGTGAAGTATCTAAGGTATCCCAAGGAATGAAGAACTTGGCCAATCTGTCTTCACTCTTCCAGTAGTCCCATTTGTTCATTTGCTTGTAATTTGGGACTTCTGGTAACACGCAATCATAGTTAGAGAAATAATACTCAAAACTATCTCTTCCGTAAAATATGCTAAGCAATAAGCTACATGTAATGCCATATGTCAACTGGAGGTGATGATATCTAATGCCTTCATCTACAGACGCCGGCAGTTGCATGCAGACGTAGCAATCCTTGACCTCCATGGCATCCACGTATTCATACAAAAGTTTGGCATAAGCATTTGACCTATAGTCGCCTTGGGACTCATCCATGTGTAACCTACGGGCTTCTGCTGCTAATAGAGCTTTCTCCTGTGTGTTTTCCCCTTTCTTACCAGCAACAGTGGGTTTTGGTGTCACTACAGACTTCTCGTCTGCTACCCTTGCCTCACTCTCATGTCCCATTACATATGATACAGTAACTACTAAAGCTATTAGAAGTATCACTCCTACTATTAGTGTGCCTATTATACATTTGGCTCTACGATTCGGGCTACCGGCCTCCATTTCTTCAGACAGTATGGTTCTTTCCTTCTATTTCAACTCAAAATTATTTTCTTCTTTGTTCCTTTACAGTCTCTCTTGATCTTTCAGTCTTTAGAACCACACAATTGGAAGCTGGCAATCTCCTTTTGCAAAGTCTTTTAAAGTTTTTAACACAGACAACCCTAGCCCTTCTCCGTCAACTTATAGGAAGGTCCCTAAGATTCTCTGCTTCCTAGGCGCTAGGTAATCTTCTTTTTCTTGCTTATTTACAAAGTCTTTAAGCATCTACAATGAGGCTTGGGCCTGCGGCTTGGATAGCATAGTTCAATATTTCCAGACGAAGAATGTGCTCTTCATGGCTCGTTATCTTTGTTCCAAAGTCGGGGAATTGCAATTCGGTGAAAAACATGTGCTTTAACTTGCTTAGGCGGGGAGGGTTGGGGAGTGTGAACGTTAGTGACCCTTCTGCTTCGACTCCGGGTACTAACAGCTGTACTTCCACTGTGAGGATGGGTTCAGAGCTGGTCACCAGCACTGCTCGTATCCTCCCTGTCTCTCGTTCCCAAGACATTTGTCACCAGATATGACCACTCAGGAGTGGCGTATCTTCTGTTAGGCACACGTACTCTCCTTGATCTTCTTAGATCTGGTGCTTCAGCGCCCTGAGCACCTTCATCCGGGTCTGAGTCTTCCGATATTGGAGCAAGGGTTCTCTCTGGAGTTGACCTCAGGCTAGAACTCCTTCTTTGCGGCCAACTGGCTTCTCCACGCCTTACCCTTCTGCTCCTTGTCCTTCTGGTTTGCTCGCGCTCTCTTTCAGCCTGGTCGGTGTCTGATTCGTACTCCCAGCTGCTTCCTCCTTCTGTAGCGTCGTCCGTTTCACTGTTGTACTGACCATCCTCAGCTTGGTCAGACACGTTCCCTTCTTCTTCTTGCACCTCTACAGCTTGGCTGGCCCCCTCTATGGCTTCTCGGTCTGCAGCTGGACTTCCATCCGAGAGAGGAGCTGTTTCTTCCAGAGGTGCTGGAACCCTCCGCGTATGAGACGCGTGGATCCAGTTGGGCAGGCCTCCCACCTTCACAGCAGTGTTCGTGATCAGGATGATCTGGTAGGGCCCACGCCAACGAACATCTAGGCAGCTTCTTCTTACGTGCTTTTTCACAAGCACCCAGTCTCCAGGGCACAGGTCATGGCACAGGTCCTGGCACGACGGAACCTCGGCAGCCTGCACCTGAAGGGACACAGAATGAATGGCGTCAGACAGCCCCTTACAATAGTCCAGGATCATATCATCTGTGATGTTTAACAGTGCAGCAGTTGGTACTGATGGCAATCTCATTGCCCTCCCCATTAACACCTCGTGCGGTGATAGTCCCGTTCTTCTGTCTGGGGTACTACGGATGCTCATAAGGACCAATGGCAGAGCATCGGGCCAACTCAGGGACGTTGATGAACACATTTTGCCAATTCGGGACTTGATGGTGCTGTTTATCTGCTCCACAATTCCTGATGCTTCTGGTCGATAACTACAATGCAATTTCTGGTCTATGTTCAGGGCCGCACAAATCATCTTCACAAGCTCGCTGTTGAAATGTGTTCCCCTATCCGATTCCAAAGAGGCCGGTACCCCGAATCGCGGAATGAGTTCCCTAAGCAGTAACTTGGCTACTGTGAGGGTGTCACACCTGCGTGTAGGGTATGCCTCGACCCATCTGGAAAATATGCAAACAACCACCAGGACATAACGAAGGCGGTTGCACCTTGGCATTTCAATAAAGTCGATTTGCATCCTATTGAATGGACCTCCAGACCTCCCTATGTGACTCAATGTAACTGGTGTTCTTTTTCCTATGTTCAACTGCTGACAGGTCACACAACGCTGGCACACTGCTTCTGCTGCTACTCTGAACTTAGGGTTGTACCAGGTTTGTCTGAATACTCTCAGCATAGCATCTCTCCCTAGATGTACTGGACCGTGTATCTGTCTGGCCATTGGGCTCACCATCTCATTGGGCAACACTGCTCTTCCATCTGCTGAAACCCAGAAATGCGCCTCACCTATCACACATCCTGCAGTTTCCCAGGTTTGCTTTTCAAAATCGGGTGCATTTTCTTGCATACATTTTAACTCGTCCCACGTGTCTACAGTTTCCAATATCATGGCTAATTCAGTTCTTACATTTATTCCGCCCACTTCCACCTCCGTGAAAGAGTACCCTTGTTCTGCACAATATCTTGCGACTTCGTCGGCATATCTATTGCCTTGTGACACGAAGTCCATGTTCCTAGTGTGGGCGGTACATTTTACAACTGCAATACCTGCTGGACATTGCAAAGCTTCTAACAGCAAACGTATGAACTCTCCATTTCGAATGGGTGAACCTGAAGAAGTCATGTAACCTCTTTGAGACCATAATTGCCCGTAATCATGAACTACCCCGTAACCATATTGGCTGTCGGTGTATATGGTGACTCGAATTTGGTTGCTTGCCAGGCAGGCACGCGTCAATGCAATAATTTCAGCTACCTGAGCGGAGTGTACTCCTTCCAGGCATCCGGCTTCCACCACTCCAGTAATTGTACAAACAGCATAAGCTGCTCTCAACTGCCCAACTTCGTCTCTTACACATGAGCCATCGACAAAGAAAACTTCATCGGGGTCAGTCAGTGGCTCATCCACGATGTCGGGTCTCGGTTTGGTGCATAGTTCAGTCACATCAAGGCAATCATGGTCTGTACATACATCATCATCGAGGTCACCTGGGAGTGGCATCAAGGTGGCAGGGTTCAAAACAGAGCATCTCTTGAGGGTCACGTTCTCTGCAGCAAGAATGACTTGCTCATAGCGCGTGAGCCTGCTATTGGTCAGATGCTGTGTTTTGGTCCTGGTCATCAACAGTTCAACAGAATACGGCACATACACCTCTAACGGGTGCCCCATAACAATGTTTTCGCAACGTTCAATACTGACACCTGTTGCAGCAACGGATTTGAGACATCCGGGCAACGCTGCGGCTACTGGGTCTAAGGTAGCCGAGAAGTAGGCAACTGGTCTACGGGCATTCCCATGGATTTGGACCAGGACAGACAAAGCACAACCCTCTCTTTCACAACAATAAAGCAAGAATGTTTTATCGTAATCTGGCATTCCCAGAGCAGGAGCACGACACAAGTCCTCTCTCAGCTGCAGGAACGCCATCAAACAGTCCTTGTCCCATGGTACCGGATCACTCACCTCCTTGTGCGTCAGTTTTTGCAAGGGTTTTGCTTTCAGTGGAACGTTCGCTATCCACTGTCGGCAATACCCCACCATCCCTAGGAACATCCTGACCTCTCTCTGTGTTTTGGGCGCATTCATCTTCATGATCGCCTCTATTCTGTCTGGGGACACCTTCCGTTTCCCCTTCTCTATTCTGTGCCCCAAGTACTGCACTTCTGTCAGGCAGTACTGCAATTTTCCCGGGGACACCTTGTGCCCATTTGCAGCTAAGTGATTTAGCAAAGCAATGGAGTCCTCCCTGCAAGCCTCTTCAGTTTCTGACGCCACCAGAAGGTCGTCTATGTACTGGACCAGAACAGACTTCTGGGGCAGCACTAGACTTTCAAGATTTTTCTTCAACAGCTGGTTAAAGATCGATGGGCTCTCTGTATACCCCTGGGGGATACGACACCATGTTAATACGCGACCTTCCAGCTTAAAAGCGAAAAGGAAATGGCTCTCCTCGTCCAGAGGGATCGAAAAGAAAGCCTGACAAAGATCTATCACAGTGAACCATTCGGCTTGGAACGGTATCTGAAACAATATCACTGATGGATTCGGTACCACTGGACAACATGAGACAACTATGTTGTTAATCTTTCGAAGGTCTTGCACTATCCTGAATTTCCCATTTGGTTTCTGCAAACCCATAATCGGGGAGTTACACGGACTACCCACGATTTCTTTCAGTATTCCCTGCTTAATCATGGACTCGATCACGGGCTTTATTCCTGCAATCGTTTCTGGAGTCAATTTATATTGGGGTGTTCTTGGAAACTCAGCATGCGGTTTCACTATGATTTTCACTGGGTCTACTCCTTTGACCAGTCCAATCTCTTCCCCAGTGAAGTCCCACACTTCTGGTGCCACGGTCTCCCTTAGATCCCATGGGAGCTCATCCACTGTCAAAGTGGGATACAGCTCCACACATATTCTTGAGTTTGCGACCTTGAAGTCAGCGTCATGATCATTTGTTAATACCTCCACTCCCTGCGGGGTGCAATATATTGTACAATTTAATTTACACAAAAGGTCTCTTCCCAATAAACATACAGGACTAGAATCGCAAACCACAAACTGATGCTCATCGCTGTACTTCCCTATTTTCACCTGTACTGGTTCTGTCAATGGGCTTGGTATTCTCCTGTTTGCGACCCCCACCACTTGAATTGTCTCTCCAGACATGGGCAGGCCTGGAACTGCGGCTGATCTTATCGTGGATCGGGTGGGTCCTGTGTCTACTAAGAATGTCGTGGGGCACCCTGCCACTTCGGCCTCAACGTAGGGTCCCCTTTGGTCCACATCTAAGGCTGCCCCGAGGGTACAGTCTTCTCTCTCTACTCTCTGTCCTGTTAAGGGATCAACGTAATAGCACTCCTCTCCTCCTACGAACAGAGGCATCTGTCTATAGGTCTTTCCTGTTGTCCCTATTCTGGGTGGTTGTGGGAACTGGGCTCGCGGAGCTGGGGTCCCCCCTTTAACCACCTTTCCTTGGTACGGCGTTACCCCTCTTCCTGGAGAGCTTTGAACCTCTTCCTCCTCTACTTCTTGTTCTCCAATTTCAACGTTGTAGGGACACTTGCGTTTCCAATGCCCCACCTCGTTACACTGGTGGCACCGGGTCGTCTTTTTCAATGCCGCAATGTCTACCCTAGGTCTAAAGTTGGAATTCTCCTCATTGCCCTTGTTCTGACTATTCTGTTTCCTATCCCCAGTTCCTGTTCCCTGTTGCTGTTGCTGTTGTCCACCCTTACCAGCTGACTGCATCTGTACCACCATCAGCTTTTCTTTTAGCTTCTTTGCCTTTGAGTCTATCTCATCACAGCAGTACCTAGCATATCTCAGAATTTCATCCAAAGGTTTATTTTGCCAACAAATCAAGTGTTGCTGAATCATTAAACTAATATCCGGTCTCAAACCCAAGACAAACTTAGATACAAACTGCCCTATGTCTTTCGGGTCCATCACATCCAACCCGCTATATTGTTTAAACGCCTTCAGCAGTCTCTCATAATATTCATGAACTGTCTCTTTGGGTTCCTGCCTAGTTCGATCTATTTTGACCCAATCTATGTCCTGCATTGGCACTTTGTCTTTCAGCCAAGTCATCACTCTCTCGTATTTTACCATTACTGTCTCGGACGGTCCATTGGTCCGTGCATCTCTCTCTGGTTCTGCTGTGGGCCACTCAGCACTAACCTTACATGCTGTCCACAAGTCTCCTGGTACCACAATGTCAAACAGTGTGTTCAGATCTATCCATAGTACTTTGGAGATTTTTACGAACCTCTCCACCTGTTTGTACCATTCAACTGGATTCTCCCTCAATTTAGGGAAGGAGTTGGTAAAGGCTGCTAAGTCCCCCCTACTCCATGGCACATGCACATAGTTCCCGTTTGCAACCTCACGCAAAGGGTATGCCTCTACTTTCTGCAGTCCTCCCTCTGGGGTCATCCCAAGCATGCTTCTCCTAACGGTCCCTTTCTTGGACCACCTTTCTTCCCATTTATCCAGCGCTCTCCATGTCTTTATTCCCGTGATCAGTTCCCTTATGTGTGTTTTTAATTCTATTGTTCTTCTCTCATCTAGGTCCTGATCTGAATAATGTAGCCTATGGTTACCCTGTAATGCTTTGGTCCTCGACAGGTCTACCATATACTTTCCTGCCAGTTCGACTAATTTCTCATGTGCCGCTCTCGCTTTCCGAGTGATGTCCTTTGCCATGAACAGTATCTCGTCCTGCTCATACATCTCCATTCTCTCTAGAGGCAAGGTACCATCCACCATGTCATCCAGATCTGACTTTAGGCTGGCGACATCAAGTCTCTTGGCTTATATCTCGGCTCGCAGTATGTCTTTCTTAGGGGGTTCACTAGTCTCTCTACCGTCCCAACTCCGAGTCCTACGCTTGGGCTCAGGGGAGTTAAGGAGAGTTCTCCCTTGTTCCCATCTCTCTAGGTCCCATGCTCGGCCATCCTGTCTTGGAAGGTGATGAAACACGGGCCTGTTTCCCCCGATCTCATTTTGTCCACACTCTCTGTCCTCCCTCGCTCCCTCGTAGGATTCCCTGCTATTCTCCCTCCTGTCGCTATCCTCTCGTTGTCTAGTGTCACTCAGGATTCGGTAAGTTCCTTCTCGGCTCCCCATCTCCCCAGGACTGCGTTCATGTCCGTAGTCACAGGGGTTATGGCGAGGCCTCTCGCAACTCTCGTTCTGTCCACTATTGCCAGACGCATAGTGGGTGCACTTAAAACTGTTCCTGTACTCCTGCGTTCTCCTATCCCCTTCGCTGTGAATTGGGCGAGACACCCCCCCACACTCGGGGCTCCTGTTTTCCAGGTCTGGTCTACCTCCACTCCTGGTATGACGAGTGTCTCCGCTACCTTCCTGACCCTTCTCGTCCCACTCCGGACTGCTTTCGTCAGCCCCGCAGTGAGTCCGGGTCCTGCTATCCTGGCTTTCCCTTCCAGCTTCCCTGCTATGATGCTCTTGTGAGCTTCCACTGCCTCATCCCATTTCTTCATGTACTCGCTTAGCTCCTGGAAGGATTTCCGTCCTGATCCCCTCAGATCCATCGGCCATCTAGGGCCCCCCGGATCTCCTGTTGTATCTACTGCTGTATGTACTGGGGTGCTCCAATCTCTCGGTCTTGTCAACTGACTTGGGGAATTGATTGTATCATTCCTCCTTATCATTTCTGCTCTCTCCCTGTCCAGTCGTACCTGTTCCTCCCCTCTGGCTCTCTCCGGGTCATAAATCGATACTATAGGACCTATAGTAATGGGTACTTGCAGGGCATCTGGCAGTGCGTAGGAAGTGGCACACTCCGTTTCTGGCACCCTTTGTACCACAAACCTTCCGACTACCTTCTGCACCGGACTAGGTTGAGACAACTCTTTACTTGCCATGGGATCCCAATCTGTAGTGGGAAGCGGTCCATACTCCCCTATGCCAGGCCCCCCTTCCCTGCATGGCTCGACATTTCCTGTCTCTTTATTGTACGGGGGTGGCCTATCTGTTAGTAACCTATTTATCAGGCTATCTTCTGTCTCGCTCTCTTCATCCTCTTCGAATGGGCTCTTGTTTCCTGCCACCTCTAATACTGGGTACAGTTTGTTTACTTCTAGGTTATTCACTCTCCATCTTTTAGCATCCGCATCCCATTTGGCATCCTGCACTGCTCTTACCGATCGTTTCACCCTTTCTTGTCGTCTATTCAGGTTCCTCTCGTGCGCTGCCCTAATCCATGCATTGAGAGCTTCAAACTGGGTCGGTCTAGGCATAGGTCTCATTGAGGTCATGACTGCTTTTAATCGGTGTAGCACCTCTAATCTGAACGTCCCGTACTTTGGAAACGTCAGTTCCTCATTTCCTTCTGTAATCTTACTCCACTCTGAAATCCACAATATAGTGTGTAAGCCAACATTTGTCGCCATATAATAAGCCGGCGTACCCTCCGGCGGGGCTTCTTCCCCATCATAAGATCTCCGCCTCTCTCTTTTAAACGCCGCTCTTAACCATTTAAAACATTTCATGATCAAACGTACAATTTCCAGGCTCGCTATTCTGTTTACTTCCTGATGACAATCCACCAATCCTAGCGCGGCTTTGCTAGCTGGCCTATCACAGCGCGGTCTTGCTCCAGCCGGCCAATCCCAGCGCGGCACTTTCTGACGTCACTTGTCTCCGCTTCGCAGCAGCACCCCTCCTTTCTCAGCTCGTCTCCCGGTCACACATGCGTCCCATTCATACACCGAAAAATGACTACTTCCGACCAAGCCGTCACTTCTCTTGACTGTACGTCCACAGTCTATCTGTAATTGTCACCACAACTGACGAAATGTCTTCCGTCTCTCTGATAGGTTGCTTACACACAGTAACTTCCGACCAGCGTCTGTTACTCACGCACTCACTCTTACGTTCCCCCTATCTCGGTCCTGCGGGCGATCAATGGTACCTCATGACCCCCTTTACACTGGGTTGACAATTACTCTGGATGTCCGATACACCCGAACCACTTAAGCTCTCATCTGAACTTAAGATTTGCACCGGTTGCGCGCGCTCACAACCTGTTCCGCAGTCACTCTACAGGCATACAACTCCGCCAGACATTACAACATAGATACAACACAAAAACACCACAATCTAACACGCATGACCCTTTATACTCACTCTCGACCGATACTGCTGCTTTTCTGTCTCACGTCATCCGGACCTTCTTCGGCGGGCGGTTCTTCCGGTCATCGATCTCTAGGGGCCTTGGGGTAATCTAACCTGGCCTAGATCACCTTCCTCAAGAAGGCAACCATCCTCTATAGCTACCAACTGCAAGGGCGAGATTGTAGATCTCTATCTTATCACTCTAGATCTAAACCCCGTTCTGGCCGACTGAACCTTTATTGCCTGTCGTTGAGGAAAGAAAGTGCATCCAATACCAGGTTAGTTGATCAATAATGGGCTCGACTCTGAAAAACCACAGACTACTTCTAAGTTTTCAAGATTTATCACAGAGTCAAAGTTAACTGTAAGTACAGGCATCTCAAAATGAGATTCAAAAGATATATAGGCACCACTACATACATGTGCTCTCGAAAAGCCCTCAGGCGAGCAAAGAACACGACTAGGACTAATTCTAAAATCAAAAGGGCTGCAAGCATAGACACATATTGTGATCTCTCCGTCATTTACAGCAGGAGGGAAAGGTTTCAGGTTAGGCTGTCCCTACCCTGCTCTGGATGGTATCCCTACTTAACAGAATCCCAACCTATCAAAAGGTGTCAGCTGTGAATGACTTCCTAGGAAGATCACCCACTCTTTAGTCTCTAAGTGAAAACCTATAATCTCCAGTCCTGACCCCTCTCTGCCTACCCATCCGCTCTCTGAAGGGTCCTCAGGCAACTGCTCTAACTCCACCCCGGGGTGCTGACCCTAATACAAAACACAATAACATTTGAGACGCCCCTCGTGAGACGCCCCTCACGTGGTGTCGATTCTGGCTTTTTCCATGATGATCTTCCTCTGGGCCTCGTGCGTTAGCGTTGACCTTGCTTCTCAGACTCTTCTCCGGCCCGCCGATACCCCTTAAAACATTCCTGAACCCTCCTCCATGTCTGCACCAGTCTTTTGAACAGAACTCTATTCATCCAATTATTAATTGGATCCCCCTCACATATGCAGCCAGACATCCGTAGCTGAATCTCCATTCCCATAGACTTCTAACAGAAGTTTGCAACTTATTTCCTGACACAAGTCGGCCTGTACCCGTACGTGCAAATCAGAAACCCTTTTATCACTTCAGGCCTACAACCATTCTCGCAAAGGTTAAACTAAAATAACATGTTAGCATCTTATTGTTAAGAAATAAGAAACACATCTATGGAATATAAATCTAACGAATAAACAAATCATTATAACATTAGTGCAATCCATGTCAATGCAAAGGTGTATACGTTTCTACCCTTCTGGCCTAGCCATAAGGCCCGTTCCCTTCTGTGCCTTGCAGCATGACATTCTTCTTATTTAGCAGCTACACAACATGGATCATGATTAATCACGTCTAATAAAGGTATACATTTTCACACATTTCTGCATTAGTTCCACTTCTATATGAAATCTCTAGATTAACTACATTTTCGAATGTATAGGTGATTATAATTTCAGCACTCATAGCATTTCTCTTATGATTTGTGCGTACTACTTGTAACTTTGATGTACTCATACTTTTTGTTCAGTTTGCGCTCTCTCACATGTGTACAACCATCTGAAAAGGGTATACATTTCAGCGTGAAGGCTAGGGTGCCCGGGTCACTGAGCTACTCATTTATTTTTTATACTTTTACCATTTTTTTGCTTATTGCATATGTTTGCACACCCAAATGCTTGTGTAGTTATCCAACTGATCATTCAAGTTTTCCAGGTGTTTGTGTGAGTTCTTCATCCTGGCCAGTTTTCTCTTTACAGTCTGTTACTTGTAATCCAGTTTTGTAAGGGATTGAACAGGGTTTCAATAAGAACAATGCACAGGAAAAAACTAGATTTTATGTGCTGCTTAGGAAGGACAAGGGGGGCCTAAGAACTATGAATGATTTCTCTTAAAGATTTGGATTTTTTTATCCATACCTTCATTTACGTCACATGCAACAAACATTGGCTTTAAAAAGAATTGGGGGCACGTTATAATTAGGGCTCCCTGTGTTCCGTTTTTGCAGATTTTATAGATAAATACAGACAGAAAACACTGGGGCATATTCTCAAATACATGCCATAATCATCGCCAAAATAGATTAACCAATTTCACACATCGCTGTCTATCGCGGGAAAATAACTCTGTGTCAACGGCACTTTCAGGCCAATTGCTGTACATATTGGCAGCATGGGAAGCATATGTTTGTACTAATATGCTATTTTTTTTATCTGGGCTTCTTATTTTTGGCTGTGTTATTTGCTAAAACAGGTAGGTATCGAAGTATGAGTGCACGTTTATCCGTTAAATAAATGCAGGAAATATACAAGTCATCACCCCATCTGTTCACAAAACAGAAAATAAATATAGATAAATACCAATATTATGGCAAAAAAAATATATGGATAAATATTTACGGAAAGGATGAAAAAATAAATACCATAATACCTGGAGCCCTAGTTATAATGAATGCAGGGTTCTAGGCTTGTTTAATGCACTTTTAGGGAACTTTCTGAAACTGTGCAACCACCTGGTACTGTCACCCTACCATAGAAACTGAGGAAGAGGAGGCAGGCACCAGGGGGTCACTTACCTCAACTATGCTATATTAAACTACTCTTTCACGCGTAAGCAGTGGAGCAAGTAATTCCCATCCATCCGAAAAGGGCACGCACAAAGAAAAGAAACATCACAGACCTTTCTGTAGTCCGCCTGTGGTTGCCAAAGACATAAATATGGGTGTAACATACATTCACGTAGAAGCCAAAAGTGTTGCATAATGCGGAGAGCGGTTACTCCATTGAGCTTGAACAATGCTGGCTGTCTCTCCACCCTTGATAATGCTCGCTGACACCTGTTTTTGCTCCAGGGCAAAAAGTAATTTATGCACCTTGTACCTGCAGTTCAAGAGCTGGCATGTTGCTAATGCTTCTTTTTACATTTAAAAATGTCTGCCATTGGAGCTCAGTGTTTGTGGTAGAATGTAACATAATGGGACACGCCTCCTAAGGGCGAGGGAAGTCCAGGGCTGCCAAAAGGACAGAGGCAGCGAAACTCAAAGAGCAGTTACGCACTTGGCAAGTCAAACATTGATTTGGGTGTTTATGGACCAGGTACAAACTCACACACTGCATACCAAGTCAGTGTAAATCAAGAGGGATCAAACGCTTGTCTGCCTGGTCCACAACCATGGCAGGTAAATATAGCCAGGGTTTCCCCTTTTAAAACATTTGTTGTGCTGAAAACTGACTCAGCGGGGTCTTGAGGTAACGTTTCCTGACCTTTTGGAGACCTGCCTGTCTACTGCTTCCTGCCTTGCTCCACTGGTGGATTTTGAAAAACAAAAAAGTGGCAAAGTCTAAAGGTAAAACCGGGGACGTGGCCAGCCAAGATGTCCAAATAGATGTCCCCTAGGGAAGCTCTGGCAAAGAGGAGCAAAACCCTGTGGAATCCTGTGGTTTATGACCCGTATTGCTGGCTGGGACAGGTGATGCCGAGACCAGGCCTGGCGATGCCGGATGTTGAATCCTCGCAAACCGGCTGGAGGCTGATCAAGGGGCAGAATCCCCCACAATTGGCAGTGCTCCAGAAAGGAAGGAAGCAGGCACTGTGCAGGGTGTGTGGGGACTCCTCAATACATGTAGGTGCCATACCTTGATTGCAGAGGCACTGAGGGATGGCCCTTCTGGAGCTACCGGGCCTTGAATGAGATGCCGGCGACAATAGGAGTGCCCCAAGTGAGGCTGCAAGGCTGAATTGCACACAGCACTGCAATATATGTGAAAGAACTTTGCCAGGAGAGCCTATGTTGGACACTGCGGGACATAGGTATTTCCTGCAAATATATTATGTCTGGGAGCCCGGACCCCAGGACTGGTTATGCTGCGGTGCAGCCTGCCTGAATCAACAAGGAAACGCTACAGTAGCGCAGATATGAGACTTTCCATGTGAGGTTTAGAAACAGAGGGGCCTCGTAGGGGACTTTTGGGTGCACAACTGAAGATTGGCAGTGGTGCATTATAGGCCAAACAAGGCCCTACATTCGCCTGCAGAGGGGCTGCTAGCTTATTGCAGCAGAAGCTACTGCACCTGCCATGTGCGAAGACAGCAATACGCAGTTGTTGCCTAGGAGGTGCTATAGTCCTGGTCCTGAGTGGTTTTGAGTGCAGGGAGTTGATAGTATATCCTAGATCCAAGCTGTGTGCACAGTGCCAGCTGCACATTTAGACAACCCAGAGTGCCCGAGGGAGGAATTGTGATTGTCTGCAATGAATTGCCTGGCGCAGGTGTGCTGGATATGGTTTCCTTGATTCCATCTCATAGATTACCAACGGTGGATCTACCATGGTGAAGGACAAAGAGTCCAAGCCCCCAAGAAAAGGGGCTGGATGTTAATATAGCGCAGACATCTGCGGACCATCTGCAGGGCATCACTGAATTACTGGCCACAATCCAAGGATTTAGACAGGCGCTGGAAACAAAAATGAATGCAATGTATTTGGATATTATTCATGTTTGTGTAGACTTGTGTAAGGTGGTTGAAAGGTTGACCACTACTGAAGAGAACATAGTGATTCTCAAGATGGAAATCAAGGACCTTAAGTCCATGGTTGTCGGACTCAAGTGTAGTCAGACGAAAGTAGACAAGTGTGTGGTGGATGCTGATGGGCACTTCTGGCACAACAATCCACTCTTTATTGGTTTTCCCATTTGAAGACCTGGCTTGGCAGTTCAGGCTGGACTGTTCCCATGAGGCACAGGGTCAAGACTTATTTGCATATAGCTGGGTCTGAACTGGGGTGGCGAAGTGAGCTAAAGAACGATGATGGAGTCAACCCAGGTCTGTGACAGGGGGTGTCTGATAAGTTTCAGTGCTCCGTCCAACATCGCCTTGTGTTTCCCTATGTGTTTTACCTATTGGTTTTCAATAGAGAGGGCCCACAAAACACTGACGGCAGCACCACACCAGGGGGCGCCCCCTAGAGCATTGATAGTCCACATGTTTAACTATCGGGATCGTGGAATAATACTACAAAACATGCACACCCACAGACCTCCAAGGTATGAGAACAAACAGATACAGATCTTCCATGATTACATGAGGAGGGTGCAGGACCTCCGGAACACTTTTTTATCTGTCAAGAGGCAACTGCGAGAGCATAATATAAAGTATGCATCTGGCCAGACTGCATATCCAAAATGATGGAAAAGTACACATCTATGACCAGCCAGCAGCAGCGGTCCAATGGTTGGAGCCCCTGGGCTGCGAAAAGCACTCAACTGCACTGCAAGAGCCAAAGGGTCAAACATTGTGACGATCCCTGAGGAATAAACCTCTGCCCAAGACACCGTGTGGCTCCACTGTATCGATGGAAAAGAGCGTATCCTGTTGACACGGACAGCCCACTACAGGCTACACTGGTGTCCTTGTAGACGCAGCACCCCTTCTTGAAGCTAAATCATATCCCGGAGACAAAAAGTGATGGCATTGACGTGGGGTGAACAGGTGCAGGCTGGTTGACCACTGATGGTGGGCACCGAAGGAACGGTAACAACATTGACTTTGTGCTAAATTCTATTAGAGAACTTACTAGGACACTGAAAAGTTATTGTTGACTGAAAGCATATGCACTACTATCTCCTTTTTGCTATATATAGTGCATGAATAACATCTTGGCTTAGTGAGAGCAGGGGTGAGGCAGACACGGATTACTGAGCAGCACTTACGGGCTCGCGACTCATGAAGGTCTTGCCACCTGGCTAACATCTGCATCAAGTGACGTTAGGCACATAAGTTGACGGGGGAAGGGTGGGTGACTTGGGCGAGGTTTGAGGTCGCCTGTGGCCGTTCGTTGAGTCAGCATTGGCCCACAGATTCTGCCTGTGGGTGGGATTGCAGAGGGATACTTGGGGGTACAGTTGTTACAGTTTGAGTTTTATAAGGGGGTTGCTTCTAACGCTGGCCATAATGCAATATTTTGAGCTTTATTGGAATGACACAGGGCATAGAGCGACTGGATGCAACGCCATGATGGTGGTACTGAGGGGATTATGCATGGCAACCATGGTAGGCATATGTCGTACTTTGGAGTGGGACTTAAGGCGCCAGGAAGCTGAATTGAATAGACTGGCGAGACTTGTTTCTGATGAACCGGCAATACTAAGCAATCAGAATAGACAGCGTCATAAGGTGCGTCAATTATGAGCTGAGCTGGAGAAGCATATCCACCATACTGGACGGAGGTGCTGGTATATGGAGGGGACAAATCTAGTTGCCTACTGGCACGTCTGATTCGGTCGGAGACAGCTATCCACCCGCTATTGTTGCTTAAAGATCCGGGAGGGGAGAGAAATATAGTATTTACCCATGAGGTGATAAATGATGTCTTCACTGCATATTTAAGTGCAGTGTATACTGCGATTCCTGCAAGGAGGGTTTTGGCCAGCTTCCAGAGTACTTGGAAAATCTGCTGTGGCTTTCTTAGGAGGACTGAGACTCAATTGGGGGCCTTTGTCACCACAGGTTTTGCTGATTGCCATAGTTCGCCAGGAGGAGATAGGCCCCAGCAGAATTCTATCAAATGTTTGCTTGGACACTCGTGGACCACCTGTTACTGGTGTACAATGAGGCATTGGAGAGGGAGGTGCTTTTAGATTCCATGATCGAATTATTAATTGTCCTAATATCAAATCAGGGGAAGGACCACCTAGAGGCAAAGTTTATATCCACCTATTTGCATGCTGAGTGTGGACCTAAGGATCCCAAGTCATACCCTGGCAGCTAGGTTGTTTACGCATCGCCCCCAGTTTGTATACACAGACCCATCAGGTTTTATACCACACCATAATACACTGCGAAACCTTCGCCACCTTATACACGTAATGCATGACCCGGTATTAGAAGAGGACCAGAATGCTCTGGAATTTTTAGACATAGAGAAATCTTTTGATTCAGTGAGGTGGGACTATATCTGGCGGGTCCTGGATAGGGGGGGGGGGCTGGGGCACACCTATGTTCGTTGGATAAAGCTTCTGTATGGTTGCCCATGGGCGAGAGTACGAACAGGCAGATGTTTCAGTTAAAATCCTTCTACAGTGGGGCACCAGACGGGGATGCCCCCTGTCTCGGTTAATATTCGCATTGGCGTTGGAGCCTCTGGCATGTCACCTTCGACAGATGCTACATTTATGGGGCATACATGTTGGCAGCTTGGATCATGTTTGTCATTATAATCAGATGACGCTATGATATACTTGCACAGATCTGATATATCTATCCAGTCCTATAATATCTAATGTAATGCATGAATTTTGGGAATTCTCAGGACTCCAAGACAACAGAGGAAAGTCAGCTTTCTTCCCCCTCCTCTGACAACTACGAGGCTTATCACTTACCCGCTTGCCGCAAGTTGGGATATCTTTGCAGGTAGATAATGTAAAATATTTGGGCATTTACATCGCCCATGGAGAACAACTAGTGTATGACTTAAATCTGGGGCAGGTGATTCCTAATCTGCACCCCTCTATGGCACTTGGGAGCATGGTAAAATTGGCCCTGATGGGGAAAATATCACTCATGAAGAAGGTAGTCTCACCCTAATGTTTGTATGTGCTGCAGGGCACTATGTACGAGATACTGAAGAATGTGTTTCGGGAGCTTGACTACTTGTTGGTGGAGCTCTTTTGGGCTGGTAAATGCAGCAGGGTAAGCATTGGAACACTCCAGAGAGAATGGGGCAAGGGCGGAATGGTGGTCCCCTACCTGGAACTTTAATACTTAGCAGTGCATTTACAACATGCTATACATTGGCTGGATGGGGAACATATTTGGGAGAGGACCTTATTGGATGGCACTCACGATAGTCAGCAACTGGGGGTGTGGCTGATGTGAGGTGGAATCATACCTGATTTATTTCCACATCTGATCCGTAAGATGGGCCAGTTGTGGGAGAGAGCGGTGCTGTGGGAAATAGGTAGAGTGCCATATGCGCCAGAACTAGTTATATGGATTGTGTGCCCTTTTGAGCAGATGTCACGAGCGATGGCAGTAGACCAGTTGCCGGAGGGAGGTTGTATTACACTTTGTAAACCTGATGGAGCCAATGGAGACATTTGATCTCGGAATAGATCAATTCCTCCAATACATCAAAATAGCAACTACGGCCCAACATCTCTGGCCATCATTCCTTGAGGCCCCTGAGCCTTAGTAGACTTTGGTGACACTTCTTTCTAATGCAGGGGATGTAAGTTCATTACATATATCTGCCAGCGTGTCTACGCTGATAGGTGTTTGACTCCACTCCGTGTGGAAGCAATCGGGCAGCGAGATAGTGGAGAGCCCTTTGAGCCTAATGATTGGTCAAAGATACATGCAGCAGTACGAAGGGTCCCTGTTGGCACATTAAACTAATTCAATTTAATATAGTGCACATGATGTTTCTCTCACCTAAGCGGCTACTCACGATCTACCTGACCAGATCACCCGGCTATCCTAGATGCGGGCTAGTCTGGTTGATTTTCTAAATATTGTGTGGCGATGCCTGATTATCTTGCTATACTAGACCGAGATACTACGCCATCTTCAAGAGGGGATGGGATGTGAGGTGATGCGTACAATTAAACAGAGTGTGCTTGGTGTCTTCCCCGATAACCCTAAAAAAAATTGGGCCATGGCTTTACAATGTTAGGGTTAATAATTGCTAAATGGCTCATAGTCATCATCAGGATCAGCCCTAGAACCCCTAAACAAGAGGACTTGCACAGGGTTTTACTCGAATGGGCTGGAGCAGAGGAGGCACACACGAGGCAAACCCGTAGGTATGACAGGTTTACAGATGACTTGCTCTCCTGGGGAATTTTGGAGTCTCCCAATGAGGCTCTGCCAGAGGCAATAGACCAAGAAGATGGAGAAGTGGTTGAGACAGGCGAGTGGAGTGGCTCAGTGGCGCGACTGGGAGGGACATTCAGATCAGTTTGGCCATCTCACAACATATGCACAGGAACATGAAGGCCCCATTAATTGCAGTTTAGTGTTGTGTATGGACTTTTTAGATTCTCTCTCACTTGTCTTATGACTTAATGTTGTCACTGTGAGATCGATATTGATCCTGCAGCACAAGGGGAGGTTGGAGCATGGGTAAGTTCACCCTGTAATGCTTTACAGTATGTTTAAAAGATATAACATGGCACAGCTGTATAATGCACCTTTCATAATAATTATGGCTTGTTTTCTTTTTGCACTTTGAATTGACAATAAAGAAATTCAAGAAAAAGTCTTAAGGAAAAACCTTAAACCAGGGAGGGCGCAAACCCAGCTTTGTCCCACTCTGAGATTTGGTGTCAAAACCAGTTGATTTAAAAGGATCTTTGAGACAGCATTTTTAACTTTAAGAGACCGTAGCTGGCGCTGCATTCTGACATTACCAACCTGTGCATCCTGTTTGGTGTGGCCGATCTCCACTTCATCGCAATCAGCCTGAAATTGCACCTAGGGGCCATATGTATGAAGGTACCGATTTGCGATTCTGAAGTAGTGATTTTTAAGAAATCGCTATTTCAGAATCGCAAATTGGTATGTATGTACAAATTCGCTTTTTTTTGCGAATTCTTAGTATTCCTTAATTGCGATTAGCAAATTGCAAATCGCAATTAAGGAATACTTTCCCTTTCATTTCTATGGGCCAGGAGGCCCATAGGAATGAATGGGAAGGTATTCTCAATTTTGCAAATCGCAATTTGAAAATCGCAAATTGAGAATAATTTCAAGGGTGCAGGGGTGTCCAAAGGACACCCTGTTGCACCCCTGAAATATGCATGGGTGCACATGTGGTGCACATACATGCCCTAAGGGCATGTATGTGCATCACATGGCACTTTGAAAAATGCTGAAATGTGCATTTTTCAAGGAAATCGCACCTTACCACCAACTAGAAGTTGGTGGTAAATTGTGATTCCTTAAAGGCATTTTGATAATTTTTTTGCCTTCATACATTGCATTTAAGGAATCGCAAAATTTGCGATTCCTCAAATGCAATTGCAAAATAAGGAATCGCAAATTTTGCGATTCCTTATTTTGCACCAGATTTTACTTCATACATATCATTTGGCTAATTCACATTTGCAAAGGCCGAAATTCTACGAATTTCGGCCTTTGCAAATGCGAATTTGCTTCATACATATGGCCCTTAAGTCTCCAAAAACCAAACATTTATATTGCTACTTTGTTTCTTGTAACTTTTTACCTCATGTTTTAAAAATTCTTACCTATGGTTTGCCTCATTCAATTTTGATCATTTCTCAATTTTTTTTAATTGGTTCAAGAATTTTATTTAATTTTTTCCTGTTATTAAATTTGCCGGTACAGCTTGAACATGCTTCCTCTGGAGAGTTTTCTGCTGCTTGTGCCACAGCTACCTAGAGTTGAGCACTGTTTCTGGGAACACTGTATTGAGACCTACTCAAGTATGTGAAAGCAATGGATGGAATGTTTGAATTAATCTCAGCCACTGGTAATTACTCGGAGCCATATCTCAGATCATCATTGTTTTGCACACCATGGCACCTCCGTTTGGACCCAGCTATTGACAAATCAGTCTTGACCTTGCTCCAGTAGGAACAGTCCAGCCGGCACATCCAAGCCAGATCCTCCCTGAACTGGAACACAAGCAATCCAGGACCGGCTTCACCCTTGTCGTGGCCCATCAGCCGAACTGAGGTGGCATGGTGTGCAAAATAACAATGGACTGGGATGCATATGATTTGCATATAGCAGGGTCCAAACGGAGGTGGCATGATGCACAAAATAACAATGGACGGGGAATCTGCCCGAGTAATTACCAGTAGCTGAGATTAATTCAAGCATGGATTAGTTATGTAGAGGGCACTGTTTGATAAAGGAAAGGAAGACAAGACATTCTGCTGATTTGTGGACTTCAGTGTCAAGGGTTTGAAAGGAATACATCAGAAGACATAAGACACAACTACTGAATTATTTGTTTTCTGATCATAACCACGTTCATCAATGAATCTGCAGAGTGAAGGGATGGGGATGGGGAAATATGGACATGATTTCTCCCAAAAAAGCCAGAGAAGCAGGCACTTTTTCTAATAGGAGCAACAGAATGGAGGAAGAAAGGACACTCCCTGTAATCCATTGATCTCATTCAGTCTATTGTTGATTTTCATTGCTAGTCCAATGTGAATGATCACATCATTGTTTACACACATTATCTAGCTTCCTAAATATGCCTACAGTAACTAGTTGTCACAAGAGCAAACACAGAGTCAGTGCAATCACGGCCCGACTCATAATACATGTAAATGCAAAAATGATTGAACTATCTTTTCTGCTTGTTTTCTCGTGTGTGTCAATCTCTAAATGATATGCTGGTGTTTGGAAGCCTGTCCTAAGGACCTATGGGCCACTGGGGAGATTAGAGGTTACTTCCCCAGCAGTGGAAGGAAAGTTGGACTTAGTCATTCTTATCACCCTTGGTAAACTGGGGCAAGGTCCCTTGGCTTCTCTAGAGATGGCATGCTTTGGATGGCGAGATAACCAGGTTTATCCTCCTCAGAGCTCTTGGTGTGCTAGAAACTGGTTCAGGGGGATCTCAAAGTAAAGATTCATACCCTGTGGAGCCCTGTCTGGCTATAACGTCCAGTCTAGCTATGTTGTTTGATTGTAAAATCAAAAAAAGTGACTAAGGCCCGATTTAGACTTTGATGGAGAGCTTACTCCAACAGCGACAGAGTACCCTTTCCACTAACACAAAGTTTTGCCCACCTTTTTTAAAGTCTGATTGAGCTTGAGCATGCAGATGGTGGAGACTAACCTCTGAAAAACTAGCAGAGATCTGACTTGTTTAATATAAAATGCCCAGTAATCTGAGCGTATGCTGGGTAGAGCCCAAGTTCCTTCATAATTGACTTTGACGGCTTCTTCCATGCCAGGCGGTACCATGGAATTTGCCCCACAAAGCTATTGATTAAAACCTAGAGCATTTTCGTTTACTTTTTGTCAATTTCCAAAGGGATGTTATCAAAGACAAAGCAGAATTTGGGGAGGATGGCTTTAATAATTTCCACTGAGTAAAGCCGATAAGTGGCATAACACTGCCTTGTAATTAAGGCAAAGCCTGTATCGCCACCACAACGTCAAAAAATGTGACGTTCTGCTGGAAATAGGGGCTTGTAAATATGCCCCATAGTGTTTTCTTCATTATTAAAAGTACCAGTATAAATTCAAAGGAAAGAGGGAATGAAGGGCCTGATTCACAGAACTAACTTAAGACAAAATCCTAAGCTTACTATCATTTTGGTATTCACCGAAGGCACTTACTCATTTCGGTATTCACAGAAGTTAGGAGTCCTAACTTTAGGACTCCTAAATGCCTTCTGTGAATAACGAAAGTCTTAAAATTAGGATTTTTCTCAATTTAGTAGTAGTAAAGTTAGGACTCTTAACTTTCGGACTCCTAAATGCCTTCAGTGAATACCGAAAGTCTTAAAATGCCTACTCTTGAAAAATGAAACAGTAAGATATAATTTTTTTTTTTTTAAATGCATCCCGTTTTTCTTTAAGAAAAATGGGCTGCCATAAAAAAAAAAACTACTTTATTTAAAAGCAGTCACCGGTATGATGGACTGCTGACCCCAGCAGTCCACCATCCCAAGGAGTGCTCGCCATTCTGAACAGGGTCGCAAATTACACCTGCCTCTTGAATATTAATGAATCAGGCGATTTGCCACCCCATTAGGTATTGCAAACAGTGACTGAGACACTGTTGTTAATTCCAATTTACGAGTCACAAAATGATGCAATTTGCGACTCGCAAATTGGAAGGGTGGTACATCTAGCCCTAAATCTTGTTGACTCCTCCTTTATAAACTATCTAAGTTCAAGCAACACAGACACTCTGAATATTTGAGACAAACCCTTTATCTAGCTGATAAACATTACTACACTTCTCAAGCTGTCAGTGGCATGAGTCATGATTGGCCCCTTCACCCTCATATCAATCACATAACCTCAAGGGTATCTATGGGAAGGTTGATAATTGGCTCAATCAGCTATGACATGTTGAGCTCCCTGTGCCAAGCTACATCACAACACCTTTTTGCGAATAGTTATGTCTTACTTTTGGCCCAAGACTTGAAATTCCTGGGTTGAGAGATGCTTACTGAAGAGAAGGGTATGTAAATAAGGGTACTGGTTTCTAGGTGAGTAATATATACTTAAGTCGGTACACAATACAAACACTTATGTAAAGCTTTTAATCTGGTTCTTTGCCTCAAAACTCATCTCCCCTGCAATACCAGGTATTGTTCGATGTCTATGTTCAACTCTTTAGAAAATTGTGAAACGCACGCTTCTCTACACTCCCATTCGATCTTATTGAGACCCACAAGGCCGCTACAGCATTCTCTGGGGAAGTATTGCTACACAATCCATCACATTTGTCTCCTGCTATGGACTCAATACTGATGACCCAGACTTTTTCCGGATTCTCTGGGGCAAAATAATGGACGTAGGCTCTACGCACCTGATATGTGGGGGGGGACTTTAACATCACCATAAACCCAGCTTTAGACAGGTCGCATCCACAGATTCACCACTACTCTAACGCGCAAACTACTCTCAAAAACATTCTCGAAGAACAGGACCTTATAGACGCTCGGTGAATGCTCCACCCACAAACCTGAAAGGGATCATGTTACTCTACTGCTCATTCCTCTTGGTCTCACATAGACAGCTGGCTCATTAACAAAGGGTTAGCAACTTGGCGAACACATGCGAATCACCTCTCCCGCACATATTCGGACCACTCGCCCATGCTCCTTACTGTTACACCACCTTATGGAGACCCACCTTACATCTCTTGGCGTCTCAACCCACAATCAATATTAGATCCTGTGTTCAAAGACGAACTCGAGCAAGAAATATCAGATTTTTTCTCCCGAAATGATAACTCGGTTTTACAGTATTCTACGGTATGGGAGGCCTATAAGGTCATCATATGCGGTATTTGCTTAGCCAAAAGTGGGGGAGTTTTAAAAGATATCCGCAGTACGCTATGAAAACTAGAACTAGACATTAAACATGTGGAACTCTCTCTTCCAACCTTGCCCACCCCTGAACTGAAAGCGTGTCTACGCGACCTCCTCACTGAATACCAGGAAACAGCTGAAAGAGAGTGTAAATTTAGAGGAAATACCAACAGGCACGTCGCTATGGCCAGGGAGAGAGACCGGGCAGGGTACTAGCCTCTACGATCCGACCCCCCCATTTTGCCAATACTACACTAGAAATAGAAAATGAAGAGGGCTAGACACACAGAAACACCTTTGACATAGTTGACACTTTCAAAAGATTCTGTAAACGACTATATAAAACACACAGGAAACGATCAGTTGACTTCACCCCATTCTTTGAGGACACCACAATTGCTTGGTTGGGAGATGGTCAGAGAGATTTCCTCCTTGCACACCATGAAGATGAGGAAATCATCTCCGCAATAATACATTACAATCTGGCAGGGATACGGGGCCGGGGGGCCTCCCAACTGAATTTTACAAAACATTTCGACATCTACTCATTCCCGTATTGCGCCATGTATTCGAGGAGGCACGAGAGTCGGGCATTCTGCCTCAATCTATGCTCGAAGCACTAATCATCTCCCTACCTAAACCGGGGAAACCGACCACACAAGTTGACTCATATAGACCACTGTCGCCAAGATTCAGCTAAATTAATCACAAATCGCATCAGTCCCCTTATGCCCTTTCTGGTCCTCTCCGACGAATTAGGCTTATTGCCGACCAGGGGCACTTCCCATAATTTGCGTATCCTTTTTGCAATCCTTCATGACATAGACCCCGAGATGAACGCTGCTGCCATTTTCCTAGATGCCACTAAGGCGTTTGACTCCCTTGAATGGGACTATTTAGCCTTTGTATTACACAGCATGGGTTTCCCACTCCCATTCCTAGCATGGATAAATCTATTATATACAGGCCTACAAGCTACAGTTCTGATCAATGGCATGCGATCACCCTCCTTCACAATAGCCCGAGGCACCAGACAGGGGTGCCCCCTATCTCCCCTCTTGTTCGCCCTGGCTATTAAACCCCTCGCCGCTAAAGTCCGCCAACACTTCCGCGATCATCCCATCATCTACCCAGAAAGACAAATACTCATTTCTTTATATCCAGATGATCTTACACTTTATTTGGGGAATCCAAGCGAAAGCTTGAACCCCATCCTCAGAATCTTCATCCTCTTCGGACGGCGCTCTGGAGTAAATATCAACTGGGGAAAGTCCCAAATCTATCCCCTAACCGACTCCACTCCCAGATTTGAGCCGGATTATCCCTTAAAATGGTGCGAAGACACACTCACTTACCTTGGCGTAGTCATTTCCCGTAAACCTGAGGAACTAATGAGGGCCAACTATGGCTGTGCATTGGACTCAATAACTGACAAAATACATGGTGGATTGCATTGCCACTGTCTATGGTGGGAGGAGCTGCCCTTATAAAAATGGTAATACTGCCCAAACTATTACATTTGTTTGTCAATATTCCATAAGCCCCCAGCCAACACTTTTTCTGTTCCATCAAAATTCAACTCATTAGACTCACCTGGGGAGGAAAACAAGCCAGGTTACGTTGGGATACCCTCACACATCCCTTTTCTGAGGGCTGTCGCAGACTCCTCCGCAAACTGTCCCTGCAAACCTGGGGACAACTGTACGACAAGGGCAAATTCCGCACGAGTGACGAATTCTTGGGCTCCACAACCCCCTCCCCTCTAGAGCGCTTCTATTACATTAGACTGCATCAAGACATGAAGGCTCTTACTCCCTGTTTCCCTCAAGAACCCCCATCATGTCCCCACTACATGCTGTTCTACCTCAAGCCGAACCTTCCCACGTGATTTTACTACTATATCGCACAGTGCAGAAAGATAGAGAATATGCACGCCCCTTAGCTAGGGCTAGATGGGAAGAGGAATTGGGGCACCCCCTAATTGATGAACAGTGGTCCTTTTGCTGTAGGCAGAGAGACGATATCTCCGCCAACAGCAAATTTCGAATCATACATTATAAATTTGTCTACCAACTCTACTACACATAAGCGCGCCTACACCGCCTACAACTTCCCGATAATGACAGATATGACCGATGCGGTAGTGAGGGCACAGACTTTCAACACACAGCCTGGGATTGCCCACCCGTTCGTCTCTTCTGGACGGAGGTACTGGCAGCACTAGACCGCATGACAGGACTGCACGTTCCCGAAGACCCCCTGACCGCACTCTTAGGCTACACTGAACCCCTAGCCGCCAAAATCCGCAGATACACGTCCCTTGCACTCTTTATAGCCAGGAGGAGGGTCGCTTGTAAATGGAGAAGAGGACAGGGCACCGAAATGTAAGAACTGGCTTAATGACCTTATATACTGCCAAGAGCAATTGCACATTTACGCTGAGCTCCTACCCCCCTCCTCCCGTCCACGGGATATATAGGCACCTCTACAAACGTATCTATTAGAACACTCCACTATTACAGACCCCACAAACCCCCCAGTAATACCTCAACGGAGTAAAATGCACTGAATCAAAAGGAACCCTCAACCAGTATGACACACGCTATACATAGGAGACGATGGGTCACTAGGATACACCATTCCATACTCAAAAGCTCAGAATCCGATAAACCATGCAAACATGCCTCAGGTGCATACAATGCAACAGTGGAAATGTTATTTTTAATAGGATGTTGTTCAAAATCATATGCCTACAGATAAATATATGATCCTTAAAGACCCCAGGCTCCAGTTAATGCGGCCGACCCGATGTGGTTGTAGGCGACTTGCTGTGTAATCCTCTCGCACCTCTAGCAATTCTTAATATATCGCATCGCTATGCCGGCCCTTTCAGGGATGTGGGCATTATGCTGTGGATGACATCTTATATTTTTAATAAAGGTTTTCAAAACTTTAAAAAAAAAACTCTTTAGAAACATTATCACCACAACATGAGAGAGTTTCTAATGTGAGCTGTTTATGTTTGATCTAAGCTTGAAAGAAAGTCGCTTGATATTAGTACAGAGTACTTCAGAGAGTCTGATGTCTCATGGAGTCCCAAGAGTAAGTCATGCTTACTCCATCACCTGATTCCTAAAAACTTGTAGTTTCTAAATGTATTTATTTATTTATTTATCAGATTTATAGTGCGCATGGCTGCCCCAGCGACGGGGCGTCCCAGCGCAGACCACAGACTCCAGGACAAGAACCAGAGAAGAAAAAGCTTAAGTGGGAAAAATCCATGTCTTTATGGCCTTCCAGAACGCAAGATGATTCTGGATCACTCTGATGAACACAGGAAGTGAGTTCCAAAGTTGCACGGCCAGGCTGTGAAAGGAAAGGCCACACGCTCTGGCTTTCCAGACACGCGGGGTGCACACCAGAGCTTAGGCAGCGGATCCTAAAGGACGTCGTAGCGGATAGAACTCTAGCAGTCCCATCAGTCCCACCGGTGCCTGAGGTCATAAGATCTTATGCGCCAAACAAAGCACCTTGAATTGAATGCGCTTTTCTACCGGCAACCAGTGGAGTTTCTGAAGTACATGGGAAACAGAGCTAGTGTGCGGAAGGGCCGTCAGCATGCGGGCAGCTGCATTCTGTGCCCTTTGAAGACGCTTGACGCTGGCCTTGTTCGTGCCCAAGTATAGGCAGTTCCCGTAATCCAGTCTCGACTAAATTGTCGACTGAAGGATGATTTGGCGAACTTTAGGAGGGAAAAAGCCCATCAATGGTTTCAGGACCCTTAGAAGCCCAAAACGAGCCCCAGCCACTGCTTTGGATTGGGTGTCAAAAATAGTTTATAATTCTGAAAATTCTGATGCAATTTGCACCTAAGACAAGAGAAAGGCCCAACATTCCCAGAAACACCTTTAATAAACAGTTTTTTTATTTAAATAGTGTTCTATGTGCTCTTGTCAATGGATTTGGATTCAAATGTTGAACAAATATTACTGCGCTTTTTTCAGTGATTTGAAATTAATATAGCTTTGCTATTTAAATTTTGCCACTTGATTTGTGAGTTTTCATTTGAGCCACAATTAGCGGTGATGGTTCGATAGACGGCCTGCCGCCATGTGTCCACCCAAATATGGCAGCCTTACAAGAAACATAAAAGTACACTATCGGCCGTATTACAGAGAGTGCCTCAATAGGTGTCTGCGCCAGCTATAGCACTGGCCCACATAAACCGCCAGCGCTATTTGCAGAGGGCGTTCCCTCATTTGCATGGGGGCATGCCCCATGCAAATGAAAAAATCCCTTTACCTCTGCACCCGAGCTGTATTGCAGATGCGGGCACAGTGACAAAGAAGCTCTCTGGAGGCACATTGACAGTGCGCCAACTAAAAGGTGGTGCCCTGTCAGTGCACCCCCTGTCAGCAACCCTCTGTAGGGGGAAAGGAGATCCTAGTCCCATGGACCCCCAGACCTCCCCTTGCAGGTGGGGGCAGTCAGCGACCGCACCCGCCTGCAAGGGGCTTTTTAATCCCCTTTGAAAGTGCAGACAGGTGCCGCCTGCACAGTGAAAACACGTTAAAGCAGCCGCTCCGTTTCTTTCATAGGAATGAGCTCCCCCGGGGCAGCGTGAGTTGCCGGCTGCCCTGGGGGAAGCGCATTCCATGTAATATTGCGCACATACCCAGTTTGCGCCTGCGCACCTGTTTCAAGGTGCACCGGGCACAAACAGGGAAAGTGCGTCCTTTACGTAATAGGGCCCAAATCATCATACTGCTGTCTGAAAGTGCCAAGACGGCTACCACAATAACCATCAATTGAGCCCTTATGACTATTCGAGCTTAAAAAACAACATAATGAGTTTAACAGTCATCATTAAAAACCATCTGTTTTGACTGGAGAAAAGATAGCTATATACCTACAAAGGCCTGCCAGATGGAGGGTTCTGTTACTTCAAGTTTAATTCTCACCAAGAACAATCGAGTTTGAAAGGATAAAAGCGTCCACTAACTTTATCCAAATTTATAGACCGAGCTCCTAGTTGACCTGACTTGTTTTCTTTGGATATCTTTCAGAATGATGAAGGCGATTTTGCAAAGCACAACGCGTTCCGAAACAGGGCCCATGATAATGGGGCTGCGGTGACGAATGATCAGGTAAGACTGACTTTCCTTTTCAAGGTTTGGAGTTTTGTTTATTTTACAGAAAAAGAACTATATTTTTATATATTGTTTTACAAAACTCGTTTATTCAGATCGCTGTATGCATACTCTCAGTACTAACGGAAAGCCCTAGCATTGTTTAATTTCGTATCACTCTGTCATTGGTCATCCTTACTCTTTCCCCTACTGATAAATATAACACTTCATAAAAAATGGAAAATGTCCGTTTCCAAACCTACCAAAGCACTTACCTCACCAAAAGCGAGGCAGCCGGACAGTGTGTCAGTCTCAACGTGAACATTGACAAGTTACAGACCAGGAACATTACCCAGGTTTATGTTGGAAACAGAAATGACAAGACAGCCTCTCTTTACTCTTTACTCACACTAGGGATATTCCTTCCAAGAATTTGCGACCTTCACAGCTTTAGCCTCATCACTCCATGGCTGCTGGATTCAGCATCGGCTAAGCGGACTGCCAGGTGTGCAGTAGGGCTCCAGCCTCCCTGCGGGGACAGGTTTTCAGTCTGCAGGAGTTTCACCATCTTTCCTCCTGGTTTTGTAAGCTTCACAGGTTCATTGATTGCATAGCTCATTCTTTTCAAGACTTTGGGCCTGAAGGCATAGAAGGTTTGCCATGAGTTAAAGTGACTTACTCTTGGTTTACTCCTAAATTCTAGGAGTAAGAGAAAGACAAGAGTAACAAAACACTAAGGGCCTGGTTTAAAAATGGCGGACAGGTCATTCCATCCCAGATGTGACATTCTTCTTATGACAAGTGCCATAAGATGTAAAACACTTGAAATAAAGATGATGGAATATCTGCCACGTTTGTCTTGAAATAACTCGACCTCGAAACTCTAAATCAGGCCCTTAGTTACAAGAAAGCCCTTGTGAATTTGTGGGTGGACCACTGTCTCTTCTGTTAGAATAGGCCTGGCCTTCTTTCAGTCTGAATCTACCTTCTACTTGTAGGTCCATGCTATAGGGGTGCCTGAATTCTTGATAGAGCCTTTCTTTGCACTGGCCCCACCACTGAAATCCCCTTTTTGACCCTCTAATCTAATTCCATGCATGGCACACAAAGCCATCCACTTCAAGACCCCGCTTTACCTCGCTCAGAAACCTGAGCTCTCTTGTGGTACAAGAGCCCCCAGAAGTGCCTGCACCCTCCTACTCAAACCACAAAAATTCAAGAAAAAAAAGACTTACTGTCGTGCCTTCTCAGGCATGGCGCTGACGATCTGGTACCACAGAGGAAGGCGAATGCCGAAACGCGTCTGGTGTTTGTGAGAGTCAAAATAAAATCTATGACTCTTCCCCCCGTGAGTGCTGTGTCTTTTTCAATTGGGAAGAAGAGGAGGAGCGTGATATATATATATATATATATATATATATATATATATATATATATATATATATATGTGTGTGTGTGTGTGTGTAAATACATATATACACATTCACTGAAAAAATTCAAAGGAAGGTTAGAATGAAGTTATAGTTGTTAAAAGCATTACTTGCGCCTCCTTTTATGCTTTGCTCCTCACCTCACATATTTTATTACTTCTGACATGTTAAAGTTTTACAAGAAGAGGGCTAGAATGTGGGGTGGGAGTTTGTGCAAGTATGGGTACAGGACTGAAGGCCAGTGCATGATGGAGGTGTCCCAAAAAAAAGTTGTGTTTATTACGAAGGTGATCATTGTATTTTAGGCTTTAAGCATATCCTCACGGGCATGAATAACCAAGATCTGGTGTACTTTTAGAGAAATGTCTGGCAGTACCACAGTACCGAGAAACGGTCCACGTGATACCTGTTACTGAGAGTGAAACTATATTTCATTGGCTAATGTGGTTGTACTGATGTATTTTGAAGGTGTTCCCACACTATCATTGTTGCTAGAGTGTGGCACCTGAGTGCACTCTGTGCTCAGTTTTCGCTGTATTTTAAAAGTTTTTTGAGGATCGTAAGACATTGGGTATTAATTGATAGGGTGAGAGCCCTACTCAAATAATAATCACAATCCCTGTCATCCTTGTCAGAATGCAAACCCTAAAGTCACTAAAAAATCCTGTGCTTACCGCTTAACATGAAACAAAAATGACAAAAATCCGATAAGAAGAACCAGAGTTATGAATTTTAAAAGTTTTAGGTAAAAATAGTGCAAAGAAGCACAAAGCACCAATCGCAGTTATCTGGTCCCTAGACCGGGTCAAAGCAGAAAGTCCGGATGGCCGTGATGGAGTGCAGGTCAAGTACAGGGACCAGGTTCATCCCGGTGGAAAGTGTATCTTCTGCATAGTCCAGCTCCATGTGAATTTTGTGTCGCAGGAGATGCAAGATCGTTGTTGGCGTGAAAAGTAGAGTGCCCTGGGAGCTTTGTGTTGGCTGGAGATGCAGGTTGTAATTTCTGGGGCGAAGAGCAGGTTGCTGTCTGAGATTCACATTGACAGTAGACGCAATCACTGACGTAAAGTGTCCGCCTGCGGTCACTAGGGAGACCAGGGATGGTTCTTTTTTCAATGCAAGGATCCCAGATCCTCTAGGTTTTCACCAGGAGTCCAGTTGCAGCTTTCAGGTTGGAAGAGTACACTCTTATGCTAGCCAACAATTCAGGATCTGGGGAGCCACGTCTTGGGACTCAGGCCTCATTCTAGCAGAGGAAAGCAGACGGTCCAGGCAGGTCTAGTTAGTGCTGGTCAGTAGGGCAGTTGCACGGAAGGCCTCTGGACAGCGGCGATTTCTTGTCCAGGGTGTCCCTTCCCTTTCACCACATCTCTATCTCCAAAATAGATCTAAAGTTGTTGCTTTAGATTGAAGCCCTGTAATGCTGGGGCTTCATGGCACTCAGGGAGTGGCGAGCATGATCACCCCACCCTCTCCCAACTTGTCACAGGTGGGTAGTCCCTACCTGTGACATATTGACAAAGGGTGGAGTAGACACTGCAGGAAGAGGGGAAGTCTGTGCAGCTTGTCATCCACATTTTTTAAGACACATTGCGTAGACTCGAGGTGTCTGCTACCCACACTGCACTTTGTAAGGAACACCATTAGCTCTGGTGCGTTTCACTTGCATGGCACTAAATGATGTGTCTCGCTGCCATGGAGCGGGGCACATGGACCTGGTGGTGGCATGGAGCGAAGGTGGTGCTGATGGACACTACAGTTGTGTGGGCCTTGGGCCAGCGTCACTAGCTTACAGACTCCAGGTGGTGCCCTGCAGCCCCCAACCCTGTGGACCTCGAGGTGAGAGGTTTATATTTTACGGCTCCTTCTGTCCCTGAAAACATTAGATCAGCAAATGTGTATGCTTCGGATTTGACCTCTTTATGCTTTTCTCCGCAGTTTTTATCTAGCGACTCAGAGAACCCACCCCACAGGCAGCGCTAATGGTATTGCACAACTGGCATTCATGCACAGATTTTGAAATACTTTCATGCGGACTCAATAATGCTTTTTGTCAGCGGCGGCTCCTCCATTAGGGTAGAGGAGTGCAGCCCCACTGCTTTCTTGCAGTGCAAGAAGCAGAAACATAATGCCATTTTATGTTTCTGCTTCTCGCTCTGTGAGAAAGCCGAAGACAGAGGTATGCCTGGTTGGGGCGAGCGGGAGGCTATGCCTGCTTGGGGGTGGGCAGGTCGGGGAGGAGTGGCTTGCACCACTCTGAGTACCCTGACTGCTTTGGTCGGCCCTGGGGCCGACCAAAGCAGCCATGCGCACTCTACATTTTCTCTATGTAGGCAGCATGCAGCCTCCATAGAGAAAATAGCTTCCCTACAAGTGGCCGGCTGGGCGCTGTCCGGGAAACTGCACCAATCACAACACTGCTATTGCAGCGTTGTGATTGGCTTACAGGAGGGGAGGGAGCATGCCCGTTCCTGTTCCTAAGTTCCTGTTCCTGTTTAGGAAAACACGGAACGCAGGACCCGACCCAGGAGCAGAGGTGGCGCTGGACTTGGTCAGGTAGGTTTTCTTCGTTTTCTTTTACCGCCCCCTATCCGCAGTAACCCCATGCAACTTTTTTTCTGAATGCACATATTTGAAAAAAGTGCTTTCATACATACCTAATAAAGGTTTTTGATTTCTAAAGAATTCTGGTGAGATGAAAATGTGCCTTCAGATTGCACAATTTAAGTTAGAAAGCCATGATTTAGCCACATTTTCTGAGTTTGCCTTACAAATCGGCCTGTAATTGAGTGTCGATTAGTCTTGACCTGTGTTAAAGCTTAGTTTTTACCTCCTTGTGCATTTCAATGTAGTTTTTAGGTCGAGCCTTTACCATTCCGCAGGAATGGGAAATGGGGAGAATTCAAGTCGGCTATTTTCTCTTCAAACCAAAGGGCTTTCAGCCGCGGTTTTCTTGCAGTGCCCGTGAACCACGTGATAACATGCACGCGCATTCAGGGCCAGCCAGCCCAGCACATCAAAGGGCTTCTCCTCCCCTAATTATTCATGGCCGGCCGCAGGCCGGCCGTACTTTCAGTTTCCCCAGAACGGCTAATTAGGGGAGGAGAAGCCCTTTGATGTGCTTCACACCAATGCGCCTCAGTCATTCCTCTTCTTTGTATTTGCTTCCAGACTACGATCTGCTCATGTGCACAAGACGCTTTACACATTACACTCATCTGCCTGAAGTGGGAGTTTTAAACAAGCAAAGCTGGTCCTTCTGTACTTGCAGTTTCACTTCTAATGTGTGTTGTTATTTATCATGATTTTTAGCTGAGGTGTATCACGCTTGTTCATGAGTTTGATCTCTTCATACTGTCAAATGTTTTCTAAGTTGTTTTTGATTGTCTTACCACTGGAGGTCTCCCTGTGCTACATTTAGCCTCTGACACATGCAACGCCACTCAACCACGCAACGCCACTCAACCACGCAACACCACTCAACCACGCAACGCCACTCAACCACGCAACGCCACGCAACTACGCAACGCCACGCAACTACGCAACGCCACGCAACTACGCAACGCCACGCAACTACGCAACGCCACGCAACTACGCAACGCCACGCAACTACGCAACGCCACTCAACTACGCAACGCCACTCAACTACGCAACGCCGCTCAACTACGCAACGCCGCTCAACTACGCAACGCCGCTCAACTACGCAACGCCGCTCAACTACGCAACACCGCGCAACTACGCAACGCCGCAATGCCACGCAACTACGCAACGCCACGCAACAACGCAACGCCACTCACACATGCAACGCCACGCAACTACGCAACGCCACTCAACTACACAACGCCACTCAACTACGCAACGCCACTCAACTACGCAACGCCACTCAACTACGCAACGCCACGCAACTACGCAACGCCACGCAACTACGCAACGCCACGCAACTACGCAACGCCACGCAACTACGCAACGCCACGCAACTACGCAACGCCACTCACACATGCAACGCCACGCAACTACGCAACGCCACGCAACTACGCAACGCCACGCAACTACGCAACGCCACGCAACTACGCAACGCCACGCAACTACGCAACGCCACGCATCTACGCAACGCCACGCAACTACGCAACGCCACTCAACTACGCAACGCCACTCAACTACGCCACGCCACTCAACTACGCCACGCCACTCAACTACGCCACGCCACTCAACTACGCCACGCCACTCAACTACGCCACGCCACTCAACTACGCCACGCCACTCAACTACGCCACGCCACTCAACTACGCCACGCCGCGCAACTACGCCACGCCGCGCAACTACGCAACGCCGCGCAACTACGCAACGCCGCGCAACTACGCAACGCCGCGCAACTACGCAACGCCGCGCAACTACGCAACGCCGCGCAACTACGCAACGCCGCGCAACTACGCAACGCCGCGCAACTACGCAACGCCGCGCAACTACGCAACGCCGCGCAACTACGCAACGCCGCGCAACTACGCAACGCCACGCAACTACGCAACGCCACGCAACAACGCAACGCCACTCACACATGCAACACCACTCAACTACGCAACGCCGCTCAACTACGCAACGCCGCTCAACTACGCAACGCCGCTCAACTACGCAACGCCGCTCAACTACGCAACGCCGCTCAACTACGCCACGCCGCTCAACTACGCAACGCCGCTCAACTACGCAACGCCGCTCAACTACGCAACGCCGCTCAACTACGCCACGCCGCTCAACTACGCAACGCCGCTCAACTACGCAACGCCGCTCAACTACGCAACGCCGCTCAACTACGCAACGCCGCTCAACTACGCAACGCCGCGCAACTACGCAACGCCGCAATGCCACGCAACTACGCAACGCCGCTCAACTACGCAACGCCGCTCAACTACGCAACGCCGCTCAACTACGCAACGCCGCTCAACTACGCAACGCCGCTCAACTACGCAACGCCGCTCAACTACGCAACGCCGCGCAACTACGCAACGCCGCAATGCCACGCAACTACGCAACGCCACTCACACATGCAACGCCACTCACACATGCAACGCCACTCACACATGCAACGCCACTCACACATGCAACGCCACTCACACATGCAACGCCACTCACACATGCAACGCCACTCACACATGCAACGCCACTCACACATGCAACGCCACGCAACTACGCAACGCCACGCAACTACGCAACGCCACGCAACTACGCAACGCCACGCAACTACGCAACGCCACGCAACTACGCAACGCCACGCAACTACGCGCAACGCCGCGCAACTACGCGCAACGCCGCGCAACTACGCAACGCCGCGCAACTACGCAACGCCGCGCAACTACGCAACGCCACGCAACTACGCAACGCCACTCAACTACGCAACGCCACTCAACTACGCAACGCCACTCAACTACGCAACGCCACTCAACTACGCAACGCCACTCAACTACGCAACGCCACTCAACTACGCAACGCCACTCAACTACGCAACGCCACTCAACTACGCAACGCCACTCAACTACGCACACATGCAACGCCACTCACACATGCAACGCCACTCACACATGCAACGCCACACTACGCAACGCCACACTACGCAACGCCACACTACGCAACGCCACACTACGCAACGCCACTCAACTACGCAACGCCACTCAACTACGCAACGCCACTCAACTACGCAACGCCACTCAACTACGCAACGCTGCGCAACTACGCACACATGCAACGCCACTCACACATGCAACGCCACTCACACATGCAACGCCACACTACGCAACGCCACTCAACTACGCAACGCCACTCAACTACGCAACGCCACTCAACTACGCAACGCCACTCAACTACGCAACGCCACTCAACTACGCAACGCCACTCAACTACGCAACGCCGCAATGCCACGCAACTACGCAATGCCACGCAACTACGCAATGCCACGCAACTACGCAACGCCACGCAACTACGCAACGCCACTCACACATGCAACGCCACGCAACTACGCAACGCCACGCAACTACGCAACGCCACGCAACTACGCAACGCCACGCAACTACGCAACGCCACTCAACTACGCAACGCCACTCAACTACGCAACGCCACTCAACTACGCAACGCCACTCAACTACGCAACGCCACTCAACTACGCCACGCCAATCAACTACGCCACGCCACTCAACTACGCAACGCCGCGCAACTACGCAACGCCGCAATGCCACGCAACTACGCAACACCACGCAACAACGCAACGCCACTCAACTACGCAACGCCACTCAACTACGCAACGCCACTCAACTACGCAACGCCACTCAACTACGCAACGCCGCTCAACTACGCAACGCCGCGCAACTACGCAACGCCGCAATGCCACGCAACTACGCAACACCACGCAACGCCACTCAACTACGCAACGCCACTCAACTACGCAACGCCACTCAACTACGCAACGCCACTCAACTACGCAACGCCACTCAACTACGCACACATGCAACGCCACTCACACATGCAACGCCACACTACGCAACGCCACTCAACTACGCAACGCCACTCAACTACGCAACGCCACTCAACTACGCAACGCTGCGCAACTACGCAACGCCACGCAACTACGCAACGCCACGCAACTACGCAACGCCACGCAACTACGCAACGCCACGCAACTATGCAACGCCACGCAACTACGCAACGCCACGCAACTACGCAACGCCACTCACACATGCAACGCCACGCAACTACGCAACGCCACGCAACTACGCAACGCCACGCAACTACGCAACGCCATGCAACTACGCAACGCCACGCAACTACGCAACGCCACGCAACTACGCAACGCCACGCAACTACGCAACGCCACGCAACTACGCAACGCAACGCCACAACGCAACGCCACGCAACAACGCAACGCCACTCAACTACGCAACGCCACTCAACTACGCAACGCCACTCAACTACGCAACGCCACTCAACTACGCAACGCCACTCAACTACGCAACGCCACTCAACTACGCAACGCCAATCAACTACGCAACGCAGCGCAACTACGCAACGCCGCAATGCCACGCAACTACGCAACGCCACTCAACTACGCAACGCCACTCAACTACGCACACATGCAATGCCACTCACACATGCAACGCCACTCACACATGCAACGCCACTCACACATGCAACGCCACTCACACATGCAACGCCACTCACACACGCAACGCCACTCACACACGCAACGCCACTCACACACGCAACGCCACTCACACACGCAACGCCACTCACACACGCAACGCCACTCACACACGCAACGCCACTCACACACGCAACGCCACTCACACACGCAACGCCACTCACACACACAACGCCACTCACACACACAACGCCACTCACACACACAACGCCACTCACACACACAACGCCACTCACACACGAAAAACCACTCACGTTGCCAATAGGTCTCGCAGTACGACAGTTGGAGCCATTACAATTGCAAATAACAATGCCTTTCACTTTGGTTATCATTTTAAATACATAAAGGGCTTTGTCATTTACAAAACCAATAGCTCCAACTTTCCTACTGCGAGACCTATTGGCAACGCCAGTGCTTGTTTATGTAGCGACTGCAGAACTTGACCTGAAGGCAGCCTAATGGTTTTTCGGCAACTGGCATTCTGAACCCATATATCTGATTGAAAGTGCGTTATATGCAAAAATGATGGAAAAGAGTTTTGGTGAGATAAAATGTTTGCCTAGGATCGCACAATTTAAGTGGGAAATCTTAATTTATCCATATTTTCTAATTTTATTGAGTGCAAATCAGCCAGTAATGGGCAGATTCTGTGGGGCAGGTGGTCTACTTGTTTAGGGTGAATGCATTTTTAGCTATGAATGTTATGGGGCCTAATGCCATCAAGAAACATTGAACCTTGGCATCGTGTGGGCAGTAGAAGACAGCCATAACTGTGGAACAATGGAAAATACACATTTTTTCGGATAAAAAAAAAAAATGCACAGGAAATGGTGACTGGCCTTCCCAAAAATGCCATGCCTCGCACCTGTAATGTGCCCCCACACATGCCCCAACCCCCAAAGATTGAGCCCAGCCCCATCCCTCTCCAACTTCACCAGGCACCATTGCTTCTGGAAGCTTGTTGTACCCCTGTAGGTCGAACAGGAGGCCAGCCAACTGTCCCTTGGAGTACCTTCCCAGATCCTGGGTTCAAGGCAAGCAGGTTCAGTCCACTTCTTCAGACAGCAGGGCAGTCCTTCTTCTGAGTCTCCACAGTGTTCTGATAAGAGATGCTAAGGGTGCCACTTTAATACCCAGTGCCGACCTGCGTGTGCGCCCCCTTTGTCTGACCTTCCTCTTTCCACTGGTGCCGCTCCAATCTGTCTAGGCAGACACAAGAAGGCAGGCCCAGGTGTGGGTTGCATCTGTCAGTGGAAGGGCAGGCAGCTTCAGGAGTCAGGGAGGCTGTGAGCACAGCCCTCAAGTTACGCTTTGAATTTCAGGAATGGCTGAGTACAACCCCTCAGACCATCCCAAACCCGTTGTTTCCTGTCTGGAAGAAACACACCACACCACTCAGTAACTAATCACTAAATTAAATGGGCCAATAGTGTGTTTACCAATTTACCAAGTTAAGAAGGAAGAGCAAACAGAATTTATTTCTGTACCAGGGATAAAGTGCACAGAATCCTCTTAAGCACATAAATGAGTTACACCAAAAATAGAGGAGAGAAGGTAAATATCTAAATATCTAAAAATATGGTCATTTCCAACAGGGATTCAACTGGAAAAATGGCATTTTGAAAAGAGCTCTAAGTAAGAAGAGTGGCAGAAAGTTTAAGAAAAGGCTAGGAGGTCTTCCCAGTCATTTGTTTGAAACTTCCTTTGACTCCCTTCATGAGAGAAGAAAGTGCCAGCAAAGTTGGTAACCAATCACATTGCCACAGACACTTTTCCAGGGGTACTGGAAAAAGTACAAATTCCGGATATCTGGAATAAGAAAATGGAATGAGAAAACACCTGAATGATTGGCACTCCACTTATTACAATCCTGTTAATAGAAGGTATAACAAAGATGCAGGAGCCTCAATGTGAATTTCTCAGTGACAATATTAACTTTATTGAGCTACAAAAACTAACACAGAAATTCAGTAGTTATGGTTAGCAGGGCTAGCTACAATTTTCTCCCCCATGCGTTGTTTATGACCTCACATATGACATCATTCATGACATGTTCTATGAAATCATTTATAATATCATTGATGACATCTCAAATGACATCATTGATGACATCAGTATTGACGTCACTAATGACATCATCCAAACTTCACTTTCCCGCGTAGGGGTCTGACAGTAAGTACAAAATAGCTCAGGAGAATATCAGCCGTCAGTGCTACCATCACAGAAACAACTCCATTAGCTAACAAAAGCATTGATTTTGTGTAATGCTGACCCTATACCCAACACTTTACAGCTAGAATAGTTCACAATAACAATCAACCATAGATGTATCGGAAACCCTCATTGAGTATGGTGTTGAATCTTTATACAACTGTTCAGAGAAAGCCAAAATAGTGAATGCCATTTCCAAAACAAATGTCCTACTGTGGACAGTCTTTATCTGAATCAAACCACTGACACACAACAAAGCTACATAATTAAGTACCGAGTCCTGTAAACAGTTTTTACTCTATGGAGCGAGTTCATTCTTAGCATACTGTTGCAAGCAATGGAACACTCATGAAAAAATACACCACAGAGTATTCAAAATAATCTACCAAGAACAGTGTATATTCTATTCAACAGTTGTAAAAAAGGACGCTATTTGATAAAAAATAACCAAGATCAGAAGGTGCTAAAGATCATACTACCAGCACCCTTCATACTGTGGAGAAAACTTCACAGTCAGCCCATCTAATGAAGCAAAACAAGCACATATACATAGGTTAGTACCTGGTGCACACACTCTTCTATGAAAACTATAAATGATCATGCTGACACAATTCTCTCTAATAATTCAAGGCTGCTTAGAAAAGTTTGAATTTACTACATAGAATGTTGCTCCCATTTGAAACTTTTTCTCCAGAACCAAAAAGTTGTGAGGAGCACAACTATGTTGAATTGGGAGCAAATGTGTTTTGTTAGCACCTACAACTATTAGCTAAACGCAGGGAAAAAGCAATTAAGTACAAACGTACTACATTAGTTACCCGCCACTATGAAAACTGTATAACAAACTAGCACACTCATTGGATGATGTCATCAGGATTGTCATCAATGGTGTAATTTGAGATGTCATAAGTGACGTCATAAATGATGTCATAGAATATGTCATAAGTGATGTCATATGTGAGGTCATAAGCAGTGCATGGTGAGGGAGCAAGTTGTAGCTAGCGCAGCTAACTAAAACTGCTGAATATCTGTGTTTTTTTAGCTCAAAATGTTAATGTTGTCTCTGAGAAATTCACCGACCAATGACGTTACTTTAACCTTTGTTTTGTCAGTGAATTTCTTAGGTTTTAAAAAAATGAAAACAGATCTTTGTATTACACATAAATTTAACGTTGCTTTAACCTTTAGTTATTTCTGTGAGTTTCTATGTTTTCTGAATGTATGTATGGTAAAATGACTTTATAATATTTGTTATGTGCAGACATTAATTTGAAAAGGAATGCTTTTGTATCGTGACATAAAAGGGGAGGGGTCACAGTTTGCAAAATGTTTCTAAAGATATGTATTAAACAGAATATTATAGTGATATGTGATTTGAGATTGTGTATTTGCGTAGTTCTTGTAATTCTCGTATTGAAACATGTTACCAGAAATGAGGTGTAATCACTCTTGCAAGAGTCTCGAGATCATAGAGATCGTAGAGTTCGAAATTTCATTGTAATCTATTATATACAGTTGTTTATCATGTTTTCACTTATTATTTGATGGTAATCTGTAATAAAATAATGAAAAAAGATGGTTGGATAGTTACGTTGATAGCTCTCGTGAGATGCTTCCGAGAGCCTGATGCACAAACCCCTGTATGTACTCAGAGGGGGCTGTACTTCCTGTTCGGCTCTCATGAAGCACTCACGAGATTGTACATTTAGATTTCAATTATTTACAATGATTTCGTGTGATTTTGAAGAATGTACAACATTCGACATGTTGATTAAGTTAGAAAAATGTATTATGCTATTGAAGTTATAAAGCAATTACTTATTTTATGGTCGCACGAGATGCCCATGAGCCTCTTGTAAGAGGTCCAGGAGAGGAAGCACACCCTAAGGAATTATTGTAATTCATTGATATGGATGTCTTTATTTAGAAGAAGATTCAATCCTTTTTTATTTATTTCACTATAGGATTTTGGTGAGGGTAGACATATCTGGCTTGCTTTCCTTTCTGATTTGACTTTCATCACAAACATGTCTTCATCAGATTCTGATGAACAGCCAGGGGCACCTGCACCAGCTCAGCCATTTCACCATCTTAAGGAATCCTTGGTGTGGCAATTAGTTGATATGAGGCAACTTGAAAGAAAGTTTCTGCAAAGCATGTCATCTGTAAACTTTGCAAGGCGTTCAGCCGGGGGAGCAGAAATAAACAATATAGCATGATTACCACAGGCATGTAGAGTCACCTAATATCTGTGCATCTGCAAAGGCTTGCACGGGCAGAGTTGGTGTATGCTTCAGAGCTGGACAACTCTACTGGGGCTTCCACGTCATGTGCTCTGGGAGACATAGTGCCTGTGCAGTTTCTAAGTGCACAGGCAGACAATAACCCTCCTTTCCTGAATAAAGCACTATTTTGCTACTTGTGTAAGGAGATCATTTTTTCATCAGAGACAAGCAGGTCTGCCCAGGAGTAGCTTGACCAAGATCCCTAGTGCCCGCGTAGACAGTAGTTTTTTTTCTAACAGGTTGATTTCCACATTTTTCTCTTTTTTGTTTTTAAGGAGATGTTGTTGCTGTTTGTTTTACACTTCAAGTTGTATGTTTTTGTTTTTTAAATGCAAAAAAGTTAAAAATGTTAGAAAACACAAAAACGTATACTTGTTGAAACCTGCCAAAAAATGGCTCTTTTCAAAGCTACCCTATAGTTTCATGACCTATGCTGTTTGTACTATGTTTTCCTTTTTTCAATTCTTATAATCTCTAGAGAGACTCTTTTGAGAGCCAGAGTAGCCCACAATGATTGGCGGGCATCACAAGCCTCTTGCAAAAATTTGCAATAGCTCGCGAGAGCCAGGCAGGTAATCCTTCATGTGCAGTACTTCCTGAGTTGCTCTCATGAGCATATCATACTTTTTATAATGGGCTTTGCTTTTACACTGAATATATACTGATGTAGTATGTATAATTTATATACACCAGAATAGTACCAGTGTTTCACATAGATTTCTGGAAAAATCCACTACATTGGTACATAGCACACATTGATACTCATTTGTGTACTTTATGTCCATTTATGACTTTTAGAAAAAGTACAATCAATCCTGTTTTTTATGATCCCGGAAGCGTTTCACTAGATTGCAAACTTTTTTTAGAGGAAGAATTTTCACGTTTCTTAATCATAGAACTTATGCTTTATAATTTTCTTTAGTAAAGTTTGGTGAGAAAGAAGACTCTCAAATGAGACCTTTACACAGTAAAACAACAGTTCACAGTAGGATGTAAGGAGACACTGGGATCTCACTGACACCTCTCTACAGCCTAACAACAGTGTATACTAAACTGTGGGGATAGACTGGCCTCTCCAGTGAGATCTTGAATGAAGATAACCAGTGTGTAGAGTAGGGTACAAAAGGACACTGCCTCTCCACTCACGCCTTTCCCGAGGCTCATCAGTATGCATAGTCCGGTGGAAAAGGTATTCACATCCATATAAAACCTCACTATTGCATAGCAGGTATAACAAGTACTGGCCTCTCCAGTGAGACCTCTTCCCAGGGAAATAACCATATATATTAGGGTTTTGGAATGGATTTGACTGTTCAGCCACAGCTCTCCCCAGCATGACAGGCATGTACATTAGTGTGAAGGGAAACATTGTCTTCTCCACTAACACCTATTTCCAGGACTACATGGATGTGCAGTATGGTGTGGGTAAGCAATGGCCACTGTATTGACACCTCTTCCTCCAGAAAAACGATATGCAGTGTTGTCTGGAAACCAAATGAGCTGTCCACTAACACATTTTACCAGGATAAGAGGTGTTTGTAATATAGTTTGAGAAAAATGTGTCTCTGTAATTCCTACCTCTTCCCATGCTGACAAGTATGCATAGTAGACTGTTTGCTGACACATCTCTCTTGCGTGAGAAGTCTTCATAGCACAGTGTGGGGAGAGGCTGGGTAATCTCCTGTGACCTATGACTTGGATCACGGGTGTTGCACAATTACACAGGAGTAGTAACCCGTCAACCTTGTTGGGATTGGGGTAGTAAACTATATAAACAAAACAATATCCCAACTGGTATAATTTTAGGACAGTTAGTGGGGACATGAATACAACATTGTCCAGGACGGAACAAGGAGACTCCAAATGATTTGCACATGTGCTCAAGGCATCATTTTACTAGGCATATTTATAAGGAAAAGACGGATATAATTCACAGTTAATATCAGCACTGCAATTTCAAATTGAAGAATAAACAACCCGAAGTTGTACAAGGTGCACGAGTGAGACAAGTGAATAACACTACAGCGACACAAGTGACAGAGTGATCAGCGTGAGCGGCGCAAGGTATTGGTGCATAAATATATACAGTGAGTTTTAAAAGGCACAGAGTGGTTTGTAAATAATTTCAGAGGATACTTTTTTCTTTTGTCAATGTTGATGAGAACCACTGTGTGAAGGGCGCCTAAAGTCTTGCTGATAGGTCGATGGCGTTTCGATCCGTGGTAATTAGGATCATCATCAGGACTGGGGGGGGGGGGTTGGTAGCAGTGCGAAAGTTGGGCCCAGTGGGGCCGAATTGGAGGAGTCAATCTCGTGGATCTGTTGGTTGAGGTTAGCAGAGAAACGGGTGCCGGGTCGGTCAACCCGAGAGGTGGTTGCTAAGGAGCCAATAGTTTTGGTAAGGTGCTCCAAGGGCCTTCAATCCAGTTAGGCGCAGTCCCAAGGAAGGCAAGTAATCCAGGGAAGAAGTATGCCGGTCCGTGCGTGACCGGAGGTCAGGGGGGGCGCGAGGCGAATAAATCTGTCCTCGATGTGAATCGAACAGGCTTGGATCACGGGTGTGCATAATAGGCTGTGAAAACAAGCTTACATCTGGTCACAGCTCTCCCCAGGATAACAGATATACAAGTAACCTGTGAGGATGAAATTACTTCTATGCCTAGAAGTTTGCTTTGTATACAACTATAGGGACTGTGCTATGGAAACACAATGCCCTGTCAACTGAGACATCTCCCCAGAGTAACAGATGTGCAGAGGAGACTGTGGGTAGAGACTGTTCACTCTGCAAATACTTCTATTTCTAGTGATGAATGTCCATAGTAGAGTATAAAATAGAATATCCTCTCTGTTGATAACTGCCAGTTTTAGTGAATATTGCAATACTAAAATAAGATTTTGATTTATAAGTGTTAAACAAATAAAATGTTTATATTACAACAAAACAATTTAGCAACAATATAAAACTACACCAAAGTTATTAACAAACTACACCGACAACCATAAAACAAACAAAACAAACAACTTTAGTAATATAAAACATTTTTCTCTTGAGCGGGAGGGACAAGGGAAACTTGTACATATATTCCATATGGTACAAACTGCTTATGTGACATCCCTACATACCAATAAAGTATTATTTCTTTTTTTTAATTCTCTGATGCTCATCAGCAGGTGCTAAAATTTCCCCCTATTTGCTTCATTTCCATACTGGATTTTGATGTACGTAGCACTTCTTTTCCTGTCTTTTAGCAACCTTGCCCTGATAAAGAGTCTTCAGTTTCCTACTGTTTTAAAGCAGGCTAGGTGGCAATATTGTCCTAGAAAAGTATAAAATTACAGTTTTGAAAAAAAGAAATAGTTCACAAAGATTAGCTTGTGCAGAGTTAGGTCGTGCTGCTTAACTGGACATTTTTCCAACCGGAATACACTGTGCCTGAAGAGGTACTTATTACTGAAAAGCACAATAAACCTGCTTGTCTTCACAAGGCTCCTTTGTGCTGCCTATGTAAGCAGATTTTTTCCTTACAGGCAAGTTTCAATTTTCCAAAATAAAAGACAAAATCACCAAAATGATAAATGTTATATACTGATCAATATCGATAACACACTATATTGTCTAAGCTATACTAAATTTTTCACTCACAATCACATATTTATATCTAGTACACCTGTAACGTCTTATTCCTTTTGCCTGAAAAATTCCACACCCTCAACCAGTCTACTTTCACAATTAAATTATAACATTCCTGAACTCTGCTTACATCACAGTTTATAAAGTAAGACATTCATCTTCACACACCTTTGCTAACACTTACCACAGTGTTTCACACTAGAAATAGCAATATCTCCTCTCAAACACCACATAGGGCTAAAATATATGTACAATAAGATTCATAATTACAGCAGAGCTTGCATTATTCCATTCTTTTTCTTATAGTGTAAGAACCACTGCTTCCTTTACTTACAAGTACATACAGCATGAACACTTCATTTTTATAGCTCAATCTGCAATACTTGCTGATATCTCTCTACATTCTAATGTCTGCCTCTCAACAGCTATATCAAGATATCTACACCTCCCCAGATTTTCACTCTTTAAACATAGAGTAGAATATGTTTATCAATATTAGTGCACTTGCTAACACTCCACAATAATATGCATAAACTATATTATTAATTACCTGCATTTAGAGTTGTTTCTTAAATGCAGATGAAGACACCACTCTCTTTCAGCTCCAAATTAAATGACATCTGCTAAGCACAATTCAAACAGACTTCCTTCTCCACCAAAGCACCAAGGACATTGTGAGCTATCTTTGGTTCCGCACCCAATCACATCACAGCATTTCTTCAACCAAGTAATAAGAATAGTACCTACTGATTCAGCCTTAGCCCTTTTATACTTTCCCCCATATGATCTCACGAGATTCTTGCTGGATCATAAAACACCTCATGCATTCTCAGTTATTTTCCAAGTAGTTCTCATGAGCCTCCCACAGGATTGCAAAATACCTTGTGGCAGGCTTTTTAATTTTCCATGAGCGTCTCATGAGAGGCTTGCTGGATCACACAAAGTTCATGCTGCAAGCTTCGCTGTCTGAAGCTTGCAAACTACTCTTACGGGACTCTTGTGGGAACACAACAGTATTATAGGGAAATAGTAGTATGTGGGAGGGACTAGCCTCTTCACTGAGACCCTTCTCTTGGATAATGGATGTGTATTGTAGGGTGTGAGGAGGGACTACCCTCTTCTTTTAGACCTTTCCTTAGAGGACAGGTGTGAATAGTAGGGTGCAGGGAGGGACTGGCCTCTTAACTGAGACCCCTCTCTCAGATGACAGGTGTGCATAGTTGGGTGTGGGGATGGACTGGCCCCTTCCGCTCGGACCTCTCCCTTGGATGACAGGTGTGTGTGGTAGTATGTGAGGAGGCATTAGCCTCTCCATTGACACCTCTCTTTTGGATGACAGGTGTCCATAGTCGATGTGTGGAGGGGTGCCCTTACCACTGAGACCTCTCTCTGTAATGGCATGTGTGCATAGTAGGGTGAATGGAGAAACATGCCTCTCCAATAAGACCTCTCTGCAAGATTACATGTATACATAGTAGGGTATAGAGAGGGAATGCCTTTTATGTAACACCTCTCTCTTGGACAACAGATTTGCATAGTAGGGTGTATGGATGATCTGGCCACTCCTTTGAGACCACTCTCTCACATGACAGGTGTTCATAGTAGGGTATGTGCATGTACTGCCCTCTCCTTCGAGACCTCTCTCTCAAATGACAGGTGTGCATAGTAGGGTGTATGGTAAGTGGCAGGGCTCTTCTTTGTGACCTCTCTCATATATGATAGGTATCCGTAGTAGGGTGTATGGCTGAACTGGCCTATGCTTTCAGACCTCTCTTTCAGATGATGGATGTGCATAGAAGGGTGTGAGAAGAGAGACTGCCCTCTCTACTGAGGTCTCTCTCTCAGATGACTGGTGTGCATAGTAGTGAGTTGAGAGGGATTGCCCTTTCCTTTCAGACCTCTCTCTCAGGTGACGGTGTGCATATTAGGGTACGCACATAGACTGGCCTCTTCTGTCAAGCCTCTCTCTCTCAGGTGACAGGTGTGTGTAGTAGGGTGTGTACATGAACTAGCCCCTCCTGTAAGACCTCTCTCAGATGGCAGGTGTGTTTAGTAAAGTATGGGGAGTGACAGACCTCTCCCTCAGATGACAGGTGTGTGCAGTAGGATGTGTGGAGAGAGACTGGCCTTTCTGCTGAGGACTCTCTCTTGGATGACAGGTTTGCATAATATCCATTTTCCAGGGACTGTTATCCCTGCTAACATTCCTCTCTATGATAATGGGTATGCATGTATAGGGTGTGGGAACAGACTGTTCTCTACTCACAACTCTTACCAAGCCAATGGGCAAAAATAATGGAATCTGATAAATACCATCTCCAGTAAGACTCCTTCCCACAGTAGCAAGTGTGCATACTAAAGTGTATTCAAAGATCACTCACTCATTTCTACATTTCACAATCCTGCGAGAGTCTCATGAGATCATAAAAAGAATTTCAATTAAAAAATAACCATCTACTCATCATAGTTCTTATCTCCTACACACTCCATCTCAAAAACAAGGGCCACAATATGTATTACTATTGAAGGTGTATTGAGAACTCAACTACTCATATTTTACTATTCACGATCCCGGGAGAGACCCACAAGATTAAAAAAATAACTGTAAAACAATATGTATTTATTATCTCCACAGTAGTTCTACCTTAGACCCATACTCTCTAAATATAGGAGGGCAGCATGCCTTTCTGCTGTCTCCTTACATAGCTTTTTTGCTTCATTTCCACAACACCTCAAATTTTTTACTGTAAACAGGAATGGGGGACATTTAATTTCTAACATTTCAATAGCCAGCCAATCAAAACGCTCACTCTCATGTGACTTCTGGGAGCCTCTCGCTCCCACAAGAGTGTGAAGGCTCACAGGAAAAACAAGCCTTTTGACCAATCACAGGGCTTCATTTTTGATTTTGCCTTCTTGCAGGACGCCCACCATAGTCTCGCAAGCCCAACTCCAAAATATACAATAATTTTTTCCCCTAATATCTAAAAAATGACTGAACAGATATACACTAAATCATAGTGAGTTAAAGTTCCCCAAGGGCACGAGTTATAGTTAACCAATGGTTCTGTGTGTGTAAAATCTGAACCTAACTATAACGTCTCTGTAAACGTTGTTATTTTATTTAATTTATATGTTTTTTTAACTCTTTTTCTTAACTATAACGTCCCTGTAATCTTTGCTTTTTTCAGTACATTCTTACTTTCTTTAAGTGCTATTTCCAAGCTATAACTTCCCAGTAACCTAGGTGTGTAAGTGGTTGTGTGGGCATGTAAGTGGGTGTGTGACTGTGGTGGGTGTGTCAGGGGGTGTGTGACTCACTGTGTCAGTTTGTGTGGGCGTGTGAATGTCTGTATGTGTATATAAGTGTTTGTGTGGGTGTGTAAGTGGGTGTTGGGGCAATTGTGTGAATGAGTGCATGTGTGACTGGCCTAAGAGTGGTTGTGTGGGTATGTACATGGGTGTGTGAGTGCCTGTGTAGGTCTGTGAGTGGGTGTGTGAGTGGTTCTCTGGGTGTCTGAGTGTGTGTGTGAGTGGGTGTGTGTTCCATCAGTCCCATGGGGTCAGGATACCTCTATGCTAATCCCTTATATCCTATTGACACTTTATCCCCCCCCACCCCCGGAACCGTGTCCTGATTGACAAAATGACAGGTGCAACTTTTCTCTCAGGTTGCGGACAGCCAATCACAGCATTGCTGTTGGCACGTGGATCCACGTCTCTAGACATACATACATCTTTTTACTTTAATAACTTACAAAACTACTGAACAGAATTACTCCAAATTACAAAAAATCACTCTTTCAGGACCAAGATATAACCTTCTGCCACAAACAGTGGCAATAGCCTGTAATTGAAAGAGCTCTACCAACTTTACAAAGCAAGGTATTTTCTATTATAGGCTCCTATTTTTGTTCATTGGAGTTAAATCCTCCTTAGTGGTAGTTGTTTCTTTCTGCTACACTTTCCTTTTTAATATTTTAAGAAGAGGGGTCAATGTTAGAAATGCTGGCCACATTTTTTTTCTGACAACTATCACAAGGAAGGTAAGACCATCCCAGTTGCATGCTGGAAATAGCTTAAAGTCAGTCTGTCAATTTAAGACTCACTTTCTAGTACAGCAGGTTTACTAGTTACAGTTAAATCAACCAAAGAGCATACACACACTGCAATCATGGTAAGAAGTGTGGCTCAATGGTTAGAGCGGCAGACCCTGATGCAGAGGGCTGGCCCGGGACCAAGGTTCAATTCCCGCCTCGGCGACTCTTGATAATTCTCGCCTCTGTGCCTATTCTAATCATGGGTCCCACTCTGCAACTCTGGGCAATATCTTGCTTAATCTCCACAATGGCCCCAACAATGCTAGGATGCCTGGCTTCACCTTGGGGGTGCCCAGGAGTGGGCACTTCACAGGGAAAGGTCAGGAAGGGTTCCTCCGCGGTATTCGTACAAGCGCCGAGATGCCTCATGGTGATTTGTGCGCTATACAAGTACCATTACATTACATTCCTCCTCAAATACCGTGTCCAGCAGAGAGTACGGGGGAACCTCTAAGTGTAGGGGGGGATAAATCTCTGTGGGACATCTAAAACTAATAGGATCAGGGAGTGATCCGAAAGTGTGTGACGCAGTACTTCACAGGTGCGCATATACTCGTATAATTGCCCGGTAGTCAACCAGTAGTCTATGCGTGTATGCAGGTCATGATATGCCGAATAGTGCGTATACCCCCCTTTATCTGGGAACCTCTGCCTCCATATATCATGTAAGTCTAATTACATCATGATTTCTGTGACCGTTCTAGCCGCTGCCGTGACATATCTGGTTGTCCCTCCCGATCTGTCTTGTTCGGGGTTAAGAACCAGGTTCAAATCTCCTCCACAGAGTTGCTGCCCCACCCCACATTTACGTACGTTATCAGTCAGTGCAGTATAGAAATTGGGGTTATCATAGTTTGGTCCATAAACAGTTATTATAAGTATGTCCAGCCCCTGTCCTCGGCACCTGTAGATAACATACCGTCTGCCTACATCCGTGATTAAGGGTTCCAGTGTGAGAGAAGCCTTTGGGCGGACCCATGTTAGCACCCCTGCATGAATAGAGCCCTGCAATCCCCTGCTACGGAGTATGGGGCTAGTAAGAGGAAGGTGTGTCTCCTATAGTAGAGCAACATCTACGTCATGTCTCATCAAGTAGGCCAAAACCTTACATAACTTCCTATGCTCATTAAGATCTCTCACATTCCATGTGAGATCTCGCAGTTTACCCTGCACAGCAGCGCTATGGGGAGTACTACCTGCCGTCCTGTGATCACGCCCTAACGGACTGTTCGCGCCTGCCACTGAAACATATAGCTTGTAAAATCGTCATGTGACGAAAGTAGTGTCTATAAAAAGTGTCCTACCAATCAAGTCCCCATCCCCCCGACTCCCACCCATGCCCGGCCTACCCAACTGGACCTAGGTGAAAGACAAACAAACATGCCTCTTGGACCATGTAATCGCATAGAACTCAACAATAAACAAAGAGGTCCCACCCCCTCACTCCTCAAGGTACAATTCCCTGAGTGTGTGTTTCTCTTGCGAGCAGAGGTAGCTCGGTCACCAGAGCAAAACTGGGAAAACACTCCCATTCTGGTCTCCACCCCACACACCATCAGCGAGCTATAAAGCATCTGTATTAGAAATGTGATTTCCGACCCCCCCCGCCTGTATGACATGAAGCCAAAGTGTTCATTCAATTGACCTAGTCCCATGTCAGGCACCCTCCTCGACCAAGAGCCCTCGTTGTAGATCCCCAATATCAATGAACACATTGCTAGGAACCACTAAATCACTCCAGCACACGTGTTCCCCATGCTGTTTAAGGGAAACCTTGACATATAACCCCGCATGTATCATTCTTATCTGAGTGTAGAGCAGTCTAAAGGTCAGTCCTGATCATCCATGCGACCACCTACAGCTACCTCCCAGGAGTCTCTCTCTGGGCTACGTCATTTGTCTTTGGACCATTCCTTCAGGGCTTCCTGTAAGTGAAAATTTGCGCCTGGCCCTGGTGGTTAACACGGAGTCTAGCAGGGTACAGCATGATGTAGTTTATGTTTTGGTCCCTGAGTTGTTTCTTCAAGGGGGCGAACTGTCGGCGTGCTTCTTGTACCCTTAGTGTTAAGTCCGGAACAGAGATATGGCAGAACCCTAGTACTGCAGTGACTGTTTGTCTCTGACAGCTTTCAGAGCCAAATCTCGGTCACGGTAGTTCAGCAACTTTGCTATAATCGGCCTCAGGGGAGCACCTGGAGCCGTGCGACGGCCCAGGGATCAATGCGCCTTCTCGACAACAATCATATTTGAGAAAGTCTCACTTTCTAGGAGCGTTACCAACATTTTCTTGACAAATTGTTCCATATTGCCAGTTTGGGTCGTATCCGGTAGGCCTGTAATCCTCAGGTTACTGCATCGGGACCGAGCCTCTAGGTCCTCAGTTTTGTCTTGCAGCACCTGCAGCACCCACCCCAGTTGTTTGTGATCCACGTCTAGCATTGTCTGTGCTTCTTCAACTTCCGTGACCCGTCAATCCGTCATATCTAACCGTTCAGGGTGTTTGTCCAGTCTCTCAGACATTCTATTCATACGGTAGGAGAGGGAGTCCCTCTTAGTGCCTAGGACCGAAAGACTGCTCTGCAAACCTTTTTCCATCGCCATCAGTATGGCGCAAATATCACATTCTGTTTCCTCCTGGGTTGGATCCTGTGTACTATCTCCATCTTCGGCGGCTGCGTCTCGCCCCTTGGACTTCCTGTGGTCGAACAACAGTTTCGGTTGTGTCCTTTCAACCCTCCCCATTGCTAGAGTAGCTCTATACATTTTCTGGGCCAAGATCTGTACTTTTTTAGTTCAGGTACCTCAGCTGCCATGAGCGCTTCAAGCTGGAAGCAGTTATGCCACAGCAATCTCTGGACAAAGCAGCTGTCCGGACATCAGGTCGCAGGGCTACAGGGCACCGTCTCTCCACTAGGGCGCGCCACATTACAGGGACACTGTAGCCAGGGTGCTTCTCAATCACCTGGCGGCCAAGTCGACACTGTTCTTAGTGCCACCGCTACCAGCGCCGCCACACCCCTACTTGTACATGAGGTGCAGCTAGGCAGTCATACGCAGAATTCTATAGCTGGGGATATGATACTGCTCAAATACAATTTCCTGCAGCTGACCTAGCCCGCCCCATTTGGGAAGCAGTCAGTCACTTCTTTAGGCCTCTCTAAGGTGGGCAGAATACAATTTCCCAAGCGAGGTGCGTCCTGAAGCCCACACGCACTTCCCTGACACCCCCCAAGTGCACACTCCTCATCTGTCTTCACTCGGGTGCATAATCAGGGGGAAGTGCAAAGGGTCCTTCACTCTGGAGAGATGAGGCACCACCACGAAGCAACAGACTGGGCTCACCTCTCTTGCCAAACTATGCAGTTAGGGGAATGCGCTGCGCCTGCCTCGAAAATGGCGGAGCCCACTCGTTGTGCTACGCGGTTCTCAGTGTAGCAAGGGTCCCTCAGTGGAGCCTCACACGCAGCTCTCTGATTGCACTATGGGGAGACTGCAGCCGTGAGATCGGACGCAATTCAATCAGTTCTAGTGTTCCTCTGGAGCCAAGGTCAGCTGAAGCCGCATGCACTCTTCAGATGCCGGATAATTTAAATATCGTCTGGTGGTTGTGCGGAGCTTCTCGCTTAAGTTGCCATCTTCGTCGAGAGCAAGCTCCACCCCCCATTGGAGATATAATTATTGTTAATTCATGGGAAAGTGATCCCTCAAGGAAAATTAAATTGTTGTCCAATGTCAGAGTAAGAATACATTTTTTTATTTCCTCCTAAAACTGAATGCCTCTATACTCACCTTCTCATTTAGACTGTTAGACAATTTTGAACAGTAAGACCAAGTGTATTCGAGCAAACTGTGGGTGCATTCCATGATTTCCCGAGCAAGAATTACATTGAAGTAGAGTTTTTTGATGTTCTAAACTTTTTCAAGCATCTTTTCCCTCCAATTAATACTTATACCTCACCCCTAAGGTAGGCCCTAAATGCTCATAAGGTAAGGTGCATGGTGTTGAAAAAGAGGGAATCATGTATTTAAGTTTCACATGTCTTGTCAGTGAAAAGTTCCAAAAGTAGTTTTTCACTGATTTAAGCCTATCTTTCACATAGACTAACACTGACTTACCTTATTGCATACGTGATAGCTTTAGTTTGGGATCAGATAGATAATGCTGTTTCCACTCAAATTTAGTGTAATTTAAAAACCTCTTTAATGGTAATTGCAGAAAGAAGAATTGATGGGCAGAATGCAGAACAATATCTTACATTCACCCCAGTACAGAGATCTGGGTCTAAATCCATCGTTTTTTTGCTCACCATGCAATTCAAGTTTGAACCCAGCCATATGCAAATCAGTCTTGACCATGTGCCTCATAGGAACAGTCCAGCCCGAACTGCCAGGCCAGGTCCTCCCTGTACCGGAAACAAGCATCCTAGGACCAGTTTCGGGGTTTCACCCTTCATCAGCTAGGATAGCTTGACTACAGTGGCATGGAGAGCACATGACCCACGTCTGGGCATACCTGTCCCACTCGGGGTGACAAATGCAAAAAGAAGAATTGATGGACAGAATGCAGAACAATGTCTTACATTTACCCAAGTACAGAGATCTGGGCCTAAATCCATTGTTTATTTGCCCGTCATGCCATTCCAGTTTGAACCCAGCCATATGCAAATCAGTCTTGACCCTGTGCCTCATAGGAACAGTGCCTGTACTGCCAGGCCAGGTCCTCCCTGGACTGGAAACAAGCATTCTAGGACCGGTTCCGGGGTTTCACCCCTCATCAGCCAGGATAGCTTGACTCCAGTGGCATGTCAGATTTTAAGTTACTATTCTGAAAATACCACTTTTAGAAAGTTGCCATTTTTCTGCCTAAACCAAATGTGCCTTTCTGCCAATGTCCAGGGTCACATGACTGTGAATATCTCTCATATGGTGTTTTGTGGAGTCCTTTCAGATATTGGGACAAAAGGGCCTTGGATGTGGGGGAGTGTGTTGCTCTTCTGAGCAGGATGTTCTGGGGATGTACTCCGTCCTTCCTGAGCTTCATAGGGTAGCCTCAGGGGTTGTCCCTCCCATTCCTGATGTGTAAGTGCTTCCTGCCCTGCCTCTGACAAATGCAGCTCGCACCTAGGCCTGTCCGCCCTTTGTTACCCTAGACAGCTTGGAGTCAAAGTCAAGAAAAGGGGAAGATTAGGCATCCCCCTCTCACAGTCGGGCACTAGGGATAAAAGTAGCTCCTACTGAAACTCTCATCAGAACACTTGTGGACCTGTGGAAGATTCAGATTGACCGGCTTACTGAAGAAGGAAGATAGGACCTGCTTGCATTGAACCCAGGTTCCCCAGAAGTGGCTCCTATGGTCAGTTGACAAACCTCCGGTTTGAGCTAGAGGGACAAATTATTATTATTATTATTATTACATTTCTTATATAGCGCCAGAATCGACCCCCGAAGGGGTATCTCCGCGCTTGCCTTGGGAACCCGTCCTGGTTTTTCCCTGTGAGATAGCCCCTACAGGGCATCCCCAAGGTGAAAGCCAGGCATCCCGCCGCGGGGGGGCCGTTGTGGAGATTAAGCAAGCTTAATGCCCAGAGTTGCAGAGTGTGAACCCATGATTAGGTCAGGCACCGAAGCGAGAATTATCGAGTCCGTGGACATTTGAGCTCAACACCCTGCCGCGTCGGGAATCGAACCCTGGTCCCGGGTCTGACCTCTGCTTCAGGGTCTGCCTGCTCTAACCAGTGAGCCACACTTCTCCACGAACAATCTTCTAGAGACCTCCCTGTGACTGCCTAGCTGATAAGCACCAGCTGAACCTACCTGGACCTGCCTGAGCCCTTCTGCTATCCTCTGGTTGAGTGACTCCAGATTTGTAAGAGTTGCCGCCCATGTCCTGGACTCATGATTGGCCTCAGGGTGTACTCCTCCTGAAGAAAAGATGAAGATACACAAGTTTTGGGCTCCTTACGACCATGAAGTGACCTCTTCATGCGAAAGAAAGACCACCTGTAATGACTCCCAACACGAAGATCCATCTGTGACAACCTCCAACATGAATCCCCAACGAGGCTTGAACTTCACTGCGACACACCACGTCAACCGCCAACGCGAAGCTCGAGCAATGATAGGCTGTTCACGCCAAAACTGCGACCATCTACATTGCCCCACCTGCCCCTTGTGCTAACAACAACCTCCTTGCAGCCCTAGCCAAAGCGAACAGCAGCTCCTCGCACAGACTTGAGAGGGTAACTCTTTAGTGCGATGAACCTGCTCCCTTCACAAGACGTGCACCCCATCTTGGTTGGCCTGAAATTGTGACTTTACCCCGGTCTATCATGACCAGATTGTGGTGCCTTGTGCTTTTTGGCATTATTTCCAACTAGAACTTTAAAAACTCATATCCGGTTTTACTAACTGGATTTTTTGATATTTTTATGTCATTTGATTTATTAAAATGTATTCTATTACTTTATACATTGGTTTGCTATTTTTTGTGTGTTGTGTTTTCACTTTATTACTGTTTGAGTGCTGATTTTACACATTTCCAATATGTTAAGCCTGACCGCCAAGCTGCTCAAGGGTTAACCACAGGTTTATTTAGTGTCTTTTATTGTTCACCCTGACAAGGATTGTGTTTATTATTTGAGTAGGGCTTCCATTTCTCTCAATTAATAACCCCCTTTCTTACAGAGAGTTTCTCAAAGTAGCATGTCACTTCTAAAGGCGGTCTATTTCATGCCACTTATATTTCTATCAGGTCGCACAGGGTGAAGCCTCTTGCATTGAATCAGGAACGGGGTAATACATTTTAGGCAAGAATCCACACATCAATTTATTGATACTTGAAATTATAATATCAGGTTTGTTCAAAAGAATGTGTTATACTGGCCCACTTTCCCTTAAACCTCAGCTTTCACCCTCTGTTCCATTTTACTTTCTCTTCATCTCCTGGCGGAGTGCCATTCTTGAGTGCTTTGAGAGTGCATTTCTTTTTTTGTGTTGAAATTTTTTATTAGAAATTTGAAGATAGAAGTACAGATGCAAATAATGATACATAGTAAAATCTTTGGTAAGTAAAAAATAGTACAGATGAAGAAAAGTACTACACAAAATATAATAAATATGAGAATATAAAAATAACGTATATTCCATAATCCTAAATGCAATGATGATGAAAGATTATAAAAAGATTATAAAATAAGTATAACATGAAAGAAGAATGAAGGAAAGAAAAAAAGAATGGAAGAAAGAAAATAATAAGAGAAAAAAGAAAAGAAAGAATAGACAAGAATCCCAGAGCAACACAACACAAAGTTACATAAAAAGAGGTAAGGAAAGAAAATATAAAACTGAGCAATACGAAAGGAAGGACTCAAAAGAATAGGATTAAGAAGGAGAAACAATCAAAGGAGAAGGAGGAGTAAGGCCAGGATCCTCATGCACAGTGGCTTCCAGGAAAGGAGACCACACCTGGAGAAAAATGGAAGCTTGATCCTGCAAATTATAAATTGTACGTTCATGTAGAGCTGTTTGCATCATCGCCACCAGCCACTCTTCCTGCAAAGGAGGGAGAGGAGATTTCCAATGTCGTAGTATGCAGATTTTTGCTGTGGCCAGAGCGGTATGGAGAAGAGGAGTTTGTGGTCTACAAAGCTTCGGAAGGCCACAAAAATCATGCAAGATAATATTCATAGAGGTAAGGGGTAGAGGGAGTGACATAGTAGTGACCAACGTCTTCCGCACAAAAAGCCAAAAAGGTGTCGTATGGGGGCATATCTACGTAATATCACAGCCAGAGGCTGAACACCTCCAACACAAAGTATGTGATATTAATTTAGCATGGTGTAACTTGACTGGAGACCAGTGCCATTCGTGTAGAATTTTAAAAACACAAAATTTAAGACGGGCTTCACGAACTCCCTTATGTAACCCTTCCAATATTTGATCCCATTGAGTATTGGAATATGTAACCGAGAGGCGAGACTGCCATTTCAACTGGAGAGCTTGTGAAAGAGGTTGTGAAAATAGAGAATGCAAAAAAGTTTTATAAAGACCAGAAGTCACACCTTTAAGATTCCCCCACAACTGTAGATAGGACAAAAAAGGAGATACAGATAACAAGTCAGGCGGGGGACCCAAATGTTTCGTGAGAGCTTGTTGGAGCTGGGTGTATTTGTAGGATTGAGTGGATGGTAGATGGAATTCCTCACAGAGTTGAGAAAAAGATTTAAAAGTATTATTGTGAAACAACTGGTCTATTGTCTGAATGCCAGCTTCCTGCCAAATAGGCCAGGACAGAGTGCGACCTCCAACCCGAACAGCAGCATTAACCCATAAAGGAGCTTTGATATGGATGCGTGAGTTAGATTTAAGTAAACGATGACTCCTCTGCCAAGATTTGGACATTGCAGATAAGATAGGGTTTTTAGGATCAGAAGAACTAACCCCTTTACCATAGAGAAGGGACAAACCTGGACCAGAGGCTAACAAGTGTCGTTCAAGGGGAACCCATTGAGGTATATCTTTAGATTTGGGTAGAAAAAAGACAAGTTGCGACAGATGAAGAGCAAGTGAGTAATGCTCGATAGAAGGGAGACCCAATCCTCCTTGCAGCTGATGAGATTTTAATTTTGCAAATGCAAGACGCGGTTTAGCCGTGCCCCAGACAAAAAGCTTAATCTTGGAGTCAATGGATCTTAGAGTGGTTAAGGGGATGTGAAAAGGAAGCATACCCAAGACATAAAGGAAGCGAGGAAGAGTAACCATTTTGACCGACTGTACTCGCCCCCACAAGGACAAACCGAGAGCCTTCCATTTATCAAAGTCTCTTTGCATTTGCGTGATTAAAGGAGACAAATTGTCTGTGACTCTATTATCCAATCCTCTATTTAGTAGGATTCCTAAGTACTTAAGCCGGGATGGTTGCCAACGAAAAGGGAAACCAGAAATCACATCTTTTGTTGTACCAATAGTCATGGGTAATGCTTCACTCTTATCCCAATTTATCTTGTAACCAGAAAAGGAAGAGAAATTATTAATGATGCGGAGGAGAGCAGGAAGGGAGCGGGGAAGATCAGTGAGTGTGAGGAGCACATCATCTGCATATAAATACATTTTTGAGTGACCAATTGGAAGGGGAACACCTATTACCTCAGTAGATTGTCGTACCGCAGCAGCTAAAGGTTCCATTGCGAGAAGAAAAAGAAGAGGTGAAAGTGGGCAACCTTGACGAGTACCTCGTCTGATTGGGAATGGAGTGGATAGGAAACCGCCGCAACTGACCTGAGCTGATGGGTCATCGTAAAGCAGCCGTACTTTATCTATAAACTGAGCTCCTAACCCAAACCTTTGCATGACAGAAAAAAGGTATTCCCACTCAATACGATCAAATGCTTTTTCAGCATCTAGAGAAAGAAGTAACGCATTATCAGTAAGATGTTTAGCTGACCATAAAGTATGAGACAGAGTGCGTAAATGATTACGAGATGACCTACCCGGAACAAAACCTACCTGCGAATTATGGATTAAAGAAGGTAGGACTTTACGAAGGCGTGAAGCAAGAATGCTGGCAAGTATCTTGACATCAGAATTTAAGAGAGATATCGGCCTATAACTACTGCACAGCAAAGGATCTTTGCCAGGTTTCGGTAAGACAGCTATGACGGCCTTGTTTGAAATAGGACCAAGAGAAGATTCCTCTACTGCCTCCCCAAGTGCTGCATGTAAGGTGTCGATCATATTCTGACCGGTCCATTTAAAGAATTCAGGAGGAAAGCCATCATCTCCCGGAGCTTTATGATATGGTAATGCCGCTATCGCTGAAGATATTTCATCCTTTGTAATAACACCCTCCAGTAGGGCTCTACCTTCATCGGAGAGTTTTGGGAGGTGAACTGTATCTAAAGAATTAGACATTGCAAGTGTGTCAATATGAGTGCTTGGAAAGTAAAGAGATCTGTAGAATGAAGCAAATTCTTCAACAATCTCTTGTGGCCGAGTGAGCACGTCACCATTACTTGATTTGATAGCTGGGATAGACATATTGGCCTCCCTCTGTCGCAATTGCGCAGCCAATAGTCGACCAGCCTTTTCCCCCTGCTCATAATGACGTCCTTTCATTCTTTGTAAAGCGTATTCAGCTTTAGAAGTAAAGAGACTATTAAGGGACATTCGTGCCTTCTCCAGCGATTTTCGAACCTGAAGAGTTGGAGTTAAAATATATGATTGAGAAAGTTGACGGATGTCCTCCTCCAAGGCAGTCTGTTTATGTGCATTTTCCTTATTGCGAAAGGCAGCGTCCCGCATGAGTTGACCTCTAATCGTTGCCTTGGCCGCTGCCCAAACCATTCTCTTAGAAGAGACTGATGTATCATTGAGAATAAGATAATCTTGGAGGTGAGATTGCAAAAAGAGTTTACCTGCTGGCGCTCTATACCTAGCAATATTCAAGCGCCATGGTTTACGACCTGGTTTGGAAAGACCCAAGTCAAGGGACAGGAGAACAGGGGAATGGTCGGAAATGGCTGCTTCCAGGATCTGGGACTGTGTAACCAATTGGACTGCCCGTTGTGAAAGAAGAAAATAATCGAGACGTGAGAATGTACCATGTGAAGGGGAGAAAAACGTATATTCTTTGTCCTGAGGATGACTCAATCTCCAATGATCAACTAGACCAATATCAGCAAGAATGTCCCGGAAAATGGCTCGATCTGGAGCATTAACAGTGTCAAAACAACCTGTTCTGTCCAGAGTCGGATCTGGTGCCAGATTCCAGTCTCCTCCGATGAGAAACTGGGAGGCATCGATTTCTGTGAAAAGGCGGTTCAGTTGAAGAAAAAACTGTTTTTTGGAGCCTAATGGGGCATAAATGGAACCAAGACAGATGAAAGAGTTTCCAATCTTCAACTTGGCAAATACATACCGACCTTCTGGGTCAGACCATGTTTTGAGAATTGTGAAGGGAAGTGACTTACGAAGAAGTATGGCTACCCCGCACTTACGAACAGGGTTAGGGTTGGTGGGATCATGTTTGGAGACACTACTATGAATCACCTTACCGACCCAATCTCTGCTGAGTTTGCTAGATTCAATGTCATCTAAGTGCGTTTCCTGCAATAAAGCAATGTCCACATGTTTAGATCGTAAGTATGTTAGTACTTTTTTTACGCTTAATATAATGAGTGAGACCATTAACATTCCAGGAAATCACTGACAACGAATTAGGAGAGGACATGGTAGGGGAGGTCAAGAGGTAAATAGAAAGGAAAGGAAGCAAATGGACGAAAATTAGAGAAGAAAAATGTTGCACTGGGAAGTAATAGAAAAAGTGAGTCGAGGAAAAGGAAAAGAAGAAAAGGAAAGAAAGAGAAGAGGAAAAGAAAAGACAGAGGTAGTTTAGAGAGGTAAAAGGAAGTATCTAAGATAAACAAATCAGGTGGAAATGAGCAAAAGAAAACAATAAAATAGAAAAAGAGAAGAGAACTTAGACTGTTATCTACGGGTCTGGGCGCACTGAAAGCAGCGCCAAGGGGTAATCGGACCCCCTCCGAGGAAAGAAAACTGGGGATCTAGAGAGCAAAGGATAATATGGAATATACAAGCCAAAATAGAGCAAGGTAACATTTTAGCAAAACGTGTGAAAACCTTAAGTATCATCATAAAAAACAGCCAATGAATAAAGAGAATGATGAAATGCACTGTAGAAATACCATACAGTAAATAATGATTCGAAAAGATAAGAAAAGAAGACTAAAGGAAGTGAAGTAAATGAAGGAGTCCCCATAGCAAACAGTAAAAAGAGAAAAAATAAGATATAGAAAGGAAACATGAGAAATAATGTATGAAACAGAACAAAGTAAAGAATGCCATAGGAAGAGAGAAAGAATTAGTGTAGAAAAGAAGAAAAGCACTCATGGGGAAACATGAGAGCATGATTAGAGACAATATATGTATAAGTGACTAAAACAATATAATAAAAGTGTATCATATCAAAACCCAAAGTATCTGATAAAACAGATGAACAGTGTACATCTAAACACAATAACTAGAACATGGAAAATGGGCATAAATGGGGAGTAAGTCCTATATGTAATAAGCAATGCATATACAGTATTTAATGAGCAAGACCTACAATGCATAAATACTCAATTTTGTTAGAAACTTACAGTAGAACAATAAAATAAATATCACAAAATAAAACAATGCGCATAGTTTAAATACTATAAATCTACAGGTGAAGAAGTAACCAGTTAAAACATCAGATAATAGGAATTATCCTAATCCAAAAAATAGCAATAATACAATAAAGCAAAAATATCAGTCAGCATCTAATAATATCGAATAGAAAAGAACAGTAGAAAATGAAGCAACATAGAAAAACACGAAGTAGAAGGAACCTTATTGTATCATGCATTAAAGTCGCAATAAGCGAAATAAGAAGCAAAAACATGATGAACAACAGATATTGCTATAGGCCTTCAATCAGCATCAGAAGGTGTCTTAAGAGGCGACCTGGACTTGTCTCTCTGATGCGCGTTAGTAAGAGAGGATACAGAGTGTAGAGCTGATTCCCTGCCATCTTGAGAGCAAGGCAGGCGAGTAGGATCTCTTCCGCGTTGTCTAGATTCAGGGGATGTATACAAATGAGACATTGGCATATTCGTAGATGGAGACTTGGACTGAGAAGGGTGGATATTTGAAGAAGACTGGGTTTCCATATCATCGGACTTGATATCGTCCAGAAACTGTTGTAGGAGTGCAGGATCATAAAAGTCTCTGGATTCTCCATTCCTGGTAATTCGAAAACGTGCAGGCTCAAACAAGCCATACTTGATGTCCATTTGACGTAACTGTGGTCGCATGGAAAGAAACGCCTTCCGCCGTTCATTCGTTTCTTTAGAGAAGTCTGCAGCCATATGGATGGTATGACCTTGAAACATAAAGGGGCCACGTGTACGGGCCAGTGATAAAATCTGTCTAGTTTGTTCATGCCGAAGAAAACAAGCAATGATTGGTCTAGGCCTGACAGAAGATCCAGAACGTGGAGGACCCAGTCGATGAGCACGTTGAAGATTAAGAGGAGGAGTAAAAGAAATACCAGTCAAAGTGGGAAGAGAATCACAAAGAAAGGACTTCATATCTTGGTTTTCAATGTTTTCTGGAAAACCAAAAAAACGGATGTTGTCTCTACGACTGCGATCTTCCAAATCAACGATCTTACTGTGAAGAAAGAGGAGGTCTTGATCCGAACCCTGAACAGAGTCCAGCCGGCCCTCCATTGCCATTATTTTGGAGTCAATGACGTCAATCCGTGTGTGAAAAGTAGTGAGTTCTGCCCTAATAGACTTCGTTTCCGTAGTCAATGAACTCATGGCAATATCCAGACCCTCTAGCCGCCGGTTGACCCCAGAGATCTCCAGTAAAATGCGGTCCATAGTGTCAGATAGTGATTTACCGTTCTGGGGTGATGTAGCCTGTGAAGAAGAAGGTGACGCAGAACCATTGCCTTTAGCTGTGGAAGTAGAGGATTGCTTGACTACGTCAGTGAAAAGACTCTGTTTAGGCCCCCTGCCGCCATTCTTGTTATTTGACATTGCTGCACACCGTTGTAGTGGCGTTCTACAATAGCGAATAGAGGTAATATAGGAATTGGAGGCAATGGTGAAAACAGAAATTCACTAAAGAACAAAAAGGCAATGAAATATGAGCATTCAGTAAATAACCAACATGAACAGCATACAATTAGTGACAAAATCACCTCAGAAGCAAGACATATAAAGGTCAAGTTAATCTGACACATATGTCACTTATGGCACAAAAAGCAGTGAATCAAAAATGCCAAAAATCAGTTGTGAGAAGTTAAAGGGAGAGAATGGATCAGCACTACTGCATGCAAATCTGCTAGTACTGTTAAACTTTTCCCCCTTCAAATGATAGCTATAAAGTGCCTCCACTGACAGAATAAATAGTAGAAGGAATAAGTCAGGCAATATTTAGCTGTGCCATAGCTGATAGGACCACTGGCACATGTGCACAGTTAATAGAGTAAATACTCTTCGTTAGAATAATAATTAGGATAGTCTGTGAGCCGTGCCTGCATTCCTGTCATGGTGCCTCTTCCAATTAAACTGTATTGCTGGCAACTTGTAAAGGGACAAGAAAAGTGCGTGAGCAGTGAGGGAGTTCACTAAAAGGCAGCCTGCAGCAGTCTGAAAGTGCGCCTCCACCGTCTGAGGAGGCGTGGCCTTGTAGCTGAGGAGGCGCGGCCCTGGAGTAGCTCTGACGCTGCCTCAGCTGAGGAGAGGCGCGGCTACGGAAGTGCGCGAAAGCCTAGGCGAGCACAGCCAATGTCGGTCACCTCACCGTCACTCCGCTAACGAGGGAACCACAGCCGCTACCCGGGAAAGAAGACCACCGCTGCATCAGACACGGACTCCGGAGCCCTGGCATCGCTGGAAGGACGACCCACTGGAGCAGGTGAGCCCTAGAAGCTCGTCAGGGGTCCGTCCCTCGGCGGAGCTTCCCTAGCAGGCGGCCATCTTCCTGCGTGGCCAGAGCACGCCCTTGAGAGTGCATTTCAAGCTGTCCTCTATCTTAGAATGGAATTATATGTGTATCCCAGTAGTCACAGATTTCCTCTCGTGTTTTGGAAGTCAACCCATGGTCCCTGGGCCGTGGTTTGTGTCCTGGGCTGTTGTGATGACTTGGGGTGCTCGAGTACTCAGGTAAAGGCCTAGTCAATCATGGTTGTGATTGTAGCTTCACTCCTCCCTCGGCAGGCAGCTGTGTGTAGTAAATGACTTCTCTACTGTTCTCCATTAAGTAGAATGTACCATGACATCATAGAATGCCTGGGTGTCTCTCTGGCTCACAGTGTCAGTTGGTCAACTCAGGCTGAGCTGCTCGGAGCTTGCTCCTGGTGGGTTTTACCTATACTTCCTATCTTCTCCTACTCATCTATCCTAGAAGGAATCTACAATAAAGGCTTATCTAACTATACAGCTGAACTGTGTATCTTCCTTTACTACAACTTGTCGACGATTGTGAACAGGATGAACGTACGCGTGAACTAAGGAGAAAGGCCAACTAAGGAACTAAGCAACTACAAAAAAAGGAACTAAAACGACATTAAGAACTTTTAAAACTTCAAATTGAAACTAAAAGGTAACGCCCAGCTGACCCCACCAGTGTCCTGTACCACCTGGACAGCCTGCACCCTGGGCGTGTGTCTTTACTTTGATGTCTGCTGTCAACCTGCGAGAGAATTGTTGCAGTACATCAGTAAGTCTTGTGGACTGACTGTCTACAGGTGTGATAAACTTTTTGGTGCAGAAAACACCTTGGAAGTTTTTTGTCGCTTTGGGAAAGATAGCGACATTCACGAGTGATTCTTTAGTGCTTTCTGACTCAGCAGTCTGTTTGTGGATTCTTTTTAACAGCGTCTTCAACAAACAGCTACGAACTTCAATGTGCTTACATCCACTTTTATCTATGCGTGAGTTTCACAGTCTTGGCAGTGTTACAATTTGAGGGAGTTCCTCCAACAGCGCCAGAAGCGGCATGTAAATCCACTTGTTGTCGCTCTCTGTGTGCAATTTGGCGCTTCGAAGGAAACAGAAATTCGTATAGGAACCGATATTGTGGGTAAATTTGGCACTATGTCCTACGTTCTGGTGCACGCCCTTGCCGATAGCCATCCGGTGCGGCGTCTGGAGGCGTGCCGCCATTTTGTGCATGGTTTTGATTTACGTTATTTCTTTACAACGCCTCACTTTGCCTGACATGTTTGTTGTGCTTCCTTCAGCCGGGCAATCTTGGCAGAGAAGTTTCGGCTAACGAGGTAATGTTTGCCTCCCCACGAGTTTAGCCTGTATCATCTGTGTTACATTTCCTTCCTGTTGTGGTCGTGGACAGTCTGGGCGATGGGTGAAACTTGAGATGCATTGGCTGGAAAGCGAGCCAAGCCTGTGGCATTCCATAGACTGCTTGACCCTTCATTCTTGTGGCGAAGTTCAGCGGCGACTGCGGAGAGCTGAGTACGAAGACCCCGGGTGAGAGACCGCTCACCGAAGCTCAAGTCTTGTGTTTATCTATTCATTTACTTTTGAAGTGCTTAGCTTCTAAATGCATATTTTGGGTGGGTGCTTGTTTGGGAATAGTCTTGTGTTTTAGGTTGCTTTATCTTTCTGCAGCTTTCTGGTGTCGTTGCTCTGTTGTGTGTATTTGGGGTCATTATAGAAAGTGTCTTGAGAGCTTTTGTGGCTGTACTTTCCTAGGGCGACATCTTTTAACCCTACGGTATATCCTTCTTTGACAGGTTGTGGGGCTAGTCAATGCCCATTTCTGTTTCTAGGGTGATGTTGTACCTTATGGTGTACCCTATGTAGGGGATGTTGTAGTCTTGGTTTTCCGGGGTGAGTATCCTGTGTTGTACCCTTGGATATCCTGCGGTGTACTCTATTTAGGGGAGGTTGTGTGTTTGTGGGTAGTCAATGCTCCACTTCAGTTTCTAGGATGACTAACCTGTGGTGTACCCTATTTAGGGGAGGTTGTGTGTTTATGGGTAGTCAATGCCCCATTTCAGTTCCCAGGGTGACTATCCTGCGGTGTACCCTATTTAGGGAAGGTTGTGTGAATGTGGGTAGTCAATGCTCCATTTCAGTTCCCAGGGTGATTATCCTGCGGTGTACCCTATTTAGGGGAGGTTGTGTGTTTGTGGGTAGTCAATGCCCCATTTTTGTTTCCCAGGGTGACTATCCTGCGGTATACCCTATTTGGATCACTGACAGAACATCGACAGTCAAAATATCGAGAGGACAAAATATTGAGGTAAAAGTATCGACTACAAGAATATCGACTTCCTATCTTCAAACAGGTAAGTACAAAAATATCGACTCCAAAATATCGAGTGTAAAAAATATAGACTGTCAAAATATCGAATTTTTTAAATGTCTTAAAAGTAAATTAAAAGTAATATAATAATAAATTAAATTAATGTAAACATATTTAAAATACTTAAATAAACGAAAAATTGAGAAATAATTAATGTAACTTAAAAAAAATATATATTTTTAATACTTATATATATATATACATATTATTTACAAAACATATACAATATTTTTTACGTAAGCTAGCAAAAGAGCTAAATTTACTGTAACCACTCCAGTGAGTGCAACAGTAGAGAACGCATTGAATAGCGTAGGGGTAAAAATTACTATTCCCACTCCAGCGAGTGCAACAGTAGGGAAAGCGTTGGATAGTGTAGGGGTAAAAATTACTATTCCCACTCCAGAGAGTGCAACAGTGGGGAAAGCGTTGGATAGCGTAGGGGTAAAAATTGCTATTCCCACTCCAGTGAGTGCAACAGTAGGGAAAACGTTGGATAGCGTAGGGGTAAAAATGACTATAGCCACTCCAGAGAGTGCAACAGTATGAAAAGCATTGGATAGCGTAGGGGTTTAAATTACTATACCAACTCCAGTGAGTGTAACAGTAGGGTAAGCGTTGGATAGCGTAGAGGTAAAAATTACTATTCCAACTCCAGAGAGTGCAACAGTAGGGAATACATTGGATAGCGTAGGGGTTTAAATTTCTATTCCAACTCCAGTGAGTGTAACAGTAGGGTAAGCGTTGGATAGCGTAGGGGTAAAAATTACTATTCCCACTCCAAAGAGTGCAACAGTAGGGAAAGCGTTGGATAGCGTAGGGGTTTAATTTACTATTCCAACTCCAGTGAGTGCAACAGTAGGGTAAGCATTGGATAGCGTAGGGTTAAAATTACTATTCCCACTCCAGAGAGTGCAACAGTAGGGAAAGCGTTGGATAGCGTAGGGGTAAAAATTACTATTCCCACTCCAGTGAGTGCAACAGTAGGAAAAGTGTTGGATAGTGTAGGGGTAAAAATTACTATTCCAACTCCAGTGAGTGCAACAGTAGGGAAAGCGTTGGATAGCGTAGGGCTGAAATTACTATTCCAACTAAAGTGAGTGCAATAGTAGGGCAAGTAAATACTTATTATTTAAATATAAATATTATAAATAGTAACACCAATTACAAATTAATAAAAATATTTTACAATTGTGTAAAATATATTAAATAATCAATATAAAAGACAACTAAAATGTATTTAATAAAAATTATTACCTACTAATACTAATTATTGGCCTATTAATAATAAAATAATTAACAATTTAAACTTATTTTGAAAAAGTAACTCAATACATTTTTTATTCAAAAATGTAATTACTTACAATTAAATTACTTCACAATCTATTCCCCTAAAAACACACAACTCACTACAGAAATTAATTTAATAAAAGTAACATAATTATCAATTAATCAATTACTATAAATTATAAAATATATTTTATTTAATTACAAATTAATAATTAATTTACATTTAATTCTAAATAAATACCAATAATTAAAATAACATATTTAATTAATTATAATAAATTACTTGCCACCCTATTCCCCTATAAACCCACAACCCGCTACAGAAAATAAATTACTAAAATTAACATATTTCTCAATTAAATTTAATTACCAATTATATTTTAATTATTTGACAATTAATAATTAATTAACAATTAATTCTAAATAAATACCCCAAAATTAAATTACATATTTAATTAATTATAATAAAATTTCTTCCCACCCTATTCCCCTAAAAACCCACAACCCGCTACAGAAAATAAATTAATAAAATTAACATAGTTATCAATTAATCAATTACATTTAATTACCAATTATATTTTAATTAATTGTCAATTATTAATTAATTAACAATTAATTCCAAATAAATACCCAAAAATTAATATACATATTTAATTAATTATAATAAAATTACTTCCCACCCTATTCCCCTATAAACCCACAACCCGCTACAGAAAATAAATTACTAAAAATAAAATATTTATAAATTATTCAATTAAAATTAATTAGCAATTATATCTTAATTAATTACCAATTAATAATAATTTAACAAATAATTCTAAATAAATACCAATAAATAAAATAACATATTTATTTAATTATATTTAAATTACTTCCCACCCTATTCCCCTATAAACCCACAACCCGCTACAGAAATATATTACACAAAAATTAAATATTAATATTAACTTACCTTAAATTCGATATTTTTGTTGTCTATATTCTGTCTAGTCGATGTCCATTCTATATTTTTGATTCTATATTTTTGCTATTCTAGTCGATATTCATTTTTTCTAGTCGATATTTTTGTAGTCTATATTATGTCTAGTCGATATTATGTCTATTTTATATTTTTAACTCGATATTATGTCTAGTCGAAATTAAAAACTCGAGTGGGAATAGTAATTTTTACCCCTACGCTATCCAACGCTTTCCCTACTGTTGCACTCTCTAGAGTGGGAATAGTAATTTTAACCCTACGCTATCCAAAGCTTACCCTACTGCTGCACTCACTGGAGTTGGAATAGTAAATTAAACCCCTACGCTATCCAACGCTTTCCCTACTGTTGCACTCTCTGGAGTGGGAATAGTAATTTTTACCCCTACGCTACCCAACGCTTTCCCTACTGTTGCACTCACTGGAGTCGTTACAGTAAATGTAACCCTTTTGCTAGCCTACGGAAAAAATATTGTATATGTATATATATATATATATATATATATATAAGTATTAAAAATATAAAAAATGTTTTAGTTACATTAATTATTTCTCAATTTTTCGTTTATTTAAGTATTTTAAATATGTTTACATTAATTTAATTTATTATTATATTACTTTTAACTTACTTTTAAGACATTTAAAAAAATCGATATTTTGATAGTCTAAATTTTTTACACTCGATATTTTGGAGTCGATATTTTTGTACTTACCTGTTTGAAGATAGGAAGTCGATATTCTTGTAGTCGATATTTTTACCTCAATATTTTGCCCTCTTGATATTTTGACTGTCGATGTTCTGTCAGTGATCCATTTCTCCCAAGGGTCTGTGTCTACGCTCATCTTTGTTTCCCAGGGTGCTTACCCTGTGGTGTACCCATGTAGGGGGAGGTTGTGGGCGTGACCACCCTTCTTTGTTGCATTGGTTTTTATTCCTCTAAACCATGCTTTGTTTCCCTAAGGGAGGGGGATGGGGCATGTAGTAGTAATGATTAACATCTTATTGTATTTCTGCTCATGCTAATGATACCTCATGTCGTACTTTATTTGATTTGTGTATCTCTTTTTAAGTTAAAAAAAGAATTTTATTAGTCATAAAATAAGGCATCAATACATAATATATGAAAGAATTTGGGAAAATAAGAGAGAGGGAAGGGGAAACAAAAAAGAATAATCAGGACATACTCTACAGGGAATCAGGGAGCAAAAAACAATTCATGGGCAATAAGACTAAATATAAGGGATACATTGGGTAAACATCAAAAGCAGGTGCAAATGAGAGCATATCAGATAGCAATGCAAAATTAGAGAGGAATGCAAAGGGCATCAGGGGGGCTTGGGAACCTCCTGCTGGGCAGGCTGTGGGCCAAATGAAAGAGTCACAGAATTATCTAAGTACATCGTAACAGGATGCCATAAGTCTGCACGTTTTGTTGCCAATTGGGCAGGGAAAACAAAAGCAGTGTCAAGTCTGTGATTATGACATACATTATACCACCATGCTTTAAAAGAAATGTTGGAAGCAGTTTTCCAGTTGATGGTAATCTGTTGGAACGCAACAGCCAACAGCAAGTCAACAATACGAACCTGTAGGTCAGTCCCCTCCCAACAGGGTGGAAGACTCCCTAAAAAGAGAGAGATGTGAGACATGGGGATACAAGTGTGGAAGATTACATTGATTTGATCCCAGACCTGCAACCAAAAATCATGTACATGCTTACAAAGAAATAGCATATGAAATAGGGTAGCGTGAGATAAGGAGCAAGTGTGTGAGACAGTCGAGAACCACTTGTTTAAGGTAGAAGGGGTGTGGAGCAGCCTATTGTAGATAAAAAACATGGTTTGCGGCAAGGACGCCGCTCTGGACGTTTTACGAACCTTTGTCCAGATCTTGTCCCATAAGGATACAGGGCATGATGTAGCAAGGTCCTGTTCCCCCTGCACTTCCACCTTTGACTTAGGCCAAGTAGAAGTGGTGGCATGGAGGTACTTGTAAATAACAGAGGCCTTAGGAGTAGCCTGTAGGAGAGAGTGAAGTCAGAGAACGGGAGTAGGAGGGGTGGGGGAAGGTTGTGCATGTAGGAGTCGAGTGTAGACTTCCATGACCGCTGTTTTAAGGAGAAGATATTTGGGAGCAAAGGACGGGGGCAAACCAAAAGAGGAACAAAGAGTATGGAAGGGTAGAAAAGTAGAGAGTGAGAATAACTGCGAGATCCAAATCAACCCTCTACTCCTCCAGGGTTTCCAGTAAAAGGGCTTATCATGGATTAAAAGATATTTATTATGCCAAATGGCAGATGAGAGAAAGTCAGCAGTGGTCGCAGGGGGGGAGGACCAGAGGATAGGAGAAGCTTGGCAGTAAATTTATGAATAGGAATGGGAAGCAAGGAGGGTTTGCGGGAGAAAGAAATGTATTCAGAAAAGGAGAACGGGGAGAGGAAAAGGCGCTCAACCTTAGCCCACAAAGGACAAGGGGAAGTGGGGTCTTGCAACCAAAAGGAAGCTTGGCGTAACAAGAAGGCTTTTTGATAAGCTGGAAAGTCCGGGAAATTAACCCCACCTTCAAAAGTGGGGCAAATTAGTCTAGCAAGGGACATTCTGGGTTTTTTGTTATGCCACAAAAAGGAGGATAGGACCAAATTAATTTTCCTGAAAAATTTAGCTGGGATGGAAACAGGGATATTAGAGATTGTGTAAAGGATTATGAGGGATAGCATCATCTTAATGGTGTCGAGACGACCCCACTAGGACAAATAGAGAGGATGCCACCTAGTTGTTAGGTCCGTTATTTTCTGAGTGCATTTAGTCAAACAAAGGGAGATGGTGTCTGAGATGGAGGGGATGATGTGCAAACCTAAATATTTAATATGGGAAGGACTCCAGGTAAAGCTGGAAGCACTGAAATCAGGTTTAAAGGTGAATTTGTCAGGGGAAGGATCTCACATTTGTCGTTATTGAGCTTGTAGCCAGAGATTAAGGAATAGGTCCGCACTTCCTCTAGGAAAGCAGGAATCGAATCTGTGGGATTAGAGATGAAGAGTAAAATATCGTCTGCATAGGCAGCAAGCTTAATGAGGGAGTCCGCGGTCTGAAAACCATGTATGTCGGGGTTTTGGCAAAGCTTGGATAAAAAGGGTTCCAAGGCCAGGTTAAAAAGGAAAGGGGAAAGATGGCAACCTTGGCGAACACCTCTGCCAAGGTCAAAGTAGGAGGAGATATGACCATTCGCATATACCGCAGCTCGAGGGTGGGAATACAACAATGAAACTAAGGAAATGAATTTGGGGGCCAAGCCAAACCACCCGAGAGGGTGGAAAAGATATGGCCATTCGACCCTATCAAACGCCTTCTCGGCATCTAGAGCGATCGCTGCAAGGGAATGCTGGAGATGCGAGGACTTTGACAATATATTGAATAAAAGTATAGTATTATCAGTAATGTACCTCCCTTTAACAAAACCTGACTGCTCTTCGCCTAAAAGGTCAGGAAGTAGATGGTCCAGCCTGACCGCCAAAGACTTAGCGAAGTTTTTATAGTCGATGTTGACAAGGGAAATAGGCCTATCATTTTTACAATGCTTCACATCTTTTCCTTCTTTTGGTATTAAACAAATGTGTGCATTGGAGAAGGTCCCTGAGGAATTACCTAGAGCAGCGAAAGTGTGTAGGAGAGAGTGGAGTTTTGGAATCAGCAATTTTGAAAAGTGAAGATAAAATTCAACGGTAAAACGGTCAGGTCCAGGGGCTTTATTAAGCTTAAGACGTTGGAGCGCGGCAAGCAATTCCTTCTGCGAAATATCAGTCTCCAGGAGGGAAAGATCAAGAGGGAAGTGATCAGGTTTTTGGATAGAAGAGAAGAAGTGTGTGAGGGATTGGAGAGAGGGTTGGGTCTCAGAGGTGTAGAGGGTTTGATAGAAACGGGAGAACTCAGTAAGGATGTCGGCGTCTTTATGCTGTAAAATAGATTTGGTATCATAAATGGACTCAATATTCAGCTTTTTTGTGCTTGACCTTCAAATAATTAGCAAGAAGGTTTCCAGCTTTGTTCCTATCTCCATAGAACTTAGCACTTGATTTTAGCAAATACAAGGAGGCATCTGCTGTAGATTTCTCATTAAATTTCATCTTGGCAGCGAAACGAGCCGTCAGACTGTCTTGTGAATGCGATGTGAAGTAGGCGTGTTCCAATCTCTTAATGTCACCAAGAAGACTATTAGTAAATTAACGTGCAATTCTACGTTTCTTTGCGACATAGCCAATAATAAAGTTGCGCGCTGCTGCCTGAAAAGCATCCCAAATGGTATGCGCCGGGATGGAAGGGGTATCATTGACAGGAAAAATTCATCATAAAAAGCAGTGAAGGAACTGGTGAATTTGGGATCCAGGAGGAGGGTATTGTTAAAACACCATCTTCTGGGCCCATCACTTTTAGGAAGCACGTCAACACCAATTAGAACAGGGGCATGATCCGAAAGTAAAATCGGGCCAATTTCAGCAACAGTAAGTGTTTGGGCAAGATTGTGAGAAACAAAGATGTAATCGATCCGCGACTGAGATCGGTGAGACGGAGAGTAAAAAGTAAACTCCCTCAAGGTCGGATTACAAAGTCGCCAGGAGTCAAGGAGCTCGTGTTGGGATATTGCTTGGGTAAAGAGTCGATGTGATTTGTTGGGAATATAAATGGCATCAGAATTTCTGTCCACAAAAGGATCCAGAGGTTGATTGCAATCACCAGCGAGGATAACATTTTCATCCATAAATTGGGTAATACGTTGAGAGAACTCAGCCCAAAAGAGAGGTTCGCCAGTGGTGGGAGCATAGACATTAAGGAGAGAGATTGGAACACCTCTGAGAGACAGTCTGACATGTGTCCATCTGCCGTTGGTATCCGACTCTTGAGATAGGATTGTAAGAGGTAGAGATCTACGACATAAGATCGCTACACCATTACGTTTACCATCCCCTTGCGAATAAAAAACCTCACCCACCCAACTTCTCTTAGCTTTGCAGACTCTATTTCGGAAAGGTGGATTTCCTGGAGGAATGCTACATCGACATTCAATTTGGCTAGGTGTGATAAAATTCTTTGATGTTTAATAGGAGAGTTAATACCCTTAACATTCCATGATACAATATTCAGGGATATACTATAAACATTAATCCATGTGAAACAAAGTAATCAAAATCAGAATATAAGCCCATGAAGAAGGATGAACAAAGAGAAGATAGATGCATAATGGAGATTGAGAAAAGAAAAAGAAAGAGGAGATCGATGAGAGTAGGATAATATGCAGGTAGAGATAAGAAAGTGGAAATTAAAAGTAGTTGTAAGAGGGTCAGATGGAGAAAAGAGAAGGCGTGAAAATAAATACAACCTGAAAAAAAGAGGTTATCATTACTGTACAAACAAGGAAACTGGAACATGGGAGGAAGAGTAGAAAACAAAAAACGAGAAAGGAGGAAAAAACAAAGAAAAAACATACCTACAAAAGGAGAAGACGAGAAGGAATCGGGGGGGAAGGGACCACGTAGGTAATGCAACACAACCAATATCAGCTGGGCGGGGATCCAGGGAGACATCATCAGACAAGGAAGGGTTCCTGTGGAGGCAAAGAGGGAAAAACGAGAACAAGTTACAAACGTCGGTCAAAAGAGAACATAAAGCAAACAACAACAATGCAACTTAAGGGAGGTAACAGTCGAACAAGTGAGACGCTAAAGAAAGAAAAACCATGACCAAAAACGAGAAGATTATAAAAACAAGCAAGACATCAGCTCAGCCAGGACAAGAGGAGGAAGGTCCAGAGGCGTCCATGGCGGTGGTTTATGTGCGTTAATGAAGCTCTGCAATCGCACCAGATCTTCATAAGTGGTCGTTCTGTTGTTGTAGGTGACTTTAAACAAGCAAGGATGATACAGGCCATATCGAGCACCCTTGGAACGAAGGACATTTCTCATGCCCAGGAAGGCCTTCCTACGATTCGCAGTCACCTTGGCATAGTCCTGAGCGAAGAACAGAGAAGAGCCAGACCATGCTAATTTGGGAAAGGCCTTAGCAGCTGCTAGAACCTTCAAAAGGTCAGTGTACTCCAGAAAATAGAGAATGACGCCTCTTGGTCGCTGTGACATGGACGCAGATGTAGGTGGACGGCCAAGACGATGAGCACGCTGGATGTTAAGAGTCGTACCTTCTGGTAGATGAAGCAGTTTGGGGAGGAAAGATTTGAAGAAAGCAAGCGGGTCCGAGCCCTCAAGACCTTCTGCCAAGCCGTAAATGCGAAGGTTATTCTGCCTGTTTCTATTTTCTAACTCCTCCACCTGCCTCTGTAGAGTGCCCACCTGCGAGGTTAAATGAGAAACTGTGGTGTGAGTTTCCTGAAATGATGCGACGGACTGTTCAACTGAGGAGACTCTCGTTTCGATTTGTGACCAGTTGTCCGTAAGAACTTGAAGCTTGGCATTGGTTTCCTCCATAAAAGGACGCAATGTCCCGATTTCCTCTAGAAAAGGGCGAAAATATCTTTTCTCTTCCAGCAAAAGTTCATAGAGACAGGTGTGGATTGTTCGAATGGCGAAGGGGGGTCCTTTTTCAGTCGTTTAACGTTGGTTTTCCCCGGTGCTGGCTGAGAGGATTCCATGGCTGTGTCCGAGCCAGACGAGGTGAGAGAGTCGTCTAGTTTAGAGAGAGCAGAAAATAATTTGGAATTTTTCACAAAGGCCACCTTTGTTGGTGTTTTAGAAAGGTAGGCGCGACATAGATTTGAGCCGTCCCATAAAGAAGCAACTGGAAAAGAACGGCCACGCATTCAGCGCAGTAAGATGGATAATGCCACCGGGAAACGTGAGAGCTGTGAAGGAAGCCCCTGAAGAGAGGAGGAAGGCACTGTTGGCGATGAGAGAAGTCACTTGATGAAATGCCAGGTACAAAATGCTAACAAGAGGCTGTATTAACAAAAGTAAGGAGCATTGACGACAACAGGCACGACTGCAATCAAGAAGTAGCGCATTGAAGCCAGTGGAAGTCAAAACTTGCAGCTGGTCGAGTGAGAGTCAGTAGAAGGCGGAAGCGTAGACACAGACATGTTAAAAGGAGTCTGAAGAGCCCCAGCTGATGAAATATGGAAGCCTCCAGGCAGAAAATGCGAATATGAAGAGGTCGTAATTGCGTCACAGGCCACACAGGGAGGACATCTTAGCGAGTGGAAGCAAAGACAAACAGGCCTCTCAGGACTGAGGGCACCGCATAGAAAATGCCCAAGTAAAGGCGCAGCAGTGTATAGAGAGCAAGCGAAAGCATACAGGGTCACCAACAAGCCATAAACTGCAGGACAAACAATAAATATGGGTATACGCAGTCTCCATCCAATTGAGGATTGCCTAAGTACTCATATGGGGCATAAAAGAAAGTCTCTTGAGGTATCCGAAATGACTGCTATGCCAATGCTGAGGCGACAAGCAATCTGCCGCATTCACACTGTGTCAGAATGATGCCAAGAATCTATTGTGCCATTGGGGATGAAACATATTGTGAGGCGTTATGAAAGCCAAGCCAAAGCTAGAGACACTTGAATAGTACAGTCACAGCCCGGCGTGAAGAGCACGGTGCACCAGGTTGCACAAAATGGCGGCCGCACTCAGGGTAAAGACGCTCAAACTCACTTGGAAAGCGCTCCGCCAGGAGGACTTCAAAGGGGCTCCAGACGTCACGCTAGCAGCAGGAGTGGTCCAATATCAGCTACAGCCGCCAAACAGGAGATGCCGAGTAAGACGCGCACATTCCTACAAAAGGAGCGCAGCACGTCAACCCACAGAAGATGGCGGCCGTAACCACGCAGACAGTCCTCTGATACAATTCAGTAAATTATGCCGCCTCCGGTAAATGCGGGAATGCCTCAGGGGTCGCGGAGCACTGCAGAAGGATTCCGACGTCCGGACATCGCCTCCAACTCGGAAACCAGGAACTCTAAGCAGCAGGTCCCCCGGAGCCGCGACAGAGCCTCACTCAGGCGCCGCCATTACCCTTGGGCGCCAAGCCACGCCTCCCTAGATTTGTGTATCTCATTTTGTACTTTCATGCAAATGTTATATGCGAGGTATCTTGCCTATCTTTCTCTCTATTCTGTTGTCTTTCCCTAAGGAAAGAGGATGTGTAGTAAATGACTTCTCTACTGTTCTCCATTAAGTAGAATGTACCATGACATCATGGAATGCCTGGGTGTCTCTCTGGCTCACAGTGTCAGTTGGTCAACTCAGGCTGAGCTGCTTGGAGCTTGCTCCTGGTGGGGTTTTACCTATATTTCCTATCTTCTCCTACTCATCTATCCTAGAAGGAATCTACAATAAAGGATTATCTAACTATACAGCTGGACTGTGTATCTTCCTTTACCACACTGTGCTCGTCTGCTGGGCGAGGTCCTTCCTCAGTATCTAAAATATCCTCGGAATGTACCATTGCAGTGAGGTTGGCTGGACCATTCATGCCCGCTCGCCCTTCCCAGACTCCTGCCCCCCCATTTCTCAACCTACACGGAAATCATGCGCTGGAAGCTCAGCACCGGTTAATGAGGGAAGTAAAACAAACAAGGTTATTAGTCATCTGGGTAGTTTTTTACCAGAACTATCATTTGCAATGTTTCCCATAAACGATGATTCAGTGCAACCTGCTTGGGTGTGTCCCTTATCTGGAACTTTTGTTCTTTCGAATTGGATATTTTGCTATGGCTAATTATTTATCGAAGTCGAGTGCCAATGTTTTTCTATTTCATAGCCAGTCTTCTCTCGCTTAAATAAACAAACGGAATAAAGATTGGTTTAAACCAATGTGTGTGGGTGTGTGTGTATTTTTAGATTAGAGTGTTCTCGCTTCGTCCACATGGCTGCCTGAAAGCAACAAAGCAGCACACAAAGTGCAAATAACTGCCATTGTTTAATTCCTCTCAGCTCATGCAGCTTTTAATGTTTGTCTTTCCGACAAACATTAAACTGATTTAACTCATTCATCTCTACAGACAAGATCAGCTACTATTAACAGAACCTTCTGTTTTGTTGAGAATAATAACTTGGCTGAGCAGCATGGTTGAAGAACTCGTTTTGGATGTGCCAGGGCTTTGTTGTGATTTCCAAGCCATTTTACAGTGTTGTTGATTTCAATCCACCTCTGTGAATACATGGTGGTTTGCGTCTGTGCCAATGTGGCATCCGGTGCAGTGTCGTCTACAAGAGGTTATGGATAGCTAGTTCCTTCTCAGATCTTTTCCTGGTAACACCTAGGAGCAGAGATACTAAAATATAGCGCATCATAGTGCAGCAACCAAGGGTGCTGCTCTATGTTGTGCAAGGGGAAGAGCAACTCAGAGCCATATTTACTAAATATAGCCAGTTGCTACTGTCTTTCCACACATTGGCACACAGACAGGCTGCCTAACATCCCCACACCACTTCCCACCCCCCAAACACACACACATATCCCTTAACTTTGCATCATGATATTAAGTCTAACATCAGTTTTGTACTGGAAGTATATATATACTCTCCCAGTACAAAAACACATGCCTAGACAATGTTTAAACCATTTCCCACCTTGGATGTGTGATGTACAGTGCAGCACATGTGCAATGTTTTAACTGTTTGGAGAAGTTAATATATTTCTCCAACTTAGTGCCAGCCTCAAGGAGGCAGAGCCCAGTCTGACAATTGTAGTAGATACAGTTGTGCATCAAAAAACACAGGTGCTTGCACTGGCACCCCCTTAATGCGAAGTGATGTAAAGGACTGCAAAGTGTATTTTGTGCTCAAGAAAGAACACTTTTCTGGCACAAAAAGGTTTCTGGAAAGTAAATTCCCTTTTGAGAATGTGTGCCGCTTTGTGTCATTCCATGTGACTTTGTGGCAGCTCAAACTCTTGCTAATTCCGCTCCCTGTGGTTTGGGTATTGAGGCAAAGGAGCTGTGATACCTTTGTGGTTAGAGGAAGCATGCCGCACTGTAGCTTGGTACTTTCACTTTTCTTTTTGTTCCCCACTGTTTTCAATCTGGCAAGGAGCTAGACTCAGGGTGGGGGTGGGCCTATCACTCCAACTTAGGGTAGACACTTGTCTATGATTTCACAAAAGAGAAGACCCCACTGAGTTCCAGGGAACAGGGTACTATCGACAACTTAAGTCAAAGGGAAATCCCTGGACTACATACGTTTTTCTCCACAGTCAATCTCTCATACACATTGATCATTCCCTTTGACTTAAGTAGACACTTGTCTATGACTGAGAGGTCGATCAATCATATTTCCAGAGAGTTCACATTTTAGCACTGATCCATTAATTATTATTTTGCTTTGCATGGGCACTGTGCAGAAAAAGATTGGAAAACATGTTCACGATGTGTAAGGTGTAACCGTGTTTCTCTCGGTTACTCTACCTCACGGAACAGAAGTGGTGGGGGCGAGAAAGAAAAGATCATTTACCTGCTGGACGCCACCTCTCCTCTGTCCTCTTCTCTTCCTGTCAACGTCCGGCACCACACAGGTTCCCAAACACCACAAAGCCAATTATGACGCAGCTGCCATGCTGGTAATGCTTGTCATGATTGATCTGAGAAGCCTTGTTTGCTGCTCAGAAGTGCCTGGGAGCCTGGGACTGTACTCTACTCAGCTGTGCAACACAGCCGGGTGGAGAAATGCTAAGTGGGCATGTAGGTTTGGGCGTCCTAAGACAGCCGGCGAAACCGGCATGCACACTTATGATGCCCACCACTCCGCCCTGCTCCATGACGACAGCCCAGCCCCACCCCACCCTAAACTGGTTTAGTACTGAAAAATAAAATGATAAGAGCATTGTGTAAAAAGGAAGGGCAGGATTGCACAGTACTTACCACTAAATGGCGCTTTACTGTCCTTTCCTAGCCCTGGGGCACTTTGTCTGCCTAGCACCAATGCAGCCACCCTGCCTCATGTTACAAAGGTGCCTGTGTGTTGTAGGCAGGATTGTTTTTGTGCAGGAAGGGACCTCTTTCTATATGTGATGCAGAATGCAGCACACACAGAAAGAAGAAAAATTGAGGAGAAATAAAGATCTTTTTCTTCTTTACACCTCACCAAGGGAGGCATAGCATTCAGATGCCCTCATAGGTCTACCACTGATGGTAAATCTGTGAATGCACCAAAATCCATGGGTGGATGTGTGAGGAGGCGTATGCTTCTCCCATGAAATGCTTGTCTGTCGCAGAGTAATACAAGGCAGCAATTTACACTTCCTTGCGTTACTTTCAGGACCGGACTGGACGTAGCGAGCTTCGGGTGTTTGCCTGGGAGGCTGGAAGGATGGGGTCCAGTTTTGGAGCATTGGGGGCCAGCTTTGTTACTGGGGGCTGGATTTGCAGCAGTGCTGCAATATCGACCCCCAGTAACAAAAGCAGCAGTGCTGGGGACCTGTTTAGTTAAGCAGAAGTGTTTTACGCTTGCATTTTTTCCCAACATCCCCCACCCCTTACCACACTAGAGGCCCATAGGAATGAATGGGTAGACATTCTCAATTTGCGAATCGCAATTAGCGAATCGCAAAATGAGAATGCGATTTCAAGGGTGCAGGGGTGTCCAAAGGACACCTAGTTGCACCCCTGAAATCGATCTGTGCACATATGTTGCGCACACACATGCCTTAGGGCATGTGTGTGCGCAACATGAAACTTTGAAAAATGCACTTTAGTGCATTTTTCAAAGTTTTTGCAAATTACCAAGAAGTTGAACTTCATGGTAATTTGCGAGCCCTATTAGCGAAATGCCTATTTTTTAAACTTTCATGCATTGCATTTAAGAAATCTCAATTTGAGATTCCTTAAATGCAAGTAATCGCAATTTAGCGAATTCTTAATTTACGATTTTTGCATTTGGGATGATGCATCCCAAATGCAAAAATACCGGTCGCAAAGGGGCAGATTCTCAGAATCTGCCCCTTTCTGAGCGGTTTTTAGCTTCATGCATCTGGGCCTTTATTTGCTAAGTCACTCTTAGATTTTCTTAAAAATAAAATAAGGCCTTTATAATTTGACTCACTTCATTGATATTCTCAGTCAAGGGCTCTTTTTGAAAATAAATGTTATCTCCTCATTAAATACGGAAAATTAGGTTTTACTGCTCGTACTGTATGGAACAGAGATAGCAATGTGTCTGTATTTCTGACTGAATATCCAACCTACGGGCAACCCCCCTCCCCACCTCCCCCCCTTCCCCTACTATGGTAGTTTCAGACTACAGGGCCTGTAAGGTGGCATTTTCTTGTGTCTCCTATCTCCCGTAAACTGTTTGCAAACGAGAATCGACTTTGTCTGCCCGTGGTGAAGTGCACAAAGCCAACATCACAGCTAACCTCTAAGCAGCACTCCCCTGGCAGTCGTACAGAATCCAAGTAGTACAGGATCCTGAAGTCTAGAGTACTTGCCTGACTGTCTCAAGAGCTTTTGGCACACAAGACTAAAAGAGCTTATGTCAGGCACCTCTTATCAGGACCAACCCTGCATTGTTTTAAATGCTTACACACTGGCGCTATGCATCACTCTCGAAACCACACTTATGCCCTCCGAGCATTCCTTGCCTCTCGCCCTCAGGGGGCGCTCTGAAGCAGACGGTAAGCCTGGTGTGTGACATGCAGGCCTTGGTCCTGGAGGGCGCCATCTGGACGTGAATTGTGTTTTTTAGGGTATAATGCCAACCTTTCATTTGCTGAGCATGTGAGTGTAACGTAGATAAACATTCCAAAATGAAGGGGAAGTTCTTGAACTCACAATCTTTGGACTTAGTCCACAAGAAGAAGGCTGGTGCTGATTCTATGCAGTTTAGGGTCCTGCCCACATAACTCCACTGCTGCTGGAGCAAACCTACACACACAGCTGCATAGTCACACTTTGCTTGGTTTCTGTGGGGGGATTGGGACAGATTATAGCAATGTTGATCAATGTTTATAGTTGCTGCGCCTGTCAAATGGCGTCCTGTGTACAGGACTGCCTTCTCCCCCCCCCCACCCCCCCCCCCACCCCCACCCACCACCACTACTCCTTTGAAAGTTGACGTCTGCTCAGTCTGGTCATGATGGCCAGCACATGACCATGCATTTAATTTTCTCCCCTGTTACTGAAAGAGCACGTAGGGTCTTCGTTAACTTCAATCTAAATGCACAGCAGTCTATAACTGCTGAACTGTGACACGCATGAAGGCCTCTGACCCCTGTTAGACCTCAGGTATGGCTGTGCAGGGCACGTCAACAGATCTATATTACATCAGTGGTAGTAGAAATCATGCTTCATATAATGGCACACCTGTAGTAAATGCCATCCCACCCCCTTCAAAAAAATGACCTAAAGTTTCTATGTATGTATATGGTTTTTGTATAACATGAACCAAGTCAATGGCAGAGGAATGCTCTACAGGACTATGGCAAAAACACGTGAATTAGTGATGTAAGGGTTGTCCGGTTTGTGAACTGTTACTGCATCATGATGTTCTTTAAGAAGGTGCGTCTTCGGCTCATTTTTAAATTGGAGCGTGGTTGGCGTATTCCTGATGGATACAGGGATGTTATCCCAGACCCTGTGTCCACAGATGGGGAAAGCATGAAGACTTCCTTTTTCTATTGTACACTTTGTCCCCAGTCTTATCGTGTTGTGGCTGTGCCCAGAGGTTGGGATGCAGGTCATGATGGTTTTGTAAATAATGCGACTAGTTTTGAGAATGGCGTGGCCTGGTACTGTCTACCCAATCCTTTTCCTACGTGTCCAAGACTCAGCAAGGCCCTCACAGGAATGTTAGATATGGTCTTGCCTACTGCTATTTCAGAAGGACACAACTCACCTTCTCAAAACCATCCTCATACCAGTGTTTAGTTTGAGCTGGTGGTTGCCAGTGGGGGGCATTGGTACTTTTTTTTAGGGACTGGTACTTATTTTTCTGCATCAGATGTTTTCCAAGCGCAAGAGAGGAAACACATAAGGATCGGGAAGATGGACAAAAAGAGAAATGAAATTACCGGGACAAAGCAGGAACCTGCAAGAATGAGATAATTGGACAAGGAGTGTCCAGGAGTGAATTTAAGAGGCATTAGGTGGATTTAAAACTACTCAGCCTTGGCGTACGGCACAGTGATGTTTAAATGCTCCTGCCCAGGGCTTTCTTAGCAGGGCTTTGGGCACCGGTACACTTTCCTATACAAAGGAATCACAGTCTCATACTTATCTTTTCATCCTACTTTAGACGGGATACTCCCATTGAATTCTCTCTGTTGTATATTCCAGTCTATTAGAATGTATTTCTATATGTGAAGTGCTTCACTGTCTCCAGCACGGAACAACCTAAAGACACTAATAGACCTAGGAGAGAATAAGGGTATTTTAAGGTCTATGTTATATCTTTCCTAATATACACCCGAATATGTCCATAAGATACACAAGACCTCTGACTACCTGACATGCACACTGCAATTTTGTTTGAAAAGAGGAGAGAAAACCCTGTCTAACTCCATCGGCTATGATTATTTATCGTATGCTAAGATCCTTCACCATGAAGGTGGCATGCTTCATCATTGGGCTTGCTTCTCCTTCAGGCAACGTCAATACCTGATGGTAGGAGCTCTTTGCAGCAATCTTTTTAGCAGAGAATTGAATAACATGAAACAGAATCCTATAATTAGAAAGTAAAACTGCCTGGAGGTCGCCCAACTGCACTTTGTTAAGTTTACCTCCCATAAGATTTACCCTAAAGCTCAAATTGAATGTTCACAAATCATAATTGGTCCCAACATCCACTGGTCAACTTCAAGGTGGTGGTAATTTGCGATTTTTCATTAAAAAAAAACGTTTTCGCTTTTTTTAAAGTGCCATGTGGCACAAATACATGCCCGTAGGGCATGTATGTGTGCCACATATGCACACATGCACATTACAGGGGTGCAACAGGGAGTCCTTTTGGAACCCTTAAAATTGCATGCGTAATTAGCATGTACCAATTGGGTACTCGCTAATTACGCATGCAATTCCCATTCATTCCTATCGGCCTCTTGGTCCATAGAAATGAATGGGAAGCAATTCCTTATTTGCGACTCGCAATTTGCAAGTCGCAAATAAGGACTGTGTAGGAATCGCTATTTTAAATACGAAACCTACCTGCATAGCAGTTTGCGAGTCCTTAATGGCGATTCGCAAAAAATCACTATTGAGGACTCGCAAAAATGTACTTTGATACATGTGCCCAATAGTCTCTTATGCAGTCTAACACTTTCTTCAGGACCCATAAATCCCTACTCTGTTGCTAAAAACAATGAGGTGCATGTAAATTTGAGGTAAGGGTTTTGATCATTGAACCACATGACAAAGGTCAAAATGATGAGGATATCGCCTAATTATCTCTGCCAACAATGTAGGTTGGTTTTGACAGGCTTCCCAGCTGAATACACAATTTCAGTCTCAAAATGATGAAAATACAGGCATGCCAACTTCAGCAAAATGTGCTGCCTATAGAATTTGGTGATAGCGCCTTCAATTTTCAAATAATTTTCATTAAATCTAGCCTAGCAAAATCCATCACAAAATATATTGGTGTCATAAAGTCTAAAGAACAATTGAGAAGGAGACTCTCAATTATCACCAGGGCGTAACGTCAGTCACACAAAAGGTGAAGGAAGGCATGCCCAGATGTGGGCCCATTGCTCACTGTACCATAGGATCCACGTTATACCTCATTGATGAGGCATACCAAGGCTTAACCATTCTGGGGTTGCTTGTTTTCCCTTCTGAGGGGATTTGTCTGGCAGTACGGGATGGACTTTTCCCAAGTAGAGCAGGGTCAGTATTGACTTGCATAAGGAGAGCCTGTCTAGAGTGCCCCAGTAAGTGAAAAACAACGGGTTGGAACGGTACCGCATGCAATTGTCAGCAGTTAGACTATTTGCAAGCATTCTACCCATCAGCTCCTGTGTGATTGATGTTACTCCCTAAGTGGCCTGGAGTATGCCCAGACATGAGTCTTGTGCTATCTGTCCTATAGGTTCCAAGCTATGCCTCACTGATGAGGCCTAACATGCCGATACCAGTCTGGGATTGCTTGGGATCCCTTCTGGAGGGGACATCATCTGGCAGTTTAGGATGAACTGCTCCCAGGAGGAGCTGTTCTGCATAACACAGGCCTTTGTCTAGAGTGGCACAGTGAGTGAAAATCGATGGGTTGGAATGGTACCCCAAATGATTGCCAGTGGTTAGACTTTTTTCAGGCATTCCTCCCCTCAATATTTGTGTTATTGATGGTAGGATATGCTAATCATTTGCAGTTCTAGCTACAGACAGCTTGCCAGAGCTAATGTTGTTATTGTTCTGCTACGGTGCTTTATATTAATATTCTTTTCACGCTACTTGATATTGCCTATTGGGTGTATCGCTCTGCCTGGAGTGCTTCTGTTGCAATCAATAAGACATACGCAGGGACTAAATTAAATCTCAAAACTGCAAAAAATGATCACACTTTTCATCACATTTAGGCCACCATACAATCACTACATCTCCCAGGAGTACCAACACCACCATGTAATTACCAACTTTGCGCTGTGTCACCACATAAGGGCACCACACTTCCATCCCATAGTATCACCCTACCAACCCTTTATTATCATACTATCACCACAGCAGTACCTCCCTCAGACCTACTCCCACAACCTAAGATCATGCAAAAACTCAGCAGTGTACTACCATCTTTCCATCATAACAAAGTACTTCACAGCAACACAATACCACCCAGCAACCTGACACTACCACACACCACTACTATAGTGCTTCACTTTACGTGAAAGTATCTTACTACTACCCGTATCAATCACAGAAGCACACCATAGCTTATACACCACCATCTCACAGCACTGAAACTACACACTACCAAACACATACACCATGCTGTTACCATCCCCCATCACAAAATGACCTAATTGATCCAGGAGGTCACAACCACACAGTGACACTGTAGCCCCCCACACTGATCTACCACGTAACGGAACTGCAGTATTATCCACCAATATCACACTGCCAAAGACCTCTACTTTGCTGCAAGAAACACTTTTCTACCACCTCCACTACGGTACTATCCACATCCCATTGGATAACATGGCTAAGAACTGCTCAGGGCAGGTGTTAGCTTTTGGAGATATTCGCGCTTAGCGCGAATATCTCCAAAAGTTGGTAATAGGAGATAGCGATGTTAGCGACTGTTTCCAGTCGCTAACATCTTGGCACGCTCACTTTGCATGTCATTAGTGATAAATATCACTGACATGCAAAGCGGGGCCCAAGATGGTCGCTATCTCCTACTAGCTGTCGCTAACTGGTGTAAGCGACAGCTAGGTAATAGGGAGATAATTTTATCTCCGCTTTCTTGGCTTTTAAAGCCAAAAAAGCAGAGTTAAACCCCCTTGATAATATGACCCTGTACTTCCACCCCATACCACTGACAGTGCACACAGCCACCAAATCTCCACCAAAAAAACAATTAAAAAACACAACAATGACACAATTCAAGGGAACAGCAACACACACAACACAATGACAATGGATGAACATTACAACATATCAAACATAACTATAGACAATACATAACAATGACAGCATAACAACACCTCATAGTAGCAATTCAACACCACTAACAAAAATACACAACCACTTGAACAAGATCACAATGCAAAAATGTAACACAACGCTAATTCACACTAACATGATATCTAACAACAATACAACACAATAACAGCAAGACAAATTGGCTATTAGAGCACATGAAGAAATGAAACATCCACAAATCAACTCATATCTTAATTTCACTTGCAGACATGTCTAAATTAAAATACAGCAACTTTTTAAAGCGTAACCTTTGAAAAGATAAAAAGAAATTGCTAAAAATACCTAAGTACAGGAAAAAACATGTTAAAAAATATGGTATGAGACTCAATACAGTCCTACCACATTTGATAAGCAACTCACAAGTAGGCTTTCTTAAAAACCGTATGTCGAACGATAACACCTTACTGTTATGTCATGTACTTGAAAATGCAACTATTAATATGAATCGTTCAATTGCAATTACCCTGGATGCTGAAAACGCGTTTGACAAGGTTTCATGGTAATTTTTAAAGCAATGCATGTATTCTTTTAACTTAGAGGAACCCTACATAAATATGGTCATGGCCCTTTATTTGGCACCTACGGCGCGTATTGCAATTAATGGTTCACTTTCGGAACCTTTCACTTTACAACAAGGCACAAGACAAGGCTGCCCACTTTCACCATCCCTTTTCCTTCTGACACTAGATTCCTTAATACAAGATATTAAATTGAATACAGGCAAAAAAGGAGTAGCGTTTAATAATATTCAAGTTAAATTAGCTGCTTATGCGGACGTTATCCTTATAGTAACTGAAGGACCGGGTCCCTCAATTAATGCTCTGATGTTAACGATAGAGAAATACTCTATACACTCGGGTTACAAACTAAATAGGGACAAATCGGAGGCAAAACCCCTAAATATTCACTGTTCCAGAGAGATCCTGGGCAACTCAGGTCTTGCGTGGCCACAGGGTTGTAAAAAATACTTAGGTATAGAATTTGGTTGCAATACAATAGGTACACTACATCACAATGAAAACATAACACTTGAAAAAACATCTAAACACATGGTCTCCAAAATGTATTACTTGGTGGGGGGATTGAAACGATAAAGAGGATGATTATGCCACTAATTAATTATCTAATCAACATGCTCCCTCTTATCCTAACAGAACACTTTCACCATAAACTTGATATCCTTCCTTCAAAATTCATATGACAGGGTAAGAAAGATAGAATTGGACTTAAAAACTAAGGTTGGACAACTCCCTAGGTGGAGTCAACTTAGCCGATTTTAAAACATACCAAACAGCCTTTCTAGCAAAACTGGGTTCTTATTGGATAACGCCTCCCGTCAATTACACTCCTGTATGGCTAGAAGTTGAAAAAGGCGCCCTTGATAATCTCAACCCTCTCACCATGCTCACCTCTAACCAAATGAAACTAATTAGATCTAAGTCTATTTTTAAAAATAAGAAAACAGCGTTACTAAAGTTAGACAAGAAACTTGACTCAAGCATTAAGCGTTCCAAGTTGGAATCCATATGGAACAATCATAATATTTTATATAATAGGAAAATTATACATTACGATACTTGGATTAACAAGGGGATATTTTTCCCCCACCAGCTAGAAAACTACTCATACTCGATTAGGTTTAAGGAACTACAATCTAGATACAACTTAAACAACATTGAATTTTACAACTTTCTAAAAGTTAGAGCAGCTTTGTCAAAAGCCAAACTACACAACTCAACCCCATCCCTACCACTTTTTGTGACAAAGATCAATAAGCTAGGCCATCAAGTATCACTTATATACAAACTTCTCCGTCCTAAAAACTCAAATCTTAATAAACAATGTATTGACTTCTGGGAAATACATGCCTCTAACACATTGCCCGAATCTAAATGGCCTGTAATATGGAGCTCTACTACCCGTAATAAAATATCACTGATCTTGTCTCAAACAAAACTATGGCATCTACATAAAGCCTTCTGGACACCTGCTCGCTTGCACTCAAAACATCTCCACGATGACCCTGTTTGTTGTAATTGTAAAGAAGAAAAAGGCTTTTTAGCCCATCTTATATTACACTGTAAAGCTGTATTGTCATTTTGGGACAAGGTATTTGATTTTCTATCTAAACTATTCAACTGTAAGCTAAAAAGCGAATTCTTCACATTAACAACTGGTTTTGTTGATGATGACACATTAAACTTTGTAGACAAAGCCATAATACATCAGCTATAAAAATGGTCCTAAATAATTGGAAAGATACACATAAGACTTGATATAAAGGATGGATGAATTGGATTATTCATCTGAAGGGCGCAGATAATATTGCTCTTCAAAATTCTCCCAGGAAACCTTCTACCAGATACATGTGGGATACACTAGATATATATTTTTCCACACATAAACTACCATGAACATATGGACGCCATTTTTCTTGAAGAGATTTTCCTTTTACATATTCTCCTAACCTTAACCATTTTGATGCTTAATATTCTGATTGACTCTTCGATATATTAACCTAGTAGACTCTGTTTCACAGGACTTTTTTCTTTAATAACATGAATTTAGATATAATAACCACTTTAAGTATGTGCAGATCTTAATATTGCTCTGACCCACCTTCACTTCTCTCCTCTTTCTTTAGAATTAGAAGTTTCTTTTTTAGTATTTAGTTTGTTCTTCTTTTTCCTCTGCTCTTTATTTCGTGGATGATTCGATGTTTACCTATCAGTGTACAATATTTGATATCAGCTGGCACTTTGTCCTCACGTTTCCTGTATGTTAATGGAGATCTTTTTTCTTGTTTTTTCCTATTGATAAGTTTAATGCTTTTTTCCAGCTGTGGTGTTGCGTTATATATTGCATTTTTGTACACTCTACTAAGTATGTAGTCATTTGTTGTTTTTTCTTTTGAAAATATCTTATGAAATTATTTGAAATACAAAAAAAAATACTGTATAAAAGGGCGCCAGGACTGAGCCTAATAAAACCGAACAAACAAAAACCTCAAAATAAGAGTTTGCTATGTAAGTAGGAAATAATAGGAACCGCCCAAAAACCAATAATCCATTCACATTTTAACCAATTTACATGAACAGTACATTTATAAAATAGTTCACTGTCACATTTAATTTCTCATGTTAGCAAAATACACCCCTGCCAAAAACCGGGATAAAAACAACATGTTTTCGGTGAATCCAAAAGTTGCAAGTAGAGTAAGGCTGGTCTTTGATAAAAATCCCAAGGAGCAAGTAGGGGATGAATATACTTTCATCTTTAGGCTGACCAGTTCGGGCAAATAAAAACAAAGTGTCCGGTGCAGAAATCCTGTCACTTGTGCAAAAAGGACAGTCTAACGGCTTATGCCACCCCATCAACAGATGTGGAAACAGATTTAAATGAAAGTAGGTTAGCAGTCTTCTATGATGAGGAGTCATGTCCAAAGTTAAGTACGTTTTCATTTTGAATTACTCCTTTGAACTGTTCTGAGCTGACACTATTCCTTGACACCGATATGCAGAATTTTGAGACAAAATGGCTTTGTTATAGTCTCTGGTCAGTTTCTTATGCAGCACTTGTCCTCTCCACTTTGACGTTCCTCTGCTTCCCTCTTAATTATCTTATATACAGTTTTATGATCTAGGTGGAGCACAGTGCTTCTGAATTCTGCTGTAAAACTCTGGGACATATGTACTTAACACAATGGTAACAAAATGCTGGGCTCAATTTGCGGCCAGTATTTTTGGGACCAATGTGTAACTTTTAAAACAGACATATGTACTAATAGGTGGGTGCACAAAATTCCAAATTGTAGTGGGTTGCAATTTGAAATACTTCATCAATATTCATGAGGGAGATTGGAAATTGTGACTCACTATGACTAGATGTCATCACATCGATAGTGCCTTGCTGGGTTTAGCAGAGCACAATGTGTGTGAATGCATTTAAATAAAGCAAACTTTAAAAAACAAATGTAGCCTGGTTTCCTATAAGGAAACTGGGCTGTGTTTATTTTTTTTATTTAAGTTTGAGAGCTTGCAGTGGTCCCATGGATGACTGCCTACTCCCCAACAAACCTTTTTTGTTTCATCACATGGACTTTTGTAGGGGCATGTAGGCCGTCACAACCTTTGATGTTACAAAAGAGCAGAAAGCAGAACTAGGTAAATAGACACATTACTGAGATCCTAAACAAAGGCCATGTGGAAAAGCTCAGTCTTCAGGGCTTTCTGAAATCAAACTGACTGCCAATAAGTGTCCACCAATTGCATCCTTTTTATTTTTTTATCAATTATTTTATCAGCATAAAATAAGTACCAAAACAGAATCATCTTTAAATTCAATAACATGCAAGGCCATCATATATTCACAGTAAGATACCAATGCCAAACGTTATTAAAAGGAAGAAAAAAGATGGCAAGAAGTGAGAAAATAAGCCATAGATCGACAGAAGAAAAGAAAAGTAAAGCAAAAGGACAGGAGGAAAAGAAGAAATGGAAGACGAAACTAAACTAACAAACAGGGTGGCGAGGGCAGGGAAATGGATCATTCCGGGAAAGCCCACGTATACTAATGCTGCGTTTGGGGGGGGGGGGTGGAGTGCAGTTAGAATGATAAGACAATACCAAGAGTCATAGCGAATTTGGGGTGGGGGACATCCTGCAGAAAGGAGATCATGTGAGGAGAAAAATATCTGCTTTGTCCATTAAGTTGTAAATGATTGTTCCATAGGACACAGTCTTATACATTTCCGCGAGCCATGTTATCCTTTTAACTATGGGGGTTAAGGTGGCGCACAACATGTCCTAACGTTTTGGTTTTGATGTGAGTTTTTTTTGCATGCTTCTAGGGATGTTTGCATGATTTTCCCTGCTTTGATATTTGCTTCTGTTAGGACAGGCCCTTGTCAAAACAGAAACATCCATTTCTGACACACACAGATTTCAAAAGGCCCTAGTGTGCTGGTAGCAGGTCCTCCTTAGAGCTAAAATGTATAGGGCAGTAAGCATGGCAAAGCAAATTAAGTAAATTGAATATACCTGTTGTCAAAGTAAATAGGCATAATGTTATCGTATTTGCCTGTGAGAAAAATTAAAGTGCAGTTGATCAACACTGTGGGTCATTTGGACATTTTTAATGCAGCTGGCCTATTTCCCAGGCTAGGGAGCTAAGTAAACACTTTCGTTATTAATTACTATTTGCCATGTTAAAGATGATCAGTATACCTCCTTGTGCAGGAAACCCCCATTAATTTAACCACCCACACACAAACACACACACACACCATGCATACGCTATGAAGCATCACCATGTGGTGTTCTATAAGACAACACAAGGTATGGGTTAGTACTGCTTGTGGTTTCTTCCAAAATGTTATTTCATAATCCAGACATGCTGTCGCCTACAATGGTGGTGCTTACTGAGGAATTAAAAAAGGGCAGGCTTTTTGCAACATTGGGCGGAAATGAACTCGCTACCGGAAGCATGGGTGAGTCAACAAGTCACACTGTGATTACTAAAGAACAACATTGACATTTAAACTATACACACACATGACAGGTCGAGGGATGAAGTCAAGTTGGGATAGATGTAATTATAGCCACACCCACATGCAGTAGCTTTGTTTGTTGTCTGTGAGTGCTTAGTTCACTTTTGCCCAACATATTTTAGCCTAAGAGACCTTCTCCTTTTTTTTTTATTTCAAATGAATTTTATTGAGAAAAGAGTTTTATATACAGAGTACAGTATACAGGAGTACAGTATGGGTCGCCTGAGGGCAAAAAAGAAAAAAGCTTGGTCACTTTGTATGCCGGTTGGGTTACATACGGCATCTTCTTGGAACATGCATGCGGCATTCATATACTTGGTGTGTGGCGTTATGAGCGGCTTGTATTTGTACCCACAGGTGATGAGGAGAGGAAAGTAGAGTGAAAGATTACTAGATTACTAGAAGAGATCACTTTGGTACATCAGCCAGTGTTCACAGCAATAATATAAAGGGTTTTGTCAAATTCAAATGCCTTTATACGGGGAGTTCATTACAACCATAGCTGCAATGCCCCTGGCACCAACATAATGATATTAGTAATAAGCCTCCCCAATGCCACATGGTTTATCACTCAAATATCAGCTTTAAAAATATTTTGGAAATTCAGCCAATTTTTTCCACACATCAGCTTATGAGTTCTGAAAAACACACATTTTTTGTCAACAGTGCACACAGTTATGGTATGCATATATTAACTTAACCAAGTACAAGCCTATGATTTAATAGGCTTAAGGTACACAGGAGACCTACTCACAGGTAGCTGGAGAGCTACCAGTAGCTCCCAAGCGACTCAATGGAAAGCAAACACTATCACATGACCAGACCTAATACAAAGGTATAACAATAATTAATCATTAGTATGGACATATTTAAATTAGCCCCGAACATAGGTCCACAGCATTCAAATCTTCCTACTGATCCAAATTGTTAATTCATTGTACTGTTCATTTTTCTTCCAGGTTAATTAGCCAACAATGGATCATTATATAGTTTTACTTTGGCAACAGGTTTATTCAATTCACTTCATGTTGTTTATGTTCTTCACAATACCCACCAAATATGTTTATTAGTGTGTAGGTTAGAGAATACATAGTGCCAGATTTACGACCCTGCCATACAACACAGAACAGCACCCAAAGTAGCTGTGCTGCACTGCATGACAGGGAGAGAGGAGGAAAGCTCCATCCTTACAGAGAAATGTCTTTTTGGAAACATTGTTTACGTCAGCAAAACTGTAAATTACTTTACAACGAAGGCTTTACCATGAACCAACCTTAACCACTACTGTTTTTCAAGGGAATTTTTTAACACGAGTATGCCTTTACCATGGATGCCTTTACAATGAGTTTCCTTTTAAAGGCATTTGCCTGGTAAAAAATGTACATTTAAATGTAAGCATTTTGCACGGAAGTATTAAGTGCATTTTAGGGTTTAGGGTTGGAATGGATTTTTGGGTGGCAAGGGCCATTTTAGGGTTTAGGGTGGGTATCGGTCTTTGAGTGGCAAAGGCATTTTTAGGGTTTAAGGTGGGTATTGGCTTTGTGATGGCAGAGGTATTTTAGGGTTTAGGGTGGGTATATGTTTTTGGGAGATAAGGGAAATTTAGGCTGGGTATGATTTTTTAGAGAGGCAAATGTATTTTTCGGGTTTAGGTTGAGTATGGGTATTTGGCTGGCTAGGGAATTATTAGGATTTTGGTTGTATACGGGTGTTTGGGTGGCAAGAGCATTTGGGGGATTTTGGGTGTTAAGGGTAATTTTAGGGTTCAGGATGATTTCTGCTACAAATCCTTTAACGAAACGTCACTCTGGATAATAGTTTAATCACTTTATTCGCTATATGGCAGACATGGCGTTTCACCTTGTGGAGGTAGATGCGTTTCAGCAAAATTCAGCCTTTTTTGCTACTCCAGCACATATTCAACACTCACTATTTACAGGTCACTTGCTAAACATTACAGGTGGAAAAACCGCACTTCCCTGTTTGTGACAGACATATTGGTACATGCGTGTACTATAAATCTTAATAACATAAACATCATCACATGCTTCATTGCCTGTCATTGTGGCCAATGTAAAACTATACATTTTAAACAAGTGCTTTTATATAACATTGTTACATTGCGTGACCTAAAATATACTGTTTTTTTTGCTGCCTTGGGTTTACGTAACAGTGTTCAACCACAGAGTATGTCCATTATGCCCCCATTGGGCAGATGAAGCCTGTCAGATTAGGCCCCATTGGGCCAGGATACCTTTTAAACTTCTTACACCGACAACATCAGGTGCAACAATATTTATCTTAGTGGTCATTGTATAACTACATGTATTGGGCAATGAGATTGAACCTCCAATTGTGGCCCACTGGGCTGACCTATTTATGTGAAACAAAACTGATATTCTCTTCTACAGATATTTATGACCCCTTGCACTGTAACAAAAATTCAGTAAAATATGGAAAAAATTTAAAAATCTGATCTAAGATCACTTTCCTAGATTAAGATATCTTAACTCTTTTGTATTACAAGCTGCTGAAGATCAATTTTGGATCCATACTACTGTGTGCATAACTACAAACAAACAAACAAATACATGCATCAGTGCTTTTAGAAGTGAATAATCAAGCATTTTTATGCAGTAAAAATCTCTGAAAACATCTACAAACCATTAAGGCAATAATGTACATTCTTCAGTATACTTCATAAATAACTATACATGCCTTCATCTGTATTCAAACCAATCGACTCCTTGGTGCCCATTCTATGAATGTATTTGCTTTCAAGTTGATGCAGTGCTCTTTCTTTATCTCCCCCATGTGGAGTTTTGATTCCACTCTCTATCACACTGTAGGTCATAAGGGTCAGGTCACTGTTGTGATGGTCTCCAAAATGCCTGGCTACAGGGTAAGTGTCCTCTGGTGGAGAAAGTAGTCAAAGTCTCCGGCAACTAGCCATTTTTTTATTTTTTTACATTTTTTAGGAAGGTGGCAGTATTTGCTATGGTTTGACAGGAGGGTTAATGCTCCTGCCAAGCCATAGAAAATAGCTATGTCCTTGGGATGGGCAACCGGGACATAGCAAGAGCCGACCATGAGGGGTGACAGCCCCCAAGTCTGTGCGGCCCCCATCCTTTCTTTGAATTTGCCCCAAGGAAGTGGTGGTCCCCAGGGTTGTGGGGGGACCGCATAGCTTCCACCTTCAATTTGTCAAAAGCCCCAGGGAGGTGGTGGGCCCCGGGGCTGCGGGGGGTCGCTCAGCCCTAACAACAATAGAAGGGGGCTCCCCGTAGGGTTTCTTAATGATATAGGCAGGCCAAGGGGGGAAGAACAACTATATAGAGAAAAATAGAAGGTACCCTGCCAGATATTTATAGAGGTCCTAGCTAGAGGATCCTAATGTTGTTTGAAGTGTGGGCAGATCTTAATCCTGAAAAGAATCTTTGCCATGTGTTTTGCTATATATCACTGACTATTTAATTTATACATGTATGTCTTTTGAATATATCTAAGAAGAGAAAAATAAAAAATATGTATTTTTTCAAAATATGTTGTTGAGTCTGTTTGGATTGGTTTTGTCCTGTGCAGCCTCAGACTCTGGGCTAACCACCCCCTCATTTTATCACATTAGGATCCTCTAGCTAGGACCTCTATAAATATCTGGCAGGGTACCTTCTATTTTTCTCTATATGGTCGCTCAGCCCTACCACATAAAATTACATTTAACAACCCGGGGAGGCAGCAGCCCCCGGAGCTGTGGGGGTCTGCGTGGCCCCTTAATTCTATAAACAAAAAGCCCTGGGGCGGTGGCCCTCCCCAGGGCTGTGGGGGGGCCAGCCTGCTACCCCAAATTCTTTAAATAAAAATGCCCTGGGGAGGTGGAGGTCCCCTGGGCTGTAGGTGGGGTTTGCACGCCCCGCAGTTTTTCTTGTAAAGCCCTGGGAAGTGGCTGTCCCTAGGGCTGGGGGGTCCGAGAGGTCACTTCATTTAACAATTAAGACCCTGAGAGGTGGTGGTCCCTGAGGTTTGATTAAAACCTATGAGGTGGGGCCCATGTGCCCCCTTCCTTTATTTTTCATATGCCCCTGGGATTTGGCGCTTCCTTTGGGCGCCCAGATATCTATATTATTTAAACTTAAATATCTATGAAATTATTGAATGAATTTACACCAAATCACAAAAAGTATTCTTTCTGGACCAACATCTAGCTGTCTCCCAAATATGGTGTAATTCCATTTAGCGGTTAGAACTGTAGTTGTGTTAAAAAAATTAAATATCCCCATTGACATAACATAGGGAAAACGTGTTTTGGGACGCCCCATTTTTCTCAGTTTCTGCTTGACAGATGACCCCGAAATACAGCAGCTAAACCAAAAAGAGGAAGTTTAAAAAAAAAAATTGTGAAGATTCGTCAAGCAGCACCAAAGTTATTGGTAAAAGAAGAAACAATTTTTCATAGGAAGCTTTAGTCCTAACTATAACTACCTACTGGCTATCACCAGTAGGTAACGTGTGTGTGTGTTAATAAGTTGCCACCTGCACTGTGAAAACAAGGAGGGGTTTCTTTGCAGCCGCTCCATTTTTCTCAGGAATGCGCTGCCCCCATGGCAGTGCGAGTTCACGGCTGCCTTGGGGGCAGCGCATTCACCATAATATGGCGCATTTTCATTGTTTGCAATGGGCACACATTTTAAAACAATAAAAATACCCAATTTATATAATATGGTCTCTTGTGTTCTTTTTAAGAAGACCTTGGTGAACCGCAGTGCTTCATTTTTGACAGGGCTTTCCGGTACTCTGCACCGGCACTTATTTTACAGGGCCGGGTCTATTAAATTTCATGACACTGGTTGTGATTGCCAATGCTTGTTGGCTGCTAAGGTGTATATTTTTATGGTCCCTTTTCTATCTGTGCATCCCACTGTATTGTCTCCGCCTCGGAACGGAAGCGGAAGCTGAGTGGTAACTTGCAGTTCAAATGAGAGGGAAAATGAAGTTCTGCTGCTCAGACACTGTGCATATTGGGGCCGAGCTGGTGGGGGAGTGAAGAAAGCATTGCTCCGTTTCATCAGCATTTTCTGGATGCAGGGGCTTAACATAAGGCTCCGCAGCCACGCAGTGTGGGGTGGGGGGGAGGGGACAGGACACCTAGAGGGGGCCTTCCCAGCCTGGAATATGTATTACAAAGTTGTTATAAAAAACATTACTCAGCGCTGGCAACACCATTTCGGGAATAGAAATGTATCTATTTCGAGAGGCAGGAGGCCCGGACTTTGCCTTCCAAGAGTGGCAGTGGCCTCCCTAGGTTCAGTGGATGAACTGATGAGCCCCCGGGCCCTACCTCCTTGAAGCAACAACTTAGTTTCACGCACAGCCATCACTCCAAACTGAAGAGCTGGGCTTTGCTGTAAAAGCATATGGTCTGACCTGCAGACACTCTTTCTATCTGCACAGCACTCAGAGGTGCTGCAAGAGCATGTGCCCCACATTCCTGCTTGAAATCAGGTATATCAAAGTAGCGACAACTCTGTCCTGCTGGCCTAATTTTTATTTCATGTTTCTTGACTCTGCAGATTGTTAAAACAAGTACTGATGATCTTTACTTTTATCTGGGAAGGTTGGCAACCCTAAGCAAAGGTCTGGGCAGTATTCTTAGGAAAAACATCATATGAAAAGATCTCTACTAATTCTAACATGGGATTTCTGTCTTTGAATACTTTAATTATCAGTCGGGTCAGTAGGGCAACTGCAGAGCATGTTTCTACATCTGGAGAAGTAGATGTTCAGGACACACTATTGTTTCCACTTTTGGTGGATGGAATTTGTTTTCTTTATCACTATACTGACATTGAAATCAACAATGAAAGCTTGACATAGCACCTCAAAGATGAAGCTGTATGCCTTGTGAGCTGAAATTTACGCATGAATCACAGCGGCAAGCACCTTAACCTGCTAAGCTCTGATACTTGGATGATGGAGCGTGACATTATCTTTCACACCACACAGCAGCAGGCATTTTTTTTAAAAAATAATTTTTATTGCAGATTCAGAAAACTTACAGTTGTATACATCGATGCGCCCGCCCCTCCCAAATTCCACATACAAATCTTCAATCAGTTCTCTACACAGCCATTATGCCCACATCCCGGAGGCTGGGCGGCGTCATTTAGCTAGTGGTCTGACCCGATAGTGGCTTAGGGAGGCCAGGGTTTGCACTCAGTCAGAAGATTCTATATCCGCTTTTATCTCTAACTTCCCTTTCCCCAATCCCCTACGGTTGAATGGTCCATGCCTGAGGCCAAATAGATGGGCCTAGCGTATGCTAATACTATTGTCCTAATGTCCGGTCATCAGCCAACCTGTCCTTCGGTGCATTCACTCTTGGTGGTACGCCCCGTAGGCGCTCATTTTATCTCTTACATCCTGAACACACTATGCAGAGCATCAGCTTACTCCATCCTACTACAGTACCACCCCTCTACAACCACATGGGATCCCCTACCCTTCCCTCCCACACCCCAACAACCTCAACTGGTGTGAACCTGGCTCGTATTGAATATCTACTAAGGGGAAGAGACCACTGTGACCTCAGTCGCTATCTTGTGTATCTTTAGGAACTTCCTTTCACAAGCCTTCGCGTTTAGCCCTCTTCAGTCTCTAAACTGTTTTTAAACGTTTGCGTTAAGTCTTCCCATGCCCTTGCCATTCCTAAACTCTTCTCATTAGCCGCGACACTCAGCAGCAGGCATGTTAACATTCCAGGGCTTTTTTATGATGTAAACCTGAGATACTGCTGCTGTTTGAAAACGGAGCCTGCTATACTTTGTGTGTAACTCTCTCTTCTGTCTAAAGAAATCTCTTGTGAGATCAGTGGAATCTATGAGACAGCTCTGCTCTCTAAAGCTAAAGTTGGAACATTCTGTAACTCTTTACGTGCAGCTCTTCTGAGAGGCCTGAGCCTGCAACTTGTGTTGCCTGGGGACTATCTCTGCTGTCTAAAGACAAATTGTGAGTCAGTTGCATGGTGTGAGGCCTTTTCACAGGGGTGTGAAATTAGGTGGGATGCTAGTGAACTCTAGATTTGACAGGGGCCCCAGTAGGATACCTTGCAGGGGGCTCCCCTAAGGATTTGTTACGTCACCGTTTGAATGGCATGGGAAGGGGAAGAGGCACAAAGTGAGGCTGTGTGATTTTTTGCCACCTCCTTGCCCTTTGAGCTCTCAGCAAACACTGCATTTTGTTTCTAAGGTAAGAACCACCAATCTTTGATATGCAACGCTTGAATGTAGTGCTTTATGTGAGAGAGGTGGGTGCAGGACTCGGCCTCTTCTCTGTGAGCTTTAAGAATTGTACCTGTATTCATGGAGAGGTAGAAATAACCCCCTTTGGGGGGAGGGGGTCTTAATTAGAACATGTGGACATTGCTAAATTTCGAAGAGTAAAATACCGACCATTTGTTGCTGTTTTAAGAGCCTGCAAAAACCCAGACGTGATACTAAATAAAACTTTAGTGAAGAGGATGTAGCCTTGCGGCTAGAGCGGCGACCTGACAGCTGGGGAACCAGGTTCGAGTCTCAGCAACGACGCTCAACATCCTGTGATTCAGAGCAAATCATTTAATATCCCCGTGCCTAACAAAAATGGATGTGTCCCTGTGTAACGAAACTGGTGCTTATGTAAATCGCTCTGCTACCCGATATCTTCGGGTCTAGTGCATGCTATATAAAACTCTAAAAAAAAAAAATTTAACGGTACACTAAGTTGTATTTATTCATTTGTAACCCTTATCTTTTATTACTTAATTATAACTCAGCGCTCAACTCTTAAAGTATGTACAGATAGGAGCTAAAAATACTGGATTTAGGCGATTCTGCTTATTTATGTACCGGCCAGAACATTAAAATAGCATTGGTGCCATTAGAAACCGATCCGGTGGAGGTTTGAGGGGAGGGGGGTATATGCTCACATCTCAACAACAGCAGGGCAGACTCCAATGAATTTTGTGCTTTACTAGTTCAAAAGTGTATGTGGAAGCCTCTCTGAATGGAGTTGAGTGTCTGACTTAATTTTGAAATAGATGGCAGTGAGATGTTGTGACTTATAGCCTGATATGTAAAACAACTATTTGTTTGAAGCATGAGAGCCTGATTCTCCATCAAAGCATAATCCTGATGGTATAACTGACACTTAATTATCTTTTATCAAGAATACCTATTGTGATGCCACAAAACATATTTTGATATCATAAAATCGTAATACAGTTAAAAAATCGCTATTGTGTGTCTTGGACAGCACACCTATGCACTGATGAGACAGGCCTAAGAATGATACAGCCCTGTCACCCCATTACTTTACAACAATAATTACTGTATATTTAATAAAGCAGAGGTGTACTTTTTGCTTGTTCTCCCTCAGTATCTGCTTTTCTTCCTCCCCTACACATCTCAATCCTTCCCTTGTCTCCATTCTCCCTTCATTTTCTGCTCTATGTCCGTATTTCGTCTTAATTGCCGCCTCCCCAAACTAACTGCTTTTCTTTTTCGATCTTTCCCTTCCACTCTCCTTTCATGTGCTCCCAGCTGCCTGGTCTTCTTTTCTTCCCATTCTCCTCTTTCCACTTTTAATTCTCATCATGTTCCACTCTAATCTTGCACTCCAAATCTCTGCTTTCCCCACTTCTCTTCACATTCCTTGTCTATCATATTTATCTTTGCATTCAGACCTCTCCTACTTCCTCACTGTACCTTTTATGTTTTTCCTTCTTCCACGTGTCTTTATATCCACTCCAGGAATCCATGTTTGAGCTCTGGAGCATAAACTTAAATCTTGGTGTGGCCATTCATCTTTCTGAGGTCGATAAAATTAGTGCTATTGAGTTGGATTACAACATTTTTAACTTGGTGTCAAGATCCTCTCTGGTAAATATGTGCTCTTTAGGACACAGAAATGCATTTTAATCTTTTGTTTTTCAAATTCTCTGCAATATAACACTGTCATTATTTGCTCTGTCCCTCCTTGACCCAGTATCTCCATGTCTCCTTTCTTCTTTCCATTTGTTTTCTTCCAGCCACATTCATTCTCCATTCTCCCTCGGTGCATTATTTCCTTCCTTCTTCCTTCATTCAATTTTTGCTTTCTTTTTTTCCTGCTCCTTCTTCATCCCTTCTTTAATTTCTTCCTTTCTTATTTGTAACCCTTCCTTTTGCTTTTCTTCCTCCATTCGTCTTTCTATTCATTCATCACACATCGTTCACTTCCTTTCTCCCTCTAGCCCATCATTTCTTCCTTTAACATTCTTTTCTTATTTCCTCCTTTCTTCATCAATCACTTAATTAGTTCCTCACTCCAGTACTCCCCTTCTTGACTGAATTTGTTGCTGCCCTCTTTAACGTATTCCTTCCTTCATTTTAAACAGCACAGTACAAGCACATTTTCTTTAGTTTGCAAAGCTGCCTCAAGTCTTCAAATGACCTTTCCAAAAGCTGCATATTGAGATATATGTAAATGTTTTTGTACTTGTATAGCGCACAGCTACCCGCAGTGGGTTTCCCGGCGCTTGTACGAATACCGCAAGGGAACCCTTCCTGGCTTTCCCTGTGAAGTGTCCACTCCTGGGCACCCCCATGGTGCAGACCAGGCATCCCTCGCGTTGTGGGGGCCGTTGTGGAGACTAAGCAAGCTATTGCCCAGAGTTGCAGCGTGGGACCCATGATCAGAATAGGCACTGAGGCGAGAATATCCGGTCAGGGGAATTAATGAGCCCGAGACCCGCCGGGGCAGGAATCGAACCCTGGTCCCTGGCCAGAGCTCTGCATCAAGGTCTGCCTGCTCTAACCATTGAGCCACACTTCTCCACATATACACACATTCTCCAATTTGAATTAACTTTTGAGTTGCTGTCATAGGCTTTCCATATGTTATATTATGAAATGTTATATTGATTTGTATAGTGCACTAATCACCCAAAGCGGTATCCAGGTGCTTGGATAGGTGTGTAAGTGGGAGGTCCCGAGGTGCTTATTTGAAGAGCCAGGTCTTCAGCTTCATGCAGAACTCAAGATGTGAGGAGGTGGCTCTGATGTGTTGAGGTTTGTGAATGTGGCTGGAGCCATTAAAGCAAATGGGTGGAGCCTGGGAACAGAAGATGTGGATTCCTAAAAAATGTGAGCACCTGCACTTAAAATTTTGCAAATTACGCACTGGTGAACCTTACAATATTCTGTGTCCGTTAGAGATCTACAGCATTCTTTCTTTGTCATACCATAGGTTTAAGAAGGATGTATTGTAGACTTAACATTCCTCTCACTGTCTCTTGCTAGTTATGGATCAATAGAGCAGCAGATAACAGTTCAACTGAGGTGAACAATAATTTCCACTTGGTCACAAAGTATTTGCATCCTAGTCTTGATTACTCCAGGTTCCAGTTTCCCGTACATGGACTCTATGTTTGGGCACTTGTCTCTTATCTTATCAGGCAGTGTGTTCACTGAGAATGGCCATTTGTTTACCAGTGAAATGGTAGAAACCATATTGGCTGTTTCTTCTTTTTTGACTGGTACAAATATAACCCAACTGCTTAGCCTCACGGATGAATGGGAAGCCTTGTCTTCCCTGAAAATAATCAACTTTTGATAGTCCTTCACTGGGCTATGGTGACTAAATATCTGAGAAGGAAATCGGCACCATGTGGACTGATAGTTGTCAATTAACTACACATTTGTTATAATTCAGGAAGGACAGGTCAATAAAGTAGGGAAGTGTACCAGGAATTAGCTAATCTTGATAATAAGCACCGTGAAACAAACATCTGTTGCTGTGCAAGGTGAAATTTTACCTAAAGCAAATAGCATAAAAAAACATATAGGTGAAATTATATTATGGCAAAGTGGGTGAACCACAATATATCAGAAGTTGGCCAACCCTGCCAAACTTGTGGTTCCCCAGCCCATTCGGAGATGGGGCAACCACAACATTTCTACCGGTGAAGGGACAGCTGGCTTCACTGGTAGAAACCTTTCAAATAGGGGTAAAACCTTCACAGGTCTGCCTGGTCATAGGGACAGTCATTCTGTGCTCTTTAGGGCTGGGTGACCCTTAATAGATTTCCTTGCCTGGGACTGCCATGCCTCGCAGAAACATTAAACAATGACCACAATGCTCTTTGCACATCAGGGTCATTAACATTTGTTTTTCAAAAACAAACTCCAGCTTCGTCGATTTGGCATTAAAAAAGCAAAACTATGCCACAAAATCAGTACTGAAAAAGAAAGGTCAGAAGTAGAAACAAGCTCCCACTAACTAGACCTTCGCTTGAAATGTAATGAATTTGTTTGGGAAAAAGGCATAAGTATTTTAGTGGGACAACATCAACAGGAACAATTCTGCTCAGGAAATTATCCATCGATCAGAACTTTGGATGGAAAGCTCACCATATTTAATGAGGAGCTGAGCAAGAGGATTTCAACAGAACTCGAAGTAGACTTAGTGGTTAACCTCCTTAAAACCCCACTGACAGACATTTAGAGAAGAGTACTCAGTTAGGTTTTTTACCTCCCCCCACAGTCACTTAGTACAGTACTACACCAGTTCATTAGGATAATATGATTACACATTTTCTTTGACATACAATAACAATAGTCATCCCCATCCATCAGGGAGACTGAATGAAAGAAACAATCTAACTTCAGTTTAACTGCCAACTCCACCTCCCCAAACTTTTAGGAAATCTGTGCCAACACATCTGGAAGGTTTTTAATGTGTCCAGAAGAGACGACTCGATAACCTGCATAAGAATAGAAGTTCTGTGAACACTAACCAATAGAGATACTCCAATTATCAAATAAGTAGAAAGAGGAGGCACATGACAAAACTACATACCTTTATGAATGCCTGTGACTACTATCATGTGAAAAGTGTGTAAGAAAGCCTACTCTAGATCCTTCTTAGGCTATAAAAATACAGGTAGCATCTCAAACTGGGGAACGAAAGACAGGTGGATTTCCAATCAGGAAAATAGTTTTGGATTGCTGACAAACCCAACACTCGCTATATTTATATGTAGCCAAAATTCCAGCGGAACAAACCTCCAGAGAGATCCATTTTTGTTGGGTATATCTTACATTTTTTAGCTCCAAACACAATTATCGTGATTATGTTTTACATCCTGAGGAAGAGATGATGCTGGCATGCTTAAAAGGAACCAATGATGTACTCTTTAGATTGATGTTGAGGCTCCGTACACCAACATCCCCCTAAAAGGTCACCTTACAAGCTATAGGAGAATATAAAATATACTGACGGTCCTACCTGGAACTCATCAGTTTTGTTATTTATTGCACAGAATTACTCTTTAGAAATAACTTTTTCAAATTTTCTGAAGATTTCTAGCATTAAGTGGGAGGCCCCTCGATGGGCAGTTCCTTTGTACAAAGCCTGGTGAATCTGCATCTGCACATGTTTGAGTAACAAGTGATGTTTTTCAAGACCACTTCCTTTAAGGATCACTCAAAGGTTTTCTTACATTGACGACATTTACATCATCTGGTCTGGAACTGAACAGAGGGCAGTTTCCTTTTTTGGATTTGCCAAACAAGGAGGATGCCCATTTGCATTTCACACTTGGATAGGCAAAAACAAATTGGCCTTTCTTGACTGACTGTTAATCGCTAACCATTGGAGACTACACAGTGAAGTTTAGACTAAGCCAACTGACAATAATTCACTGCTCAGATTGGAAAATCATCACCTGAGAGTGCTCTGAGAAAACCTACTAGTATTTCAATTTGTATGCATCAGCCTTAATTACTCAGGCATCACTGCTTTTCAATTTCAAAAAGAGATAATAATGAAGACACTTCCAGCAAGACACTGTCCAAATAAATTATTATGGTAGCAAAGGAAAGGGCACAGAATAATGACTGAGATTCCCTTCTTGAGGCACACCTAATGCCATACAACAATAGGCTCGTATGTGTTAGCACACAATGGGGTATATAATGCATACTTGCGCCCAAACAACAATAATGAACCTAAATCAAAATACACTGTGGGATCTTCAACAGGATAGAGCATGGAATGCATGTAAACCAAGGACCCTTAGATTTTGCCATTTTGTGGCTGCAATGTTTTCCGTATAGATATGGATTTACTGCATTTGCAACATAATCCATCATCTACTGCATAATCTGCAGATTTCAGCACAAAAAATTGGTTCCAGCTCAAACAGATCAACATTTTCTAACAGTGAGGCAACATGTGCTGCGGTGCAGCAATGGCCTTTCACAAAGGTTGACTGGTCAACTTTCTGTTGCTTATTTCTGTATTTGGTTGTTTAAGTGGTATTAACGAGGTGAAACCTTTAACCAGAAAGTGGACCTTATGTAAAAAAAGCCAAAATAATGAGGTAATACCAACACACATGTCCTGCATTATGCTTTATAGTGTGCGTCTTCTTGCTACATAAACTAGTCAACACTGACACAGAACTTGGCCCTGCTTAATAATTCCACTGGCTCTGATGTACATACACTGAGTCATGCAAGAGAAATATTCTAGATTTAAACACTCCCTGGAAACAAAGGATAAACAAGATGTGCAATAGCAACAAAGTAATTTATATACTTGCATGTCTCAGCTGTATGTAAATGACCATGAGGAAAGTTAAAGTTTGTATCTTGAAACAAAAGAGCAGCATCCTCTGTGCTAACTAAATAACTAAGGGCCATATGTCTTAAGGCCCTGTTTTGCGAATTCCTAATTGTGAATCTTTGCGATTCGTAATTAGGAAATCGCAAAATGGAATGCATGAGAGTATATTTAACACTTTTAGCGATTCCTATGGGATGTCAAATGACCGACCTTATGAATATTAATGAGGTAGGTTGCAATTTGCAACCCCCTAGGAATCGCAAAAATCGCAAGGATGGTGGCCTGCTGGGCTCAGCGGGCCACAATGTCTGTGATTGCATTTAAAAATAAAGAAAAGATTTATTTTTATTTTTTAAGAGAAGGCAGTGGGCCATGGGACCACTGCCTGCTCCTAAAAAATTATTTTACTAACATACACAAAGAGGCAGGGGTCCCTACGGGACCCCTTCCCATTTGCGAATGGGTACCACCTACTTGAAGTAGGTGGTAAAATGTGAATGTTTTGCAACCTCATTCACAGTCACAAAACATTCATGCATACCGTTAGGACTCGCTATTTGAAGAGATGCCCAAAACATGGCCCTTCCAAATAGCGAATCACAAACCTATTTTGTGATTCGGTAACAGGTTACTGAATCGCAAACTTGCGTTTGCTGCATCAGAAATACATTTTTTGCAATTGCAAACGGGTCGATTTAGCGATTCCGCCCGTTTACGAGGAGCATACTGCTTGATGTATTTGGCCCTAAACTTTTAACACATTTTCGTAGAGATGTTGACTCAGAGAATGTTCTTAAATTAACAGTATTTGTAAATGTGAAATGAAGGAGAGATAAGTGATCAAGAACTCACACGTTGTATACTAAAGATCAGGGATCAGCATTTAAACTATCCATGCACCTGACAGGTTTGAATGATGATGGTGAGTGGGGATAGATCCCATTAGTGCATTCCCACTACCTGTAACCTCATCCTTTATTGTTTGGAAGTTTTTAGTTCATTGATGCTCAAAGATGCCTCTGCCCAGAGGCCCTGTTTGTTCCTTATAAGCTTTTAGCTACTTTTCATACACTTCAAATAGTGTATTCTATTAGTATTCACCCTCCTAGCAGCACCATTAAAAAAATACAATACAGTTCCCCCATGAAGAGACAATGTAGCATATTAGCAAGAACCTCGTTAAAATTATCGCTGTTTTAGTGGCAGGAAACTGCCGTTAAAACGGCGATAATGGGCTTGCTAATATGCTTTATAGAATTCCAATAGAAGCCCAGGTTAGATGTCCTGCACATCTAACCTGGGCTTCTATTGGAATTCTCTAACGCAGATTAGCAAGCCCATTATCGCCTTTTTAGAGGCAAAACGGCTATCATTTTAACGAGGTTCTTGCTAATATGCCCCAATATCTTTTAATAGACTTGTGTCACTGTCACTAAACTCTCCTTAACATGGGGCATGGCTTTTTATGAATTTGCGCTCAAAATGAGATGTTGACAGAGTACATTTCTAATTGTCAGCATAAATAGTATCCTCAAATGCACATTGTAAGGAATTGGATTATTAGTTGTGAAGGATGTGAGTCCTGCACAAGTCATAGGTCTACAATTGTCACCTTATGGGAAACCAAGTGCCCCATTTTAGCACTTGACTATCTCATGGTATTGAAGCAGAGCAGTCCAAGGCCTACTCAGGGGAAGCTGTATGGATTAGTAATCTCCATTCACTGGCACACAACTGGAACACTTGAAAAATAATTTTCCAGTCAGTGCTTTTTTCTTTGAAAAAGGGAAAGTACATTTATTAGACACACATTACTAAATGATATGCATTAAAGTACAAATATATACAGCAGATAGATAATATGAACTTTAGTGACACCCATGGATCAAATTGACCCCTAATGGATCATGAACCCCATAACCAAAATACCCTCCACCTATACCAGATGTAACATCTCAATATCAGGAGGTATCCTTATACATAAAGAAAACATATTGGCTTTGTCAAGCGGTCACTACATTAAAACATAAGGCAGGCCATTTGGCTTTGTCTTTCAAAACAATCATCACATGTTAGAAATAACCTTTATAGCTAACAGAATCAATAATGATGTTTAGATGCATTCATTATTAAAAATAACCACTGCAGTGTTCACCTGTAATCATTGTCAATGAAGTATTCTAAACTAAGCATTTGGAAAAACATTCACAAAAATGCTTTATAGTCTTTCCTTAACTTTCTTTAAGTCACATAATGCACCCATATGATCAACCACAAGGGATCTCCATAATCCATAGCCTTAGACCACAAGATCCTATTCTAGAGTGCTTTAAAAGTTATGAAAACCTCTCCTGGGGTCACGCCTGTAAGGCTTCAAGAGAGTGACGTTTTGTTCACATAGAATATTCCTGGGCTGCATCCTGTACCTGCATAATGGTGGTGCCCCTGCCCATTTAGGGGCACCGCAGAAGGAAGAACACTATGCAAAATAGCCCACATAGGGCATTATGGGGCAGTTTTTAGCAGAGAAAAGCAACTACTTTATGAGCAGCTGCTTCACTTGGCAAAGTTGAATGAGGCCTCGCACTGCGGACATTTTTTATCTTGTAGGGGTGTCCCGGTTCCACTCTACACTTAGGGGGGCTGCAGGGGAGCCCCAAGGCCCTCACAGCTCAAGACAGCCCCTCGGGAATGCACTTCATGTGGGGCTTGCAGGAAACTTCCCAGTCTCTGACTTGTTCCCACTCACAGCTGATGCAGTGTAGTACCCTCCCTGCGCTCTGGGCAGAAAGAGGAGTGGATAGCGTGACGCACCCCTCCCAAACACAGGGACGGGGTCAGACAATGGGACAAGTTCTAGAAGGGCTGTTTTTCTTGTGTTCTCTGATCTGATGGATGGGGTCCTCTCAACAGTCTTGTGTAGGGCCCTGGGGAGTAGGGTCCTCTGGGACAAAGTCTGGCTTGTGTTACAGGGGGCACACACACGCACACATCTCTCCTCCATCAATTGGTACAATTAACATTGCACTGGCTCTGGGTCCCTAGCACACCCCTTGGGCTTTAGAGAGGAATATGGTGGAGCCTCGTGCTCCATTTCTTTCCCTAGGGGACAATGGCCATAACTCATACCCTATTTGCAATCTTTGGCTTGTTTTGATCCTGGTGATGAGTTCACTTTTCTGGGAGCTTGGTTTTCAGGTTTCCAGCCATCTCCTCTGCCTGGCCCTGGCTGTCCTAGGCACTTAAGATGGCAGTGGAGTCCAGTCTTTCCCCAATTGATCCTCAGGGGCATAAGCAGGACAGCACCATTGCCCCTGCACAACCCCATCTAGTCCTGGGGTCAGCTGGGGACCAAGCCCTTAGTCCATCCTTTAAGGACATCTGATGGCCTCTCATTCAGCTGTCTATTACTCCACTGTTTTTGCATTCCAGAGCCAGTGCCTTGTTCTCTGCCTCTCCCTTGTGCAAGTGTGTATGGAAAGTTCTAGATGACAGGCACCCTTGCTAATCCTAGAATGCTGCATCATCCCTCCACCCCTGTCCCAAACTCCTGACACAGTATTCAGTGACAATCAAACTTAGCGCTGTCAAGTTTTCCCTATGAAGAGCTCCTCTGAGGGTCTCACCTCCACCACTAGCTGACATAATTCCAGATTCTTTCCCTCCAGTACTTCAAAATGGAGCCACTCCTGTGCAGGTTTTAGATATCTGAGCTTCCTCCTTTTATCAGTGGGCCTAAGTTGACCGAGCACTAGTTCAGTGTAATAGCTAATTATCAGATGAATATTCCCCACACACCCTTTTCATCTCCCATGAACTGGGTTATTTCTCATAATTGCTACACTTGTGTGGGCAGGACTTTGTTACTTCTGCTGTGGAGCAGAGTAATTAATTTGGTCCAGCAGGTGGACCACAGGCCTAAAATCTGATTACGAGCTGAGACAGGGAAATATGACAATTCTTGATGTCTCATAAGATGTATATGTGGGTTGTTGAATCTTGAAAAAGCAAGCTCAAAGTGCATGTTTTACCCCGGTTTGACATGTTGCTGGACAGTGTTGGCCAAACTAGAGGAAAACTGTACTTAAGGCAGATTTCACCTTTATGTATAACACGGTGAAAGCAGTACAGATTTTCCAGTAAATCCGACGGCTCTATCTATAAATACCCACTAATATTATAACAACAACCCCAGGTCAGCACCTATGTTTACAGGGTCCTTTTGTGCCAAAGTACCTGTGCGCAGTTACCACGCTGCACATGACCGTAGTCTCAAATATGCAGCCCACACACATGTTAACACATGTGTTTACGTGTAACCAGCCCAGTGACCTAGCTATACTGAAACAGCCTTATCCAGCCTCGGTCGGTAGTGGGAGTACCTGCCGGGCGGTGACGTGGGGAGGGGCAGGGTGGGGGGTAGTAATCTATGGATTACGGAGGTTTACATGTAAGTAAACATATAAATAAATAAAACAAATTACTACCCCCCACCCTGCCCCTCCCCCTCCCCACGTCACCGCCCCGCAGGTACTCCCACTACTACCGACCATGGCTGGCCTTATCTTGAAAGGTGGAACGTGGCAGTTAATCCACTCAGTTGAATTATTCAAAAATTCTAAGGAATCTTCTGCTAGGTGTTTGGCTTTGTTGGGAAAGAGTAGTCTCTCCAGCATATGTGGCACATTAGGGAGCCTACCAAAGAACATTAACATTATATAGGTAATTTCTCAATAACTGCTAGTTCCTCCCCGCCCACTCTGCAATGGAATCTCATCTTTTTGAGTTCCTTGGTGAGCATCCCCATTGTAGGAGGTAGTGTGTCTTTGGATTATGAAATAAATAATAAGTCATGCAGGCTAGTTTCTTAGGTTGCCTCATTTAACATATTTAAGGCCTAATAACAAAGGTAAACTTACATGTGAGTAAATCTACATGTGTAAGTTTAGTCTCACACTTTTAAGTAACTTTACTACTCTGGAATATTCACCATTTCTAAGTGTACAGTTACTCAAAAGTATAGGCCCACATATCCCCACCTCCTGAAATACAGACTCCACCGTAAACCATCCGATACAACCATAAAGTTAGAACTAGTAGTGACTTTGGGACCTGATTTAATGTTCTGCACTCTTTATGGAGACCTTCGCTCTCAGAGCAGAGTTCTTTGTATGGTAAACTATAGAATTGTTTTTTAAACTGTAGAAAAAGTTTCAAAAATGTAAAGGTAAATGTTAACATCAATTAATTTTATATATATATTTTAGTTGTAGAATAATATATTAAAATGTTACAGCAGCGTTACTAACTTCATTTTGTTAAATGTCATATATTATATAGATTACTTTTAAAACAAAATTATTTTTCTGAAATGTAATTAAAAAAATACAACTTAAAGTAAAAAAGTTTTATTATGTATTTAACATTATTAGAAGTGGTGTATTAATGAACAGTATTTAAAAAAAAATATTAATATTACATTATAAAAGAAATGATTAATGATGCTTTTATTTTTAAACATTAAATAAAATGTAATTAAAGTTTTAAACAGTTTAAATAATGTAATTTATTTTAACATTTGTTTGTATATGCTTTTATATTAAGCCCCTTTCTCTAATATTTTCCAGAGTAGGGTTTTGCAGATGAGCTGGAGTACAAGTCTTATTGTTTTTTTTTTTTTTGTGGCTGTAGTAACTGTGGATGGACAGTTTGTGAATAGGAAGGGGCCTATTCATTTGTGGATGGGTGCATGTTCCTTCCTAAACCCCTCTCAAAAACCTACCTTACTACTCCCTTAACCCCTCCCCTTCAGTACTAAGCATTTACTATTTTCCAACCCCTCCGCTATCTTCCGCCCACATTTACTACTAAAATATATACTTCAATGTTAAGAAAACTCTACAGTCAGAGTGGAGTTTGCCACACATAAAAGATAGGTGAGGCAGAGGCATAGCATTTTGTAGTAGGTGAATAGTAGTATTGTAGTACTACTACAGGATACTACAAAATGCAGTTTGTGACTAGACCTCAACATGCCCACTTTGTAGGTGAGCCATTTGATAGGCCTTCTCAAATAGAAGCTTTATTTAAATATGCCAACCGTCATGGCTGATGTTTGCTTAAATTGTGACAATGTAATGCATTTGAAAAGGGGCTCTTATGAAAGTTTTATGAATTAAAAATATAGAAACCACTTGCATTGCTATTCACTTGCAATGCCACTTCCTGTTCTCAAAACTCTTGAGCCACTTGACCTGAAGTGTAGTGTAAGTTTATGATTTTTTGGTATTCACCAACAAAATGTTACGAGTAGTATCTTTATTTCAGGCCTAGCTTTTTATGTGCAGAGTCCCCGCCATGAGTGTGAACACTCCACAGTCCTAAAGATAATACTTGTAAAATGTGTACATAAATCATAAAGTCGCACAATAGTTTAAGTTTACCTTTGTGAATCAGGCCCACTAAGCTTGTCTAAATATGAAATGTATTTATTAGTTTGTTTTAGAATATTTGAATAACCATTTTAAAATTTTAAAATAAATGTAACTTTTTAAATACGTTTTTTTTAAATAACTCAATACATAATTTTTTATTATTTTTAATACAGCAAAAAATATAAATGTTATACTTAGGTGGGCTTTTTTTAAATTGATATAAAATAGTTAATATTTAACATAAGCACACTTTAACTTTTTTAAAACCTTATTAAACTATAAAACTGTTCCCTATACTTTTCCATAGGGAGATCTCCACACAGATTGCGAAGATCTCAGCCAAGTATGAGGAATGTGAATACAGTCACTCCTACTGGTAACTTTATGGCAACATATGACGTTTTACTGACTGCACCACCTCTTTCAGGGGGTCTGGGGACATGTAAGTCTACAGATTTGAGTAGCTTTACACTTGAAAATAGTTAATAGACTTAGCGGCCGATTCCGATCTGGGTTGGAAATCACTCTGACCGAGCCGGATCCGGAGTGTTTTCCAACCTATCCGAACTCCTGCAGTCCGACCGAGCGAGTACGATGCGGCCATATGCTGTCGGGCTCGGTTCGGTCAGACTCCCATAGAAGTCAATGGGAGCCGGTCGTACGGCGCGTACATAGGCTCCCATTGACTGAATGTGTACGTTGCGGACAAGTGCGCCCCCTACAGTGGGTACGCACCGGTGCCATCCGCACCGTACATGCCTGTGTTGGGGAGACCCATGGGTCTCTCCCTGTGTCCGAGTCGTAAGGCTGCGGGTAACAGGGGGTCCGATGTGGACCTCCAAAGTCCATCTCCGGGAGCTATTGTGAGCCGGAAGCTCCGACTCGATCAGGCTGTCCGAATCGAGCATCACACTAGCTCGGTCGTGAAGCGTCTCCATTGCGCGCTACGGTTAGCTTACGGCCGAGTCGTACGAAGCGGTTCGGACCCGGAAACAATTCGGGCAGAGATTTTGCGCTTGTTCGCATCGTACTTCGACGTCAGGACCCGTGTACGAACCGGATGGAAATTCAGCCTCCAAAACGGGTCCGCTAATGCTGAACCCGATTCGGTGCCCTTCCGACCGAGATCGTAATCGGCCCCTTAGTAGTAAAGTTACTCAAAAGTGTACAAGTAATTTTACGCATGTATATTTACTCACTGGTAAATTTACCTTTGCGAATAGCCCCCTTAACTTTTATTCAGTGTTTAATATGTACAATACAAAAATTGTAAATATATATGTGTAGGAGCCTAAAGTTTTTCTTAGAAGCCAAATTCCAGTATTATGTATGTTAGGTTTGCCAAATACCAAATTTTTATTTTATCTCACTCCTCGTTTTCTACTATCCCACACTTCCGGATCGTTTATCTCACTCTTGTGGGTTGATATTCATCCCTACTGTTTCAATTTGTCCCTCTTTTCTTATATTTCTTTACTCCTTCTTTCTCCCTTTTTCACCTTTTTTGTTGCTTTTTCTGGATCAATGTCTGATCCACAAAAATGAGTGCCAGAGCCCATCACCCGAAACCACCAGTCCAAATAAGCATTGCTTTTATTCTACTGGGGGCAGATGTACCTCACTATTCTTTGTAGTTAAAGCTATGCATATGTTGCACTGATGAGACTTAGGGCGTGGAGACATTGCTTGATGGCTTAACAAAAGAAATATACGTCCCTGAGTATAGCTTCTTGTCTGTCATGGCCATATTACAGCACCAGATCACAGCTGTCAAATTTACGTCAGGAATGTTCTTAAAAGCAATGGTTATTTTTACAATAAAGTCATAAAAACACAAGTAATGCCTAAAAACACATATTTTAATTGTATATCGAATAAATGACAATAATGTAAAATGATAATAATGAGAATGAATATGATTAGGCCATAGACATAAGATCAAGAAATACCAAATAATGTTGCAGAGTACACAGCCGTTCTACAAGCTTAGCGAAACAACACCTGATTCAACTTCCACCACCCTACTGCTGTCTAACAAATACTGCTGCTATTACAAACTGACTAATATCATAGTGCTTCAATAAGTATTCATCAGCAGCAAGATAGCAAAGGTTGGCCCATAGATATTAACAGGTGTAGCTTTCCATGCGTATTCCTGGAAAGATTACATGACATTTCCAGCAAGACCCTATTCCGGCTACCAGTGGCTTAACACAAAATGAAGTGACGCTCCTCCCTGCAGGTTGTGATGAGGGGCCCGAGTCTGCTATATCTTAGAGATATTCCTTGGCCTTTGTTTGAATAGTGGGTTGGGGTCCTCCTTGCACCACAGGGACCTGGTTACTCCTCCATTAGGGCAGAGGAGCATCGCCCCACTACTGGAACCTGAAGATGCATGTAAAAGAAAATGATTATAAAGCAGTTAAAAACTAGTTAAATACTGCTTAATTATCATTTTATTTTACTCCAGAGCCACCGCCTAGTCTTGAGGGAGAGACCATCAGGAGTCGGAGGAGTGGTGTAGGTGTGGCCAGCCATCTTAGGATGGTTAAACCGGCATGCGCACTTGGATATCTCCAGGCTATTGATTGGTGATATCGCATGTTCAGGAGCACAGGCTCCCGGTCCCTGCTGGAGCCTGGAGCTAGCCCGCTCTGTCCAATCCCTGCGCTTCTCCCATGCTGGGTAATACCAGCATGAGAGTAGGATCAGTATTGGCACAGTGGTGCCTGTGTGAACATGGTCTGAAGAGGCGGCGTACATCAGGCTGCAGGTACGTTTTTATTTCTTTTATTCACCCCGTGCTGCCTCACCGATTTCCCCAGCTAGCAGCCGCCACTACCCTGCTGGCTACGCAGAGCTCTCCATAACAGAAGACCCCACACAAAGGCAATCATATCTTATGTACAAATGCATTTTTGTGGGGGGGGTTTCTCCATAGAGAAAAAAATGTCTCTGCAGAGAAATCCCTCACCCTACATACACTCCGGCAAATCTGGAGGTGATCTAAGTTAGGCCAGCCCTTGCCTAAAGTAAACTCCCTACCTTTTTCAGGATGGAATGGGAAAGGAGAGGAGTTTGTGAATGTGGACCAGAAGCTATGTTTGTGGGTGGTCACAAATTTCCAAGGCTTACTCCATTTTAGAATAGCCACATCCTACCATTCACGGGTGTAGAGAGCTCTGCACTCGTGCCTGGCACAGTTGTGGAAGCTCCCGCAAAGCAGTAGTGGGGTGGGGAGGAAAAAGAAAAAAAAATATCACTTACTTGCTATTCTTCTGTTCTCTCCATCTTCTTCCGGCTACTGTTGGAACAGTAAGAGGGAAGCACCCAGGCTCCTCTAAGCCAATCACAACGCTGCATCGCATCGGGAATGGTCTAAGTCAGTGGTTCGGCGATCAGATGGGGAGTGGGAACCTGGAAATGTTATCCTCCCAGGCTGTAAAGCAGCCTAGGTTGAGAACATGCAAAGTGCTCATAAATGCTTGACCAGCCCCAGAGGGCCGGCCAAACATTCATGCGCACTTAGGAGTGTGCCACCACTCCTCCCCCCTGCGCCGCCCAGCCTACCACCCTACAAAAGGGCCTCAGCATGGAAAATAAAATGATATTAACATCACGTTATGATCATTTTATTTTTCCTTTTTTGTCATACTGAAAGGCAGGGGGTCAATGCTCCTCCTCCTTAGCGGCTGAGCCGCCCCTGGCCTGACGTCTCCCCAGGCCCAGATGTATATGGATCTCTCTTTGCATACCTGCTGACCTTGCTACTGTGATTGGCGCTGGTGGACTGTGGAAGCGCTGGACTGCCCGTTTGAAGCGCTCTGCTAGGCCCTACTCTTCGCCGGACCCGCTTCGCGGGTCCCGCTTCACGGCTGCATATTGCTGACTTCTCATCTGGGCTGTAGGCGAATCAGGGCTGCGAGCGTGAGCACTGCTGGACTCAAACTCCCAAGAGTCCCAGCAGCCTCAATCACCTACTCCACCCGGTGACGCTCTCCCTGGAGGCCACGCCCCCTGCTGCTCTGTGAAAAGGCACCGGACTTGCCCAAACCAGCGGATTTCTCTCTTTGCATACCTGCTGACCTTGCTACTGTGATTGGCGCTGGTGGACTGTGGAAGCGCTGGACTGCCCGTTTGAAGCGCTCTGCTAGGCGCTACTCTTCGCCGGACCCGCTTCGCGGGTCCCGCTTCACGGCTGCATATTGCTGACTTCTCATCTGGGCTGTAGGCGAATCAGGGCTGCGAGCGTGAGCACTGCTGGACTCAAACTCCCAAGAGTCCCAGCAGCCTCAATCACCTACTCCACCCGGTGACGCTCTCCCTGGAGGCCACGCCCCCTGCTGCTCTGTGAAAAGGCACCGGACTTGCCCAAACCAGCGGATTTCTCTCTTTGCATACCTGCTGACCTTGCTACTGTGATTGGCGCTGGTGGACTGTGGAAGCGCTGAACTGCCCGTTTGAAGCGCTCTGCTAGGCGCTACTCTTCGCCGGACCCGCTTCGCGGGTCCCGCTTCACGGCTGCATATTGCTGACTTCTCATCTGGGCTGTAGGCGAATCAGGGCTGCGAGCGTGAGCACTGCTGGACTCAAACTCCCAAGAGTCCCAGCAGCCTCAATCACCTACTCCACCCGGTGACGCTCTCCCTGGAGGCCACGCCCCTATTCCCTTGTGACTTATTTATAGAGTGTAAGCACACCGCAGCGCGGTAGCGCGCGGGTAGCGCCCGGGAGAAGCCCGGGACAAGGGCGGGCCCTCTGAGGCCCTCAGAGGCACGAGAAGGCCAGGCTAGGCCACCTCTCGTACTCCCGGTAATTTACATACTTGTTATATATTTCATATGAAATGTTTTGGGTAGGAATGCATTGCCTACTCTGAGTTTATAGATATAGTCGGTTTCGAGCAGGCCGTGCATTCAATTGTTCTCATCATAATTTTCGCCCACGGCGTTTGTCTGTTTAACTGCGATAACACCTACCTGTGATGATGACAAAGAAACTAAGGTCTGGGAAAATAATAGTAGGGAGATCAGGCACTAAAACTAGATTGAATCCCCTTCGAAACAAACTTAGTCAAGCCTCTAGTATGAAAAGCACTTGCCAGCTCTTCAATCTCTGGGAGAGGGGTAAGAACAAAGCTACAGGGGTGGACAGTATAGCAAAGGACCCCAAGGACTGTGAAGCTATACATTTAGATTCTGTCCCCAATAACCCGCGAGAAAGATCTGAAATCAAAAAGATAACAGTGGATATGAGTCCAGGGACAACAACAAGGGAGACGCAATCGCCCCCCAAGTGTGAGTTTTCACCCCCCCTATTCTCAACTCTGAAAAACAACATCGACCTTATACCAGAGGTAGTTATAAAAACAAAAAAAGACATAGAGCAAGATAACTTAAATATTGTGACAATACCTCATGAGGACGGCACCCAGGCAGCTTCACCTACTAAAACGTCCTTCCATAATGGGTTGTCCCCAATGCTCTTAGATGAAGACCTATGTCAACGATATCTAGAGTCTGACCAGACAAAAGCCGAGAAACCCCAGAACACTCCGGTAATGTCGAATCATGCTGGCTTACATCTCTACAGTAGTACCCCATCTAAGTCCTCTCATTCACACTTCTCCTCAAGTCCAAATTTAAACTTGACTGGAATAAACACCTTTCAATGCAAGGGCCCCGATAAACCGCTCTCTGATTCCCTTCATATATTAGAACACTTACTAGCATCCATTTTACAACTCCTGGAAAAATTTGTAGGGGGATCAGATTGTGTGCTCGATACAGTGACGCAAATTCTAAAAGTCCTGCTGAGGTCTCAAAGGGAGAAGGATGTGGATGGGAAGGTACCCTCTTCTCCTTTTTTGGCCCCAGATAAGTTAGGGATAAAAGATCAATCTCCAGCAGGTAACAATACTACTAAAAAAGCACATGATGAGGAAAAAATAAGCGTTTCCCAGCCTCCCCCCTCCCTAAAAGGTTTGTCAGGTAACGATCCTGTAATAAAATCATTCGAGGAAATTCCGCTAAAAATTGGAAATGAGCTGTTCCCGATTTTTAAGAAACAGAAGGGGGATGGGGATATGGAGGAGGAAGCTATTCAGGGAGAAAACGAAAACAAAGGGAAAACTGAGATATTAAAAAAGAATGGAAAGAATAAGAGGAAACTGTTAAGAAGGATAGAAAAAAATAGGCGGAGGAAGATCCTCTTCAGAAAACATCTAAATTCTCCCTTACAGAATGTGACACACCAAGTACAGTTGGCAGTGGGAAAAAATAAAAATTTTGACAATCTGTCAACTAAAGAAAACATAGCCTTTCCATCTAAGGCAACGCCAGCCCCTGTATCCATCCACATATCCCCCTCACCTGCATTAGCTGACATATTCACCTTCGGTCAGCAAGGCAATAGCAACAGGGATACAATAGTGGTACATAAATCAACTTTTCTAGGTCAGGCGCAAAACCCCCCAACCCAAGTTGCGTTATCACTTAATCCCTTTGCATCTGTTTTTCGGGGAGCATCCTCCATGGGTGTCCCCCCACAAGGTTTAATTGAGGCAGATAATCCAACTTCCCTAGGGCATGAGCAAAATCCCCCTGCCCAAAAAGTTCCATCGCTCAATCCCTTTATAACTGCCCCTTGGGGAATTCCTGCAAAAGGTTCCCTGTACAAAGAACCTAAGGAAGAGAGTATAGATACTGTATGGATAGAATTCTCTCCCCTTTTTGAAGCTGATTATATCCTGAACAGATCTCTTTTGTTGAAATATTTTCAAGAATCGGCCAATTTGAAACTTATCCAATCAGCCGATCTAGATATAGTTCAACAACTAAAATCTGCAGCGGGGACGGTAACGCGGGTGAAATTCTATTCTAAATTAGTAGCAAATCTAATTTTACAGCGTGCAGAAGACCTTCAGAGTAGAGGAATAGATGTAATCCCTGTATTAAAGCACTCTAGACAAAATAATGTCCCTAAATCTTTAAACCAACAGATACCCCCCCCTTCTCTGTTGCAAGCTGCAACTGGCAATATAAACAAATTAGGGGAAATCAAAGAATTAAAAATAAGCAGGTCTAAGGATTCTCGAGTAGTATCCTATGTTAAACCCTCCTTCTCATCTTATCAAACTACTAACAGCATGGAAAGTGATCAATGGAACTGGTTGCCTAGAGTACTGGCTGAAAAATCCTCAAGTAAACCAGTATCTAACCAGTACCTTTAGCAAAGATCTGTCCATATTATCTTGGAATACAGCAGGTTTAAAAAATAATTCGGAGAAAATACAATTTCTCTTGTCGCTAGAGGCAAATATAATATGCCTCCAGGAGACATGGTGCAGCGGAAATATCCAAATAGGGAAAGAGTATTATGTATTGGAAGGTAGCGCCACTGCAAACAAAAAAGGCCACGCCAGCGGGGGTATAGCCTGTCTTCTATCGAACCGTATAAACTGGGAATATGATCATTTCATGGACCCGAGCAAGCTTTTTCAGGTAGTAACTTTATTCGGGTCAGGCACCCCCTTAGCCGGTATCCGTCTGGCTCTGATAAACGCTTACATACCGCCTGAAGCAGGTTTTAATGCAATCTTAAACAAAATCTTCCTCCATATACAGACTATTAAGGAGAAAGATCCAAGAACAGTTATTATCCTAACGGGGGACTTGAATTGCAAGATTTCCAATTTTAGTTTAAACTTATTTTGCGATAAAATAGGAGAAGAAACTCTCCATATTCCACGAGCAACGTTCCCCGAAAATATATTAACAAATAAACGAGGTAAATTACTATTAAAAGAGTTGGCAGAAACAGATGGGATAATCGCAAATGGGCGACTCCCCTCGGATTCCCCAGCAAACTTTACTCACAAATCGTATCAAGGGGAGTCGATCCTCGATTATGTCATAATAGGGTCTCAATCATTTGAGTTATTAAAGGATATCGATGTAATCGATACTATATTCAGCGATCACAAAATGTTATTTATCTCGATGAATGTAAACCCTCCCAAATGTGATCAATGGACCCTGAACAGTGACCAAATACATTTTGGTAACAGTTCAGGCAGATGCTATTGGAACGCAAAGGCACATCGAAACTTGGAAGCTATGCTCGATATAGCATTATCCGCGCTCCCATCCTGGTATGGTCGCGAAATCGATCTTTTTTCCTTGTTTCTGAAATCGGCGATAACAGGGGCACAAAAACAGAATAAGAAAAAGCCCATCAATTTAATCCCACACCCACTGAAACTGCTCAACATAGAACTGAATAAACTAATAAGGGCCCAATATTTAAATAAAACTAACGCCCTAACACGACAAATAACAACGTTAAGAAGGAAAAGTAGAAGACTCTTACTCTCATTACGTAAAGAAAAAGAGGACGCCATCTGGGTAAAAATAAGGGAAGCCGCAACCAATGGGGAAATGAGACAATTTTGGTCCCTAATAGGTGAGGGGTGCGGAACGAGAACCAGTCCGCTACCCATCCCTATTGAGGAACATATATGGAGGGATTTTATCTCAAACCTTTATGCTAGAAACCACACTGTATCTCCCCAAGCATGGCCAATAGAAACAAGTCCACCGTTAGAGCCCTTTTCGGAAAAAGATATAGATCTTGCCATTGGGGACATGAGACGTTCAGGGGCCATGGGCCCTGATGAAGTGCCCATCAATGTATTAAAGCAGAATAGGGCTAAATGGAGCAAGCTCTTATGTCCAATTTTTAATATCTGCCTATCAAGCGGAAAGGTCCTCCCCTCCTGGAAGGGAAGTATCCTGGTCCCCCTGTTCAAAAAGGGCGATCGTCTTCTCCCCCAGAACTATCGCCAGATTGCATTGCTGGATGCGATCGGAAAAGTTTTTACTAGATGCCTGCTCAAACGGATAAATGCATGGGTGGAGTCCTCAAATGTTCTCCCTCTGGAACAGACAGGCTTCAGAAAAAACCATGGGACTATGGACAATTTAACAGCCCTCCAGGTATTAATTGATAAATACATTAGAGCAAGAAAGGGGAGAGTCTATGCGGCATTCATAGACTTTTCCACGGCCTTTGATAAGGTCGACCGTCAAGTATTGTGGAGAAAGCTGCACTCCCTAGGTATGCCGCATAGACTTTTATGTTTGGTCCAGGATCTGCATGACAACACATGGTGCAAAGTGCTGTTGGGGGGTGAAAGGGGCCTCTCTCGGCTCATTCCATCGGCAAACGGCCTCAAACAGGGCTGTCTATTAGCTCCCATATTATTTTCCCTTTATGTTAGTGACCTTCCCTTTATTTTATCGACATGTGTAGGAATTGCGCCACGCCTGGGTGAAAGACACATTTCTTGTCTAATGTATGCGGACGATATTTTAATTTTAGATCTCACCCCTAAGGGTCTTAACAATCGTCTACATACACTACACACCTTTTCTGAGGAGCACTTCCTGAAAATAAACATCTCTAAAAGTAAGATAATGTGCTTAGAAGGACGGAATAAATTAAAGTTGGAGCACATTAGCTGGGAATTGGGAGGCCAAAAATTAGAAAAAGTAAAATCGTATGTTTTCCTAGGCATGGTTGTCAATAGCAGCTTGGGTAACAAATTACACATAGAAAACAGCTCCCGTAAAGCAAAGACCCAGGGAAACGGCCTAAGAACATTATATAAATCAACAGGCAAAAGACACTTTGTCCACCTGCTGGAGGCTTTTCGGGCAAAAGTCCCCCCGACTTTGCTCTATGGTATAGAATTAATCGACCTGACGGATTGGGGCTTCTTGGACACAGTTGAGGGCTGCCTCCTGAGAAACTTAACCTCGGTTAACAACAGTTGTAGTGCAGCAACCCTGCGTTTAGAACTTGGTCTAAGGAGCAGCTGGGCACAAGGCCTTGCAGGAGTCATCCGTTGGGTCATTTGTTTGATTAAAGGGAAGCCAACTTCTCTCAGGTCCCTTATTACAAAAGAGTTGATGGGCCCATTAAATGAATATTCGACCCTCATAAAGAATTATAGGAGAGCCATCACCCTCTTGGACTTGGAGGAAGCATCTCTCCTAGAGCTTTCCATGAACCAATTAAAATTACAACTAAAACAAGCTACATGGAAGCTAAGCTATGAGAGGGATCGGAACCTGATAATACAAAAGAATGGGGTCATACAAGCTGTCGATTCCTGTTTAATTAGACAAGTACAACCCTACCTGTCATGGAACATACCCCACGGCCTACGCCGCTTCTGGCTTCTCCTCAGGCAGGACTTGCTCCCCTTGAATAAGTTGTTGGCCAAATGGCACGGCATATCCAATGTGTGCAATTACTGTAACCTTGCAATTCAAGATTCTAAACATGTCTTGCTAGTTTGTCCAGCATTACTGACTTATCGTCGTCTTTGGGTAAAACCGGCATGTGTCCAATTTGGTATTATCTCTTCAACAGCCTTGCTGGACGCTATTTATAATCCCCCAAATGGAATTTTTTGTAACAAAATTTTTAACTTTTTTAAATGTTTTTTAAAACTGTATTAGTTGAATGGTATACTGCTTCTGTATAATTTTTGCCTGCATGAGTTGTTTATATATGGTTCTTATCTTCATATTTTGTATGTCATTGTATAATATGTGGATCTCCACGGAGTTCCAAAATCATATTTAATAAAATTGAAAAAATTGAATTGAATTGGATCTAAGCCTGACTGAAAACACTTTGGGATTGATTCACAGAACAAACTTCAGACAAAATCCTAAACTTACTACCATTTTGGTATTCACAGAAGGCACTTACTCATTTCGGTATTCAAAGAAGTTAGGAGTCCTAACTTTAGGACTCTTAAATACCTTGTGTGAATACCGAAAGTCTTAAAGTTAGGATTTTTCTCAATGTAGTAGTAGTAAAGTTAGGACTCCTAACTTTCGGACTCCTAAAATCCTTCTGTGAATACCGAAAGTCTTAAAATTAGGATTTTACTCAACTTTACTACTACTAAACGGAGAAAAATCCTAATTTTAAGACTTTCGGTATTCACAGAAGGCATTTAGGAGTCCTAAAGTTAGGAGTCCTAACTTTACTACTACTAAATTGAGAAAAATCCTAATTTTAAGACTTTCGGTATTCACAGAAGGCATTTAGGAGTCCTAAAGTTAGGACTCCTAACTTCTGTGAAATGAATACCGAAATGAGTAAGTGTCTTCTGTGAATACCAAAATGAGTAAGTGCCTTCTGTGAATACGAATTTGGTAGTAAGTTTAGGATTTTGTCTTAAGTAAGTTCTGTGAATCGGGCCCTTTGTGAATTTCTGACAGGTGCAAGTAAATAAACTCAGTGGTTTTGTAAATGTGCATTTATGACTAAATATACCTTTGTGAATAAGCCCAAAAGTGTGGAAATGCTTACAATGTGATGCATGTCATGTCTGCAGATGTTTCACATAGTGCATCATGGCCCAGTCTCTTGGCATTATTTGATATATTATCATCAAAAAATAGTTAAATTATTCTTTTCACTTAAAAAAAATCTGTTCTTCAAATCAGCAGACTTGAAGTAACTCATGAGTACTGCTCACAGTTTGACTTCGAGTTAGTTCTGATGAGCATGCAGTATGTGCTGCAAAAATGTTCCGTAAGTCGCATTCGCTTTACACTCAGGGGCACCAGGGGGCACTCCTGCCCCACCAAAGCAGCATTTGGCTGCTTTACAAATAAACCAGTTGACTAATGTGAATATGGATTCCTAGAATTGAATTTTCTGTTTGTCAAACTCGTGTTTCAAATATGTGAAAAATACGGTGCTTTGCATTGAGAGATGCAGCTTTCGAGAAAACAAGAGGATGTATTCAAAAAGTTATAGAAAGTTATTGGTTCTCAGAAAGGGGCGGAAGCTGCAAACATGGTTAGTCTGGTGAATAGTCCTGTGAGTAGCAAGACTGTAGATAGTGAGAACCTAAACTGATGTTACTTAATATTTAGATTATGAACTGTGTGTTATGCGCTTTTTCAAAAGGTTCTTTCAGTACTGTGGAATCTTGTGGGCCCGATTCACAGAATGAACTTAAGACTAAATCCTAAACTTACTACTATTTGGTATTCACAGAATGCACTTACTTCTTTCGGGATTCACAGAGTGGACTTACTACTTTCGGGATTCACAGAATGAACTTACTACTTTCGGTATTCACAGAATAGATTTAAGACTACTAACTTTACGTCCGCACTCGGGCCGGAAATTCCGACCCGGAGGCGGAGTTTCTGGCTTGGGGGTGGATCTTACGGCCCGGAGGCGGAGCTTGTGGCTTGGAGGCAGAGCTTCCGGCCCAGAGGTGGAGATTTCAGCCATAGCTAAATACCCACCTCCAAGCCGCAAGCTCAGCCTCAAAGCCATGAGCTCCGCCTCCGGCCCGGAAGCTCCGCCTCTGGCCTGGAAGCTCCGCCTCTGGCCTGGAAGCTCCGCCCCCAAGCCAGAAACTCCGCCTCCGGGTCGGAATTTCCGGCCCGAGTGCGGACGTAAAGTTAGTAGTCTTAAATCTATTCTGTGAATACCGAAAGTAGTAAGTTCATTCTGTGAATCCCGAAAGTAGTAAGTCCACTCTGTGAATCCCGAAAGTAGTAAGTGCATTCTGTGAATACCAAATAGTAGTAAGTTTAGGATTTAGTCTTAAGTTCATTCTGTGAATCGGGCCCTGAGTCTCTGGGGCCTCAGCTGTAGAACAATTATGCACTTTACGTCATTGTTATGCGTCATCTCTCAGGCCTTCTTTGTCGCATGTATTCTTTTTGGGGCTATATAAATCTCACATTGTGCTTGTGAAAAATCAGCAATGTCGTCTGTCTTTTGACACTGTGCTCAGTCTGTTCCATGTTGTGTTTTTTGCAGCCAGCTTCCCTGACTTATATTGAGGATCAGCTCCCTAAAAGTAAATTGGAAGATGAAGATGAACTCAGACGCAAGAAAGGGTAATATGTTGTTTAAGGCGGATAGATTTTGTTTGTCCATAATTCATGCTTTTGTTATAAGTCAACAAGTGCTAATGTTTGTAAAAATGCCTTGTGTTTGATTATGCCTCACTGTAGTACGATGTGAGCATGTTTCTCCCTCAGAGGCCATGGGAGGCTTGAAAGAAACTGCCCTTTTGTACAAGAGAAATAGGTCAGATCATTTGAAAAAAGTCTCATTACAGTAATTGGAGTACCCCGGAAGCTAACTCTGACTTTTGTCAAGATCACATCTGAAGAAATCCGGTGTACCATAAACACCTTCGAACACGGGCTCACCATCCCCCGGAATTGGAACTCTTTTACTGGGAAAACGCCTGACACAAAAAGCTTTCCTTTTAATACATCTAAAATAATCTTTTGTTAACTACTGGGCACTTGATACGCTACGGACCTGTAGCATCCCCATCATAAAATCTGGCCACAAGGCCGCTATACGATGCTACCAATCTTGCTATTTTAGATATGCATGTAACCCATAGGCTCTATTTTTTCATGTTTTTATGTTACATGTTTGGGACTAAGGACCCAAAGCCCATCAGATGAATAGAAACTCAAGTGGAGCATGGCACAGGCCAGCTGAACAGGAAATGCTGGGCTAATCTAAACTGTCCCATACCTTTTTATTGTTGGTCTGCATAAATGATGAAATTGCACTTTTATTTTGATGAACTTTCACCTTGAGCGATTTTTTTTTTGTAAAGGTTTTATTTACTTATACAATAAGTTTACTTACATCTAAAGGGACATTTTTTAAGGTCACCAGGGTCGCTCCCTGAAGCACCTTAACCCCTTTGCTGTGGGGTCCCCCACCGCGCAGGGGGGTGGGGGTGCGGTGCCGCAGTACTTATGACAAGTCCAGCTCATCATGATGCACGGTGGAGTGAAATGTAAAATAGCTTGACCCCTCTGCCCATCACACGGACAAGGTATACGATCAAGGTCAGAGTGGTGGCCAAGAGGGAAACAAAATACAAATTTGATAGTGCCTGCCCTTATAGGGAACAAAAGGCTCCTCTACCAATGGTTCATAGGCAGGGTGATGTAGTTGGCCAGCGGGTGTACAGAATTTTCAATAGCCATGTAATTGGGGACAAGTGATTTTTTTAGTTTCCTTACCAATCCTTTCTGCTCTATATAACAAATAGAGCACACTACTTAGCTCATTTTTATACGTGGTCATTGCTATGCCAGAGTCCAAATAGATTGTTCCCTAGTTAATTCTACATAGGCTCTGGTACACCCCTGACAGACATGGTATGTCCTTCCCTTTCACACATCCCATGCAATCACTAATGATCTCTCTCGTTAGGGATGCGGCTGGGTTTTTCCAAAACGATAGCCAAAAAAGGGCAGGGAGGGCCCTGATAAAAAGTTGAGTTCCCTGAGGCAAGTGTATTGTACGGTTAAGATTGGGACGCCTAATAACTTTCTACAGAATCTGTTTTCTTCCTGTTGTATGCAGGTACGCTTGGCAAAGCCCCAAACCTCAGCACCATACATGGCTGTTGGTACGCATTGGGACTCCATTTTTTTTAAAATAGCTAAAAAGGCACCTGTTCTCTCTGGGCGCGGAAGGCTAAGGATCGAGTTGGTGGCCTTTGAGAACTTGCTCTTAGAATGAGCCATATGCTCAGTCCAGGAACTGTTCGCAGCAAAGACCACCCCAAGATAAGGACAGGTGCTGGTGCTCATCAGCTTCTGATTACCCACGATATTGAACTGAGTTGACGTTTCTTTGGAACGCGTGACATTATGAATGACATTTTTAAATTAGTGCGTAGGTCCAGGCTATCTATATGATTAACAAAGCCCTGCACTAAGGTGCGCAAGGAATTCGGGGTGCGGCTTAAAAAGACAGCATCGTCTGCATAGAGTAGTATGGGGGGTGATTTTCCGTTGATTTTTTTAAACGTCTTGGGTTAATGTTTCCAATATTTTATTCAGTCTATTAATATAGATGATTAAAAGGATAGCACTTAGGTGGTAAGGCTGTATAACACTCTTTAATTCAATGTTTTGATTTGCTGAGAATGTTTTTATTTTGCACAATGATGAATCTAATGTTTCTGTTATGTTATATTAGAAGATTCCCTTTATAAAACATCCAATTTGGGGGTGAGCCAGAGACTTTTTCGATGCTATTTGGGATGCCGATTTCTTACTGATTCTTCTGCTCTCTGGGACTTACAATATTTTTGATTTACTTAATATTCCTTATTGTCTTATTACTGGATGCCTTCATTGCAACGACTTTATGCATTTGTGTTAGACCCGGGATCCCTGGTTGGCTGACGTAGGTACCTTAGGCCAATTAGCATCGCTGAGACTCCCTTGAGCTTCGGGTGCATCGATCACCGGGCACTCCACACGAAAGTCTGAGGCTGCACGAAGAACACACACACAGCATCGCTGAGACTCACTTAAACTCCGGTTGCACGTTAACAAGGCAATCCTCACAAAGGTCTTACGCTGCACAAAGCACATGCACACAGCTTCGCTGAGTCTCACTTGGATTCTGGGTTGCACAATAACAAGGCAATCCTCACGAAGGTCTCACGCTGCAAAAAGAAAATGCACACTGCATCGATGAGACTCACCTTGATTCCGGTGCACACGATAACTGGACAATCCTCCCAAAGGGTTCAGGCTGCAAAAAGCACAATCACACAGCGTCACTGATCCTTGCTTGGACTCCAGGTGCCCACGATCACAGGGCACTACGTAAGAGGGTCTCAGGCTGCAACAAGCACACCCACATAGCGCAGCTGAGACTCTCCTGGAAACTTTTGTGTTCCTGAGTTTCCTCAACAGGGAGCCAGCTCAACTTAGGTCCTTGGGGATAAGTTACTTCAGGACACAACACAGCAAAGTCCTTTCAAGCAGGGGGACACAGCAGACAACAAAGTCCCTTCAGCCTTTCCTTGGTTAAAACAGCAAACTGCAGGCCAGCCCCAGAACACCCAGCAAGGGTCAGTCCTTTCCTTCAGTCTCTTTAATGTGTTTCTTCCTTGGCAAAGTTTCCTCTTGACCACGAAGTAGCTTCAGTCTTGTTCAATCTTGATCAAGCCATTCTCCACAGTTCAGGGGATTCAGCTCTCATAGTTATACCCCTCAATGGCTTGAAGTATTTGTGTTCAGGGGGCACTGACCTCTGTTCAATCCAGTTCTGGGTGCCTCCCTGCCAGTGACACCTTCTTCCTTTGATTAGTGGGGGTCTGGATTCTCAATCACTCAGCAGGAGATGGGACAATTGTTTTATAGCAGCAACCCAGGCCTATTCACCTCTAGGGGCTACTCCTCCCCTTACACTCCAGATGCAGGTCAACCTGTTGTTGTCTCACCTCCTCCCCTGGGTCAAGACATTCCCCTGTTCCTATCGCTTTTCAAATCCAGACAGTCAATCCACAACCAGGCAGAGACACACAGACATGTTAGAGCACAAAGATCTAGCCACTTCTAAAAGAGTGGCTTCTAAACACACAATGCAAAAACCATCTTCATAAAAAGTTGTGTTATGACATTGTGAGTTCAGGCACACTAAACTGCACCTCTCCATCTTAAGCCTTTGGGAAGGCAGGCTGGAAAACACATCACACAGTCTTCCCATTCTATCCTATGGGCAAGATGTCCTTTCAACAGTGAACAACGAAATGGAGATTATTTTACTGTCAGAACATGGTACACACCTTAGTACATGTCCTACCTTTCTTATGCACTGCACCCTGTCCTGGGGTACCCTGGACCTACCATAGGGGTGTCTGATGTTCATAGAAAGGGAAGGGTAAGGTCTGGCAAGTGAGTGCACTTGTCAGAACAACATGGCAGTTTAACAAACTGCACGCAGGCTCTGCAATGGCAGGCCTGAGTTCCGTTTTTGAGGCTACTTGTGTGGGTTGCACAATTAGTGCTGCAGGCCCACTAGTAGCATTTGCATTACCAGCCCTGGCACACATAGTGCACTTTAATAGGGGACTCTACTAGTAAGGCAAACATACCAGTCATGGAAAACCAATTACCATTACACTTTATACAGGGAGCACTTGCACTTTGACACTGTTTAGCAGCGGCAACGTGTCCAAAGCATCTACGTTGGCAACACCATGTCAAAACAAATGTCTAGGGGGAAAGCAAAAAGTTTAGGGAACTTTAGCCAAAAAGGGCCAACTCCTACAATTTGCACTTTACAAATTTTGTATTGCACCTTTTTAATTTTTGTAATAAATCTTTATACATTTTCTAATCCTATCTCGAACTTACTTCTGAGTTAATTGTTTTCATCTGCCTGGCTGTTGCTGGTCTCTGTATCTTTCATTTGCTAATAAGATGAACAATTCAAGAGCAACTGTTGTAGTCTGTTGTCAAAGTGATTGTTTTCGTCATGATACTTACAGGAACAATGTGAAAAAGCATACATTTATGCAATGTATTATAAAGTCTTTTTTTCTTCTGGTGAAAAAATAAATCAAGAATGCTTGCAGAATACTATAGTATTTGTATGTTAACAGTACAAGGGCCAGATGTGCGACCCACCAATTTGCGAGTCGCAAATTGAGATGTACAACCGTGTTTGAGCCACTGATTGCAATTCCCAATTGGGTCGCAAATTGCATGCCTCATGCATATTAATGAAGCTGTCGCAATTTGCGACCCATTGGAAATGGCTGGCACTCCCAGGGATGGTGACCTGCTGGGATCAGCAGGCCATCATGTCTGGGACTCCTTTTAAATAAAGCAGTTTTTTTTAAATGCAGCCTGTTTTCCTTAAAGGAAAACAGGCTGCATTTAAAAAATGAAAAGGAAACTTTTCAATTTCATTTTTTAAGGGCAGGCAGTGGTGCAATGTCATCCTCTATATGTATCTAATTACACTCATATTTTTCACTATTGTTGGTAAAAGACCACATATGAAGGAAAATTCCTCATTCCAAAAGAGAATGGTCACTCAAACTAGCATCTACTTTTCGGCCTTTCTCTTTACAAAGCAGACAACTACAGTGCAAAAGAAAGGAAGGGAGCTTGTATGTTTGTCTCTGAAACTTTTCATGTAATATTTTGACAATGATGCTAGGGACTTCCTTATATTCTTTGACTAATTTACCTTCCATTGATTTTTCGAGTAGCATTTATTTCTCCAGCTGACACCAACGCCCCTTTCTCTTGTTTTCCACAGGTATCTGGAGCAGAAATACGACGCAGTGTGTAATTTCTTCCAGAAGCATAAAACCATCATCCGGAGAATTATCTATGCAATTTTGATAGCAGGTATATGAGTTGTATATCTTTTTCCTAATGTCTTCCATGCACGCAGTGTCACTGTGGAATTTGGTGCCACCGTGCCTGTAGGGTTCCCAGAATGTAATGGCTTGATCCCGGGTAACGTAGGGGTAGTTCGGAATGTGACGTAGACTCAGGTGAGAGGAATAGGCAGATTTTTCAGTCTCATATCATGTGTTCTTCTGGCATTGAAATCCCCTCGGGCTCCATGAGGCCTTTGTTAAACATTGGAATGTTGATGCTCTGGGTTTCTACCTGTCGTTAGAGGCCAAAGCACTCCTTTGTTTTAAATGGAGCTCCCAACATTCCAATGTTATAATGTGGCGGAGCACATGGTTTACAACTTCATGAAATCTCTTAGAGTTTCCCAAGCCCATTGAAAAGTTCTCTGGCTTACTATAACCAAGTGCGTACATAATAGGCCCATAAAGATTATTTATATGTTTTGTGCATATCAGCTCACCATATAATTAATTTCATATGTTACTATACCATCTCCTCCTAGTGCTGCCTCTCTTTTATTCTCTGTCCTGTAGGTTTCAGTGAGCCTGAGATGGCGAGTGATCGCCTTACATAATTGCACTCTTCTCCTCAGAGCAAACGTCTTCTCTATTTACAACTTTTGAAGACTGTAGTCCCTTCAGGAAAGCACTAAAGGCATGCCTGTTCTGCTTAAATTAGAACCTTGTGATTATGTATTACAGGCTGTAAGCTCATGGTGCCAAGATGCTCCATGATCACACTGCACTTTGCAAGTACTGTCCCCACTTACATTACCACCGGTCAGATCAGCAACATCCCTATGTTACATCCTATGTGCGTAAGAGATGATCCAGTGCTCGTGTTGCAGCTCTACAACCCTGCATGTGTGAAGGCATTTTGATGAAGAAATATTGCTGTTATCTCAAATTAAGGGCATGCTAAAATATGCTAGTCGTGGTAAAAATGTGTTGGGTGCTGCACTTTGAACCTAATGATCTCTAGCCATAGCATTAGGGGCAATCATAAATTGCTGGTTAGAAGACAACTCTTCCAGTAAGGTGCCTCCCGTGGCCTTACCTCTGGATCCAGAAGAACGAACCCTGGTTAGAGTCAGTCAGTGAATTTCATGGGAGATCTGAAGACGTTTACATAAATTTATCCTGCAAGACCCAACACAACCTTTTTTCTGGACAGTTTGACCCCTTACACTTGTTTCCTAGTTAGCAGAGGGGTTACCCCTCTTATCTGGGGGAACAAAGGGTCTAGATTGTGGGACTTTGGTTAAAGGCAGAGCTGATGAGCTTCTTTTATTACATACCTTTACTTTTATCACCTTTTATACAAGCTTAAAGGAATACCTGTTCACCAGACAGACCTCGCACCCATCCCCCATGGAAGCAAACTCAGATTGCTGCTTAGAGCCCTACACATTTGACTGAAGCACCATTTGTATTTTTATAATGGCCTCCTCCCTGATGCCACCTTCGGTTTCATATATGGTTGGATTCAGTGCTTAATTTGAGCCAGTGGTTTCTGATGCTCAGCACCGGCACTTAATCATCAACACTGGCGCCTTTCATGGGCACCAGTTAAGAACACATTAATTTACAGGATGTTGAACCAACAGCGAGACTTGAACCTGCCTCCCCAGCTTCAAAGTCGGCAGCTCTGGCTACTACACCACATCCTCTCCCAAATTTCATGGTTAGTAGTTGGTTCTGTTTTAGGAGAACTGGGCTGGTGCAAGTTGCCTCTTGAGAAGAGGCCCAGCACTTATTCTTTTACAAATTAAACACTGGTTGGATTGATAGATACTGATGAATCCGCCCACCTAATCTGGCAGTTTCCCTCTCTTCTTTAGCCTCCAGGCGTTCCTTCATTTTAACCCTATGACTACTAGAGTTGTTCTTTAATTTTTCACTTTGGGATATCTTAATCTCTCAGCAGGGCAGAACTAAAGCTGTAGTATAAACTCTTTTCTATATGAATGCACTGAAAACCTTCCCATTTTAATATTTAGCACCTCTGTAAATTACAAGACATGGCAGACTGAACCTCTTAACAAAGATATATTGATGCCGCCTGGGCACAATTACCCTATGGTACCATTTCTAAGTAGTACCCTTTGATGTATATTATTGTGCAATAGCTCACAATTATCTTACTTTCTGAAGATGGTTCAGTGACAAACTATCCTTTGAGTTAATTGTGTTCCATTATGTTATAGTGAAATTCACCATGTAAATATACAAGATTCCAATGAGAATTTCTTCTCACTATAATATTTACGTTGGGGTTGTCATAAAGGTGGACTATACTTGTCGATAAGACTGATTAAAGGCAGACATGCATTTGTAGGTCTTGTGTTAGCCAAGGTCTTATGATTTTACTAAAATGATATGTATAATATACTTTAGGGGGCTTTCAGCCAGCCATCCTTATCCATTGGTCTTTTTTGTCATTCAAAATTTTCTGCACTCAAAACAGCATCGGGCAGTGGGTAAGTCAGCTTCAGCCATCCTCTAACTTCACTGTGAGTGACAGCATTCTGCCCTTTCTCAAGGAGCACACAAAGTAGTTGCTTTCAGTGTCATGGACTTCATTGGCAATGTGCGCTTTTTGTGCTCAAAAGTTTTTTTGTAATTTTTAACAACTGCTCTTTTTTTGTAGATCATGGAGGCATATCAGCTTGCCCAACAATGAAGTTTTGCAATAACAAAACAAAACATGCATTAACAAAACCTAAAACTGGCAGCTAATGTGAGACCTGTTGGCTTTGCTGTTAAATTGACTTTGAATTTAGATTAAAACAAACATAAGATTGCCACGCTGCAATAAACTTTCTGAGTAAGTGATATCAAATTCAAATATCTATATGTTAGGAATTGGAGAATCTCCCAAGAAGTCTAAGAAAAGACTTACCTTGAGGCAGACATTTGCACTGGTAGTCGAAGTATATTTATCCAATGGCAAAACCTAACCAAATCTCTACTAATCATGCTGAATATGCACTTAAGAAACATGCTATATTTTTATATGCTGAGCAGCAACTAGAATTTCCAAGGTAGAAATAACAGGTTTCGCACATGATCAGCAAGTTAATTCCTTAACTGAATAGTGTGTGATCAAATTCTGAGGTCAGTTATAGTGTTATATATTTTCTCACAACCACCGCCAATACCATTTCATTATAGAAACCAATGTACAGCATAGAGTATATTGTTATGAAACACAACTTGTTGATTCAATGGCTTGATTTCAGGTAAACTAATATAGCGTGTAGGCACTATCTTCTCCAGTCAATCACCATATCCTCTGAAAGTATCGAACTTTCTGGTGCTCATTTGATGTCTATATATCAGCCATAGACCTGTCAAGCATTTCAGAATACAGATCTTTTAATGTATTCCTTTGACCTATGCTTTATTCCTGAGCTGCTTTTCTAATGTCAATGGAAGTCCCCAAAAAGAGACAAAGTGTAGAATCCTAATCCAAGAAAGCATCATTCAAAGCAATTCTCCTGAGAATTCCTCAGTTACACTCATTGCTAAATACGCCTACATTCTACACACACCCTCAACAATTTACCACCCAGGGTTCAATCAATAACCACATGCTACCTTCTGTGACTGTCTATGCGCATTGGAACAATTTCTTTCAACCAGTCAGAATCAACCATTCAGACTATATATATATATGTATCTACACTATTTTCGACAAGTTCTCTTCAAGCTGCCAAAACGCTAGTTGTGCACAGTTGAGGCTGTCATAAAATGCTTTTAGAACAGCTCCTTGACATCAAAGGAATCCACAGCACTCCGGTGCAGGAAAATTAATTTATTAAATGTGCTGTGGCACAGACATATACGCCAACACGCTTTGGTGCTTCCGTGCACCTTGGTCACTACACTGACCATGTCACACAATACTTACAATGAGGTGTAACCATCATAGAAGGACAACAGAGTATCTAAATATTTGGCCGCCATCTTGGAGTGGCTAAGTTTGCTTTCTACAAACAGTGATTCATAAATTTAATCAATAATGCTTTGGTTTCATCTATTGTAAATTCGCATTAATAAATTACAACCAAATCCCTACTAAGTCTCTGTAAATCAGACTCAAATTTATGGCAATCCACTTTTTCTTATCATGTGCTTTTCCTTCATACCATCTTTAAACCTGTTGATACTATTGTGTCAAAGTGGGCTTCGCATCCTTTAGTGTGATGTCGAATTACCCTACTGCTTGGCTCATACTACTGCTTTTCTTTCAGCGACTAAGTTATAGTATAATGCAATATTATAACAAGTATTCAAACTTAAAACAATTTTTCATTCATATTTATAAACATAATATCCAAACTTTCTCAAACCAGCACTGCTGCTGCTACTCTCCCGTAGAAGTAGTCTCTCTACTTAGCCACTATATGGTTTCATGCTTGTACTAAAACAGCTTGTCCTCTGGTAAATGAAAAGAGAAAATGTAAACATATTCATTAAAAACAAAACATTCTAAGCTCAAATTTTAAATCTTTCACATAGTCACTGAACTAGCAGCATTGATTCAAGAATAAAATGTATAAGTGGACACAGAGCTCCTCGTCAATGTTCAAACCTACTGGTTCATTGTAATCCATTTCTAAAATGTAACTAGATTCAAGTCTTCTCAGCTCTTTCTCTCTGTCCCCTTCTCTAGATTCTTTTGGGCACACTGTCAATTACACTGTATAGTAAACCTCTGTGGTCCCCACCATGTGTTATGTGAAAGTGCCGGGCCCCTGGTTAGCTGCTGTCATTGTTTTTTATCATTCCAAGATGTTGTGAGATGCATTTATGCACTGGTAAAATTGTGCTCCCCACATACCATTTAGGGTAGGGACAAGATAAGGCATATATAGCAAATTCAGTTTTACAGGTCAAATTCTTCTTTATGTTTATAGCTTTGTCAAATAGGGTTTTTAGTTCACTCAACTTTTGGCCATTTTTAAATGCTTTACATTTGGTACACTTTGTACAGCCTGGTTTTGGTCAAAGCCAAGTGTGTACTGTAGATACTACTTCATTCCTGACTAACAGGTCTATCCTAGATGTCGCTTTTATGTACGTTACCTGTAGTTTGTCCGGTACGATATTCCCTATGATAGGATCCTTCTTGATTAAATGGCAAAGCTTAGATAAGGCTTTCCTGGGCATGCCACAATACATTTACATCAAGTAACTTGATGCTAAGACACTTTTTTGACCCTTTACCTACTCTTATTTGACCTCTTGTCGATTGTTGCCACGACTTGTTCTCCCTCTTTAATGTGCTGACTGCTATTTTGTTTGAATTTATCTTACTATTTTCTTCTGTGTTTTTTCTTTAGAACTTGCCTCGGTATTCAATGCAAAGACAGTCTAATTCCCCATTCTATTTTCTATAAAGCACAGTGACACCTTCTTCTATGTCTTTAAAAATGCAAAATAAGTAACTAAATGCAAACTATATGCCGGGCCTGGTGGCTTAATGGACTAATGCGCCCACTGTAGGGGCATGTGTTTGACCTTATGGTCGCAGGTTCACATCCCGGCTGATCCTCTCAGCCTTTCATCCTTCTGAGGATGATTAAATGAGTATCATTGAGTTGGGTAACAATAAACATCTGTTATTCAGCGCCAAGAGACCCTTCTGGGTGAGCGTGTGTTTTACAAAAATATCAGCAACTTCCAGACAAATAATAACGGTATTACTATGATAGAGTTGTTAAAGTTCTCTACATCACTCTCTTGCAGGTTTCTTTGCTTTGGTGATCGCGGCATGTGTCCTGGATTTCCGACGAGCTCTAGCTCTGTTTGTGTTAACTGTACTGGCCCTGTTCTTCATTTTCTGGGACTGGTTCATGGACAAATATGAAGGAAGAATTGTGAAATGTTTTTCTCCCTGTGGGAGATTTCTAAAAAAGCATTGGTTTTGGCTGAAATGGTAAGTGAATAGAATATCACTTTCTGCTAGACTGCGCAAAGAATAAAATCCCCAGCAAATAACATATATTTAAAAAGTTTATGTGACCCAGAGCGATCAGATGCACTTAATACGTGGAAGCTTTGTTTGTGATATGAAAAAATTGTAAAAACCGTTTACCACGCATGCGATACAATGCAGGCCTTTGCAATGCGGTCATTACAATGACCGCTTTATTACATCGCATACTATTATAATGCAAGTCATTACAATGACTTGCTGTAGGGGGCAGAAGGTGTTGGATTTAAAATCCAAAACTTTCCCTACTGTTCCACAGACTGGAGTTAGAATAGTAAATTATATAATTCCAAAATCCAGCGCCTCCCCTACAGCAAGTCGCTGTAATTACTTGCGTTGTAATGGTATGCGATGTAACAACGCGGTCTGTGCAATGACCCCATTGTAATAGCATGCGTTTTGAACGCATGCAATGTAATGTGGTCTATTCGAAAAAAAACATAGAAAAGCAGTGTTTGACAGCTTAAGCATGACATACGGAGTCCTATTTACAAGCCGCTACTCAACAAGAGCGTCACGTTTGTTAACTCTCCGGTGGCGCTCTATGCTAGCCCATATTTACAAGGCTGCACTAAGCAGCTTTGCGTCATTTAACACCGCCTTCTTAATATGGCCCTCTGCAAAGCAGTATTCTGCAGCAAAGGGGCATGGAATGGGTATTGCTGTGGGCGTTCCTCGCAACACCCACAGCTTTTTAACACTGCGCCAGTTTTACAGGGATCGGTAAATCTGAGGCCGCGCCAAAAAGTAACGCCTTTCAAAAGGAGGCATTAATGTGGCGAGAGGAGTAGTAATACTTTTCTCCTTGTTTTTTGCTCTTTCTGCAGCACACATGGAAGGAGCAAAACACCATTATTTATTATTTTTGTCCGGAAGGTGTTCGTTCCTGCACAAATACAATCATCAATGCAATGCAGGCACTGTTACACCATGGTGTAAGGGTGCCTGTGTTGGCGCTTTTTTTAGCGCCGAAGCAGGGGTGAGCACAGGTATGCGCTGTATTCTTGATACAGCATTTCCCTAAGTTTTGAAAAAAATGTTTGGGGCACCTCGCTGTACAAAGAGTCTAATGTCTGGTATTGAGCTGAACAAGTATATGGTGTTTACAATAGGTGTCTGCCGCTCACCACCAACCTCATACCCCGTTCTAGCACAGGTAATGCACCAGTGGCATGCATTTGATAGAAAAAAAGATTAGTAATACCCTTTCCAGGTACAGTATCGGTGTTTTCAACAAAACAGCCAGAGATGGAATTTCAGGACATATATCTACATGATGAAGGCCTAGGATTCTGACAATTGAGAACCAGCCCTTATCGATATTGTGATATTGTGAGATTCACAATCACAATAGCTTTGTCCATCAAAGGACACATTGAGATTTCTGCATTATTATACTGTATCATTGTTCACCACTGATATCTTTTCCCAGTTCCCGTACTTAATCCACACTCGGCTTCTCCCAGGCAGTTTAACCTCACACTACCAACCACCAACCATTGTTCGAGTGGCAGCAAGTTGTTAGTTCTTGGGTTAGTTGGGAACCTCCTGAAAACCACATAGGGCCAGTTTGGGGTGGGGTTCTTTGTGGAGAGGTGCTCTGCCTGCCGCCCTTTTCAGGTGTGTTGGTTCAATCCGGTCTTTACTCGATTTTGTTTTCGTGTGGAGCGATTGGAGAGGTTAGACACTGCCTCCACTGGTCAAAATATGGCTGCCACTCCATGGCAACACAGACACTGTGCTGTATCCCGACAACAAAACTGGCCTCCCCATTGACAACTTCTCCCACAATTGGAAACTGAAAGGTACTTCTCATTATAATCCCTCTGGGTCAGCTTCCTCTAATACCACATGGTAGAAAATCTCGCCACCATTTTAAGTATTTGAAGATGCAATTGTTGTATGTGTATAAACAATTTATACTATGAGCCAAATCAGACAAGACATTCACTGTTCTCAAATATCTCTGATAAATACACATATTGATTTGTAGTGTTTAGCACACATCAAACATGTTTAGTGTGTAACTCTATCTCCCTTTATTTTCCTCTTTCCAGGGTTATTTATATAGCATTAATTGCTGCAGTGATATGTTGGCTTATTTTTGATACGGCCAGCATGGGCGCTAATCAGCTGATCTCATTCGGAGGCCTTGTGATGTATGTCCTAATAATGTGGGTGTTTTCTAAGTATCCCGCCAGGGTGAGTACCTTATCAAATAATTGTTCTATTCTTCATCCTTAAAAAATTTTTCTAAGAAAACGTCTGTCTTCTCAGTCTCTCTGGTTTACGATAGACGTCCTAAAGCATAAAGCAATTGTGCACAAAATGATAATGACAAGGGTCGGATTGGGAGAGCGGGCAGTCGGGCATTGGAGGATGGACCGGTGCCTCAGGGTCATCTGTGGACTTGTTTTTAAGGCCTCTGTAAACCAGCACTCAGAAACTTACTGTTTTCCCCGGTCTCCGGCAGGCAGCTATGAAGCGTCGCCATTATCATGGGCACTCGCCTGCCATGCTGTCAAACTGAAGCTGGGGGGCAGGTGTTATTCTGGCCCTTACGGCATCCTCACCTCGGCCCCCTGCATCCTGTGGCCGGCCCAGAAGAAGTGAAATTTCCCCGTGGGGTCATCACGTTCAGGCCCCGACAGGTGTGGGGGGAGCGTGGGAGTCTGCAGGACCCTCGCAGGGTGAGACATTATCACCTATGCCCCTGTGGAGTAGCAGCATCAGCCGTGTGCTTTTCTTGACCCCCCTCGCCTGCCAGGTCATACCCTGAGGCTATAATGAGATAGAGAGGGAGTTAGTAGAAGTGGCGTCGTTAGGGGCCAGGTGTTGTCACCACGGTCCCAGTGTTTTTTAGGCCTTGATGGAGGAGTGGAGAAATATGCCTCGCTGTGAAGTCACCGTCCCCAGAGGGAAACAAAAACACATAGGACGAAGCGTTATGGTCTCAGAGCCCCTGACGTTGAAACTGGGGGCATACGTTTGAGTTCTGGCTTCACCTCAATATCCAGTGATTATGGGCAAATCACGTAATCAACCTAAAATAAAAATGAATTTGATTTTGTGCAGTGTAGCTGGTTCTCATGGTAATTGCTCCAATGCCTTCGGACCGATTCCATGCTATATACAGCTACAAAACAAAGTACTAACCATTTGGGAATGTGGGCCACTTTTTGGGGGCGTGCCCGGGCCCTATTGTGATCCTAATCCGACCCTCATAAGGACCTGTTGTGTTACTCGGCAGAATAGGAGCCGTCTGGCATTACAGATATATTTTTAATTTGCAACCACTTTGTTAGAGTGTGTGTGAGTGTGTTTGTGCGTGGCCTTGTGTGTATATGTGGGTGTTCTGTACACCAGTGGCAGCTGGTATTTTTAGGCAGTGGTGGGGGGGGGGGGCAGATCCGGGGGCCAGGGAGAGGAGGGAATGACATTTAAAAAAAAATACACACTTAACTGTCTGCCACTGCCGCCCGCCATCACTACCGCCTGCAGTGCAGCATTGTGATTTGTCTGAGCACCATGGAGCGGCGCTCGATCAGAGAATGGGAGGCTGGGCATGTTCTCCATCCCGAAGTAGCAAAGTTAGATGTGCAAAAAGAGGTTGCAACATTTGCACCAACGTTTTGTGAATCCAGTGATAATATGTGAACTGACTTAGTTGGCAATAGTTTGGTTCACAAAATGCTGAATTGCGGTCAATCACAACTATACCTTCCTCATGAGTATTCATGAGATAGGTTACAGATTGCAACCTACTACATTTTCTGTCATCACACAGATAGTGACTTGCTGGGGACAGTAGACCGCCATGTCTGTGATCACTTCACAAAGTTGCACAGTGGGGTTTAGCCACCAGGGCTGGTCTTCAGCCAGGTCCTATGACCAACAGCCCAGAACAAATCCTGCTGCGCAAAGCCGAAGGCTTTGCACAGCATGGGTTGGCCGAGGGGTCTGACCTGTCCCAAGCCCTGAACCCAAAATGCCAAGTTTTGGCTCACCCTCTCTGCGCATGGCCACAGGGAGGCTAACAGAGTGCCGCAGTAGTACCAGTGGCAAAATATGCTTTTTTAATATTTAATTCCTGGAAGGTCCCCCCATCTGGGCCTGGGGGTCTGGGTGTGCTAACCTTCCACACCTACATTGTCCTGTGTTAGTCAAAACCAGGACACCATCTCAATTTCTTGCAACATCACCAGCATTTATTTAGTAATCCAGCTAGAAAAAACCTGAGTTTTTTAACTCTGTACTCATGTACGTAACTTTGTAATCATAAGTGACAGCGAGATGAGGGAGTGTAGGCTTCATAGGAGGTGCTGAATGAGAGTGAAAGCATATACTGTCCAAATGAGATGAACATCCACACAGTCACAAGTTTGTGGATTTTTCCAAGTACTTTGAACCAGATTTAGGCTTTGGTAGATAGGGTACTCTGTTACAAATGTGACAGAGTACCCTGTTCACCAAACTCTTGGTATGCCCACCTCAAGTAGAGTTGGGCAGACTGCCAGCTTTCCATCAACAGAGACCCCGTTGATTCCGTCATCAGAAAATCTCCTCTGACTTCTCAACAGAGTGGTGATCATCAAGGAAAGGACATTACATCAACGCCCTATTTAGGGAGCGCTTTGTGATGTCCTTTTTTATGTCCATCACCACCAGGTAAAACCTGGTGGAGAGGAACAGAACTAAAAATAATGACCCCCTTACCAAGGGATAAAACTCCATTGGTGTAAGGATTGTTAGTTATTTGTTTTTCACTTTGGGAGTTTGCTTTTGGCAGCCAAAAACTTTGTTAAAGTAAAACCTTTGCTAAAGTTCGGTGAACAGCCATCAAAAACAATGGCAGCAGTCAACAAAACCTTCTGTAGCGTGACATTAACTGCCATGACAGTGGTTCCTATCAAGTAATAGAAATCACTGGGGGCTAGCGGTGATCTCTAAATTTGTCAGATGGTAGTCTGTCATGGTGGTAAACAGAATGTCCTCCACCATCTTGATGGACTGTACTCCTTTGCCAAACTTTGAAGCTGACCCTTAGAATGCATTACCTGGCTATCATCACTTCTAAGCTTATACCTGAGAGACTCAAGTGTTAATGACACAAAATATCCATGTAAAATCTCGATTTCCATGGGGAGGGGTCTGCGAAAATATGCCTCTCCTTGGAAGGTTTTATATCAGACTAGATGATATAAATATTGTTTCTTTTTTTTTTTGAAAACCTTTATTATGTAAAGAAAGGACAGTTACAGACCCACAACCACGTAGGCTGGTCAGTCGAGCATAATAACATCAACATCGAATTACACAGCTCATCAGCCGACAACCCGGGGGTATGGCAGCGATACTTCATGATTACGTACAAGCCTGTGGTATAGCTAGGATCCTCGGAAGGTTTCACATTTTATATTTTATTTAAATAAAACCACTAACAAAAACACAGAAAAGAAAAAACGAGGCAAGGCTATGTGTTTCTTAAGTATTGTTTACAAATATTTCGTACTTTGAGGTATAGATTTCTATTATTAATTTCAATGGGGCAATATGTTTTCTAGACAATATGTAGTACACAATATTTATGCCAAACAATAATCGGGTCTCAAATTTCATGCTAATTGTTTTAATGAAAAGAAAAAAACATATATATTTTTCAAAACGGACTAAATTCTGTCATAATTTGCATGTGCACAGTTAGAGAAAGAGGAGTATATCAGAAAGTATGCAAATAACACACACGTAAACAACTTTTGAAGTTTGGATGTTATACTTACATATGCTTGGGTCTTTTGTAAATCAGTTGAACAGTCAGAAATCACCAAAATACTTACATTTTGACATGAAATGAAATGAAATGAAAATGGGATTTGTAGAGCGCTGCAGTTGCCCTGAGGCGTCCAGGCGCTAAAAACAGAAGATGCCCTCAGAAGGTTACTACTTATTGAACAGGAAGGTTTTGAGCTGTTTCCGGAAGCTAGTAAGGTTGGAATTATCTCGCATCACCTCCATAGATTTAGGACCTGCATTGTGATTTGGGTTCTCTTTGCACATTATAGTATGACATCTGACTCGTAATGAACCAAGCAGATGGACACTTTTTGAGTTTCCTAACATATATCTTCAATGGGGGTTATTGCTGCTAATCAGAATATTTGCCAATATCAGTTTCCTTTACATTTGAAATTGATGACTCTCTTATTTTCATGCACAGGTTTCTTGGAGACCAGTTTTTTGGGGAATAGGACTACAGTTCATTTTGGGTCTCATCATTCTAAGAACCAAGCCAGGATATGATGCTTTTGATTGGCTCGGAATGCAAATTCAGGTATGTTTACCATTAAACAACATCTTTGATTGTCAAGCAGAGTCAATGCAAAGAACATCTCTCTAAGGGTATTTCAGTAGACCTTTATGAACCTGTGAAAGAATGGGGACAACCGTGCCACTCACTCTGTCTAGGGATGCCGCCACAAATCTATCCAGATGTCTCCAGCAGGAAGAGCTTCAAAATGGACTAGGGTCGTTGATGGAAACCTGGCACTGGTCCAGCCCCATTGGCCTATAGAAATTGTTCAGATTTTTCTTAAATTTAATTTAGACCTGTTGATGCTTACAACTTTCACTGGAGCAAACGCTCCTATCTAGAGCCAATACGGGAGCTTGGAAAATCAGTGTTGATATAGCACCCTTAACGTAGATGATAGCAGTAACGTTAATTTTGTGATGAATTCAAATTGATCACATCTGCCATATGGCCCTGTAACTATTTTATTGTTATGTGGTCAACTTTTGACCAGTCTTTGATTTACCAGTATTGTTAACAATATCAAAGTCGTCACTTGTTAAATTCGAGATTATTTTTTGTTTTGTAGGCTGGCGTTTTGTTACACTTTACAACTATGCAATGAGAATTGGTCAATACATACATATTATACACACAAGAGGGGTGTAGAAGACAAAAAAGAAAAGAACACAAACTCAACAAGAGTGTACAAGCATTGGCACACTCATGAGTGATGAAAAACTGCCCTCACTCACACACACTGTAGTGGGCCTTAATACCCTTTTGTAGCACCACCATCATTTCCTTTTTAATCCTGACCTTGGAACCTACCAATAAAGTTTACTATGGTAGCCAGGAGCCAGTTTTAACTCTTCCCTACTGCTAATTGTTTGTCTATCTTTGTACTCAGTCTTGATTTGTCCGTTTGTTGTTTGTGGACACTGGTGTCCCGTTCAACTTTGTATTGCACTTTGTCTGTGTATTTCTTTGTTCCCCCTCCCTATGCTCCGCCTGGAGTGTGGCTACGCCCAGGCGTTGTAGCAGACCCGATGATGAAGCATGTCACACACAGTGTGTGTGAGTGAGGGCAGTTTTTCATCACTCATGGGTGTGCCAAGGCTTGTACACTCTTGTTAAGTTTGTGTTCTTTTCTTTTTTGTCTTCTCCACCCCTCTTGTGTGTATACTATAGTGACGTAGGGGGTTTGGGGTGGTAGATTTGTATATAGACTCTCTCCCCTTTTGTGTGTGAGAAAACAATACATACATATGCCAGGAAGAACCTGAAATAGATGTTCATAGTCCCCTTTACTCAAAGTCGAAAATGTACGGATGTGTCCGTCTTTTTCAGCATAGCTTTATATTTACATAATGATGCACTGTCATTCGCAGAGTGTGACAAAACTCATATCCTTTAAAATGGTCATAGGCATAATCTTGCCTCAAGTGAAACGTTTTCCAAGTTTAATTCATTTATACTGCTGCTACATAAAAATCCAAAGCTAGCTTGTTCTATTTGTTAGCACGCTTGCTTGCCATCTAGTTTACAGCACATTTGGACTTTTCTAAAATGAAAGTTAATGTGCCTCACCCTCCTGTCTACAATGGCCTATTTTGTTCAGAGTTGCTGCTGCTCAGTGAATATTTGAATCTTTTGTGTAGGAACATTATCATGTCAGATTTTAATATTCCTATTAAAGGAATTTCCACATATCATCAGAATTTTTGTTTAAATGATTACATACATGGCAGTGGGCCTTTTCCGTCTATGTAGCCAGGATCAGGAAGAACCACCCTCCACCCCCCCATCCATCATGGTCGCTGAAATACTGCTACAGTTTAAGAAAGAAGTGAAGACTCACCTCTTTAAAGAACACTACATCACAATGCATTAACAGGCCTCAAACCAGCTAGCTCTCCGATCACACCTTGACTTTATGCTAGTCTTTGACCAGGTACAGGAAATACCATAGACATACATAGCATTGAATTCCAGAAGTGGGTGGAAACACGAACTAAAAAGACTGGTCATATTCTGGACCTCGTAATCGATATTTATGCCTCTATTCTCAATTTAGTTTTTAAGTATGCGTCCTGGTTTGATAGTACAGTGCTACACATACTATGAATGACAAGCTTAGGTATATCATCCTAGATATCGCTGTTAAACCTACATTTGATCTGGGCCAAATTATTTCTCCTTTGACAAGTGGGTGCTTTTCAACACACTATCTGAATTCTACCATCAGGTGGATATTTAAAACAACCTGAATGTATATTAGCAAAATCTTTTGAGTAAAGTGAGTTGGTTATGTATCAGCTGGCTCCTAAACAAAGCAAAACTGTATCTGCCCCCAAATATCATACTAACCTCGCATAGCTTGCCCATCTAAAGAGGGAGCGGCTAGAGGACAAATAGAGGAGAATTAATGCTTCAGAAGAGGCCATCAAACAGTCTTCTAAACGTACAGATTCACAGAATATGAGGAAAAATTAGCCGAGTCATAGAGATGTACAACTCTTCAGTCACTTAAGTACTGGAGAGTCACTGCCAGTTTACCAAATTTGATCTTTTGCCACTGGTTTAGATCCCATATAGGGAAAAAAATTGAATTGTGACTCGTCAACTGTAAATAACGAGGATGGTTTTCACCAAGAGGTACAGTGTATGATAGTAAATAGACAACAAAATTAAAGCACAAGTTGTCTATGATGTCGGAACCCCAAGTTGAGAACATTCCCTTTATTCATAGTTAATCATTCAAAAATGCTATGTTAAGTATGTTGCAGTCCGTTTAGATCAGCAGTGCAAGAGTAGGGACAGCATTGGGAAGCAAACCACAGCACGGCCTGCTTCAGGTACTTCATCCTATATGAAATTCTACATGCTAGACCCCCAGCCACCCACCGGCTAATGCTCTGCTACCCCACTGAAAATTAATAGAAACTCAAATTCCCCCACCACCCTCAGCATTCCTCTTCTTAAACATTCATAAATGAGATAGCTGGTGCTATATCACCCACGCCATTGTACTCCTCTTCCCCACCCAAATATTTAAAAATTACCTATTTTTCAGTTACCCTCTCCCACCACCATCAGCATTACCCCCCACTCCTCCACCCAAATTGTAGGACCAGGCCCTTTCTGCAGGGTCACCCCAAATATTTGGCTTCCTTTGCTGAGCCTATTTCTGTACCTTTAAGGCTCTGTGCACTTTACTGCTGCTAATCAGCGGTAAGCTACGTGTCCTCTCTTTCTTAAACATGGTAACATTCCTATACATCTGATTGGTCCATTTAATTTACTTATAAGCCCATAGAAGATGTATTACACCTGTCATCCTTAGGGTGTTTTTCCCACAACTTTTAGAGAAATACTTCTTTCACTCATATGAATTGTAATTTTAAATCATCTGTAATGGTAAGTAATGTGTTTATTGTATAGTTAATTAAAACCTTTACAAAAGTTGGCCGTCTCCTATAAATAGTAAAACATCAATTTAAAAGGCTGATAGCCACAGTTACAGAAGAGATCCACTCCCCCGGCCTTGGTTACCCATAGTCCTGTTTCCTCATTTTTGTTTGTGGCTATTAGCAGCAGTTCATGAGATAGAATTACCCTCCTTGTCAGAGTCTTAGCAACAGAATAAGGGGAGACGAATAGGTGCAAGTTTAAAGTGAAAGAGGCTGCATGAATTATTACTGGCGCGAGAACCGCGTTTTCCGAGTAGAAAGATTGCAAATTGAACTTTTAAAATTGTTTTATGAAAGCTTGCAAATAGAATTTTTTTTTAAATCGTTACCTGCTAGTTTAAAATTGCACTGTTGCACAAACTGCTCTTCGCACTGTGTGGGAATTGAGGGGGGAACTCTTTGCATATATAACTTGGCCGCCATCTTGCAAGTCAGCGCTCTAGTCGCTGAGCTCACCAGGGCTATATTACGCCCGATGACGCGACCGCGCAGCGCGAAAGAAGCTGCTTGAATTATTACTGGCGCGAGAACCGCGTTTTCCGAGTAGAAAGATTGCAAATTGAACTTTTAAAATTGTTTTATGAAAGCTTGCAAATAGAATTAAAAAAATAAATCGTTACCTGATAGTTTAAAATTGCACTGTTGCACGACCTGCTCTTCGCACTGTGTGGGAATTGAGGGGGGAACTCTTTGCCTACATAACTGGCCGCCATCTTGCAAGTCAGCGCTCTAGTCGCTGAGCTCACCAGGGCTATATTACCCCCGATGACGCGACCGCGCAGTGCGAAAGAAGCTGCTTGAATTATTACCGGCGTGAGAACCGCGTTTTACGAGTAGAAAGACTGCAAATTGAACTTTTAAAATTGTTTTATGAAAGCTTGCAAATAGAATTAAAAATGAAATTGTTACCTGAAAGTTTAAAATGCCCTGTTGCACGAACTGCTCTTCGCACTGTGTGGGAATTGAGGGGGGAACTCTTTGCCTACAAAACTGGCCGCCATCTTGCAAGTCAGCGCTCTAGTCGCTGAGCTCACCAGGGCTATATTAAGCCCGATCACGTGACCGCACAGCTAACGCGCCGTTAGCGTGCCAAAGGCAAGCCCGTCTGCGCCCGTTCGTGACTATCCGGCCCCAGGGGCCAGAACCCCTGTCTGTTCCACACCAGGAAAATCCCGGTATAGCCTAAACCAACTTAAACTTCTGAACTCAACCCCAGATTCCTCTTGTCTTCACTCTATCGCTCCTGACCGGTGGAACTATAGATGTACGCATTGTTCCCATAATTTCCAGGACTTTAGTCCTACCAATTTACATGCAGTTAAACCGCACCAAGTTTTTAAGTTATTTCTACTAAACTGTTGTTCCATACCGAAACATGCTGAGGAAATATCCCTGCTCCTGATGGAGGAAAGCCCGGATGCTCTGTTCCTAACGGAAACCTGGCTGAAAACAGTCGCCGATCCTGACATAGCGCAAGCTCTTCCTCCCGGCTACATAATACAGAGACTAGACCGAACTAATGGCAAAGGGGGTGGAATTACCATCATTTTAAAGAATCATTTCATTTGCAGAATCCTGGGGAGCCCTCTTTTAAACTGCGAAAGCCATCATTTCTCAATACCTACGTTAGCTTTTTCAGGGATCCTGATTTATCGCCCCCAGGACCCATAGGCCAATTCTGCAACTCACTTACAGATACGGTCTCCAAATTAGCAGGTTCTACTGCTAACTTTACCATTCTTAGGGGGCGTGGCCACGGTGGCGATCGGGATGGCTGCCTTTCCGTGAAGCTCCTCCATGCGGGCTCCCGGCGGCGACAATTAAGCTGTAATCCCCCGCTCCTGTACTCCACATCCATGCGGACCTGAATGCAGTAGCCGCCCGACCATCTGGGTGGCTTGTGAGACCGAGGGAGCGTCCTCGAAGAGTGTGTAAGGCGGAGGAGAATCGAGGCATCCGGAACCGGCGACATCATCTCTATCTGCGCCGGATCACTGGGTGAGTGCCTTGCGGTGCCCGGCTTCCGAGCCTTTTGCCCTCTCGAACGCCTCCTGCGGTGTTCCTCGCGCGCTGCCCGCCCCTCGCTGGCTCCCGGGTAAGGGCGCCTGGCTCTTTGGCGTGACCGCGGCCTGCGGGCCTGGGGGCGAGCCGAAGTCGGGGCCTCGATTTGCGGGCCTGCGTCGGGTGCGGGGTGTCTGGCGGGAGCGATCTCTAGGGGACGTCGAGGGTGGGGGAATGCGGTGGTTGAGTTACCGGGGGGCGCTCCTTAGTGCAATTCTGCGGCCCCGCCTCAGACGCACTCAGGGGGAACTTGATTCCCTCCCTTACCTCCTGCTCTAGATAGTGGGAGAGAGTCGCTCCCCACTCCGTTGCACACATCGAGCGCTCTTCATAAACGGACTCCGGCCCACACTACTACCTGGGCCATGGCTGCCGCTGCTGCTTGCCACCATTGGCTTTCACAAGCGAGACTGGCCTCACTCTAACTCACCCATATTGGCCTGCTCACGAAGCGACCACTGGGGCCTGCCTGGTCGTGGGTCTGCCTGGTTCAATTGCATTATCCTGCCGCACTCCCCCCCTCGCAGGTTGGCTCCACGGTTTCTTTCTTTTATTGCAACTGCGCCCTCTGTACCACCAAAGCGATGGGGAAACGGGACCCGAATCAGAGAAAGCTCAGCTTCGATAAGACCCCCCTCCTCACTGCGGACCCTCCGACTGGTTCGGCGGCTGGGACTGCCAATTCGGCTGACATTGGGGACGCCGCGGCCATGGTCGCCACCATGATGGGTGAAATGCGCGCTGGTTTTAAGGCGCTTGACACCCGCTTTGACAGCCTTGAGCAAAAGCTAGCCGACATGGGCACCAAGGTGCAGGCCCATGACAGACGACTCGACGTTGCGGAATCCAGGATATTGGATGTTGAAGATGGAGCCTCGAAATCGCTGAAGCGGCTGGAACGTGTTGAGAAAATCCTCAAAGATGTGGCCATAAAAAACGAAGACTTAGAAGCGCGTAGTAGGTGCAACAACATTCGTATTCTTGGCGTGGCAGAGACAACTGCCACTGGCCGTTTTGACACCTTCGTTGAAAACCTCCTCATTGAACTATTTGGCAAGGACACCTTCACTGCTGGCTTTGTTGTCGAACGAGCACACAGGTCACTATGACCTAAACCTCGCCCGGCCAGCCACCACGACCCATTATTGCTAAAATTAAGAACTTCCGCGACCGCGACGACGCGCTTCGTGCAGCACGTGAGGGCGGCGAGGTGCAGTGGCAAGGCAGCAAACTGTCCTTTTTCCCTGATTTCACACTCATGGTCCAAGAAACGCGTCGGAAATATAATGGAGTTAAGTCCACTCTCCGTAATCCTGGATTAAAACACGGCATGCTGTATCCGGCCAGATTGAAGGTGGATGTGGACGGCAGATTTCGCATCTTTGACTCTCCCGCGGAAGCACAAGACTTCTGTCAAGGCTACAAGAAGCAGGGCTCACCATCTGCCTCTGGCTCCCCCCCACGATCTCCGCCCCGCAGCGACACACAGTCCAGTGCTGATCTTTTTGCTGAAACTGGCCAGGACTGAATGTTCGATGTATCCTAATCTTTGTACCCTGCTCGTTGTGTGTCCTATTGGATGTGGACTTTCCAGCGCTTGTTGAATGGTCACCAAGTCAGGAGTCGCTAGTTGGGACGCCCGCATGGCGTAGCGTTGCCACCCCCTATGGCGAATGCCTTATTGTTTAACTTCTTTGGGGCTTTAACATTTTTTTTGCAGCAATATTATTTCATTGACTGGTCATTCCTTTTGTGTTTTGCACTGTTGATCAGCGTTTGTTTGGGGAATGCCTCTCTGTGGATGTTGGGAGGCTGGGTGGTGGGAGGGGGTTGGGCCGTGTTTTGTTTATGTTGTCATTTATGTTTGTGAGCAACTGCGAGACTCATGAGAGTAGATTGACAGATGCACGCCTGCTGGCAAGTTTCTTTGATGAGATGTTATGGCCAGGGTAGGTCTACAGTCTGGTCCGTCCAGACTCACTTTGATGTCTTGGAACGTTCGTGGTTTAAACACCACAAGGAAACGCAAACAGGTACTGAACTATGCTGCACGGCATAAGGTGGATATCCTCTTTTTGCAGGAGACCTACTTAGTCCAGTCAGACACGATCTCCGTGGCGAAAGGCTGGGGACGCACAGAGTGTTTTCAAATTACAGTAGATACGCTAGAGGTGTTGCGATTCTTGTGCACAGGCGTGTTCCCTTCGTATTGACTGGTAGTAAGACTGATGGGGAGGGCAGATATGTGCTCATAACGGGTGTGTTGTTTGGGTAAAAAATCGCAATGGTGGAAGTCTACGGCCCCAACATGGATTCCCCGGCCTTTTTTCAAGACCTGCATCTGACGCTGCTTCACTCTGAAATAAACCTGTTGGTTATGGGAGGTGACTTTAACCTATTAATGAACCCGGGCAGAGACAGCACGTCTCCCTCTCCTGAAAGCAAACCACAAGCCCACTCAGTGTTGGCGGAAATTTGTTCCCACTTTTCTTTAATAGACATAGAGGCTCGTCTGTACCCACACGCACCGGAGTATACGCATCACTCTGGTTTCCACAATACCAGTACTAGAATTGACTATTGGCTCCTCTCCCCGGGCATTGCAGGCTGGGTGGATGGCCTTTCCACTCTTCCACGCACGTTGTCGGACCACTCACCCATAGTGTTAACTTTAGCAATCCCCAGGCTGGGCGGATGCGAGAGACAGTGGCGATTCCCTGGTAGGGCACTGCTGGATCCGGTTTTTAAAGAGGAGATCTGCACTGCCATCAATGAATATTTTGACATTAATACCGGCTCTGTGGCTTCCTGGGCCACGTTATGGGAGGGCTTCAAGGCCACCTTGCGTGGGGTCTGTATTGCCAAATATGTGGGCTCCTTGCGTGAGGTTCGCTCTACCCTGACTCGCATTGAAATGATCTATCTGCACTAGAGAAAGGAATCCTCGAAGATCCCTCGACTGACTGTGAAGCCAAGCGCCTTGAGTTACTCTTGTAATTTCGCGACGCTGCAGACAGAGAATTGCGGTTCATGGGCAAACACTACACAGCGCGCCAATACGGAGAGGGTGACAGGCCGGGCAAGATATTGGCGCAAATGCTCCGTCCGCCACACCAGGCAGCTTACATAACTGACGTAGTTGACGCGCAGGGCACACGACACCACTCCACTCCCGATATATCAAACACCTTTTTGTCATACTACAAAACTCTCTACACATCCACACTGACAGGGGAGCATTGTAACCCAGGATCTTATTTGAATGAGATAGCCATGGTATACCTGGAGAAAAATATGCAGGAATTTCTGGCCATGCCCATAACGCCGGATTCTATAGTCGAGGCCATTGACTCATTGAGGAGCTTATCTGCACCAGGCCTGGATGGATACTCGGCTGACTTTTATAAAGAATACAAGGAGGAACTGGTACCTAGGTTAGTCGAGGTGTATGCGGAGGCACTTGAGGCGGGAGTTCTCCTGTCCACACTCCGGGAAGCGGTAATTGTTTTACCACCCAAGCAGGGCCGGGACCCCTCTTTGTGTAGCTCATATAGGCCCTTATCCCTCTTGAACTTGGACTACAAGATTTTGGCCAAGGTCCTCGCAATCCGCTTGGCACTGCTCGTGGAGACCATCATTTCGCCGGCCCAGTCCGGATTTGTCCCACATAGATCCACCTCCCTAAATCTTCGGACACTGTTTTCTGTTTTACACAGGATTGATCCCTCCACCCCGGCTGCAGCGGTGTTCCTGGACGCGGAGAAAGCGTTTGACACCCTGGAGTGGCCCTTCTTTTTGTCGATCATGAGACGAATGGGCATGCCTGCAATGTTTGTGGTGACAGTGGAGTTGCTGTACTCGGCTCCCACACCCGGATACGATTAAATGGCACCATTACGGAAAGCTTTTCACTTTCTCGAGGCACCCGCCAGGGGTGCCCCTTATCCCCGCTCCTGTTCATCATTGCGATGGACCCCTTGGTGCGGCATTTTCAAGAGAAACACCTTCACAGAGGGCTACAGTTTCGCACCGGGCCACTGCTCGACTCGCTGTATGCGGACGACGCTGTCTTGTATGTTCGGACTCCTCGGTTCAACTTGGACCCTCTGTTGTCGGAGATTGCCCGCTTTGGCGAATACTCAGGCCTCAGAATAAATTGGCATAAATCAGCCATTTTTCCGCTTACCCCCTCCATCTTGCAGTGGACTTGTGCCTTCCCGCTTGAATGGAGCACCGACTCCGTGAAATATTTGGGAATTCATATCCACCTTGACACGGTGTCCATTATCCGTTTGAACTACGGACATGCCCTGGATTTCTTGGAAGACAACACGGAGCGCTGGCTTCGCCTCCCCTTGTCCATGGCTGGCAGGATTGCCATTATCAAAATGATTGTCCTCCCCCGGTTTCTGTATTTATTCAACAACATTCCGATCCCTCTCACCAAGATTTTTTTTTTACAACTTAGTTCCTCACTGTTGCGCTTGGTTTGGGGCGGTAAAAACTCACAAGTGGCCTGGCGCACATTGACGCTTCCTTACGAACGAGGAGGATTCGGAGTACCAGATTTTTTTCTTTATTATTTAGTTGCACAGTGTTCGTATGCGCATCCCTGGTTTCACACGGATGCCAGAATTCCATATCTGAGGCCTGAAACTGATATGGCGCTCCCTGTGGTCCTTAATTCCATCCTCCCTAGAGGACTCCCCCGGGACCCGCAGGACATACAGCCTGTGTCCACTACATGCTGGGCTTGGGACAAACTGCGGCGCCTACTGCACATTGAGAAACTGTACTCTTCGGCTCTGCCGTTGCCTAATCCTCACTGGCTTCCCATCACAGGTGAATCAGTGGGGAAGCGCACCTTATCCAAATACCAACTATACACAGTCGGTGACCTCTTCCCGGATGGCCACGTTTTCTCCCTGACGGAAGATCACCGTTTCACTACCGGACATTTATGGACTCTTTCACGCTTACCAGAATTCGCTCTATGCTCCGTGCTGAATTCCCCACATTTCCGCTCCCTCCGGAGGATTCCCCTGCACTCACATTTATAGTTCAAAACCAGACGGGGTTGCATGTTGTCTCTAGACTATACAAGTTGTGTCTGGCTTCAGTCCCTTCCTTAGACGCAGCAGTGCGCGCCGCTTGGGAGGGCGACCTAGGCATCCAGATTACAGACAACCAGTGGGCGGCGTGTTGCGCTACCACTAGAGACGTGTCCATTAACAGCAGACATAAACTTATCCACTTTAAGTTCTTGAGGAGGACGTATCACACTCCCGCTCTTGCTCATAAAATTGACTCTAGCAGGCCACACCACTGCCCTAAATGCAGAGCCCTGCAGGCAGATTTCGCCCATCTTTCCTGGACATGTCCGCGCTTGCATGAATACTGGTTAAGGGTGCACCGGGTCCTGGGTGACATATTGGGCATGGAGCTGCAACCCACCCCTGAAATTGCGCTGCTTGGCTATGTAGCTAACTTCCCTCGCCCTCTTCGTAAACTGGCATCCATTGGCTTTCTCTTGGCGAAGAGGGAGATAGCGCTACTCTGGTGTGCTAGGCGCGCTCCAACCGCCCGCGCTTGGCTTAGAAGCATGGCCTACTGCAATGTTAACAGTGTTGAATACTCAGAACAGATTCCGATTGCGTCCCGACCAACTGACATCTGGGGGCCATATCAGAAATATGTTGCGAAACTCGCTCAGGAGACACAATCCCAATCGCTTAATTCAATTGTACCTGAGGGGGTGGGCTAGGGCGGGCTCCACTGCAGCGATGTGACTGCTTACACTGCTATTTCCGTGTGGGTCACGTGAAATCAACGCAGTGGATACTGCGGCTGGGTGTTCCGGCTGTTGGTGGGGGCACTCCGTGGGTTGCCTGAAGTTGTGCCTGTGTCACTGTGTAATTCCGCTCCTACTCACATGGTGTTAAATGAACAACTGGTAAATCTCTGAATATCTTGATGTATACGTTACTCGATACTCCATACAAAGACTAATGCTGTAATTTGCTGATTGATCTGCTCTACTATTCTCGCAATCTCACTGATATTATTTGCGGTATGTATGGTGTTTATTATTTTTTCCTTTCAGTTCCTATATGATTTTTGTATTTATGGTTTCATTGGAAAAAAGAAAAATTGTTCTATTGTAATGTGTCATTCTACCAAGCTGCAATCCCTCTATGCGAATACCTGATTATTGGTTAATACTCCACCTGATAATGCTTGATTATTTTCTTGATTATTATGTATGTAAAGAGAGGATTCTTATTTGTGCAATAAACAGATTTAAAAAAAAACAACAAAAAAAACGTTACCATTCTTGGAGATTTTAATATTCATTTTTATGATATAAAATCTAAACATGCAACCGAATTGATCTCAGATCTAGCGGCTTTGCAGCTTACACAAAAAGTACTGTTAGCAACACACTCAAAAGGACACCTCCTAAACCCTATTTTTTCAGGTCTGAAGGAGTTATCCTGTCAAGCACCAATACCAATTCCCTGGTCGGACGACTCCCTTATCCCCTTTTCCTGGTCCCCTACCTATGCAACTCCCTCAACTTGACTAGTACAAACTAAGGGGGTCATTAGGATGGCGGACGGACCTGCGTCCGTCCACAACCCCGAGGAAGTGGGACCATCCGCATCGGCAGCGGCGGTCCCTCCATGCAAATTAGGATGTGACCGCCACCCTGGCGGTCACATCCTGTTCCTTTAACCTTGCGGCGGGTGCTGCTTGAAGCAGCACCCGCTGCAAGGTTAAAAATGCATGTTTAACATTTACATGCACAAAGCGGCAGGCACCGCGCGGTGCCTGCCGCTTTGTGCATGTAAATGCTGGGGGGCACCATAGGTACCCCCCATGTGCACCCGCCACCCCTGACACCGTGGGGGCCCGCAACGGGCCCCCAAACACCAAAGACCACATGCTTTTCCACGGCAGAAAACCCGCTGTGGAAAAGCATGTTTCCGCATGAATCCTAATATGGCTGGCGTTGTCTGATAGACACCGCCATCATATTAGAGCTTTTCTGCCGCGGGACCGCGGCGGAAAAGCGACAGACAGTCTTCATGTCCGCAGATGACCCCCCTGCCATCCTAATCTGGCAGGGGGTCTTTGCAATCACTGCACCGGTGAATCTGCATCCTCCGGGCCGGCGGTAGCTTCCGCCGGCCCGGAGGATGCGGATTCACCGCAATCCTAATCGGCCCCTAAGTCCCGATGCTGGTCAAAACTCCCACTATTTTCCTGGACATCAACCCTGGAGAGATCTAGGCCTGTTTTTGACCCGGACCTGATAGTGGCCAATTAGAAATTTGACAACTGGATTAACAATTCCTTGGATTCAGTTCTTCCTAAAACAACAATTAAGTTGCATAAAGGCCATAATAAAGCTGCTTGGTATAGTCTAAAGCTCCGAGAACTGAAAAAAAATTGTAAAAAGACGGAGAGAGGCTGGAGAAGGAATTTCTACCCAGACAAGAAGCAGGAATATAAGAAAGCCATTAAAATGTATAAAACCGAAATTAGAAACACCCAAGCTCTCTATTATGAAAAGATTATAGCTTCCTCTGCCAACTCTTCTCGAGAAACCTTTCAAATTGTCAAGTAATTAATGAAAGTCTTCTCTGCCACCGAAGACCCCAATCTTATCTATCACGATAAGCCCTATACAGAGGACAAGGACACGTGCCTAGCAGCTTTTCCTATAATGGACTATAATTGTCTGCTAGCGACTGATGGCCGAGTGAAAAGCGGATCACCTAATGACCCTGCCCAACTCAGTATTCTTAAACAAGTAATAGAGGCAGTTGGCCCGGTCATCTTAGACTTCGTCAATTCCTCCATTTTATCCGAAGTAGTTACCCCTCCCTGGAAAAAAGCTATGGTCAGAGCTCTTTTGAAGAAACCTACTTTAGATCCTGACTGTTTGGCCAACTATCGTCCGATTTCCCTTCTCCCAGGAACCATCAAAATCTTAGAGAAATACATAAATATTACACTATCTGCCTACTTAGAATCCAACCATCTTCTCCACCCAACCCAAACAGGAATCCGTCCCGGACACGGCACGGAGACAGTGCTCTTAGCTGTCTTGGAAGAATCGAGAAAAATTCTCGATTCAGGAGGATCATCTGCCGTGATCCTTTTGGATCTGAGCGCGGCCTTCGATATGATGAATCACCATATCTTGATTGACCGTCTCAGAACTCTGGGTGTGACCGGAACAGCGTTAACCTGGCTGAGATCATTCCTGGAGGGGCGATCCTTCCAAGTATTTGAGGGTGAAGTCACTTCTAAATCCTGGCCCCTTCTTTGCGGAGTTCCACAGGGCTCCTCTTTAAGCCCAACGCTTTTTAATGCTTATATGGCTCCATTGGCAGAGATTATACAGCCCTATGGAGTGAACATCGTAGCATACGCTGATGATACTCAACTAGTGGTTTCACTTAACCATCCTGATCCATCCACACCCCGCCTCTGTACTTGTCTCGAAGAAGTGGCCAAATGGATGCACTATTCCCATCTGAAGCTCAACGGGGACAAGACAGAGCTCATGCTCCTTGATAATCCATCAGTATTTAGACCAATTGAGATGTGGCTGACTGCAATGGGACCAGTGCCCGTTCCCAAACCAAATATAAAGAGTTTGGGGTTCTGGCTGGACTCAGACCTTACTCCTAAAGTCCAAGCCAGAAAGGCCTGCTTTAGCATGCTCAGAATGCTACGTAAAGTACGGCCTCTACTCCCCTTTCAAGCCAGGAAACTTGCAGTCCAAGCGCTTATTCTATCACGCTTGGAATTCAGCAATGTACTCTACCTGGGTGCTCCAGAGGCAGTACTTTGTAATCTTCAAATGATTCAGAACTGTGCGGCAAGAACCCTTATGGGAACTCCCTATCGACAGTCAACCAAACCTGCCATGAAAGCTCTACACTGGCTGCCCTTTCGGGAGAGAGTCCATTTTAATGCTCTTTGTATCACTCACGAATTGCTTGGAGGGAATGGACCCAAGATCATCTCCCCTTTAGTCAAACCTTATCAAGCCAATAGGCCTCTAAGATCGGATGAACTGCATCTGGTCTTTGTACCAAGGATCAGAAGAGCCAGAAGCGGAGATGAGCTTTTCTCTTATAACGCCGCCAAGCGTTGGAACTCTCTTCCCCTCCAGCTGCAGAAAGAATCTAATCACCTGATCTTTTGCAAGCTATTGAAAACCTGGCTCTTCCCCAGATAAGTTTCAGAAGCCTCTTTTATTTCCTAGTGCTGGGATGCCCATGGGTAGCCATGCGCTCTAGAAATGCCACAAAAAAGTGCATCTTTAATGGTATAGTTGGATTTTAGGTTACTATTCTGAAAATGCCACTTTTAGAAAGTTGGTGTTTTTCTGCCTTAACCAAATCTGTCTTTCAGCCAGGGTCCCAGGTTGAATAACTGTTTTTGACTCCCTTGTGATGTGATGTGTATTCCTTCCAGAAATGGGACTAAATGGGCCTGAGTGTAGAGAGAGTGAGTCTTTCTAACAGGATGGCTAGGGCGATGTTCTGCCCTGCCCTGGTTACACTTTAAAGGACCCTGCCTGCAGCACACACAAAGGAACCTGACATCAGGTCTGCCCTTGCCTTTGTTCCCCTAGCAAAGCTAGAGCCAAACAAGGAGAAGAGTGGAGAACTGGCCAGAACTAGTCAAGGAATAGGCCACTTATTGCCCCCACACAAATGTTGACACTGGGTATAAAAGTTGAACACTCAGTATCTCACGTCAGAATACTCCTGGACCTGTGGAAGATTAAGAAGAAGGACTCCCTTTCTGTCTGAAGAAGGAAGACTGCATCTGCTTACAATGAACCTACGATCCCCAGAAGTGACTCCAAGGGTCAGTTGGATGACCTCCTGTTTGAGCTACAGGGACAGATTAAGCTATCAGTGTGTTGTGCACAAGTTTATTTAGTAAACATTTGTGGCTCACCCTTACTAGGATTCTGTTTATTGCTTGAGTGAGACTCTCACCCCTCTCAACTAATAACCCAATTTCTTGCACAAAAATGTCGAATTGCCTCAAGGAATTGTCCTCCTCTCCTCAACCCATATGTTATCAATTACCTGCTGACCTGTCGCCTATAGTGCCACCTTCTGTGCCATCCCTTGCACCGAATGTCTGACAAAATATTGATAACACAAATATCGATATACAAAAATATCGAAGTCAAAAATATAGGAATCCTATCCCTAACAAGGTAAGTACAAATACATCGAAAATAAAATATAGAATGACAAAAATATCGTTTTTTGTAAAATATCGTTTTTTTAAAATAAAATAAATATCTAATATTAACACAATAATACTTATAAATGTAATAAACATATTTAAAAATGTACTATAATATTTAAAATTAATACATCATGTAATACAAATTAATATTAATAAATATATCATACATAATATATTTTTCATTAATAATAACTCTAAATTAATTATTTTCATAACTTATAAACAAATAAAAATATAATAAATTACTAGAGAACTGGCCAGAACTAGTCAAGGAATAGGCTACTTATTGCCCCCACACAAATGTTGACACTGGGTATAAAAGTTGAACCCTCAGTATCTCACGTCAGAATACTCCTGGACCTGTGGAAGATTCAGAAGAAGGACTCCCTTTCTGTCTGAAGAAGGAAGACTGCATCTGCTTACAATGAACCTACGATCCCCACAAGTGACTCCAAGGGTCAGTTGGATGACCTCCTGTTTGAGCTACAGGGACAGATTAAGCTATCAGTGTGTTGTGCACAAGTTTATTTAGTAAACATTTGTGGCTCACCCTTACTAGGATTCTGTTTATTGCTTGAGTGGGACTCTCACCCCTCTCAACTAATAACCCAATTTCTTGCACAAAAATTTCGAATTGCCTCAAGGAATTGTCCTCCTCTCCTCAACCCATATGTTATCAATTACCTGCTGACCTGTCGCCTATAGTGCCACCTTCTGTGCCATCCCTTGCACCGAATGTCTGACAAAATATTGATAACACAAATATCGATATACAAAAATATCGAAGTCAAAAATATAGGAATCCTATCCCTAACAAGGTAAGTACAAATATATCGAAAATAAAATATAGAATGACAAAAATATCGTTTTTTGTAAAATATCGTTTTTTTTAAATAAAATAAATATCTAATATTAACACAATAATACTTATAAATGTAATAAACATATTTAAAAATGTACTATAATATTTAAAATTAATACATCATGTAATACAAATTAATATTAATAAATATATAATACATAATATATTTTTCATTAATAATAACTCTAAATTAATTATTTTCATAACTTATAAACAAATAAAAATATAATAAATTACTAGAGAACTGGCCAGAACTAGTCAAGGAATAGGCCACTTATTGCCCCCACACAAATGTTGACACTGGGTATAAAAGTTGAACCCTCAGTATCTCACGTCAGAATACTCCTGGACCTGTGGAAGATTCAGAAGAAGGACTGCCTTTCTGTCTGAAGAAGGAAGACTGCATCTGCTTACAATAAACCTACGATCCCCACAAGTGACTCCAAGGGTCAGTTGGATGACCTCCTGTTTGAGCTACAGGGACAGATTAAGCTATCAGTGTGTTGTGCACAAGTTTATTTAGTAAACATTTGTGGCTCACCCTTACTAGGATTCTGTTTATTGCTTGAGTGAGACTCTCACCCCTCTCAACTAATAACCCAATTTCTTGCACAAAAATTTCGAATTGCCTCAAGGAATTGTCCTCCTCTCCTCAACCCATATGTTTTCAATTACCTGCTGACCTGTCGCCTATAGTGCCACCTTCTGTGCCATCCCTTGCACCGAATGTCTGACAAAATATCGATAACACAAGTATCGATATACAAAAATATCGGAACAAAAATATCGAAGTCAAAAATATAGGAATCCTATCCCTAACAAGGTAAGTACAAATATATCGAAAATAAAATATAGAATTACAAAAATATCGTTTTTTGTAAAATATCTTTTTTTTTTAAATAAAATAAATATTAACACAATAATACTTATAAATGTAATATACATATTTAAAAATGTACTATAATATTTAAAATTAATACATCATGTAATACAAATTACTATTAATAAATATATAATACATAATATATTTTTCATTAATAATAACTCTAAATTAATTATTTTCATAACTTATAAACAAATAAAAATATAATAAATTACTAATACATTTATTTACATAAAATAATCACATAAATACCAATTAATAACAACATAATACTAATAAAAAAGCTAAATACATTTTAGATAGCGTATGAGTAAAAATTACTATTCCCACTCCAGAGAGTGCGACAGTAGGGAAAGTGTTGGATAGCGTAGGGGTAACAATTAATATTCCAACTCCAGAGAGTGCAACAGTAGAGAAAGTGTTGGATAGCGTAGGGTTAACAATTACTATTCCAACTCCAGAGAGTGCAACAGTAGGGAAAGTGTTGGATAGCGTAGGGGTAAAAATGACTATTTCCACTCCAGAGAGTGCGACAGTAGGGAAAGTGTTGGATAGCGTAGCGGTAACAATTACTATTCCCACTCCAGAGAGTGCAACAGTAGGTAAAGTGTTGGATAGCGTAGGGTTAAAAATTACTATTCCCACTCCAGAGAGTGCAACAGTAGGGAAAGTGTTGGATAGCGTAGGGGTAACAATTACTATTCCAACTCCTGAGAGTGCAACAGTAGGGAAAGTGTTGGATAGCGTAGGGGTAACAATTACTATTCCAACTCCAGAGAGTGCAACAGTAGGGAAAGTGTTTGATAGCGTAGGGGTAACAATTACTATTCCAACTCCAGAGAGTGCAACAGTAGGGAAAGTGTTGGATAGCGTAGGGGTAACAATGACTATTCCAACTCCAGAGAGTGCAACAGTAGGGAAAGTGTTGGATAGCGTAGGGGTAACAATTACTATTCCAACTCCAGAGAGTGCAACAGTAGGGAAAGTGTTGGGTAGCATAGGGGTAAAAATTACTATTCCCACTCCAGAGAGTGCAATAGTAGGGAAAGTGTTGGATAGCGTAGGGTTAACAATTACTATTCCTACTCCAGAGAGTGCAACAGTAGGGAAAGTGTTGGTCCGCGTAGGGGTAACAATTACTATTCCAACTCCAGAGAGTGCAACAGTAGGGAAAGTGTTGGATAGCGTAGGGGTAACAATTACTATTCCAACTCCAGAGAGTGCAAAAGTAGGGAAAGGGTTGGATAGCGTAGGGGTAAAAATTACTATTCCCACTCCAGAGAGTGCAACAGTTGGGAAAGTGTTGGATAGCGTAGGGGTTAAAATAACATACTTATAATTTTTTATTTTTTTTACTAATACAAATATGATCTATTAAATAAATATAAAACATTTACAATACATATACATAATTATTAAAAACATGATTAGCAAAATATATGTAACCTACAAAAATCATGAAAAACATACCATTTTATAATATTTAATTACCAATTATTAAATAATTAACAATTATAAAATTAACTTAACAATTATTTTTAATTCATTATTACTTAATTTCATTAAAATTAGTTCCCACCATATTCCCCTATAAAAACACAACCCGCAACATAACACATCTATCAATTAATGAATTATTTAAAATTAATTACCAATTAATTAAAATTATTTACCAATTAATACAATTTAATGTATGCTTCCTACTTATTAATAATTAATTCTACATAATAAAATTACTTCCCACCCTATTCCCCTATAAACCCATAACCCGCTACAGAACATATTTATCACTTAATCAATTACTTAAAAATAATTACCAAAATAATTAAATATAATTACCAATTATTTTAAATTAATGTATGATTCCTACTAATTAATAATTATTTCAACATTATTAAATTACTTCCCACCCTATTCCCCTATAAACCCATAACCCACTACAGAACATATTTATCAATTAATCAATTAATTAAAATTAATTAAAAATAATTCTCAATTAATTCATTAATAATTCCTACTAATTAATAATTAATTTAACATAATTAAATTACTTCCCACCCTATTTCCCTATAAACCCATAACCCGCTACAGAACATATTTATCAATTATTCAATTAATTAAAATTATTTTAAAATTATTCTCAATTAAGTAATTAATAATTCCTACTAATTAATAATTAATTTAACATAATTAAATTACTTCCCACCCTATTCCCCTATAAACCCACAACCCGCTACAGTACTAAAAGACAATATTTAATTAAATTACATTAAAAATTAATAATAAAGCATAATAAATACAATATAATATACACAAAATTTATTTAAAAATTGATATTAGTAACATCGAAATTATTTACTTCGATATTACTGACATCGATATTTAAAACTTCGATATTACTAATATCGATATTAATAGTGTCGATATTACTTACCTTCTATATTATGTCCCATCAATATTTAAACTTCGATATAATTGTATATCGAAATTTAAAACTCGATATTTTGTCTGTGTACCCTTGCACCCACATCCACTTTGACAGTTTCCATCTGAGAACTGTTCTTTATTTTCCTGTCAGCTATGGGTCTCTGCAAACCCACACCTGACAGTACAAAAGGCGGTTGGCAAAAATAAGTGCCACTAGCAATTTTCTGCCTCCCTCATGTGTGTGAAGACCCTCGAGAGACAGGAAATTGCAGGTGAGAGCTTCAGCTGTCATTCCAATGCACGCCTCGGGTCACTGGGTACCAAGACGAGACTGGGAAACACAGGACAAACAACCATTTGCCCTGGTGACATAACAGAAGTGGAAGAGCAAGTTCTGTGTTTTCACTGCTGTTATATCATAGTCGTGAATAACCAGATTCCAGTCCTTCGCTCCCACCTCTCTCTTCCATTCACCTCTCTCATTCCCCCTCTACCCATGCTCCCTATCAAACCCATTCTCTCTCCATTCACTTTTAACAGCATTCAAAGTCTCTCATATTCTTTGTAGAAGCACAGGCTCTCTTACACACCCTCTTTTCTTGCACCACCCTCTTTCCTACCTTTATCTCTCTGATAAACTTCTTTTACACTTGATATTGTATGCCCTACTCTGTCAAAAACAAGCGAGTGTGGGTTCTCCTACTTAACTTGAGCAAACACTTTTCTCCTAATAACGCACACTGCACAAGTACTTCCTTTGTTTCATACTGTCGTTGCATAGATATCTCTGCTGCTTTCCTCCAGTATTAAACAACCAACTATGTTCATTCAGGCTTTTCAAAGACACTTTTACATTTTTTCTGACTTATAGTACAAACATCTCTACTTTAATCTTACATATGTTGCAAATGTGCATTTGCTGTTCATTCTTAAAGCCTCATTGCCAGTGCAGTGTACATCCCTGTTCGGCTGGTAGCAGGCGTTACCAGCCAAATCCATATTACAAGTTTGGTATAGTCTTGCGCCTTCAGAGTTTTTCCAAAAACAACAGTTGATGGACAGAATGCAGAACAATGTCATACATTCACCCCAGTACAGAGATCTGGGCCTAAATCCCTCTTTTTTTGCACTCCACACCACGCCAGTTCAGACATGGCCATATGCAAATCAGCCTTGACCCTGTGCCTCATGGGAACAGTCGAGCCCGAACTGCCAAGCCATGTCTTTCCTGGACCGGAATCAAGCATCCTAGGACCGGTTTCTGGCTATCAGCCGTCTTCAGCCAGGGTAGCTTAACTCCAGTGATGTGGAGAGCATGGGACTCACGTCTGAGCATACCCATCCCACTCGGGGTGACAATTGCAAAAACAACAGTTGATGGACAGAATGCAGAACAATGTCATACATTCACCCCAGTACAGAGATCTGGGCCTAAATCCATCGTTTGTTTGCACTCCACACCACCCCAGTTCAGACATGGCCATATGCAAATCAACCTTCACCCTGTGCCTCATGGGAACAGTCCAGCCCGAACTGCCAAGCCATGTCTTTCCTGGACCGGAATCAAGCATCCTAGGACCATTTTCTGGTTATCAGCCATCTTCAGCCAGGATAGCTTGACTCCAGTGGTGTGAAGAGCATGGGACTCACGTCTGAGCATACCCATCCCACTCGGGGTGACAATTGTAAAAACAACAGTTGATGGACAGAATGCAGAACAATGTCATACATTCACCCCAGTACAGAGATCTGGGCCTAAATCCAACGTTTTTTGCACTCCACACCACCCCAGTTCCGACATGGCCATATGCAAATCAGCCTTGACCCTGTGGCTCATGGGAACAGTCGAGCCCGAACTGCCAAGCCATGTCTTTCCTGGACCGGAATCAAGCATCCTAGGACCGGTTTCTGGCTATCAGCCGTCTTCAGCCAGGATAGCTTGACTCCAGTGGTGTGGAGAGCATGGGACTCACGTCTGAGCATACCCAGCTCACTCGGGTGACAATTGCAAAAACAACAGTTGATGGACAGAATGCTGTCCATCAACCGGTCCTAGGATGCTTGATTCCGGTCCAGGGAAGACATGGCTTGGCAGTTCGGGCTGGACTGTTCCCATGAGGCACAGGGTCAAGACTGATTTTCATATGGCCATGTCTGAACTGGGGTGGCTTGGTGAGAAAAATAACGAAGGATTAAACCCAGATCTGTGACTGGGGTGAATGTTTTGCATATAATACATTGAAATATACATGACATACATGTCATAAATATATACATACATATATAAATATGATTCAAAAGACAACACAGTACCTAGACACAACAGTACATGCAATATACAAAAACACTGTGAAGTGTACATGTAGAATTGAGATAAAAACCAAGCCCCAAAAACTAACAACGTGTTGGCTGTGGCTTTTTAAGAACAATATAATAAGGAAGAAACGTTTTTTTGACTTGAGGCCCATTTGATTACAATTATTTGTAATAATCTGTTCTCTTTGAAGTGGTGCAGCCCTGATTTAGTTTGTTTGTACGATTGCCCTAAGTCAGAAATAGGGGGGTGCTCCTGGACTGGGGATACTTTCAGGAGCATGCACATAGGCTGGTCTGCAATTTTTTTATTATTTCATCGGCATAATTGTTTGTGATTGGTGCCACACCTTTCTTAACAGGTCTCCTGTCCAAGTTGTGTTTTTCCATCTTTGGTGATGCATAGGTGTGTTGGCATAGTATACATGTCTGTTATACAAGTACATTAGCATCTCACTCCACTATCGAATGAGCCATTAAGTGGTGAGCAGTTACTTATTCAAGGGACAGTGGCTCCAAGCCCTGTGCCCCTTATCTTCTCAGAAGTAAATGTGATAATGTGCCAGCAGCTGAAAAGGACCTTTAAGGTAAAACACATTCTGTGGCCTAATGGTCCCTATGTCTCCATGTTGGAGAGACATAAAGAAAACACATAGGGAGATATTCACAAGAAAGTGGCAGAGCGAGGGTTAGTTCCTAAATTGCTAACGCCACGCTCCATCACTTTAGAAATACAGGGATGTGCCGTATTTACAATAATACGGCGCACCCCTGCATTTCTCCCTGAACTGGCACTAAATTCATCTGCCTAGCGGCAACGCAGTGGTTCCTGCGTTGATTGAATGATTGTTTATGTGCAGGAAGGTGTCCCTTTGAGGTGCTCAAAACGTGTTTTCACAAAACACAGCTTCCACAACATGATTTCCATAACACAGCATCCATGAAAATCACTACACATTGCTTACAAAGTTGACTTTCACAATATATAGCTTTCACGGCCTATTACTTCAACAACGTACAGCTTTTGCAACTTAAGTTATCCTGTTGCACGGGCCTTGCACCACACACCTTACACTACTTCCGTCAAACATGACACATTATTGCTTCTTTTAGAAAATCTTTACAGAGTTAATTTCACAAAACATAAAAGGTTCCATCAATAGTCCTAAAACACTTAACATCGTTATTTTGACAACATTTACAGAACCAGAAATACTTTTAAAGTGTTCTCATTACGTTGCAAAAACATCCTTTCAATTTAACAAATAAATAATTTTCTGGCTGCTTTATGAATTATAGTGGCATGAAATTATAAGGTGTTTTGTTAATCTCAGCAAAAAGTGTGAATATGAGTAGGGCATGGTGAACTGGGTGGATGCCCAAATTTTACAACCACAACCCAACATAGAAAATGTGCTCCAGCCCCGCCTGCTGACTTTCCCAATAATTAAAATGAATTAAAAATTGCTTCTGAGACAAAACTTCCTTCATTAACATCAAAGTGTGAACCTTTCTCTGCTCCATTGTTAGGCTGAAGTTGCAACACAACATTTTAATTGACTGCATTTGTTAACCTAGGTAGTTTTTGGAACTTTAAAAGTAGGTGTTAACCCATTGATGACCCAATAATGGGTATCATTACACATTTCTAACACACACATACCTTGATTGGCCTTGCACTGGTTACACTGTTAGCATTGTTGAAGCGCGCCTCTAGAAAGAACAAAAAACTATTTTATTGCTTGTGTTTTCCACCGTCGATAAGTCCATTTTGTCTGTGACCGCATGGATAGTGTTTGCCTCTTGGTCTGTATTAAAGTGCTTTTTCTACATCTGCCATGTGCCTAACAGATCTGTCATTTAAGGTGGCAAGTGGAGAAGCACATTAGTATGTTCTGAAATACGTTGGACTCTGAATCCTCAATAATCCTAAAGTAATCACCCACGTTAAGCAGACTCTTCTTGGATTACAGGTAATGGGCCTCATTTACAATATTTTGGCGCACTGAGGCACAGCAAGCCTTCCTACTGTGTTGCCCTGCGTCAAAAGTAAAGGGCAGGATTGTGCTGTATCTACAAGATACAGAGCATTTCTGTCCTTTCCTCCTGTGCTGGCTCACAATGGGCTGCCATGTGGCAACACAGGCACTCTTGTGCCAAGGTGCAAGGGTGTTCACGTTGTAGGGGTGATTTGTTTTTGTTCCTTCCTGCATAAAACAAACACAAGAGGTGTTTAACTCTTTCTATGCGTGCATAGAAAAAGGAAAAATTAGGAGAAATAAATAAAGGTATTTCTCCTCGTTGCACCTCCTTTATGCCTACCTATGGGAAGTGTAGGAATCTAGCGCATTCCAGGTTTACGATACCTTGGAAATCTGTATATGTGTAAGATTCAATGGATGCTGCGGGAGAACACCCACTGCAACACTCATGGAACACCCCTTTCATGCGGAGTAATGCGTGAAAGGGGGGGTCATATTTACAAGGCCATGAAAGGCCACGCAGGATGGCTTTCCGTGGCCTTGTAAATATGGGCAGGCATGCTGCGCCACTGGTGCGTCTAATAAAGTGACACACTGGCGGCGCAATGGGCTTGCAAATGAGCCCCACAATTTTGAAACTAAGGGTGAAGGGATGTGGGCCAACACCAAAGGTGGAGGGTGCAGCAACCACCATCCTTCACTAATTCTCAGGAGCCTTCTTGAATTACATGACGTCAGGGCCAGGTCTATGAAGTTAATGACTCAGTAGCAGCAGCATGAACAACCAGCACACCAAGGGCCTCGTTACACGTGTGCCGGTATGTTGCCTAGTAATGTTCTCTCTTTCCCCCATCTCCAGACACGCCTGGGTATTCCTCATTTGGCATTCAATCTCTCAACTGGAGATATCTGCAACCAAAGTGTTCAGGTGAAATACACCAGATTCGTGGTGTGCCTGCGGGGCATGGAATACTGATGGAGCGGGTATCTGCAGTTGCATAGGCACTCGTTGTCAAGGACACTGTTTGTATCTGGGGTGGCAGATAAAGGACAGTTAGTCTCTCTGCATTCTACTTCAGTGACACACCTGGCTCTGAGATAGCCCTACTCTGACACACCTCAAACATAATCCCTGTCTGAGACCATCCTTCAATGAGTCAACTTGGGGCACCATTCAGGGATCAACGTCCCTGTTGTTCTTTGGGATGAGGGCAGATGACATCTGTAGAACTGTAGGAGAAGGTGATTGTGCAATTCCATTTCCAGAGTATATTTCTCAGAACCATCACTGTCTGTTTCTGGTCCCAGAAAATGCTGCATGTGCATGATAAAGGATTTTGCCTGCAAGTTCATGTGCATACGAAAGGTACTGGCTGACGTCACTGTGGCGCCTTTCCCATCAACTATCCCAAAAAGCCACACATTGAATTGTATATGAAACTTGCCCCCAGACGGACAGTCCTTCAAAAATCCACATAGCCTTCCTGAAGGCCCCAGATCCGCATCTTGTGCTCACTATCTCATTGCCTAGCTTGTCTCAGTTCAGTTTCTTTAATGCTAATGAGTAGTAGGTGCTCATTAATGAATGTTGATGTAGGGTATTTGGTTATGGGAGACAGATTAGCAGCAGGGGAGACTCATTTCGTGGACCTTTAAGAATTTGATGAGTGGTGGTTTGTCAATGCTCAGCAACTTGGCAATAGACCACTTTTCAACACATCTGCATGTTGGATTTAGGTATTAATTTAGAGTTCGTGGTATCTAGAAAATCCTTTAGATTCTGGAAGGAAACCCTACATACAGCGGAGAAGCCACTAGATTATTATTCTCATTGATATTATCATCATGTTAGAAGAAGTTCAGCCAGTGGACTACAACCTCACACTCTGGCAAAAAACTTCTTGTGCAAAAGGGCCATTGTTGTTTTTTTTCAATAAAATTTGACGCTTTTGGAGTTTGTTATTGAAAATTAAACAACTTTGCCAAGCCGGTGCATTAAGCATGGAACCCACTTTTCAGAACTTCAGTGCTTTCAGTGGAGCCACCATAGTCATAGCTCCACTGAAGATACATACAACTTTGTCTGCCTGACAGGGACTTTAAATATGTTGGATTGTCTTCCAACAACGAAAAGGAGGCCACTGAGCGTGAAATCAGCCCCTTAGCTTTGATAACCTTTTGGCATTTCATGTGTTCCAGCACAACTATGGCGACTTCTAGGGAATGCAGGCATAACCTTTTGTGATCCACTCAGTACAATCCGTTCTTCAGATATTCTTAACTCCTTTGGGTTGTTCATAAGTGCTGCTGATTCTCATTGGCCTTCCAATATTCTGTGTTTTTTTCTTCTAGAAGGGTCTTCTACCAGTTCCCTATGTGTGCTGCTTTTATTATTCAAAAGCAAGTCTCTGCTCAGTTGACTCAATAATCAGTCCTTTCTACATTGGCACTGGAACAACAGCTTCAAAACTTGGCTGCACATGTTACCTGGTGCAACTTGCTTCCTCTTGTTGTTGATGTGTCACTGATCGAAGTTGTTAAGCCTGTGTGACCTTTGGCTCCTTGCCAATCCGACACAGTAAACTGGTACCCTAGCAGCTGCAGCCTGCATATTTCTGTTTCTATGATTCACTGAATAGAGGTCCTAGCCCTTGTGGGTGAGCACCACCTTGAATGTCTGTCCACAAAGTTATGTGTGAAGGTGGCAGTACCACAAAAAAAAGATAAATGCTTCCATTCAGCATGGTAGTACAGTGGATCAGTGGAATGCTCAGATCTGTAATGGGTTACTCCAATACCTTAAGAGGACAAACACACTACACTAAAACTAGTTCTGTTGAATTATAAAAGGTAAAAGTAAACCATAAAAGTACCTTTTAACAAGAGTTTCTTATTTACCTAGAAAAGTATACATAGTGGTAGTCTTCCATTAATTACTTCAATTAACCTCACTGAGGATGAGGGAGCATTGGTTCCAGCCTTGATGGTGAACCCTTTCCCAGGGACTTCCACCGCACCATGCTTCATCATTAGACCTGACCACCCTTGGTGTGGTATTCCCCAAGACGTTTTGCTTTCACTACACTATTTTTGTTGAACTAATTTTAGTTGAAATTGGGACTCTGTGCACTTTACCCCTGCTAAGCAGTGGTAACGTGCTTGTGCTTGTCCTTCCAAACATAATAACACTGGTATATGCACAATTGGCACGTTTATTTTACTTATAAGTTCCTAGTAAATGGTACTTCATGTAGCCAGGGCCTGTACATTAAATTCTGCAAGTGAGCTGCAGCACTCATTGTGCCACTCACTAAAGCGGCACTGTAATAGACTTCTCAGGCCTGCCACCGCAGCCTGTAGTGTGGTTTTAACCTGCCATGTAATCCTGGCAAAATACAATTTTGCAGGTCCAAACCTTCCTTTTCAGTACTTTTAAGTCACCTCCAAGGTAGGCACTAAAGGATCATATGGCAGTATGCATGGTATTTGAAAAGAAGTACATGTACACTCACGTTGTACTCTTTTTAATAGTTGGCATTTTCTGCATAAACGAAATGCACCTTTCTGCCAGTGTTCACGGTCTCATGTATTTCTTCCAGACAGGGAACGAACGGGCATTGGGTGTGCATGGTGTTCCTCTCCTGAGCAGGGTGGCCTAAGGATTATACCCAGACCTTCTTGAGTCTTAAAGAGTAGCCTCAGGGCTGTGCCCACCCCTTCCCTGACTTTTAAGACTGCCTGTCCTTTCACTGTCAAATGCTGCTCATACCTCGGCATGCCTACCCTTTATCCCCTTAAGACTGATTGGAACCTAACCCAGGGAAGAGGAAGGTTAGACAAAAAGGGCATCCTCCGCACACAGACTGGCACTCTGTATAAAAGTGACACCCCTAGAACCTCTCATCAGAACACTTCTAGATCTGTGGAGAAGATTCAAATGAAGGACTGCCTTGCTGTCTAAAGAATGAAGACTGGACTTCTTTGTTTTGAATCCAAGATCCCAAGAAGTGACTCAGAGGCTCATTTTGCTGCCGTCCTGTTCCCCTGTTTGAGCTACAGGGGACACAACAAGTTTTCAGAGGCCTTACCTGCTTTCCACCTGAGTAGCTCAACTGGTTCCGGACCTGATCCCATCTACTGCCCTCTGTGAGAGTGAGTCCTGACTCTCCAAGTACTGTTCCTCAAGTCCTGGACTGTTGGCTGGAGTCAGAGTGTACCTCTCCCTGCTCAACTGAAGGCTTAACCGGAACCGAGGAGCATGGTGCAGACCGACTCAGGGACTCACCTCGCAGCTACTGATCATTGGCTTCACTGGATCTGACACAGAACGATGCTGGATGATGCAAGGGCCTTGCAAGGTAATGCTGTGCTGCTCTTGATCGGCAGCTTGACGGACCTGATGCAGAGCTTCACATCGTAGCACTGTGCCACCCCAGCACCACGTAAAAAAGGTACAACTTCCAGCAGGCCACACTTGGTCCAGCATCTGGCTTCTGCTATATCGCGATTGACCTGAACTTGTGCCTTTCTCCCAGTCCGGCGAGACTAAAAACCTACAGTTGGTACTTCACACCTTTTTGGCACTATTTTTACCATAAACTTTAAAGGTTCATAATTCCAGTTCTACTGATTGGATTTTTATAATGTTGGTGTCATTTTATTTATCAAACTTTAATCTATGTTTCTAACTTGATTTGGGGATTTTGACTGTGTTGTATTTTCACTCTATTACGACTTAAAGGTGCTGCTTTACTACTTTACACATTGCCTCTAAGTTAAGCCTGACTGCTTTCATTCCAAGCTACCACAGGGTTTAACACAGGTTTACTCAGTTACTTTTGTGCTTCACCCAGACAAGGATTGTGTAAGTTACTTGAGTGGGGATCTCATCCCTCTCAACTAATACCCCAATTTCTTACATTCATTTTTCATTGAGATGTGTAACAACCCTCCTTATGCAAATATGCCCAGTCCTGTAACCCAGTGGAGGTCAATCTCTGTTGAGCTCATACCACACAAATTGAGTCTACCAGCAGTAACAGGGCAACCATGTTTTTTGTATGGTGGTTTGGGAGCAGTAAACACTGTTGTATTTCCAAGGTATAAGGCAAACATTATAGAACGGGTGGTAAGATAACCCTGTGCTCCTGCCCTTTTCTATAATTGAGGTTAATATGGGACGATTCTGGATGTTGCTTCTGATTTCCATATGTATGCGTTTGATACTCCGGTCCTCATCCTTAAATGAGACATCCCAGGCATCATTGTCTCTTGCTTACAACATTGACCAATATGATGAAGCTGGACCTGAATTTGACTAAGTCAAAGGTGATGCTTGTGAAATAGACAGTGATGATTGATCACATTCTCTCTGGTGAATCTCTATGTGCACTTTCCCAACCCTTTGTGCAAAGTTCATAGATGCGAATCACTCCCTTTGTAGTGTAGTTCCTATTTTCCCAATAGGCCCTGCGCATTGGAATAACATAAACAATAGTATGGACGTAGAAGTGCGGTCTTCCAGGTCTCTACTGACTATGCTAATCTTAATTGGGTTTGTTACCAACTAGCTCAGAGGTCACTGGAAACTTTCTTGACTGAATAGGAAGTGATCAACTTCCCTGGCACAGACAAGAAGGGATTCAGTTTTCCAACAACCGCATAAACATGACAACTTTGCTCCTTAGAATAAGAGTCAATCTCTAGAGTCGTGTGAAACAATAGACAGTTATTTTACTCAGTCAGTTGTGCAGATTACTTTCACCAAGATGCAGAGAAATAGAGAGACGGGCGTTTTCAATAAAAAGGTATTATTTATTGAACAGTCTTTCTTCTCATGCAAGAGAAATGAATTGCCACAATTGCAAGACTAGTTATTATAAAAAGTGCGTACAGTAAAATGAGGATTGCGAAATAATACTGTAAAAGCATTGATATGGTTTCTTAGCCATACAATGGTTAAAATGAATAAAATATATACATTCATATATACATTCAGCTAACGTACTCAACTGGTGCTTCTAACTACGCCTACCCCAGTGTACCTGACCTAAGCCTAATACTTGGGAGGGAGTAAGTAAGTAGCAGTTTTAGTTAAGTTGGTTTTGCCAAGGTTTGCTTCAAGAATTCTCTCTAAGGGTTTAGTCAACACCATACCTCTGGAATAGAATGTTGGAGGTCTTGTATCTTCTTCCAGGACTCGATATCCCAGTCACTCGCAAGAGTAGGCTGGAAACGCCGGAGCTGGATTTTCTCGGCAGGAGAAAAAACAGCGTCTCTCTCAGCGCGTCGAGGAGGAGGAGGGGCAGCGTCTGTGGGCAGCTTGTATCTGCTGGGCTCTGCAGGGGACAGCTGTTCTGCTCCTGTGTTCACCACAACATCACTATCATCGATGTCGTTGAGGCAGCGTTTGCTTAAGGCAACGTTGGTAATATTTATACCTGAAAGGTACCTGGTTTGACGTACGTTTTTGGACATAAGACGTCAATAAAGATGTCACTAGGAAGTGATCGTCTCTCAGTGCTCATTAGAGTTCTATTACTAATCAAAACATAGCAAGCGGGGCTTTCCCAGGTTGCTGAGTTTTATCTTGTTGAAGAACTCGGAGTGTAATCTAGGAATCTTAGATAGTGGCTTCTGCTGTGTCATTTGCTCTAATGAGCTGCAGCGGAAGAGATTCTGAAATGTGGCTCTGATCGTGTTAGGCTAGAGACGAGTTTCTGAAATATCACTCTTGATCGTTCATGCCATTATAGGGAAATAAATGGATTATAGCCGTGTAGGGGCATAAGGTCACAGTATTGATCGGGGTCCTAGATTAGAACGCGACACCTTCATCCGCAGGTTGCATCAGTTATGTGCCTCTCAGGAGGCTGCATAAAATACATATGCATTATATACTTATTGAACTAATTTGCTGCGAAAACTCACCACACATGTTTGACTTTGCACAAACAATCAACATATTTTTAAGAATTCGGTATATCTGTCATTGCCGGTGGGTATGTGGCTGTCAGGCTGTTCAGTCAATTGTTACTAATCATTTATTAAAACATTTTTACGAACCATGCTGCTGTGTTTGTTTATTTAATTTTTTCCAGAGTTACGGCAGTCTGTCTACAATCCCAGATCGAAATACTAAGAGTTTTTTTTTAAATATATCCCAGCCAATAAAATCAAGAAATCACTACAAAAACAACATTCTATAAGTATCTTGCCATGAAGGTTTTGCCATGACTTTTGTGACTTATTTGCTCTTCTTAAAAATTCTAATTAGTTTATTCGTACATCAATTTAAGATCTTCAAAGGCTCGTCAGGGGCAATAAGGCACGTGTAAATGCAATGATAATACTATACAGCTATTCACTAGGGAGTTCCGCATATGTGCTTTGCCAAGTCTGATCATTATGGGCCTGATTATGATGTTGGGGGGAACGCCACCTTCTAGGCCGTAGGTGGCTGTCCCACTGACATCCAGCATAATGGTCCGACAGCCGCATCTTGATGTGGTTGGTCGGACTACAGTGTTTGGAGGGACTGACAACACTTTAGACAGGCTTAAGGAGCCCATCAGGAAGCGTTGATCTGATCATAAACCCTACAATGAAGGCGGTGCCTACGCAGGCACCGCCATAGGGGTTACAATGTCCCTTGGTTGTCCCTTGGTTGTTGGAAAGGGACTTTGAAGCCCCTAGCAGAGCCGTCGTCCCATATAGGCCTCCACTATGTGGCCGTGGGGGCACCTGTGGTGCCCCCATAAACACCCAGGCTGCATATGGTGCCTGGCACATGTCCATTGATTTTTGAAAAACGCTCTTTATCATTGTAGATTGTGCAGCTGCCCTCTTCCTCGGCTGCTGCTTAAGCCGCAATGCTAAACAGCATTTTACGACCGCCTCCTTGGCGGTCGCATCGTAATTGGGCTGTCGAATCCACCAACTTCTTGTCATACAATTTTGTGCCCGAAACGATGGCGGTCGAACATTCATCCGACCGCCATAGTAATGAGGCCCTCTGCGTTGCATGTTTCACTGACAACTGTACGTAAAAGAAGCTACTGAGGTCCATATAGAGATCGTACTATATCATTACTCTTAAACAAGAAAATAAATTAGTAGACCAAATTTAGCAATTTGTGTATCTAAATGTATCCGAGGTGAGCAAAAATAAGTCTTTCCCTGCACAAAATCCTATTTTTGATCCATAGAATCAGGAATGACGAAACTTTACCTGTAAATCATATGCAGGGTATAAATGGCTCCCTCTCTCTTTACATCTGGGTGTCTTATTGTATGTCATTTTTGCTCCATGAGTACTTCTAGAAAGCTGTAACGGAACATATGCAGAGATATGTACATGCACAAGGTATCATCCAACAAAGGCAGAAGTCGCTGTTTGGTTCCTCATCAGGGTAAACATCCTTTACCACGAATGCTTTACAACGATTGCTTTTACTTTACATGTTTTACTCCGCAAAATCTTTTACAATGCAGGGCTTTACACGGCAAACCATTAAAACTCATTCCCCAAAGCAACACCCTGGTGGAGTTAGACTAGTAAATTGCGTTGTAATGGGAAATGCTTGGTAATGGATTGCGTTGTAAAAGATTTTGTGGAGTATAAAATGCAGGGTAATGGCTCGCGTTGTAAACGCATGCGGTGTAAAGTGTCCATTTCATTTTAGTTATCATTTGTTTAAAAAAATAGTGTCATTTCCTCTATCATTAGTATTAAATCCAGTCAAAAAATAAACTCAGTTTTCAATTCAATTCAGATTTTGAACGCATTTAAATGGATTTGCGTCTATAACTATATTTCATTTAAAAGCACTATCTAACATCACTGACTTAGAGTAAAAGAGAACAGTGATTAAGATATGTACATATTAGGCCAGCTGCCATTCTGCTAGAGTTTGTTTGCTTACATTTTCAACTTTATAAGCATATACATACATTTGCTGTTTTTATGCAGTTTTGTATTACTTTTTATTCTCTTTTAAATGTATATTTGAAAAAATGTTTTTGCATTGTGCAAAGCAACTATTAAAAATGATTTTGTCGTGCTTGCAGTACTTCACTTGGTTGGGAGGGGAAGAATTTCCCAGTTTGCATAAAGAGACAATTCTC